>NC_088333.1:4997500-5645000 GCF_036884655.1 Musa acuminata AAA Group
TGAGACAATCTTCTTCATCAAAAGGATTTTCATCACTGTTCTGCGAGGGTCTACAAATAAAGTATTCCGAAGGCCTTGAATGGAGCACGATGGGACGGATCTTGATTAGCCTTGTCCTCCGATTTCAAACGCACAAGCGACAGCAGGGCCTGCGCAATAGAAATGCTGCATATGACCCAACCTAGTAAAAGAGCTCGTCGCTGGGATATGGTAGTCTCCAGTGAAACAAACCAGCTTCATGGTGCATACAATAAATATCAATTACACGTATTAAGTGAATGACTAAGATTATAATAAGATGCTTGCTAATTTCTTGAATCTCTGAGCAATGTTTTGATGATTGCCGCATTCGTAGACACCAAGCACAGACTTCAATGCCCTTGATAACATTGTTTTATCAGGTACAAATAAAGTCAAAACATCTTCCTGATTCTGATTAGACATGCACTCCGTTGCTGAAGGCTGATCACTAGCCTCTGCTAAAGTTGAAGTTAGCAATTTGAACCACTCTTCCAGAACATGTGCTTTCTGCATCATTCACAATAATATGGTATTAATATAACAATCACAAAGAAAACGAGGCAATCTAATTTTCCGAATGCGATAAAAGCATAAACTACAAATAGATATAGCAACAAGTAAGATATATCCGAACAGGTAGAAAACAAGGCAATCGGTTTCACAGTTCCGGACACCTGATTCCTGGTAAAGATCTTTCCATCAGTTTGCTAACTTTGATTTCTCACGATACATGGCTATCGATAGTATGTGGACTATCTATATCCAGCCACAATGAGGCACTACTGCACATTTTATAAATGGTCAAGTACTCACTTTGAAATATTGTTGAATTGCATATCAAGTTGACACTGCTTGGACCAAGCTATATAGAGAGTAGACATTTTCTTGCTACTATCTCAAGGGCTTCAACATTTTCTTCATTGCACCATATATATATATATATATATATATATATATATATATATATATATATATATATATATATATATATATATATATATATATATATATTTGTGTGTATGCATGTGTGTATATATATATATGTGTGGGTACATGTGTATATATATCTGCCTGTATATATGTATATATACATGTATGTATCTGTCTATATATATATATATATGTGTGTGTGTGTGTGTGTGTGTGTGTGTGCATACATATACAAATATATAATTATATATATATATATATATATATATATATATAACTTTTAAGATAGCATAGGTCTTTTTCCTTAGAAACTAAACCCTAAAAGTCAATCAAAGGAATTCATGTCTGACAGTAGCAGGAACGAAGTGATACTCAATTTTCAGATTAAGAAGGATCATATAATTCAATCTTCTATTCTTTCTGTAGCTCATTTGGAAATGATTTTTCTTCTGTTGTCTAAGACAATCATTACCAAAGGGAAATGAAAATGAACAGCTGTCATATGTAGCATGTATGAAAAGATAAAATAATTACTATTACACTCTTTGAACAGAGTTAGAAATTTATGCCATCTAAGAAAAACACTAACAGCAAACCTTCTTCTAACAGATTTAAGGTGCATTTTCAAATAAACTTCCAATATATATGAAGAGAAGATCAACAACAATACTAAGAACAAATTGTACTGACCTTAACAAGGAAATCTTTCAGAGCTTGGTCATCATTGGGTGAAACAAAGCCAAGCACATGCAACATTGTCAAAGTCATCTGGACAAAGAAGGTTGTTAAGCCATAATGTCTGCTTGTGAAGGGATGCTTTGGTCTTCATTTGGATATTATTAAACTAACCTGCTTTGCAAGATTGTCTTTGTATTTGAAACTAGATGGTGTTGAAGATTGATCTGAAACTAATGATTCACGTACATGTTCTAGACTTTGAACAACATCAGAAAATGAGCTCCCATAATCTGCATGGTAAACGTTCACTAGTATAGTAAAATTCTTGTGGTAGAGTTTGTTATTAAAAGAGCTCAAGAGCTACTCGATAAAGGAAAGCTGAATGGGAAGGCTTTTAAAGATGATTAAAATTATAGCATCCCTTCACGAGGGATATCCATGGCACCAGCACAAAGTTGCTCCTTCATGATCTGAGTCAAGGGTTTGGATCATGAAATGACATCCCTGCTAGTAGGAATATCTCTAGTACAGTCACTCTACCCAAACCTTACATTGGCAATAGCTTCGTCAAAGGATACTCCTTTTATACCAACCATTGCACATTTGGAATCTTCCAACCATATGACTGATTTATTCATAAAGCATTTTATTGTGACACAACCCTTGACATAACAATAACAAAAATGGAACTGATTCAAGTCGATAAATGATTGATAAGAAACAAATTAAAAGTAAGATGAAGTGAATTAGAAAGAAACTGCATTGAGGGACACTTATCAGCATGCAGCTGAGTTTCCAAACCTTGGGAGGGTAGATAAACATAAATTAAAGAAAATTGAAAGGATAATTCATAAATCCTACCTTGTACTGATAACATCACAAATTTACTAGCAATATAATGTAAAACAGAAAAAAAGTACCAGTTACAAAAATGCTTGAAATCAAGAAGAAGAGATCATTTAGAAACATTCAGTACTAAGGAAAGCAAGTTTCTAAATTTTTTTTTATGAGTTCCAGGCTTCCAGCCCTCAAGCATTCAGTCAATTTTATCTTTTACAGTTCTTTTTGTAGAATGAGTCATTCCCATGCATTAATTGTTCTATGTGTTTTATCTAGTTTAATCTCAATGACCTAGTGGATCCAAATTATATTCGGTAAATCAGAGGATAGTTATTACTAACCAAGCCTCGATGTTGGAACAGCTAAAGCAACTGCAGCATGTATCCTAATCTTAAAGTTGGTAGAATCACGAAGGAGCAATAGAAGAATACTGTAAACAGTAGGTGCCCTGCAGCAGAAATTAAGAGTGCCTATAATCAGAACAAACTGACAACTGCATCCAAGGTATTCGAGGAAGAAAGACAACAAACTGAAAAATAAAAACATCGACCCTGCAATGAATTATACACATTAAAGTATATAATGGAAATTTAAATGACAAAATGAGAAACTATTGCTACAATTCAATGCAATTGAAAATGATAAGTTCACGGTCATTGAGTACTGCAAAATCAAAACTTTCAAGTAAACCAATAAAGTCCAAGAGTCCTGTGCTATATAAATGTAACTGGTCATTATGGAACAAAGGTCACTGATAAGCGTTATTTGATGGTTAAAGAGAGAGAAGGGTTCTCAATGGGTTCCTCCCATAAAACAAAGAAGCCACTCTTCTTGGTCACTTCTCTTTCTCCCACATATGTCAGGAAAAAAAGAATTGAACTCTATGCTTTCAGTGTCAGTAAATTGAAGAAATTTGGATTTCAGACCTTGAACACTGCACTGATCATAATTTTTTGTGAATTTAGTTTGAACTTTATGATGTAAATTTTGAGTAAAGTATATGTGGCTCCAACTTGTAAAAGTATGTACATCGAAAATTTGCATACCATGGCTGCTTCATGGAATATTCAATTCTTATATTGTTTCAGTCTAACAAAATGCAATTGCTTATTTTTTTCCTTTTTAATTTCTGAAACTTTTGCATGTAATTCATCATTAAATTGTCATTGCATTTCTTCCACAAATAAGCTCACCATGCAGCTATATGGAAAAAATACTACTATAATTGTTGTTGTACGTCATACAAGTGAAATTGATAGAGAATTCAAACCCTAGAAGTCATTCCAGTAGTCAGTAGTAAAGCGAATCTGAAATTTTAGTCAAACAAGATGCACTGAAGTAACATCAATTAGGCTTACTGTAGTCCTGTAACCTAGAAAATTAAAGAACAAAAGCCCATGATATGTGAAAATGCAAAACAAAAAAAATTTATAGCCATATACTATTTTATTAGCTAAATCATATGCAAAAAAAGCATATACAAGGAATAACAAATTAATATAGTAGGTTCCTGAAGCTATGTCAATATACCATAAAAGCAATTCCATAATACAAAGATATTTAAACATTATTGTAGAAGGTTAAAGTAGTAAATTCATAAAAAGATCAACTCAGTGAACTTCTAAATTCAAAATATTTACTACATGTAACTGCTAACCCAAAACATCTGTAGGAAATTGTTTTTCATATTGATACAGCCAATATTTCGAGCCAATTGAGTTCTCTACATGCGAATATTTTTCAGAATATTTTTTGGGTTAAGGATGAGAATATTTTTCCGAATAATCCTTACTTTGGGGATATTTTTTCACCACTCTATAAATAAGGGGCTCTCATGTATACTTCAGGATCTGAATGTTAATTTTGACCATCATGTAAGACCTCGAAACTTGGGTGTTGAGGTGATCGTGTCGGGCACACCACTCAAGGGAGTTGTCCTGTAAGGGCATCCAACTCTTCGAATATTGAGTTCTAAAAGTGCAACGACCAACAGGAAGTAGGTCAAGTAGGCATGACCCGTGATGTAGATCGATTACATATATATGTGTGTGTATACATACATGCATACATACATACACACACACACACACACATATATATATATATACATATATATATATATATACATACATACATATACATATATATATATACATACATACATATATATATATACATACATACATACATATATATATACATACATACATATATATATACATATATATATACATACATATACATACATATATATATACATATACATACATATATATATACATACATATATATATATACATACATATATATATATACATACATACATATATATATACATACATATACATACATATATATATACATATACATACATATATATATATATATATATATATATATATATATGTATTCATTTTTTGCATAAGCATAAAAGGATGACTCGATGTAGGGTTTGGGGAAGGAGATCAAAATGTGTAGACTTTCAAATGCAAATGTATTGCACATAACCACATTTACATAGGAGTTGTAGATAAATCACAAATTTTATTTTTGGAATGTTTAATCATATAATGTAATTTATTAACCTGTAATACAAAAAAACTTGGTTATTAATAATATATCTAATGGTTATTAATAGGTGAAGCTAGGAATATTATCTATAAAAATATAAAAATCTTTTAAAAGATATAGGATCCAAATACAGCATTAATGATTTGAAATAATAGAAATACATCAATCAAGAAATTATTAGAGAAGAAACAAAACGAACACATTGGTGCTTGGGAAACAAGAAAAATATTGTAAAAGAAACTACTGCAATGATAAACTGTTAGGGAAGAGAGACCAGAAAATTCAAAGTTCACCATATCACGATGTACCGCTCAGTACAGACGGTATGTACCGGTCCAACAGGGGATCGGTATGGACGGTACATACTAATATGTCGATACACCCCCACCATATTGTATGTCTGAACATTAGTACATACCGTAGCGATAGTCAGTACACCGGTACAAACCGGTAAAGCAAACCATGTTAGAAATATCAAAATAGATACTAGAAAAAAATCAATTTTATCACCACTTCATCCCCAAAACAATAACTAATATAATTAACTATCAGGTAAACTTGATCTTCATTAAATATAGTGAGCTCAAAGATTAGTGCAACAAACAGGCCAATAGATAGACTCTTTTTTTTCATCTTTACTTTGAAGTCACTTTGGTCTCAAAACATAATACGTGGGGATAGGACAGATATTACATGCAGAGAAAATTAAGTAACATTTGCATATTCTTTTAACTATTCACCATCACTTCTACACCATAAGAAATTCTATGTTGCATGGCCATACAAATTAATAAAGTACTAAGTATAATGAGGTTGAAATCTGAAGATGTTTAATGTAAAGCAATAAAACAATGAAAGAAAACATATAATACACAACATCATTGGACAAATTGAGATAACCTTACCAAGACATATCATGTAGCTTTATTGTTTCATTCATGAATAAGTTGCTTAAGGCATGACAAACATTCCATTGGACCTGAAACACCAAAGAGTTAAAAAGTTAACAAAGACCATCGGAAGATTTTAAATAAACCAACCTCCATGCAATTATTTGTAAAGAATGAGGTTTTGCCATTGAATTTGTTTTCTCAAGGTGCTTGGTAAAACAAGATATTAGTCATCACTTATCCTACTGATACACAATGTTAACCATGAGCAAAATGTAGTGAAGCAAATGCTTGACATACCTTTACATTGCCAGTAGTCACACAAGAAACAAATGCTTGCACCATTCTCTCAAGCCAGTGGGCATTTCCATGAAAAGCTGACTTTGAACCACTGATGATGAAAATTAACCAGTCATTTCTTTTGTACATTAATATAAGAAAGACAAATGCACTAGTTAACTAATAGAATACCATTAGTACCTTGGCAAACTTTCAGCAGAATGATTAGTTAATCTGATAAATCTTGACAGGTTTCCAAGAGCCCTCACAGCATTTGACTTAATCTATAAAAATAAGTTAAAATTTTAGGAACTGTTGGAGTGAAATTCAAATACTGACGATAAGAATAATGAGTGAATCTCCTAGACATGAGCAAAATGACACACCTATCTTCATTTTGAAATTTTCTGAAAGGAACCACGATGCTGATTTAGAGATTTGTTAAAGCAATTAACGGAAAAGCATAAAAAGAAGAACAAAGAATTACATATGATTTTTAATGACCAAGAAAAGCCTGTAATAGTGTCCCCAGAGGTTTATTTTGTTAGATTTGCAATAGAAAATGTATCTCCTAATTATATTGATGGCAGTATAAGAAGAGGAACAAGGCTTACAGGAGGAGCTAGTGATCATGAGAACATCCGACTCTTGCGAGAAGGGAAAGGGACGAGCTTGATGGTCTTGGGATCCCATGAACACATTGATGAGCAACAGGTTCAGTCTGGTGATGAGACACTATCTCCCTTGTTGTCCACGTTTCATGAATTCCATGGAGATAACAACATCACCAACAACCATCATCCAATGTTGGCAACAACATCGTGGTACCACTACTCAAGAGTCAGGGTACGATGGTCGAGGAGTAGTATTTACTCATGGCTAGTGACTTAAAAAGCGCTAGGCGCTCGCCCAAACGAAATGAGATGCTCTGAAATATTAAAATAAAAAAATATATAATATAATTGATAAATATGATTATATAAATAAAAAATATAATATTAAATTAAAAAGATCTAAAGTACCATCCTAGTATATCCCATTGCAGGCTTATTTTACTATTAAGAGCAAAGGGACATATTTGCTTTGTACAATAGTTAACAATCTACTATTAACAGTATATTATTTACTGTTTACAGTAATTAAAGGGAGAGAAAAGAACTTTTAACAGTAGGAAAAGGAGAGAAAAGTGTCATCGACGGTAGAAAGTGAGGAAGGAGAAGGCAGCGGTGACGGAAGAAGCTGCGGACAGCAGCAGTAGTGGAGGAGGAAGAAGCTGCAGATGACAACCGTGGCAGCAGCAGCAGCGGCAGCAACGGAAGCTGCGGACAGCAGCAGCAGCGGTAGCGACGAAAGCTACGGATAGCGATGTTGTGGGTGGAGGAAGCTTCAGAGGTGTCCATCAATAGTGGAGGAAGCTACGGTCCTCACCGTCGGTGGTGGAAGGAATTGCACCAGAAGTAGCGGTGGCGGAAGGAAGCTACGGACGAAGGCTAGCCCGTTGAACCCGTCCATCGGCGCTAAAGGAAGCTTCAGTCCGCTACGTCTGCAACGGAGGCAGCAGCAGAAAGCGTTGGTGCCGGACTGTAACGGACAAACTTCTAAACAAGATGTTGGATGTAATGCTTATGTCTGTCCGTTGTCTTTTGGCATGTTCATGCCTTGTACAGCAGGTAGAGGGGCGGCCGAAGGCTAAATAGTCTCATGTTAGTTGGGTTGGTGGCCTCTTTAGGCTTGTAAATAAAGGTTGTGTCATGTGGACACGTGCGAGAGCTTTTCGATCTGTAATGGACCATTTTACCCTTTGTTGTGTCACTATTCAGAGCTTGTAAAGTCTGTTTGTAATTTGCATTGTCTATGAAGTGTTTTTCGGACATGTATGCTTATGGATCCCGATTGAGGCGTTCTCTTTAACCCGTTCTCTCTTTTGTTGGTCCTAAGGGACAATGGGAGGCTTCGGGGAGGCTGACCTTTGCGGACGGACGCGCGAGGGTGCCGCACGCCTTAGGCAAAACCAGCTAAGGTCGTGACAGGACGCAGAAGCAGCACTTGAGTTGATGGCTCGGGGTCGTGCAGGTGTGCGGGGGTGGCTTGTGCAGGTAAGAAACGAGGCACTATTGAACCGAACCAAACTTAAAAGTCTGGTTCGGTTGCTTCATTTGAATCAGGCACTCGACGCCTGGGTTCAAGCGAACACCCAGGCAACATCTCATTAAAGCACGTCGCCAGGTTCACCCATGAGGCGCTCGGGCCTCACCTTGCCTCACCTTGCCCGAGCGCCCAGGCGCCTATTTAAATCACTGCTCATGGCACATAGGTTTCGGATCACAAAGCATGAGGATCCGTGCAGCTCATTTATGGCTGCAAGGATAAGGGGAAGGGGAAGGAATGGATGATTCGTCTCATATGTCATAAAGCCTACCCAATAGTGACATTGATGGGAATTCAACATATTCACAGCCTTCCTACCATTATGATGGAATAACCAACATATACATGGTGGAAGTTGGTCATTCTTCTCTAAGTAAGATATGCAACAATGATATGATGACAAATCCTATCATACCTGTTGCGATCCTATTTGTCATATGAGCTTCCTACCATAAAGCCATCAATGATGATGCGGCATCAACGTACTTCTCATAAGAGCCCCCTATCACAGAGTCATCAATGATAATGCAGCAACGACTATGACCACGTTATTACATCAATGGGTCCTACAGATGACATTCTATCCATCATATCGAGGATCCCAAACAATACTCGATATTGGACCCATATCGATCCTAGATGTATTGGTCCGGGTTCGAGTAGGTATTTGTCTTTGTTTTACATTTCATTTAGTATTTTATAAGCATATATATTGTTTATAAACCTATTTTGATTCACCAGGAAGGTCCCTTGTGAGCTCAACACGAAGATTTTTGTAATATCGAGTTAAATATGCTAACAAAACAAGAGCAAGACTCAATTTTTCATCAGAATATGTCTTAATTTGTGTTGCCTCTCTAGATGAGACATTTTCATTAATCCATATCTTATTTTTCAAAAACAAACTATCTAATTTGATTACATATAACCAGAAAAGGGGATATATTAGGTTAAAATAGATTATTTGGGAATATCTTATGTATGTACCAAAATCTGGCGCATACCAGTATACAGACACTCAGTAGACTTGTATGGACCAATATTTTTAACTGGTCCACCCAGTGACCGATATAGCATCAGTACCCGAAATGGCAGGCCTTGACTGCTACATATCAACAAGAAGACAATAGATGTTGTCACATGGTCAAACAACCACAACTGCCATAAAGAAATAATTACACAATCTTAAATCTTAATGTCTGTTAAGCTTCATAAATTCTGGTTCATACCTTGCCTGTGATTTCTCTCGTCCCTAAAAGAATCAACAGTATTTTTAAAATTCTTAAGATATTAGAAATTAAAATCTTTACTTAGAAAATTTTAGTATTCTTAGAGAAGGATTCAAGTGCTTAATGTTTTGCTAATATCAGTCGCAACATCTTGTGGCATCCTTATACCAAGACACCAGGATCTCAACCAACATGGATATAGTAGAATTCGATATTTGACTTTGATCTGTCGCCTAACTATGCTGGAATAATCTGGACTAAACAGTCTATTTTGACTTAAAACCAGTGATGTATTAATCGAGTGCTTCAGCCAAGAGAGAGATCACCATTAGGACTCCATAGCATCATGTTGCATCAGATGATGAAGGGGACTGGATAAAAAGAGCACATGTTTCTTATTTTAATGCATAATTTTCCATATATTGAAGTTTTAATGATCTCTAACTCCCATGAAACCTAAATCAAGGTTCCTGATTACAACTCATGAATCTTTTCCATCTCAGCAACACGATTCAGAACTGAGGATCATAGACAAAAAGCTAAGACAATAAAAGCACTAAACCAATAATAATAATAATAATAATGAATCTCTCTGAGTTTTCTGCTTCCATTACTAGCAACCCAATTCGATGATCAGTTAATTACTTGGTAAAATAAATATATCTTACCTAATAATAGCAAATTAAGAAATCAGCATGTAGCATGATTCGCGATCAACATGAACCAACTGATCATCTCCACGAACCAAGAGAAGCATCTAGTATGTCTCTATCTACCACAGAAATAAATAGTATGGTATACCAATGGTGTCATACCAGTCCAACCAGATAACAGTATGCTGGCAAAGAACTGTGCCACCTATATACCAAACATAAACCACAATTTTAGAACTTTTAGGTATGTACTGATCATATTAATACCATAATGATTAGCTTCTATCAGTTGATGAGTTCCTGTACTTGTACTAGACCAAAAATTTTGAACTTCGGCACCTACACCAGTACATTGACTTAGATGGTTTACATTCTAGATAACAAAGTCATATGATGTACAACCTTTTTGAGAAAATCTGGCTCCTCCTAGAGAAAGAAAAAAGGTGAATAGGATGGTTTTCATTAAACCAGGGTTCGTCATTTCGGGTACCGGACCTGTTTCGGAGATTTGTCAGGTCAGTATGTGCCAGTCTGCACTAGTGTACCAACATGGTACACTGGGGCATGCCAATAGGAACTCGGGTGATCTGCATCTCGGTCGCTGGTCATACCAGTTCTTACCATCCATACCGTGCCACCTCAGGTGGTACAACATGTTGAGTTTATTAAAATTGTCGAGTTATTTTCTTGTGTCTTCCTTGGCCCCAGTTCCTTTAACTGCCACATCCTATTCCCCCAAACCTATGCCACAATCAAGCGCTTCTTCCTGACGCCTCTCCTTTGCCACCACACCCACATTTGAGTACGTTCTGATGCCCCTCTTCATTCCTGTCTAAAAGAAGCAGAAGAAAAATAACGAAGGAGAAATAGGACAATCAGAAAAGATGTAACAGCCTAGGAAAGAAAAACTGTAGGGGAGAAAGAGAGGAGAGGAGAAGGAAGAACTGCTCATCACCTATACCCTGCTTCAGGTTGCTGCTCGTGGCTGTGTCATGGAAGAGAATCGAGGGATGTTATCAGCAGAGAAGCAAAGATGGAGAAGAGAAAGAAGAAAAAGCAAGGAAGGATAAGAAAAAGACACAAATTGAAAAAAAATGAAAAAGGAAGTAATGAGAAGAACAAGAAAACATATTCCTTTTGTATATTTTATATTTTTATCATATAAAATTAATTTATCATTGTACACATTTATATTTTTAAATTTTATTGAAACATCAGACCGATCAGTCTGGACAATTATCCAAATGACCAAAGGCATGGCCAGTTCAAGTACTAGTTCAATCTTGATAACTATAATTTAGAATCCATTTTGCTAGTATTTTCACAAAATATTGTCGACCTTTTCAGGAACGCAAACCAAATAACTGTCACAATTCAGCCTATCCATATATGCAAACAAATAGGCATTTGCTATATATTAGAGCATCAACAGGTTCAACACATCTTTTACATCATACCAACAGAAAAGAGAATGTAAGAAATAAATATGGTGGATACAAATATGAGGAAACATATTTGGATGTAAGTTGTAAGTTGTAACCACCTCACCTTATCACCATCCTTAGTTAATCGTAGTGCACTTTCAACTAAAAGATAGATAGAGTCAGAAAGCCTTATTTCACCTGCATCTGAGAATTCTTGAGCTTAAAATGAAATATAGGTAAAAAGCCTGTAAAATAAGACAAATGGCAACAAATCTAACCTTCAGATCTATCCAAGTCCAGTTCAGTTGCTCTGTGGCGAAGGGCGTCACATATATTTGCTAGAGCCCATGAAGCGGTAATCCGTACCTGGATGAAGAAAAACATAATTGTAATAAAACTAGCCATTTAAAAGATAAGAAAACAAAAATGTAATTCTAGTAAGAAAAGGTAGCAATATTAAAAACAGAAAAGTAGGTACCGAGGCTATGGGACCGTGTGAATTATAATCAACTGCACGTATAAATTTGTCAATCACTGTTGATCTGAAAAATGGCACTCCGATGAAAGTGAAATGTAACTCCAGATTCTAAATCACTGCAATTTGAGATGCAAGAACATCCAAGATAGAATTACCGAGAAACAATTTCTGAGAAACATGTTAGGACACCAATGGCTCGGCATGCAGCTGATCTGACAGAAGGAACTCCATCACCGAATGTTGCAGTAACCTATGGAATGCACATGGTGAATACTTCCATATACTACTTACCAAAAAATATCCTAAATTTTTTGTTTAATAATAGAAACTGTAAATGATCTATGTCAGTATTTGTCACAACATACAGCTGAAGAAATAACAAATTCTTGTTTGTCCTTAGTCAAAGAGGAGAAAACACCCGATGTCATCCCAGCAAAGCATGTAACTGATGCTGCCCTCACCTGAATGAGCATAGGCATGAGTTGATCAGTATCTACCAAAAGAACTACAAGAAATTTTGTTTACAATCCATGTAGAAAAAAAACGAATAACTCATTTTTACATGAAATTTCAACATCATTATGCACCATAAACCCTAGATGATTGTCCTCCAAACATATGAAATCAAGTGAACTCAATCCCTATGTTTAATACTTCTGAAATATATTGATCACTGTCTCACATTTGAATTTTGAAGGCCAGATAAACATAAATCCATGAAATAGATATTGTTTTGAGATTTCAAAGTCCTTTATGTGATTTTGAATACAAAAGCAATAAGAAATATGATGATGAACCCTCTTGCTGAGAAAAAAAATATAAGAAGAACAAGAAGGCAAGACGTAGAAGAATTCCACAAACCAGGCTAAAGTTGTTATCTAATATTCATCCAGTATTTGTACAGAAGGCCCAAACTGGCAGGTATAAAAGAATACAAAGTAATAGCAATAATGAGTCAGGAAGAGATCATATCTATAACTCATTCAGATATTCTTCTGCTGATCATCTAAGCTTAATAAAGATAAACAACAATAAAATAAGGAAACAAGCATATGCAGATTCAGACTCATAAGATACATTAGGTTCAGACCATGAACTATTGTGGTGCAAATTGAAAGACTAGATCTTGCAATACTATAACTTACAATTGGAGAGGCATGTGATAGTGACTCAGGTAGATGCTTTACGATAATCTCATTCCACTGCTCAAGCCCACATGAGGCACAATCTCCATTTAAGGCCACTGGACCATCAAGTTCATACGAAGGAGCAGATGATATCTTCTTACTTCTGGTACAATCAGAAATACGCTGGATATCAAGTAATCTAAAATCTTGGAGGTCATCGGCTCCTTTAAATCCAGAGACTGCACGAAGGCACTCATCGAGAACCTAATTCACAAGCTTTAAATAATCAACTCATGTGGTTAAGATAGTGAAAGATTGAATGCAGCAATGCCTAAATTAGCAATCATCAATCTCAAGAACAAGTTTGATGTGATAAATATTATATAAGAAGCTGAAATAATAGTTGCATTTAAACCTTCAATCAGAAGGACCAGGCTATGAGATAAAGGCAAGTCATCTTATTTACTCGAAACCAAGGTTTAAAATACCAAAAAGATACTGACACTGGAATCCTGCTGGACCATTATGCCAAAGTCAGTATGGTACCGTTAGACCTCAAGAAATATGAAAATAAATGTTCAATGCTGACGTTCGGTCAGTACACTGTAGAACTGGCTTATTGGTGCACATCAGAATGTTACGTTAGAAAATCACGAGATTTCAAACTATGCTTGAAACAACATGAAACAACTAACTTGTACTTGCAAAATAAATTTATTGGGCCAGGGCTCAACCATCACATTTTGTGAGTAAACATACAAGCAAACCATCATGCATGTATGGTTGTGAATACTAATGGGAGACAATGAAGATTCCTTATTTTCCATATGGCAAGGATTTAGACCTCAGTTGATACCTTCTCTAGTAACCATTTGGAATGCAACTGTGTTGATATACCAAGTGGTATAGCAACTTATCACCAGAAGAAAATATGATAGCAAACTGAATACCAACCGGTAATGACCTATATGGTCCGATATCAATCCTTGAATGAATGGGTATATACCGGCAGAACATACTGCTCCAATTGGTATATAAAACCTTGCCATTTATAGAGAATGACAACAATTACAAAGTGTCAAGTCGACAATCTTTTTCTAAATTTGTTTTTATTTCTGTGAAAGCTAACATTAGAAAATACTGAACCTTTAAATCCAAGGAATTATAAGACTCAGTGGTGACCAACTGCAACAGCATTACTAGAGCCTTAATGAGCCTAATAGAATATTAAAAAAATGTTCTTTAATTTCACTTTAAAGATCTTACATGGTTGTGTTAATGGATGATGATGAGAAGGAGAATGTTTGTATACAGTGAAGTGTATGATACTTTAAAATAATGTACCTTGAATAGGAATTATCTTGACATGCCAAGCCACATATGCTGTACTGACACATGGGCAGGCCAAATTTTGACGTATGCGGAATATGACCAAAATACATGGCAGTATGCTGTGTCAGGACAGTTTTGACACCCCACTGTGCCATGAAATAGCAATCATTTTGTGAATTAACCCTAAATTCAGGCATCAACTTTTCATAATTTGAACTTTTTGCAACAAAAATAATTCAATAGATCTTCAACAACCCTACAAAACACCTGTCGTTATTAAGGCCCATAGATTTAAACAGTGACAGGCTGTAGTAAGTTTTCAGAAATCCATCTACACAGCAGTCTACGACAGGTCTGGGACTTCAATGTAATACTCAACCAGAAACTTCAACCTTTTTTTATTTCTCTTCAAAGAAGCATCATAACAAAGACTTTCAAAGACATTCCACATAAATTTTGGAAATCAAAACTGATTTTTAATTTGAACCTTGGCTCCTTGAAGGAAAACACATGAAGCAATCAACTGAGATACACCTTCCATTCCAAGAGATGAAAATTTAAATGCCAATTCATTTCAAATTTGGAAATTTTCCATTGAGTCTAGTCTTTTGCAAACCAGAAAATGGAACAGAAGAGTTTATCGGCGATGAATCATTCAGCGAGCACAGTAGCCGAATCTTCAAGTAATAAAGAATCAATCAATTAAAACTAGATGAGACAATGGAAAAAGGAAGACAAAGGATGAGAATGGTACATGATCCCAAATTAAGGAACAGCCGTGCCCTTCTGCCCTTCTTAGAGCTGAATCATGGAGAAAATCCATATTGCTAAACCCAAATCCATACACTAGCCTGCTAAAAGAATGGCATTTCAAGACTCTGTTTATGAATGGTGCCAATGGCCAGCTGGCAAGGGCGAGGCGTACCATTCTGTTTGCAACATGGTAATATTGAGAGCAGTATTGAGGTTTTGGGTTCTTTGCTTTTTTTGCTTCATCTCAAATTATTTGGACAGTACACCTATCTGAATCAGATAGAACAAGTACATGCACGAGATTTGAGATATTGGTGTGAACCTTGATTTTTGGAAAGAAATTGCAAGACCTTACATTTTGTGGAAAGAAGATGGTTTCTTATATAAGTGGGTTGGTATTACCAACAGTTAGAAACAGAATCTGGCTGGGTCAATCCTCACAAAGATCATATTTTTTTAAATTGTAGCACAGAATATTTGTTTCTGCAATGATTTGAAATACCGCCTAAACAGGTAAACACCAGGCAGTATGTATGTATGGAAGTATGTATGTACAGGACGGTATTTACTGGTCTACAGCTGAACCGACACGTGGACCAGGGCTATTCGCCTGGTCCAGTCTGGTTCACAGGCTGCCTAGTAACCCACATAAACTGAGCTTACCCCTCAATTTGAAAATATTCTTCTGTTAAGTTTATGTTTAGGGTTTTTAAATTTTAATAATCTTCTTCTGATCTCCGAGTAGAAGAAGGTTGTTGTTAATAACCTTCTCTCTCGAAGACAATCAATCCTTTTGATCAATCCTTACCTAAAGCCACCTGATGCTGCCAACCCGACTGGTTACTGCTGGCATTGCCAGCCAACCATTGTTGAATAAGGAGAGGAATGAATGGCCAAAGAAATAGAAAGATTATTGAACATAATCATCAAGATTTGAAATCAACAAGCAGCATCCCATTCCATTAGGGACAACTTACCAGTAGCTAAAGTTGTGAACTTCCTCATTATAGCTTATTAAAATGGCCAACCATAAAAAAATTAGTTGGAACTCATTTTTTGACATTATACTGAAAGATGAACAGGAACTGTTGAAATTCAAAAATAGACATATGCTTTCATAATTTCATTATGACATGTAGGACCATTTATCTTAGTAGATACGTATGTATAAGCTGCATTGTACATACAAGGGTGATGAGTATTCAAATAAATGGTAAATTATAAGGATCGTCTACATATAAAGATTTTCAACTGTTATTATCAAATGATATAAGATAGTTACCTTAATAGCAGCCATAATGCATTTTTCTGTGGTTACTCCAACAGCTTTGCTAAATTCTTCCTTGCAAAAACCAGCTACTGCTTCACAGCTAGATTCATGATTCCTTGCGTGCAAAAGTTCATGAACACTATCAGATACTTGTCTCCAAAATCTAGTTACCATACTTGGATAGTTGTGTGCCACTGCTCTCAAGACCTAAAAGATAATGTCAAAAATCAAGAGTCCATGCCTGTATTGAATAGTATATAAAACATGAAGAAGAATTTATTAGATACCAATCAGCTTATCAGGAATGCACAATTTACGACTACACCTCTATCCATGAGAAATTTTTTAAATAAAAAGCCCTTATCTCAGTATATTTTAGTACCAAGCTGAGGAACAGACTAAAGCATTCAAACAACGAAACTGATCTACAGAGCTACCAAAGCAACTAAGAGAAGAGTTATCAGAATCTACTAATTAAATAAATCATGGTTAAGTAAAACAAGCAGAAAAAAACAATAGCTTCCTCTTGATCAAGGAATTGTGTCTTTGCTCAGTTACAATAAAGCAAGACAAAAGACTGAGTAATTTGTCTAGTGAAAACAATATGTTAAGAGCCTGTCTGCTTAAGTTCATAACAGTTCTTAACTCTCTCTCTCTCTCTCTCTCTCTCTCTCTCTCTCTCTCTCTCTCTCTCTCTTTCTCTCTCTCTCTCATTCATTATGTCTTTGCTGCAATGCATTCTGTTCATTTAAATCAGCATTCCACTCCATCATCCTGTTAACACTTTGCTTTGTAAAAGAATACTCAGCCCCCAGGTTGATAGTGGACAAGGTTTGCCTAGGTGATACTAGGCTGTGACCCCTTAGTAGCCTAAACAGCACAATGGCAATTAAGCAGGTGCTTAAACTAAAATATAACCAAAATCCAATATAACAGTATGAATTACTATATTTTCGAATAGGATAAAACATTAGCCTAAACAGCACAATGGCAATTGAGCTGAGTGCTGGCAGATGTTCCTGCCCATACCTTATTGGCATTTGAGCATAATGGACTTGCATACAGGAAGAATAACTGTTATTTCAACAGTTGCTCTATTTCTGAAAATGTTCTACTCAATTTGTCCAAAGATTTGGTAGTAGAAAAAAATTGGTTAATCTGGTGGGAATTAAAGGCTTGCAATCAGTAATCCCCAATGCATGATATATGAAACAACATCATAAGAAGTGACTTTCATGAACTTGGTTGCTTGCTTGCCCAGAACTATAGGGAAGATCATAAACTCTGAATTGTATAGGGTGCATTATAATTTGCATCTTTATATTGACGCCACCATCATAATACACATACTAGCGCTTGCTTTCCAACCACTTATCCAGAAAAGTTTAGTTTTCTTTTGTAGATGATTCACATTATAAGTTTCCATTGTTTGGAAATTTCAAGCACTGGGGCTTTTTTTCATTGTCATCATTATTGGATACCCTTTAAGCCTTTATCAACTCTTTGATCCATCAAAGGAAGCTACTACTACCAAGGTGAGCCTCCTAAGATGGCCTAAAATGCTAAAAGCCATGAAGAATATACTAAGTCTTCATCAGCATTTTGTATTACATTCATCTAGGAGAAAATTAATTCAGTACTGGCAAATTCAATCAAAATGCAATTTAAGAACCTTTACAATTTACATACAACTAATAACTAGAAAAAATAAGCACTAAGATATTATACCTGAAGGGCCTCAAAAACAACACTTGGATGTCTCCTCTTCTCCGATAAGTGAAATAAAGTAGAGAATATGGATGGCTCTAGTTGGTCATGAGAAAAACCTGAACAGATCAAAGTTTCAGTTTACATTGTCACTTGTTTAGAACATCTAATAATCATAAATAGATTTGCATCACTAAACCTTATGTTGGAGTCTGAAAACAAAACAACAACTAACCAAAGTTTCTAAGGCAAGCTTATTGATTATTACAAACATACTGAAAGCATACAACAATTCAGCAAATGATTGACTTGCATAATCTAACCAAAAGTTTAACTTCAATTCCCTCATGAACCAACTACAAAGCTTGAAAATAATTGGACATACAACAATAGATTCAGAAAAACATTTATGATTAAAATACTACTACTTTATTTCAAACCAAGAGGGTCAGTTTTAAAGCAACACAATGTTACTCATGTGCAGCGAATACATTTTATATCAATGTGTCTCAAACACTAGCCTTATGACTTAAGCCTGATGTTGAAATCCCTTATTTTGATAATTTTCTGAAAATAAAAAGTCTCACACTTAATTCAAACACAGGAGCAAAACCAAAACTTGGAGATGAGAGAAAGGGAAGGCTTTTCCAAGGAAAAATTACTAGATCATATTAGTGCTGTTGCCTATTTTCTTCATCCTTTTGCAAGAAGAAAAACTAAGCAATAAAGAGATTTTTGGGGAACTACAATTATCATGGCTGGTTAATCAAGAAGGATTCAGATAGACAATATAGAAAGGTCTTTGCACAATTCCATTATACAAAGAGAAATTATGTTCCTAAAGAATGGTTTGGTTCACATTCCTTTTACAACTGTGACAAGTGATCGATTCTTTCCCTTGATTTTTGCAAAATCCATGGGATCAAATTAATCATCTAAATTGAACAGAAACACAAAACATGAAAGATCACTGGTTCCAAGTCTCCATGCATAATAGGAGACTTTTGTCTAATATATGAAAATACAGAAAGAAATTGTTTTCTCCAATTTTATCCTATTTCATGAAAATCAAACATGTATTTAAATTAAAGGTTAATGGCAGGTTTTCTTTTACATCCCACTCCAATCCTGCTTTGTGCACACAGTCTCAATCAGAGATGATCAGCAATCTCATTATAGGTAAACAGCAATCTTTGTGGTAATCATTTCTTCCCATACCATGTCACAATTCCTGATGCCTTGTTTTCTTAATAGCTTTTTGTTATTGGAAAAGCACATATATTTGTTGTTTGCTTTTTCATCCATTTTGTCAAGCTATCTTGAGTTCTTATTCTCAATCTTTTGCCATTTTCTTTAACTTCTCTTTTTTAATTGGTTATGATATGCTATCGAATGGTCAAGTCATTTCCACAACTTTACATTCTTGGATAACAATAACATTATCTAAAATAACAACCCTCTTGAATGCCTTAAAGAATTATACCATCACATTGACAGAGACCCTGTTCCATCTTTATGAGTTGATGTCCGCAAGTGTTGTATAGATGGCATTGATGCAAACAAAAGATGAATATGTGAATCATGGATCAAAATGTCGATCAGGTTGGCCATACCAGTATGGTAATGGTATGCACTGCTATATCATGTGTTGGTACAGGTTGGTACTGGTCAAACCTTCGTTCATAATTTTGTACCATATCGACATTTCAAGCTTAGCTCGGCATGGTACGGTATGAGCGTACCGAGCGATATGCTCTGACGTACCACTCGGTATATACATATATATATATACATATATATATATACATATATATATATACATATATATATATATATAATAAAAAAGTTAAAAAATAAAAAGTGGGCGATGTCGTCGAGGCGAGGTCGCCTCGTTTCTTCTCCCCGTGCGGATGAGGAGAAGTCGCCGACGACGCCGAGGCCTCGTCGCCTCAGACGAGGAGGCGACATCTCATCTGCGTGTACGGCAAGGGAGGGCGGTGACGGATCGAGATCGTCAAGGGAGAGCAACGCCGGATCACCAAGTTCTCCCTCTTCTTCCTTCTCCCTTGGCTAATACCGCATGGTAGCGAGCGGCGACAGTCGAACTCGATCGTTACCGACCGATTTCGGGCGATAACGGGACGGAAACATCCCCAATTGACAGTACCACCCAGTAGCAGGTGGTCCGCATACCGATCTGTTGGCGGACCGAAACGTATCGCCTGGTAGGGACGATATCATTCGAAATTAAAATCCTTGGGTCAAACAACTACAAGCAAAGAGAGAGAACAGATAAAAGAAAGATGAGGGAAGGAGAGGATGGAGGCATACACTTGAGTATTTGACAAACAAGAACGAAGGTGACCTCGTTATGAATGTAGGGGTAATAAAGGAGAGGCTCAATGGAGGTAGTGGCACGTTGGGATTGGTCCGCCTTGTTCTTGCTGCTCATCTTGGAGTTGGCATAGGAAAGGGGGAAAGAAGAGGGAAGAGAGAGAAGGATTACAGCTGCTTAGATTTATTTAAAACAAAGAAGAAAGCAATGTATGCAAGTTCGAATAATACCGTCCGGTACGGGCGATACGTATCGGTCCGTCAGCTGACCGGTACACGGACCGCCCGTTACCGGGCGAAACAGAATATATATATATATATATATATATATATATATATATATATATATATATATATATAAACGAGGTAACGTCGCCCCGCGTGGGAGAAGGAAAAGGCGGTATACCACTCAGTATACAGTATCATACCCATAACGAGCGAGCGTCGAAACTCCGGTACGGTACGATATTTCAATCCTTGGAAGAAAGTATCCCCAAATCAGTCGTGGGAGGTAGGCTTACGGTAAGTAAAGTTCAGTATTAATTAGCTTATCGCCTGATAGGTCTGATATGGTAAGATTATCAAGAAATAAGCTTAAATTTGGACCAAACCAAGTAAAATTGCCTGATCAGCATATTGGCCAACCATTGAACTGGTAAATACCAAACCATACCTCCCAGTATAATTGAGACTTAAATCCATGACATAAATATCATCCCAATCCATGAAAGTATCTGCTTGAACAAAAATACAAGTACATATTCATGAGAATAACTCCCAAATCATCTTAGGATAGTAACAACTGTAAGTTATGACATTTAGTCAACAACTTTACAAAGTTATCAAAATATCCTTGCCTCATTCAATGTAAATGTCATCTTTGGCTGCATTGCAAATTCTGATGAACACAAATTGAATAGAAAATTAATGCTATAACAATTTCCCCAGAATATTTTTCCTGTTATTGCCCACCTCTTCAACATAACAACTAGCACTAAGTACAGATGATACAACAAAACAATATATCAGAAGCAAGAGGAGAAACATTGTGTAGAATGAGAAAAACTACATTATGCATAGTGCAAAGTTGGTGGAAAAGTGAAAACTTGTATATCAGACAAGAACAATTACAGATCAAAAGTCTCTATGGAGACATTCGGATTAGTTAGTGCATTGTTACACGAGTGACATGTCTCAGTTTTAAATCCACGTATGAGCGTCATGTACGTCATTTGATGTAATGGTAATTTCTTCAAATTTTAAAAAAATTTGAAATATGTCATGATACACTAAACTTCTTTGCACAGAAAAAAAAAAAAACAACAAGCAACTATTTAGAATTGATGAAATACAACATCAAGCATTAAGACCTGACTGGCATATCAGTTCAGTCCTAAAAGGCAAAACTAGTGTGCCAAAGCAATGTAGGAAAGAAATAAAGGAAACAAATATAGGAAGAAAGACTGAAACATTTATAAGAAAACCAAACTGAATATTTGAACTGGAAAACTTGTAATTATAAAAATAAACTAACCATGTAAAATATCTTCTTCAAGCAATTTTAGGACGAGCAATAAAGGTGGGGATCTGGAAAATGATGCACCTAAGCAACTAAGATTGTTAACCTGTAAAAATAGTTGTAAATTTTAATGTTGTCAAACATCATCATTTTCAGAGGAAAAGCAAATTAAAACATACCAGAAGACCAATATTTTCATTTTTGGAGGCAAGGATTTCCTTCATTTTTGAATGCAAGGATGTAATTGCAGTTGGTAGCAAATCCCCAGGCATGCGACCATATCTGTTAAATAGTAAATTATAAACAAACATAATGCAAAATAATATCACAAAAGAAAAGATAAATTGAGTACTGTTACTGCCTTCATGGTTTATACGCAATAAAGAAGAAGCAAGTCTGATATGACATCTATTAATGGTTTTTACATTTTAAACATTGGCCTGGTAGTGATTTATCAAACCCACTTACCAAAGATTGAGGGTTTGAAACCTTATCTGATATATTTTTATACCTTAAACATTTGTTTGGTGATAGTGTACCAGATGCAATTACCAAAGGCAAGGGTTTGAAATCTCATCTCATATATTTTACACCTTAAATATTGGTCTAGTTATGGTGTACCAAATCCACTTACCAAAGGTTGATGGTTCGAGACCTCATCTGATATATAGCATCTTAAACATTGGTCTAGTGGTGGTGTACCAGACTCGCCAAAGGTTGAGGGTTTGAAACCTCATCTGACTTATTACCTAAAACATTGGTCTGGTGGTGGTGTACCAAACCCACTTACCAAAGGTTGAGGGTTTGAAATCTCATCCAATATATTTTTACATCTTAAATATTGTTCTGGTGGTGGTGTACAGACTTACTTACCAAAGGTTGAGAGTTCAAAACCTCATCCGATATATTTTTACACTTGAAAGTTTAAACATTGGTCTGATAGTGATATACCAAAGTCACTTACCAAAAATTGAGAGTTTGAAACCTCATCCAACATATTTTTTACACCTTAAATATTAGTCTAGTGGTAGTGTACCAGACTAATTTACCAAGGGTTGAGGGTTCGAAACTTCATTCAGTATATTTTTTTCTTTCGTCACTTACCCTTTGAAGGAAAAAAAAGAAGCAAGTCTCAAAACTTTCAAACAATTGAAACAAAATTAAAAAGCCACAATTTAAAATATTTGTCCAACCGAGTATTGGTAATGGTGCATATAGTTTTATAGTGCTCTAACCACACACAACTTTTTTTTATTAATACCCAACCCAACAGAATTAGTCGACATACCAAACGGTATACCGGCATCATATCGATATGATATGATATGTTAATGAAATTAGTGTTGGACCAGTACTTAAATCCACAATGAAAACTAAAAGGCTTCTGCAAAATTTGAAAGACTCCACACTATCAATAGTGGAAAGAAAGGTTCAACACTGTTGGGCATCATGTAATATGCACTAACAATTCTAGATTTCAGAATATGATGAAAAAACAGATAGGAATAAGCATTAAGGAGAGAATCGAAATCATACGGGGAGGCAGATATCAAAACCAAGATGACTTTGAGCAGTGATGAAATAAGTCCATTATGAGTTTCATGTTGCAGAAGATACAATAAACCTGCAACACAAAGATCAACTTATCATGCATAGGACACTGCAATTAAACAAGGACGTATAGCTGAAAAAGGAATAAGTTATGGATAAAATCTGCATTTGATATGGTATGTAGAATCACTGCCACTGTCAAGTGGATCTTCAGAAAAAATAAGTTTGTAAATGAATACAGTAATTTATTTCCACATTCATGGGTTAATAGAACACAAATTTCTTCCAAGATGCCACATGAAAGAATAACTGACATAATAATATGAAGACGACATAATAATATGAAGACGAGAATGACAATAATAAGGGACCTATCACCCAACTGTCTGGGTAAGCTACAGGATTTTTCCTATCACCGAGTTTGATCAAGAGGCGCCTGCCTACTTGGAGGGTAGTTCACACCAGGGACTCCTAATTGACTCAACTTATTATATTAATATAAGCTCAGCTACTTGTCTTTTTTTTCTTTCCAACAAACATCTTCAGAGTACTTGGTGAATATAAAGGATATAGGTATGCAAGATGGGCAGGCTAACCTAAGCCCAAACTGACATATAGCACAGGGTTTGGCAGGATTCAGTTTGGACCATTGGGAATGGGCTAAAAAGTGTCAGTGGAAACTAGCAATTCGGTCAGGATTGGGCTGAGGGGTTAGGTAATGGTAGCCCAACTCAACCTCTCTACAAAGTAACTAAAGAGAAATCCCTTGTCATATGCCCCCTATAGGTTACCCAGCTGCTGCCCCTAACATCTAAGTTGTAACACATCTTCTTTCTTTTTCACAATGTTTGACACCAGTTGTCCCTTCATTGTCTCATATCTCTCAAATCCTTTATTACCGTCACAAATCTATATCCGTCAAACCACTCTCTCTCATGGTGCAGGAAGCATTGTCCTCCATTGCCTGTGCCACCTCCAGCAAAGTTGGTCACTTCTCCATCAGTGGTGCAAGTGGCCACCTCACCGACCTTGCTCATGATGCTTTCCCCTCCTACTGGCACTATCACCATCTGAGACCAAAATTTTAAATGTTTGAGTTTTGACAATCTTCTATATTCCTATTCTGACTGAAAATATTTGTCTTATGCATCTTTTTTCTATTTAAAATCTCTTGTGTTTGCTTTTACATTTGAATTTATTTTAGTGGATTTGTTTGCCCTTGTTATGATTTGGTGATTCTTTTAATGGTTTAAGGTTTAGTTTTAGTTGGATGGTAGAGATTGGAGATGTTGACGAGCCCCTCATGTATCACCCAACTAACTCAGGCCAACCTTACCAGACCGCTGGCTAGCCTTGAGTTACAGGAACCCATTTCAGGGTTCGGACAGAGTGGCTCATTAAAAAAAATCATTAAAAACTTGTGTTGGTTTTGGCTCTGCAGTAATCCAATCAACTGGCTAGGTTCAAACCCTATTGGGTACATCATACCACCTTATAAGCTATTTACTCCCATTTTATTTCTGATTGAATCTAGCAACTTTGCTATTGACCCCATACACCCATAATAACATCCTTGTCTTATCGACAATAGTTTGGGTCCATGATTCCTAACCGCCCAAGATTCTGATCCATGAGAATATCTTATCTTACAACCATCTAATTTTTTTTCTGATGACCCTCTCCAGTTTAACAATCCTTCTTTAAGTTTATGCATCTTCAGTAATGGTTTCTTCTTGTTAAACAATCTAAGAAACCTGAAACTCTAATTCTTGAAAATTTCTTGACTATATTCCCTAAATTTTTCTCTTTGTATTGCTAAAGTTGCATGTCATAAACCAGTATGCAAGAATTAAATATCATAAATGAGAAAATACTAACCAACAAGAAGGAAATGAAAAGAATTGTAAAACCATGGAATATTTATTCAGAGGTAGAGCACCATAAGGTACTAGCCTAGGAGACTGTGCTGTCTCAAAGGTGTCATTGCCAATTTTGCAATGTGATGAGCATGTGAGCCTTAGTATGTGGCCCACGCTGTAACATGCTAGCACATAACGAACAAAAGGTTGTTTCAGTAAAGGTGATCCTTGGATGAAAACAACAATTCAAAAATCGTTTTACAAGGCAAAGTATTAGTGAGAGACTATCCAACTCATCTCAAATTAAGAAAATGAGACTCAATGGGAAACAAGAATAAAAGAAACATAAAGCATCGTATGCTTTGTGGTGTAGATAAATCTACAGAACATGATTGACACGAAGCGCAAAACAGAAGATATCTAGGAAGTTCTTTTGAGTTACTTGATCTAAGTAAATTAAGCAATAAGCCACATTAAAAAATATGATTGGCATTGTCGCAACTTGCTAGGATCCCCCACACTCAGGTATTCATATGAACAACAAAAACATGAAGTTAATTCAAGTATTCAAGTATTCAACAAAAACAAACGATAAGCCTCTGAGAAGACTCAGAAGGATTTATGTTACAAATTTCTAATCAAACATGTAGCCAAAAAAATACACCAGACAAGGAAGTAGTAATAGAAAACTAATTAAGATTATAAAAGAATACAAACATGGTCCAAGCATTCCACCAATCAATCTAAAAGTTTGAAAATAAGGACTAATATTATGCACCTGTATGCAATTGCATTAGCTTTTGTCCCAGTGAGCTAGACAATGTAGTAAATGATCCACATTTTGAAGATTCTTTGTATTCAGCTACTTGTGATAATGTTAGAGAATGTCCGTCCAACATACTAGCCAAAACAGAAGTTGATTCGATCCGTACCTGTAGACAAAAGGGAAGAATCGATTGAACATACAAATAGGTAATAGGAAAATAAAACACAACCACTTGAAAGAAGAGGTTGACAGAATCCACAGATTACAAACAGTAATGCAAAACCAAGAGAAGATATAATCTTCCTCGACAAATGTGCATGTATGCTCCTCGGTAAGAAAGAAAACATCATATACGCAGTGAGTGGCAAAGCAGGGAATTTGACGTGTTAGAAAAGTCTGCAGTAAAAAGTAATCAACTCCATAATGGAGTCATGCTATGAAGCACAGACACGGACATGACACGAACACATCGAGGACACAAATTATATTTAATATTCCATAACCTTTTATAGTCTCTCCATACACTTACTAATGTAGCTTATTAATAAAATAAGTCCAATTTCCATAACAATTGTTGGAGCTTATTAATGTTGTAGTCATGATGCTGCTATCTCTGTGTTACTAATGAACATCTAACTTGCAGTTTGGACTTAAACCAAATGGATTTTTTTGTCATGAAGAAGAACACACTCCAAGATGCGCTTTGTCCCTACAATCATGAATCAACGACTAGAATAATATGTTAACAATTTAACTACTAAAAAAATAAATTTACCTACTAGAATAATCAGCAGTAAAAAAAAACCAGGTTAGCAATAAAAACTCAGATTAAAACCCCAGATTTTAAAACCCAGATTCAAAAACTAAAAAAATAAAATAGGTAAATTAATTGACCTTCGTTGGACGCCACCCAAATTAAAAAAATAAAAAATAAAATAGGTAAATTAATTTACCTTCATTGGACACCGCTGAGAAAGAAGCTTCGCTGGATGCCGACAAGATCGCCAAGTGCCCGAGAGCATGCGACGGCTACCGGGTCGCAGGTGGGTCGCTCGGGGCGATGGGTGCAACAACACGATGACAATGCGATGGTCATAGAGGGGTGCTCGGAGCGAAGGGCATGAGAGCACGACAACGTGCAACAACAGAGGGGGGGCTCAGGGCGAAGGGCTCAATCATCACGACAACACAAGATGACAGAGAGGCGAGCTCGGGAGGAGGGCTCGAGAGTGCTACAACACGCGACGATAGAGAGGGGGCTCAAGTTAGATGGCTCGACAACACGACAATGCGCGACAGCCATCGGGTCGTAGGTGGGGCACTTGGAGCGGAGGGCTTGGTAGCGCGACTCTGTCAGAGGCTTCGTAGGGACGCAGGTCAATTGGCAAGGGGCGGGGCCAAAGGATGATGATGGGACGCAAGTGGGGAGCAGGCTTCACTAGACCGAATGCAGGCGACGGGTGGGGCAGAGCCTGCCTCTTCCACAGGTGGGGCGAAGCAAAGGCTACACTGGTGAGGAAGAAGGGAAGCCGGTGAGGAAGAAGGGTTCAATCGAGTCTTAAGGTATTTAACGCCAACGATAGGTAAGAAAATCCTTCCTCAATTCGTGAGAAAAAGGATTCCAAGCCTTCACAGTCCACTCGCAGTGAGGAATCCCAGTTTCACAACACCTTCGCAGTCGTGGCACAGAATCCCGACTTCGACATTCTAAGTCGTATCCAACACAATTAAAAAAGAAAAAGACAAGGCTGGACAGACGTCCAACACGTGTCTGAATGTGTCAATGACGAACCTGTGTCTGACACGTGTTAGACACGGGTATGCCACTTAATCTAGCATGTCCATGCTTCATAGGAGCCATCTTTACTGGTGGCATTGCAGTTTGTTCTTCAACAATAAAGATGAGCTTCTAGAAAACCGGCTTTTGAAAAACCTTAAGTATATTTCACAGGTAAAAGGCATCAAAGGGAAGTCCATATGAAGACAAAAAACACACAACAGACTTTCAAAAAGCTTACCTTTATTATGGGATCAAAGAGCAAACATGTCATCAGATTAGCCTCGAATTTTCTGCGGAACAACAATTGCACAAAGTGATGGTAAAAAGAGAAAATAAAGAAAAAAAAGCTCATAGCATCAAAAGGTCAATTGAGTCGAACCTTGATTGTAGCACATCATTCTCAGGTAAAAGTAGCATCCAGAGAGAAGTAAGTGACTTTGGATCAGCATGGCAAAGATCCTTAGAATAGAAATAAAACAAGTACAAAATGCTCTCAGCACACTATTTTGAAATAGCAATAGATTTCAGAATTTTGACAACTGGATGGAACCAAAAATTACAGGACCTAGTATCAACTATCAAGCATGGTAAAAGCAAGGCCTCCAACCTAAAAATCTAATAGCTTTATGTTTTAACTCATCATGCATCTATACAGATTTTTAAATAGGTCTACATTAAAAGAAAGGATGACTACATCTCAAATCAAATAATCAATAACCACCTTCTATTCTATGGCCCATTAGAAAACGTTTTCGAATTTTTTGTTTCATAAAGTTCTCCAACTACTTCAAAGAAATTTTAAAGAGCATATGAAAGATATATTCAGCTCTAATTGGCAAACAACTAAGATTTATGCACACAAACCTATCAATGGAGCCTTTTGCATTACCTGTTGCATCTACTTGTCATTCACTGCTTATTTGGATGATCTCAACTACTATCAACTTCCTAACAGTCTAACAGCCAAGGCATCATTAGAAGAATAATGTTTTTACAAGCTACAGCTAACATCAAATATCTCGACCTTATGAAAAATAATTCAGCTTAACCATCTTACTTTTTGAGCAAAACAGCAGCTTTAAGTCCTGACATGGGACTTAAAGCACCCTACAACAATACATCTTTTCTTTAGTTGATAAGATTGCAACAAACCTGAACTTGCAGAAAAGTTAACCTGAGGGATTTAATGTAAACAAGAAAGTACCTGTATGCAAGTAAGTGCAGCCAACCTAACTTTTGAGCTTCTGAAACGGTCTATATGCTTAGAAGAGCCATCGCTATCACTATGATCCGAATCTGATGATGTGAAACCATATTTTGAAGGCACATGGTCTGAAGAACACTGAGCATCCAGTGTGTCATTATTAGGACCATCCTTCTTGCGCAAGTGTGGTGGTTTATAAGGACCGGGAACACTTTTTATGGATTCCCCCAACCCAGATTTTATGCCAGAAGAAATAAATGCTTTTTCCTTCAAATCACTGATCATAGGTCGTAATGAAGATCTACTGGGGAGACCATACACAAGAAATAATTGCAATGTTGCTACCAAACCTGGCACCTTAGATTTTCACAAAGAAAGTTATCGAAGGTTAACTAACAAAATTCATTCAAAATAAAGACACAGCAGAAGCTACAGACATACATGCCCTGAAAGAGAACCTTTTGGCTCCAAAAGAACCAAATGCAGACAATTAAGAAGATTCAACAAAAGCCTGCAAAAAGATAAGAGGTTATATTCAAGACTTCTGCTTGTCCAATTATGGGAAAAAAGTACCTTGACATGACAGAGTTTTCAAGCAGCAAGTTCTTCGACACCAAGTAATCTATTACTTTCCTCAATACCTGGTGACAAGATAAAATATGCCACAGCAACTATAGATACAGAGACAAGTTAAAACAAAGAAAACAAGCTCACCTCAATTGTTGATTGCCATAAGTTGGCCGGGATAGAAGTTCCAATTCCAGTTAAAGCATCACACATCATGGAAAGTGCATGAGTTTGTATGTCCCATAAAATGTTGCATAGAGGATTTCTATGTCCAGAATCATTGAAAGGACTGTGGGTTCCATGTGGATGATGTAGGCTAAATAACTCAGCATGCAAGCATGAAACAAGACAAACAAGAAGCCTGACTAACTCCATAATCTCAGATAACGAATTGTTTCTTCTATATGCTTTGACAGCAAGCCTGAAAATTTTGGTAAAGAATTATTTGTCATATAACTTACAGCATCCAAAAATGTGAAAGGTATTTGATTTTTTAAATGCAGAAACCAAAAGATGATACCTTCTAAGCACCCAAAAAATGGTTTATTTAGTAATATTATAATCATGGCATTTCTACACAAATACCTCAATGACATCCTCTGATATAATGATGCCAAGGTAGCACCTGACTTTCTTATCATGGTAAATTTGGACAGAAAACTTGTACAGAAGTAAAAACAAATCTGTGTTCTCTGACCGGTTTCCTATAGTGAGCTTGATCAGAAAAGGCCTGAGTCACCAGACACTTATTTGTCTCAAGATACCTAAAAAACAAAAGCAGGATTAGGTGATGAGCCAACAACTAGGTAGCAGCTCAGCTGGATGGCATGCTGGACAGCATGTTTTATGCTGACTCAACCAACCAAAATAACCAGCCAAAGCACTTGTTGGATTTATTGATTTTGGCACTGGCTTAAACCAACTAATTTTCTCCCATGTGCAGAAGCCAACAATCAGCCCAACTGCATTACTGAATTAACATGAAGTGGTCTGATCGACCCAAATGCTTATCAGCCATCCTGAGGTTTCCCCTTCGTGAACGCTGTTGACAAAGCAGCAACTGCTAGCTAAATGACGCTCACACAAATTGTGAAAACTTGGGATCATGACAAACTTGATATAAAAAAATTAATCACACACAAGTTTACTGAATTAATGGTCCAAAGAAAGGAATAAGGCACCAAGGATCCATGTGACAGACTAGTGACTACTACAATGTGCCCTGCTCAAGACATCACCAGCAGTGTCTTGCTATCCAATGTGCCCTGGTTAAGACATCAAGAACTCAAGAAATCAAAACTGAGATATTGAACCCATATCATTTAAACTCTAGAGGATATAGATGCCCACATTAGATGATGCAAGTTGATTAGAGTTATTGGTGGGAAAAAAGCTAGAGGATACCTAAAAATACTTTGTTGGAAATCGACCTAAATAAAGCTCAATAATAGCAGGAAAAAGGATCCATGTAGTCATCCCCAAATAGCCGAAACTAAGAATGGTGGTCATTGCATATTCACTGTACCGATACTGATAAAGTATGTTAGTACCAGGCTACCAGCATATATTGCATGGTTCGTCTAACCGGTCCGTACCAATGTACCGACCAGCTGTCAGTACGGTACATATCGAGCTGTACCAAACATACCAACACATGGTACATGGGAGCATACCGATGTACCGCCAATACCGGTCCCCTATCGGACCGGTACATACCGCCCATACTAAGTGGTATAACATAGTACGACGAACCTTGATATATTGTCCTCACTAATATCACTAAACAAATAAAGCATAAGTTGAAGCATCATATAACTCAACATTATATGATACATTATCTACAGGCCTGATACAGTCAGTACACTAAGGTGTTTAAATCCATGAACATAAATGAGTGAATCAGTGACTAGGGCTACAAGTTTAGCTCAATGATCCCAGACAGACTGTACGTGGCTTTTTAATACAGAGATGCTTTGTAATGAGCCCAAATAAACATAACATGCATGATCATCACATGAGCCAAGCAAGAACTTGTCTGCATGATCGATGCCAATGATGACAGCATTAAAATGATTGTGCCAAGATTGAGGCAGGCTTAATCATGATCAGACCAAACACTACCTTTGGACTGGCAACCAATCTGAAATTTAGCTATGCTCAAATATCATCTAGGTTCGATTAACCAAGCTCGTACATGCATTTATTATTTCAAATATTTTTAACAGGCCTGGCTATGATGCTCAAATAATCCTATAATGAATGTGGTTGAAACAAAATGATATATAAGTAACTACAGAATTTCAAAGAGCAACTACTGTGATTATGTTGGGCAATGCCTAAATGACCTTAGATAGTGCAAACAGGAGGTCTCCTCGACAAGGCAATCTTTTCGTCACTGCCAATTTCACATATTACACAAAAAAATGGACTTAGACATCAGGTTGTTATGATGAAATCTAAAGATAAATGCATAGTAGTACAACTTCAAGAATTCTCTTATTTATCTTTTTGCTTCAGATGAAAACAACATATGCAGATTGTGTTGATTCATTATCAACGAACAAACACCAAGCAAGTGAACAAGCACTGAGAAAGAAGGCTGAGAACTATTAACAAAATTGTTATAGTTCACTAACCTGAGAATATCTAAGACTTCGGTTAGTGCTTTCATTCTATAAGTGTCGTCCATACAAACACTACTATTATCAGTATTACCAAGCAAGTGCTCCACAACCCTTTTAAGAATGTTCAGTATTACGGTCCAAGAAGAAGAACTAATGCCAAGGAAGACTTTGCAACTAACAGCATGTATCTGCACTGGATATGAACAGCATCAGGGGCAGTAAATGGTAATGGCAGCATGTATAATAAAACAATCTCTGATTACATATTAAGACACAATGTCATACCAACAATTATTAATGTCATACCACTAGAAAACCAAATATCACAAAAGAACAGAAAATATAGAATTTCAAACACAAAAAAAAGGAAAAATTTATAGAATCTCAAACACACTTGATGATAACATTACAAGACATGCAAAGCCTACGACTAGTATCAGACAAAGATATCATCTTTTCCTTGTTAAAAAGGATATCAACCTAAAATCGATAGCACATTTACATAACGCAATTTTGAATAAAATTCATGGATCAAAAGGGACTAATCATTCCAGAGGTTTCACCTTCACGCATTCTAGTACGAAACCATCAGTACAAAGATCATGGTATAAAGCATGACACATGATGGCCACAGACAGGTAAAGCACAGGACAGTCCACGATATAAACTTAATTTCTGAGGTCATAGAATTTTCTATACATAAGTCAGAGAAGAAGAACATCTTAAGAAACTGCTCAGATTCATTACTTACTGTCATTGATGGTACTTCCAGGAACTTAATCTATGTCGCCAGAGGATTTTCAATCCACCAAATTTTGGTCGTAGAAGAATGTATCTACAAAGAGATAATAAACAATTATTTTGCTCTTATTGTTTTTTATTCTTATTAGAATCTTGGTCTATCTTTCTAAAGAGATTTTAAATTGTGGCTGTCTTTGGTTTCTTTGACTAGGGAGGGGTAGAGTACTTGTTTCCTCAGTGTGAGGATGCTTGTTGACCAAAGCGCCAAGCTCTACTTAGCCAAAATAAAAGTTTATGGAAGAACAAACAAAATTTATCGGGTGCATCGTCCTTCTGAATCCAAAAAAAAGAATCCTACCGATGGTCTAAAATTCTCAACCCGTATGCATCAGAGCATTTAATTTGATATACTGAACACTAGAATCCTGAAGATATAATCAAAGAAAAATCAGCAAGTTGTGCTTTTATCCCAAGCCCCAGTGACTTGGATCACTGTTTCGAATAGCTAGATCATTGAAGGAACAACTTGATGCATCAAGATCAACTTGATGCATCGAGAACGCAAGAAAGCACAAAGAATACCAAATGGCACGTCCACAGCAACACATCATCCACATCTTTGCACACCGAAGCCGCCGACGCCAGCTCAGCGAGCAGAACCAAATCCGCAGTCACCTGAAACCATCAAATCTCGCTCCCTCAGGAACAACCCAAAGATCAAAAAGAAGGGTCCGAGAACGGGATTCCAGCGTCACCTCGTGAGGGGGCAGATCGGTTGCGGCGGCGACCATGGCGTCGGAGGGGTGGGAGAGGATGAGATCGCGGAGGAGAGCGAGCAGGGCGGGGGGAGGGGGCGAGGCTAGGGTTTCGTCTCGGAGGGTGAGGAACGCCGTCCGCCAGCAGCGGACGCCGGATGAGGACGGCGCCATAGCGGGACCCGTTTCCAACCCGGACTTCATTTCTGGGTTTTTAAACGAGCGACGCGGAATGCCGGATGAAGACGACGAGATCGCCGGGCCCAATTCCAAGCCCGAGTTCTTTGGTGGGAACGATCCACACATCGGGCCCTTAATCTTCGAGTCTGTTGAGGGTGTACATGTAATTTTGGGAAACGTGCAACAACGAAAGGCTGGGAGAGGGAAGTTTCGAGTCTCTTGACACGCATGATTTGAATTAAGTTATATGGTGTAATAAAAATAAACCCTATTGTGATTATTATTTTGATGGTGTAATCGGGTATCATATTATGCTGTAATCATATTATTGCTTCGACCGTCCGAACAACTGATTATATTTATCTAAAAATACTTTTTAAATATATATATATATATATAATATATAAATTATTTAAAAAAGTAAATAATATAATAAATAATATTAGGCATAAAAAAATTAATAACAGCACTAATACAGTAAACAATTTTAAAAAATCAACCATCATTTTAAACATAAATTTTTAGCTAGATTAAATAATATCTGATGATATCCAAAATATGAATTAAATCCAAACAAAGTGTTCGATAATATAAAAGAAATAGTTATTATGATCAAATGTATATTTATAGTTTATCCATTGTTACAAGTGACTGTATATGAATTTGATATAGATCAAAACATATTTTTTATAGTCGTCAAAATGACATTTGGCAATTCTACTACTTATGTTCATGTTGGTGACGAAAGGGAAAAGGTGTAAAGATGTAAAGGATGATGAGAAAGTGAAGGAAGATTTGAGATAGACGACTGGTGGCCCAAAGAGAGGCGCAATTACACGAGTGATCTCACTTTCTTTCTCACGTCATCCTAATCTCAAAATTATCATACATATTTATATTCAATAAAAAAATATTTAAGTAATTTTAGCTATATTTATAATTTATAAAATTGGATCGGTTTTAATGAACAAGAATTGTGACGTGCCATTTGTATTGGATGGCCCGGACCGGGTTCAACCCCAGCGGCTTAATGGACGGTCTTTTTGCTCCGATTAGAAAGTATTTGTTATGGACCGGGTTCATGGGCCTCAATGTCGTGCGCCAAGCAATCATGACTGGGGTCCGCCGTAGAATTACCATGGTGCGCTCTGTGCTGGCTCGACGCGGGCTCCACATATTGGGTGGGCCCGAAATTTGGGTGGTCAAAAAATCTCGAGTTACGAAATAATACGGTGCTAACTCGGATGATGCGAGAAATATGCACGAGACTTGACTCTCGGTAATAGAATTTGAGGAGGTCAGAGAGCGAGAGAGAAAGAGAGTCGGGCTGTGCACGTGTTAACCGTGGAAAAGCCGACCCAACCTGCGGTGCATGTGTTTCCGAACAGGACAAGTAAATATATAGATGTATATGGCGTGCCTAATGATGGGGGCCAGTCCACGCCGGGACCCACGGGCTCGCCTATCCACATCATTGTCGCTCCTTCGTGGGGCCCGTCCCCCACTCACCCCTCCATCTTCGTATGCCAGTCATGAGAGAACAGGTTACTCGCTGAAGCTACTTGCTAATTAGGCAAAACTTGGACAAGGCCATGGCGGAGGACAGACAAATGGAGATGTACTTAAGTGGTCATGGCTTTGTGGGTTTCTGCAATGGCTGAAAGCTGAGCTAGGGTAGAAGCATGATGTTAGAAGGTGGAAAGGGGCGGTGGGGACGACGCCAAAAGAAATCTAAAAGGAAAAGGTGATGGATGGATGGATGGATAGAAGGTGCGGGCGGTCCCACACACGCTGGAGTGGGCAGTGGAGGTGGCTGTTCAATTACGTCTCCGGCAATGTCCTCCTCTTTAATCGGAGGTGTGTGTAGTACTTTGCAAATCCGACTCCTATTTGCTTGCATAACCTGATAAACCAATATCATTACCTCTGTCGAGCTTGTCATTCTAAGCTCCCACTTTGTTTGTGGCTGGAGACTGTTCCTAACCCTCACAGACAACAACAACTCTATTTATCATGTAACGCAGAAACAAAAGCAGAAGAAACTGTTTATGTTTTTCGAGTCAGAGAAGAGGGGAGAGAGATGCGTTATTTCTGATGAGCTCATCAAGTAGGTCATCTTTTGATCCACACAACTCATTCATAGGTTTCCGTGACACCCATAGAACGCTGTTCGACCATTATTATTATATTTACATGTAATAGATATATACATACATACCAAAATATGATATATATATATATATATGTATATATATGGATATATCTTTGATTTCTTTAGCATTTGCATAGTGGGAAGGTGGGTGAAAGCGGATGAGCCTCACCGAAGCTTTACTTATTATACCCGCTGTCCCCCGTTTCCGTTCTCTGCAACTCTCTCTCTCTCTCTCGCTCTCGCCCGTCTCCTCTCCATCACCTTCTCGCTCGTCGGCACGCGAGGTGGTTGCAGAGGAGGCTTTTGATCTTTCTCCCTACAATTTTTTGGGTGGCAGAAGAAAGCCTGAGAGACATGTTATCCATGACCAACACTTGAAAAGTTGCCATCTCCCATTTATTTCTCCACCACTGTTCTCCAGCTGCCTCTTTTCTTCCTCTCTTCTCTATCTCTGCTGCGTCTTCTTGTTGGGCTCGGATCATTTCACTTCACGTAGTGGCCAATCCGAAGAAATTTGACGTTGTTGAGTGGTTCAAGTCCCAAGACAGGTTTGATCCGTCTTCGTGCTCCCCTCTGAGAGAAAAGTGCGGGAGAACGAAAGATCCAGATCTTACCTGCTTAGATCTCAGTGCCTTCATCGCCGTCTTTCTCCAGGTAATACCTACAGGTGAGCTTTCCATACTGAGAATGTTAAATTTCGTCGATCATGGATATCTGCGTTTCTCTTGTAAGGAAATTAGGTCAGCGAGTTAAGATGCAACTAAAGATCTCCATGGTTTTCTTCCTCTTCTCGTTCTTTTGTCCACTTCGGTGGAGATCTGCATGTCAAGTTAATCATCGCTCACCGCACGCCCTAAGCATCCTCATGAAAGCATTTCTTAGAAATGCACCTTGTTCATGCGATCTACAGTCCTCGATCAACGGAATGAGAGATCCATGGCATAGAGAAGCGCGAACATGATCGTTACGAGATCTGCTTCACTTCTTTTCTCGCAAGATGTTGCGACAAACACTTAAATGGAAGGAGATATTTCATGGGTGGATTAGTGAACTACGTATGAGCTTTGTCCATATATAGCGTGACAACTCCATAGTTCTCTTGAGCTATTCTTGAGGACCTTCATGCGTGATAGAAATCATTACTATATTGCTTTGTTCAGAAACAAAGAGAAATCTCACTAGTGAACCATCGTTCTTTTGTAGGCCACATTTTTACGAGACATTCCTTGAGGATATCCACCGGATCAAATATATGTCAGGAGCCTTTTTTTATCTTCCTTTGAGTCTTCGATGGACCTCAAACCTAAGTTGTGACGAATGTCTAGCGTGTAGAAGGCAACAGATGTGTTGGGAAAACAAAATGAAGAAAATAGTTGAACAAAATGAAGGTCAAAACATATTTTATCTCACTAAGCATGCAACTTATCTTCAGGCTTTGATGCTTTTCAAATACTTTCATTCAGAATTGCAAGTTCATTTGATACCATAGGAAAACTAATAAGACTTACTGTAGCAATGCTTAGCATAAAAAGAAATCTCATATTTTATAACAGAAATAAGGTGTTTTCTAACTGTAATAGGGTTCACCAACTGTCATTCACATATGATGATGGAAGAAATGTTTGACATTACTAAAGCTCGAGAGTCGCATATAATCTCCCTTAAGAGTAGTGCTGATACATGATGGTTTTATGCCATGCATGTATTCCAGGGTGCAGAGAAAAGAACTGACATATAATTACACTTCTGCAGAGAAATCTTTGGTGCAGTGATACTCCATCACAGCAAAGATAACTATGCTTATTATCATGACATGGTTTGCAGGACCTGGCGCAACATCACGGCAAGAGTATGAACACCATCTCGCACGTTCCACCGGGCTTTCGGTTCCACCCCACCGATGAAGAACTGGTAGATTACTACCTGAGGAAGAAAGTGGCTGCAAGAAAAATCGACTTAGACGTAATAAAAGATGTGGATTTGTATAAAATCGAACCTTGGGATCTTCAGGGTACATCTCACACAAAACCTCAAGTACTTCTGCTCCTTTCAGACTTGAACTGATCATGTTTACACCATCACATAGAGATCTGTAGGATAGGAGCAGAAGAGCAGAACGAGTGGTACTTCTTTAGCCACAAGGACAAGAAGTATCCAACCGGAACTCGAACTAACCGAGCAACCACAGCTGGATTCTGGAAAGCCACTGGAAGAGACAAACCGATTTACTCCAAGCATAGATTGGTCGGAATGAGGAAGACTTTGGTCTATTACAAGGGTCGAGCACCAAATGGCCAAAAGTCAGATTGGATCATGCATGAATACCGTCTTGAAACAAGTGAAAATGGACCTCCACAGGCAAGTTTATTCTCATTTAAACTTCACCTTCTCATGTCAAAGACTGATAGAACAACGATGGCTCATGCAGAGCATGCATTCATATCTACTCTAATATTCTTCTTTAAAGTCTGCAAACTAAAACGCCACCACTGCCGTCTTAGCTAAACTCCTTTAAAATCGATAGCCACATATATACATGTCCTGATCTGAACTTTGTTCTTCTTATACAAAACGTTTACATCTTATACCAGAATGATTATAATTAGATAAACCACTTGCAACATACAATATAATTAATTATACAAGAAATTCTAAGTGGCTTTGGTTGGTTGCATTTTTGACTTAGTTTAGCCTGAATTAAGCAGCTTCATGTTGTGATTTACTCGACTCTTTCATCTGCTACGTTTAGTCTAAAGCGTTTACTGCAGCTTGAAACAATAACCAAGTTCATATTCCCGGCAATTCCTTGATATTTTTAGTCTTGAAGTGCCATGTCTGAATAGATTCTTGCAAAATTGATCTCTTCTTGCAAGTGATGATTATTCTGCATGACATGGTTTTCTACAATCTTATCGTGATCATATGTGTCCTGTAACTTCATGTTACAGGAAGAGGGTTGGGTTGTGTGCAGGGTGTTCAAGAAACGAGTGCCAACCGCAAGAAAGGCAAGTGATGAATTGCCATGGTACGATGAGCAAGGTTCCTTCATGCACGACATCGACTCCCCAAAGAGGACCATGCCGCAGCCTGCCATGGAGTATCATCATCACCACCAACTCTATTCCTACAAGAGAGAGATAAAACTGCATTACCGCTCGCCGCACGAAGCTCTTGATCACGAGCTCCCACCAGTAGAGCCCCCCATGATTTTTAGCTACCTGAACCACGGAGACTCCCTACAGCGACTCATCTTCTCGGAGAATGAAGCAGTGCAACCTCGACACCAACTTCAGGCAACCACGACGGACAACAACGATGAAAACCTAAGCCAAGCATCAGACCAAGTGACGGATTGGAGGATTCTCGACAAGTTCGTTGCAGCTCAGCTCAGCCATGATGGCTCAAAGAAACCTATCTACTCGGATGAAGACGACCTTCTTCAAGTTGCCGATGAACAAGAAGTTGCCATGGAGTTCCCGTCGACATCCACGTCGAGCTGCCAAATGTATCCGTGGAAATGAAACATGAATTCTCCTATGTAGCCAGCACGATATGAATCATATATGTGCGAGTGATGATTATGGTTGTGTACATAAGGTACTAGACGATTGCGATGCGGCTGTTATTCTAGATATTCCTACTTATGAATGAAGCAAAGACTACTAATATGAATGTGTGCCATGATGTTATTTGCTTCATCAGAAAATTAACTACGATGCATGACATTTGCACCGCAGGAAGTCGTCTGCTGAGGCTCAAACGATCAAAGTCATTTTGTAGAATATGTACAACCAATATGAAATCAATCGCACACTATCCATTCCATCTATTTTTCTTATGTTGTGCCATCTTTCAATATAACTTAGGAGCTTCTGCGTACAGCATCCGTTACCTTAAAACCAAATGTCAGACGTGAAGAGAAAGAACCACTGATATGCAAGAAAAGAAAGAACATGAACCGGTTTTAAAGCTATTGAAAGAGCAATCCATTAATCGTTTCATGGAACGAGGAAGCTTCGTGCTTCAGTTCTGCATGTCATTGCATCGAATACAAACACAAACATGAAAAGCTACACGTAAAGGAATTCTAGTCAGAATAGTTTTAAGGTTTGCCTTTTTCCAGTTTATGTACGTATCGATGACGATAAGAGCAACACAGCTTTGTTGCAGATAAAGAGTGTTACAGACCATTACGCCAACACTTACAGAACAACTATCATCATCATAATTTAGAACATAAAACAGATAAATTTGTGACGTTAAAAGGACGAATTAGCAATACTAACCATGTTGTCAGGTACGTACCATGAAGCTTTTGTTCATCCAGTGAATAGTCCAGTTTATATAGATAGCATGACTTCAAGGCTGGCTGTGGATGATGCTCTATGTACTGAATCCATAAGAACTCCAGGAAAATTAGGCTTTGTCTGTAACACTAAAGTTGCAGTAATGATGGTAGGATGTCATACCTGTTCTGCATCTACTGATGTGCAGGGTATGAATCAAGGCAAAGCTAGACACAAGCATACAACTAAAGCATTCGATGGTCTTTGAAGCAGATCAGTTCCTACGGAATTCTAGCATTAATCATCCAAACCCTACGGGGAAGAATTAATCGTTGGCCAAAGAAAGATACAGCTGGGAGTTAATAAGCAATTGGCTATGAAGAAGATTGACCATAATGCAATATTTGATGCTCACAGGAAAATACAAGTAAAGGATATCGTCAGATGAACATCTTACTTATCTCAGCTCGACAATTTGGCAGCTTCCTTTGTCACTAAAAAGAATGCTGGTAACATCAAAGTCGAGTCCGAAGAAGCATCAAGCCGCTGGAAACCCTAAGAAACCATAAGAGTATATAGCACGTCAGATCATCTTCCTATGTTTGCTTACCCTTTCAGGTCACCTATGCAGAGAACGTCCGACAACCAAGTGAAGCTGCGTTCCTCGCGAGAGCTACAGCAAGAGAAGAAGGAGCAGAACACTGGATTTGATCAACAGAGAGAAAGGAAGCAGCAGTACAAAAATGCCTCCCACCCACTCGGCCTTCGATTTTGTGGACTAGAAGAACCCACCAGGAATCCATGCAGGCAAGCAAAGCTATATCCCCTTCTTCCTTAAAGCAAACTATTTGTCTATATATCACGCTGAGAGAGAGAGAGAGAGAGAGAGGTGTGAGATCCAAGGTCAAAAAAGGTGGGCTGTTGGGAACTAAGTGGACATGAGATGCATGCAATGTAAAGGCATCGGGACGTGGAAGAATTATTAAGGTGATGTTAGTAAGTGTTGTTTGTAGACGAAGATAACATGATGCCTGCGTGAAAGCTCTCATGTGACCACTCATCATGCTACCACCACCTATCCCCGTCCCTCCTTTCCTTCCACGCCAGTGGCCTGAGACCCACCTTAAGCCCTCCTGACACCCCCTCTATCTAATCTTATCTAATCATCACTTCCTTCCATCTATCCTCTATATATCTATGTAATTACAGAATCCAAACACTGCATTAATCATCCACGCCGACCTTTTCTCTACTTATTTAGTTGGCACTACTCACGGCCAAAAGGATAGGTGACAAAAGCAAAGGAGAGTTCTTCAGATTTAAAAGCAGATCGAGAATAGATATAACACTATAACCTACCCGTTAGAATAGATGATCTATGGTGGTTCATGCGATGAGTATGTACAGTGTCCATGTACCATCGCTGTGGCTCTATACGTATAGATGTCTGTCTGCATCCTCATGTTCGTGTATACCTGGGATATACTTGTGGAAGCAAAACCCAATAATTATACGCTACAAAGGGAAATGGGTACGTACTTTTACGTGGTACAAACATGTCACCGATGGATGATGGAGATGAAGAGAGGATCCATGATAACTGGTTCATCCCCACACATGACAACTACTGGAAACAGAGGCCACTTAGGAGACAATGCTTCTGGCTCCAGTGATTGATGTCTACCCTCCCTGAGCCAGACAGCATGGGAAGCAAAGCTCATGATGTTGCTTTTAAGGTCCGACACCTCATGTCCTATATGTATCCAAAGCTTTTTTTTGGACTTATTTCGCTCTGAGCTTTGTTCTTTTTGACTCTTATCCCCCCCTACATTGACTTCCCCGTAGCCAATGCATTCTTCTTTTCCTCTGGGAAAAGAGAGAACAAAACATTTGTCACCTCGATGGTTCTAAAGACAGTGTTATGTTCCTTTGAGGGAAATGCATGAATAAATACTGTCTCAATAAATTTTTATTCAAATATAGGTCATAGTTAAGATCAAGCTTAGTTGGAGTCATACTTCAATTCATCTCGAGTTATCATACTTCAATTCAACTTAAATATGATATACTCAAATCTAAGCTCGAAGCTCATGTTTGACTTCGACTAAGAGTCCTGTTCTAATTAGGAGTCTTCTTCTTTAAGACAATAACAATATAACAAATTGATTAGAAAGAAAAGAAGAAAAGAAAAGACGATAATAAATTTATTGTCTCAAGAAATCTAGATAGTCATTCAACAATTTTGAGCTTATATGCTTGAGTGGCTTCTTGGTTGTATGTTTAGTTTTTTTTTTATAATAATAATAATATTTTGTTTACTTCAAAAATATATCAATCATCTCACAAAATAATAATATTTCTTTTAATTTGCATAAATAAAATTTTATATTAGCACAAAAACTATATCCAATTTTAAGACCATCGATAAAAGCCTAATTGTTGAGGTTTCCTTCATCCTTCGAATACTCTCACCCAACAATAATAAATCTAAACTATTTTTTGTCATAAAGATTTTGTATGTATTAACTATTATTGATCGAGAAATTAGAAATGTTGCATCTCATCATCTCTTATTTTTCTGGTTTTTATTCTTATTTTTATTCGCTATGTGCCTTTATTTTATTTATTTTCTTCACGTTCGTGCGTGTTTCTGTTTTGTTTTTGCTTTTTATAGGGAACACTCTGTTGCAGATAGCATTTCCTTGGATAATAAATTCCCTGAAATATTATTTGTGTTTGAATAAGAATTATGCCCATGCCGTTGTCCTCCTCGATCGGTGGCTTAGGAGACGGCCCGGTCGTTGGGGGGAGCTCCTCGAGGAAGGGAGGAAGACGGAGGGCGAACTCGACGTCGAACTCTCCGCCTACGAACGCCAAGCTCGCTTCCGGATGCACTCACTACTCTTCTGGTCTTAGAACCCTATCTACACTTTTCTCCTTCTCCTTCTTCTTGATTTCTCATTGGAACTTCTCTGCCCTAGTTGATTCCTCTTCGAGGGACACGGACGATCTTTCCGGGTGTTTCGTTTGGTGTTATGGTCACAGAGAGCTTGACCCAGATGAAAGATGTCGGCGGCCTCCGATGTAAACTTTTCGGGCCTGGTTCCCGGGCCCTGGGCTCTAGGCCTCTCCAAGTTTGGGATTCTGTAGCATCCGTACCCTGCGCCATGGAGATGCGGTACACCGACACCGATGGCCATCATCACATAACTAATCGACGGAGAGGAAGAAGAGAGAGCACGATCGCCAGTGTCCCATCCAACCGCGCCCTCGCCCTTCACCTACCCCCACCCCTGCGAGACGAGACATCTCTGCCACTCCTTTGGCGTTCCTCATTTCCTAGCCTTCATCCACTGCCCCAATCCCACGAGGCGAAGGAAAGAACAGAGAAAGGGGAAAGAACTCCTGAATCCATTGGTTTTTCGTCTCATCTTCTCAGAATTATATCTTGACGGCCTCGATCTGAAGGCACAAGCAGACATGAGTGACAGAGGATTTCTCGGCATCCAGCCGACGGAGCTCGAAGTCCCTTGTAAGCAACCTTTACTTCTCTGATATTGTACTTGTCCTATATTTTTCCCCCGATCGATCAATGCTTGTTTATCTTTTCCTTTCGCGGTTTTGTCCTATATTTTTCCTTTCGTGCGCGCGCGCACACACACACAAAGTTGTCATTTTGCTAACGGGATTTGCCGGCTGGTCATGCGTCGAGAAGTCGAGTTGAAGAAGCAGAGCTCATGTTCCATGCAGCTGACCAACAAGACAGATCAATATGTTGCTTTCAAGGTAATTGTTTTCGTTTTTCTGATCAAATAATTGTCGCTTTCTCATTCGTTTCTTTGTGTTCAGCTGCCATTTCTTCTTGTTTAGTGGTAATCGGGATAAATTATCTATGTTGACATAGATATGTATATTTGCTGATGTTATTATATAGGTTAAAACTATGAACTCGAAGAAATATTGTGTCCGCTCCAATACCAGGATTGTATTGCCTAGGTCCACATGTGATGTCACTGGTAAACCCTGTTTTCTCTCGATCTAGTTGGAGATGTAGATAATTGGTCAGTTCAGAGTACTCGGTCTTACTGCTTGTCTTTATTTCCTGTGTTTGATGCTTTAGTCACCATGCAAGCACAAAAGGAGGCTCCATCAGACATGCAATGCAATGCAATGACACGTTCCTACTTCAGAGTGTCATAACAGAGCATGGTGCAACGACCTAAGCCATATCCTCCGAAATGGTCCCTACCTGTGCTATGTTCATTGGGATGCCTTAGTATTTCTTCTGTTCAATTTTGGTTGTGTGATTATAACTTATACTACTAACCATCAGTTCAATAAAGAACCTGGTAAGGTTGTTGATGAGTTCAAGTTGCGGGTCACTTGTGTTCCTGCTGGTCATCCCTCACCTGTTCCTGAGGAACCAGAAGAAGGATCATCCACATTGGAAACGGGCTTCATAGTTTACAAACACAAGATTCTGTAAGTGGCTGTCAACTAATTGAGGCCCTTAATATGTCATTCACATTTCCTTGTCCTTATTTTTATGTTATGTATACCTGGAGTTATCTTGCTTCGATTAGTTCAATTGACTTCAACAAACTTTCAGGTATCAAGATCTAGCGAGCCGTCAAAGGAGAAGTCTTCAGAGGTTACTTCTTCCCTTTATCTGTTCTTGGTCTAACAATTTCACAAAATTCCTATAAGTTAGTTTTGTCTTGAAAGCCTCTTTGGTTTAATATTTTGCTCCCCTTATGTGGAAATCAGTAATGCTTTCTTAAACTTAGATGTGGAGATTATTAGCACTGGAAGAACTAATTCTGAACAAGTTTGTGACAACCATCCATCTTATCATCCTTAACTTGGTTAATCATCTAATCATATCTGCAAGTAATATTGCCAATGAAGGTCATTACCCCCCTCAGCTGTCACATTGAAATACTTAGATATGTAATATATGGTGTTTTTATTGCACCATTTTGGTTCATTGAAACTTTATTGATTAACTAATGAAATTAAGATCCCACCATCATCACTAGTATAACTTTTTTGTAACCACCATCTCATCACCACCACCACAGAAATAGTATAACCAATGCTGCTTACGCTACGTTGTTACTGCCACCATCACCATCACCATCTGCACCCACACTATTAGCTTGACAGCACAACAAATTGATTATTAGAAAAGAATAAAAGATAGTTTCAGGAATAAAGGAACATGTTTCTTCAATTTTTCCACAAAGATATGAAGTCAGAAACAAAGATGAAAATGAAGATGAAACTGGAAAATTCTTTTTTGGAAAAGAAATATGCCCAAATTTTTGTTGAAAATCTTGAAAGCAATTTCCCATATTTGTATAATGGCAACAACAACATCAAAGCCTAAGTTTCAACTATTTGGGGTTTGCTAACCTTATACAGTTTTGTCATTTCTATAAACAAACCTCATAAAAGTCTTCTGAAAGAAAACAGATTTCCATGGCTTTTTGGTGCAAACCAAACACACACCCTAAGAAAAAAAAAAAAAAAACACAAAGGGTGCATTGACACATTCCTTGATGTGGCAGGGAATCCATGTCAATATTGCTTTGGCATGGTAGTTGGACTCCGTTTTTATGCAGCTCTGGTTGGCATGCCAACATCGATGAAGCTTTCAAAGTCTCCCTGAAACTGAACTATGGGCAGATGACAAAGCTTTATTAGCACTTATTGACCAATTGTGGTTTAGGAACTAGATGAATGTGGTCAGCTTTTTTGTTAACAGTCTTTTTACAGCAAATGATCTTAAGCGGTGAAACTCAACTCCAGGCAAATGCTGCCATGTCATTTTTCGACAGCTTTATTAGCACATAGTGGACAATTGTGGTTAAGGAACTGGGTGAATATTTTCAACCTGTTTGTTAATGTTCTATTTACAGAAAATGGACTTAAGGGATGAAATCATTACTGAATTTGTGGGGTGATTTGTCTATATTTGGCAATGATGGTTACTTGTGGCTGCTTGCCACTGTAAGACCTAGCTTATTACATTGTCTTCCTCCTCTTGAATTATCTATGCATTATGGAGCAAAAAAGGAATAAGCTGAATTTAGGGGCTCTGATATGTTTAGGTGAACTTTGTCCATCTATTTGTATGAACCTTGATTTGTGAATTGGACCATAGCCACAATGGGATCGGTAAGCTTGGGCTTCAGGAAGGGCTTGTTTTCCCAATACTAGACACATTAGTTTTGCTAAAATTTACTTGACTCTTTATCTGATTGCTACATTATACCTAACATTGTTGCCTGACATTTAATTCTTATTATGAGGCCTCAAGAATGAGCCTTATACACACTGCTGGTTATTCATGATATTAGTAATTTGATTACCTTTTCCAATATACAGGCATTGGCTATGATTTCAAAGTTGACTGAAGAGAAACATACTGCCATTCAACAAAACCAGAAAGCTTCGGCAGGAACTGGTACACATTTCAAATCACATACAAATGTATGATACAACTAAAGGCTAGCATTTTTGCCATTCATAGTGCTTATAAACTGGTAAATAGGTTGTAATGAAAATCTAGTAGATTATTCTGGTGATTGCAACTTTGATGTTTCAATTCTATTTATTGTCTATGTACCTTTCGTATCCAATTTTTATTCTGAACTCATTAAAATGCCGAATGCCTTCATGAATGAGTAAAATCATATACTTTCATTAAAGTATGGAAATACCCAGTTCCGTCAGTCTTTTCATCCTGAGGTACAGAATATGATATATATATTTTTTATATTGCATATGGTGAAAAAGACTGCTGTAGTTTGAAATGTACAACTCTCGTGTATGTAGTTCTTCATTTTGATATCTCTCTAATCTGAACACTAAATCATATCTTGTTCATCTATCATTTGCTTCTGTTTCAATATAAAAGGTGCTGTAAGAAACCAGGAATACATTGCAAAAGACTCCGAAAATGCCAGCACAGGAACCATGGTGACACTTCTGTATAGCTTACAACAATTTAGAATTTCATTTTGATTCTTTCCCTATATTATGAAACTACAATGCAAACAATTTTGATGATTCTTATACCCTTCGGTTGATCCACTAACACTGATGTATTGGTTTATATCTCAGACCATGATATCGATGAAAGAGGCCTGATATTTAGTTTTGCCAGGAGCTCCAGTTTGGTTGTGAACTTGTTGCAAAAGATTCCTGGTTATTATCATGATATTGTGGCTCACTCTAATGGCAATTGCAGGATCTGCTGAGGAAAAAATGCAACGTGGTGGTGTCGATGGTGCTCTTATAGGGTATATCATCAAGAAGTTGTAACACAGAAAGCAAAACCAAACTGGACGAAGTCATAACACAGAAGGTAAAGAAAGATGATTTGAACTTCTTTTTCTAGATTGCGGCCTCGTCTTTTCTTCTATATATGAAACTTAGAAGGCAACCTGTAAACGACACCAAGTATTGGTAACTTTTAGTATATGCTTTATGGAACTTCGTAATAATTGATCTTAATCATTTAATTTCTTGTGAAATACTTGGAATTTTCTGACATCAAGAAAACAATATCTTTGAAATAAGAAGAGTCTTTATGACTAGTTGAAAAATGTGCTTAAATTATCACGTTGCTCTCTATGGCTATCTGGACAGCAGTGTTATTGAAAATAATGTTGGACTTTATTTTCCAGGAAGCACGCGAAGGACAAATTTCTTTGTGGAAGAACAGTAGTTCTCTTAGTTGTCAGGATTGACTTTGGACACAACGTTTGACAACTCGGACGGCTGTCAACATCGATTTCGATCGTAAACTGCTTCCTCATTCACTGGCTCCTTTAGGCTTTGTGGAAGAACAGTAGTTCTCTTAGTTGTCCATAAGCTCTCCCAAGTTTCCCCGATACCTTAACCGATTCCTCCACCGAGCCTAAAGGAGCCAATGGACGGACTCGAGATGAGAGCACAAGGCATAAACTTATTAGTGCTTCGCTTTAACGGTGACTCGGAAAGGTCGGCCTCTGTTGGCGAGAACATAAATAATAGGATGATTTTTTAGAAAATATTCATATTTTAGATATTTTTTAAAACGATACCCTTTTTTTTCTCCTGATTTAAAAAAATAGCTAAACTGTTTCTAAAAAATTTTCTTTATATTATTATTTTTACCTGTTATAATATTTTGATCATCACAATAAAGATGCCGTGATGCTTACTTAAAAATACTGTATATAAATAAAATACACTGACAATCATTTGAGATATAATATTATGATTCAAATAGGTATTTATAATAATTTAAGAATAACATCACCCAAATAGAAATACAAATTAATTTATTATATTATTTTGATCATTACAATGAAAATATTATAAAAGATCCAAATGGACTCTAAACCTTAACCAAACCAAGACTAGAAGATGGGGCTTGTGACGTGAACCGCATGAATGACATAACGAGGGCAAAACGTGGACCAATGGCTTACGTATCCTATTCTGATACCGCCATGTAAATCTAAAAAGAGGGGTTATATTCATTTCTCTCAAAAGCAAATACATAGTAATGATTTCTGTTCCACGAACCAAAACAAAGTGGGTCGGCAAACGCCGTTATTGTTTAACATGTTAATTAATTAGGTGGTGACGTCCAGCGTAGATCTTAATCGAGACTCAAATCTCGAGTTGGCGTTGCAGCTCCCAAAGGGTGTCGGCGGAACGCCTGAGACGGGCAGCCTCCTCCTCGCTGAGCTGGATATTGGCGACGCTGAGGACGCCGCTGCGACCGAGCTGGGCAGGAAGGCTGAGGAAGACCTCGTGGTCTTCCGGAATGCCGTAGAATCCCTTGGCGAGCAGAGAGACGGGATGGATGCGGTGCTGATCGCGAAGAAGGGATCGGGCGAGGCTGGCCACCGAGTAACCGATGGCCCAAGATGTGTAGCCTTTGAGGCGGATCACCTCGTACGCGCTCTCCACCACGGCCTTCCTGATCCTCTCTAGCACTCCTTGCTCCATTGCAGCTTTGTCTTTCGTGAGCTGGCTCAGTATGGGCACTCCCCCTACGCTGATGCTGGACCACAGTGCCACGGAGCTGTCACCGTGCTCCCCTACCATGTACGCCTGGGAAATCATTTACACGCACGAGATGAGTACGAGACATGTAGGGATAGCAGCAGTGAATGCAAATCGATCGTATACCTGTACATCTTGAGCGTTAACTTCCAGATGCTCAGCCAGAAGGAACTTGAAGCGGGAGGAATCGAGGTTGGTCCCGGATCCGATGACCCGGTTGGGCGGGAATCCTGAGAGCTTCCAAGCAATGTAGGTCAACACGTCCACCGGGTTCGAAACCACCAGCAGCAGCGCTCCCGGCGAGTGCTTTGCCACCGGCGGCACGATCTGCTTGAACAGCGCCAGGTTTCTCTGGAGGAGGCTGAGCCGCGTCTCCCCAGGGAGCTGGCGAGCTCCTGCGGTGATGATGCAGATGTCGGAGCCGGCGGTGACGGAGTAGTCGGTCGAGGCGAGGATCTTGGTGTGGGGGAGGAAGGCCGCGGCGTGCTGCAGGTCCAGCATCTCCCCGCGGAGCATGTCGGGCTTGGCGTCGACGAGCGCGAGCTCGTCGGCGAGGTGTTGCGTCAGGATGGTCTGCGCGATGGCCATGCCCACGTTTCCTGCGCCCACCACGGAGATCTTGGTGTGGCGCTTCGTCGGGGAGGGTGGTGCTGCTTCCTGGATCGGCCGGAATAAGGCATGGTGGACGTCGTTGGCGAAGCCGAGCTCGGAGAGGGACGACGCCTTCTTCATCTCAGATCGATAGACGCAGAACCACCACGGAGAGAGAAATTGATCCTTAGGCAAATAGCAGGAGACTATATGGTTGTGAATGAAAGCAGTCGACCACTCAGGAACTTGTGTTTGTGATATCTCTCGCCTCCTTCGTGCTGCTTTTATAGAGAGAGAGAGAGAGAGAGAGAGAGAGAGAGAATCACCATTCTTAGTCACCGTTGAATGTTCATTAGTGGATACCGTAGAAGCAGTGTGTCTTGGATCCCAAGCAACACCATCTAGATGTTGAAGAGACTACACCAGTGGAACCTTCCATTCCACCTCTGCGTCCGAGAAACGCAGAGAACTTTTGTCTGGTAGAAGGTTCAACACATGCTCGTAACACCTACGCACAGCCTTCGGTCAGCATATGGAGGCATTCCATCACGCGCAGCGCCGACGGTTTACGACAAATTGACCCGTGGCCCTGAACGTTGACCGGGCTAACATAGTACATATATATGTACGTATGCCGAGGCCATAACAATAAGCTAATCGATGTATCAACTAAAAACCATATTGGCATGTAACCAACCGGCAACAAACAACGGAGCCAATGGAATCCAGTTTTAGCGGTTTCGTTTCACGCTTCGATTCGTGTGGCAGACAATTGCGCTCCGTTAGTTGGCGTTACTGACCCGCCAACCAAGTTGGACGAAGGCGTCTCTCACGCCTGTCGGTGGTGCCTCGGCCGACCGCCTCGAGACTTTGAGTTGAGGGCCACGTCACTTCTCTCCCCTTTCAACGCGTCATCGTCTCTCGTCGGCGTTCGCAGAAAGCATGAAACAGAGCGTATCACGAGCGACCACGTGAAAACCTCGCTGGGTTTCAGCGCTGGTAGGCGTCTCATAGGTACTGCTGCGAGCGTGGGACTTGGGGAAAGTAGCATATTAGGCACAGCTTGTGTCCGTTTGAGAAGCATCCGCTTAGATCTCGGGTCGTCTTCCTCCTTTCTAATTTCCCGGATCATAAACCGTAGGTGCCGCCATTACAAAACCAGTGAACTCGGAAAACAGGCTATCTTAAAGAATATGGGCCACTGTTCGTCAGATGGAGATGGTGGAAAGACACTTTCTATAAGCCTGGCCAATCTGCACATCGAGTTATAATAACGCCAGGAGCGTGATTCAATTCTCTCTCTATAAAGGGCGTCTAAGAGGAGCTGCGACAGATCATAGATAAAGAAAACCCACACTGATAACCAATCCCTAGCTATATTCTGCTACCATCCTGTTCATAGCTTCGGCCTGAGAAGATGAAGAAGGTGTCATCACTCTCGGAGCTCGGCTTCGCTGATGACATACACAGGACCCTGTTCCGCCCCATCCAGCAGGCGGCGCCGCCGTCTCCCACTCAGCGTCGCACCAAGATATCCGTGATCGGTGCCGGGAACGTGGGCATGGCCATCGCCCAGACGATCCTGACGCAGGACCTGACGGACGAGCTGGCGCTGGTGGACGCCAAGCCCGACAAGCTGCAGGGGGAGATGCTGGACCTGCAGCACGCCGCGGCCTTTCTCCCGCGCACCCGGATCCTGGCGTCTCCGGACTACGCGGTGACGGCGAACTCGGATGTCTGCATCATCACGGCCGGCGCTCGGCAGATCCCGGGCGAGACGCGACTAAACCTGCTGCAGCGCAATCTGGCGCTGTTCAAGGAGATCGTGCCGCCGCTGGCGAGGTACTCGCCGGGGACGCTGCTGCTGGTGGTGTCGAATCCGGTGGACGTGTTGACGTATATCGCCTGGAAGCTGTCGGGGTTTCCGCCCAACAGGGTGATCGGGTCGGGGACCAACCTGGACTCCTCGCGTTTCCGGTTCCTGCTCGCCGATCACCTGGAAGTCAACGCTCAAGATGTCCAGGTAGGCGAAGAACGCATCATCATTCCATCCATCCATCAGCATTAGCTACCACCGCACGAACGGCTGGATCATACATGTCTGAAAGTAATCGATGCAAATGGACAGGCGTACATGGTGGGGGAGCACGGTGACAGTTCGGTGGCGCTGTGGTCAAGCATGAGCGTGGGCGGAGTGCCCATACTGAGCCAACTCACCAACGACAAGGCAGTCATGGAGCAAGGAGTACTGGAGAAGATAAGGAAGGCGGTGGTGGAGAGCGCGTACGAGGTGATCCGCCTCAAGGGCTATACATCCTGGGCCATTGGCTACTCGGCGGCCAACCTCGCCCGATCTCTGCTTCGCGATCAACACCGCATCCATCCAGTCTCTCTGCTCGCCAAGGGATTCTACGGCATCCCCGATGACCGCGAGGTCTTCCTCAGCCTCCCCGCCCAGCTCGGCCGTAGCGGCGTTCTCAGCGTCGCCAATATCCATTTCAGTGACGAGGAGGCTGCCCGCCTTCGACGATCCGCCAACACTCTGTGGGAGCTTCAACAGAAACTCGACCTGTAACTATCGATCGATGACATCTTATCTTCATCGATAATCAATTCACATAGATTGTATCTCCTTTCACCATTTGCAAGTCAACCAATTCCCTGTTATCTCGGAAGGATAAGTAAATTGGCTAATATATCTCATCGAACCACATAATCTTGTTAGAAAATGCCACAAATACAGGTGGCTGTATATGATTGAGAACCAGTAGTTCTACATTGCAAGGAACACCTTCTTTGGCAAGCATTTTGATGTACATTACAGTAACTCGGACATACTACAACTTATACATTATTTGAATGCATTTTACTTCAAAATACTAGCGAAAGTTGTTTCGTAATGATAGAATGAACTAACTCAAACTTAAATGCGTTAATCCCGGTGAACGCGTCACTTGGGATATTGCTTGAAGCGAAGGAAGTCCATGGAGGAGAGGAAAGAACATGTCTCCGTCCCCGTTTTCCTGGCCTGCAAGAATCGTACCATGTAAAAAGGTGTCGAGGAGAGGAGACGAGGCAGGGTTCATTTGAACTCCACTTCAAGGAGAGGTTTTCGTTGTAAACGCAAGGTGATGCGTGTTGCTTTCCGATTCCAAGTGGAAAAGAGGAAGGAGGTAGGCGAGGCTTGTGAGCCATCACATGGGGTCTGATCTAAACTAAGCATATCTTTACGTGTTGTCCACCCTTCACATCATGGTTTCCTCTAGAAAGTAAGCACTGGCCCTGTTCATGTCTCCGGTGATTCCTCAATTCTCATGCAAACACAGTACTCGGTCCTTTCTTTTTGGCATGGACAAGGGAACACCCTCCATAGTTCTTGGCCACCACCGTTGTCCCCCTTCCTTGACCTTTTCTTATGAGAGAGAGAGAGAGAGAGAGAGAGCAATTAGGAGGCTTGGAGTGTGCAAACTGTTTATTGTGATGGCTTGCAATATAAATCATATAATACTAACATGTCAATCACGAAACACTGATGTATCGGTCACTGTTTATCCCAACATCGACACTCACTGCACAGATTGATAGGCGGATAATAAATGGCAGATACCAAGCCACTCACACTATTACATCATTGACGCTGTTGACGTTTGAGTTCTGTAATCATAGTAAACAAAATAAACATTCATGAGGAAGAAGAGAAGAGGGCAGAGGCAGTAACAATCGCTGGATCCGAGGGGTACTCTGGTCAGATAACAATGATCAGATAAAGCCGTCCCCGGCGCGACCCATCACCGTCGGGGGCCCATCGAAAGAACAGGCACCAGCCTGGCAGCGTTCCCCTGTCTCCTGCGCCGTCGATGGGACGCTTCGATCGTCATCCGACGGCTCTGATGAACCGTTTCCCTCTGCTTACTCGAACATAACTGGCCTACGTTGGCGGGCCCGGGGAATTGATCCTCCGTTATTGGCGAGCGTTCGGTGTTGTCCGGTCCCAATTTGGGGCAAACCCTCTTCGCGCGCAGGGGCCAAACAAAATAAATAAATAAGCCGGTCAAAGATCAAAGATCAGGACCGTCCAATCGATGCAACTTTGTACAAAGATAATTTACTCATTTTCTGCATTAATACTTTTTTATTAGATAATCTATTCGAAATAATAAGAGTTAAGTTATTTTGGTCCTCTTTATGGTTTATTCATGTTTAAAATAATTATTATATTTTTAAAAATATAATATATTAGTTTCTGTCGAGTTTGAGTTAACAGACGTTAGAATGTAATATGTTAACTCATAATAAATTATTAATATAATAACACATATAATTTAAGATTAAGATTCATTTTAGCCATCATGATTTTAGCCATTAACATCTTAAGCCCTTATGATTTACTCGTGTCTAAAATAATTTATACATTTTTTAAAACGTAATATATAAGCTCATCTCGTCAAGTATGAGTTAACATACATTAAAGTTTACTTACATGATATGTTGACTTATAATAAATTATTAATATAATGATATGTATAATTTATTATTATTATTTTTAAATGGATACCTCTATCAATGGTGAGAGGAGGCGTTGTCGTGGAAGTGACTAGCAGTAGCAGCATCGAGTCACTATTGCTCGACAGGGCATCGTATGCATAGAGCCTCTCTTGCGTAAACGATAAGTTCAAGAGCTTTCGGATGTCACTCACCAACTTTATGGTGTATGCCACCATGTCGCTCACCACGATGTTACCTGCAATTGCGAACGACACCCACTTTGATCCCAACAAATGTCATAATACCTTATAAGCTATCTCCCTCATGAAGCACGACATCACGAAGATGGAGAGTATGTAAAAGGAGTGATTGAGCTGGTCCATGTAGCCCTCCCGCACTCGTTTACTCTCCTTAATCAACTTGTTGATAAAGAGGAAGTAACGGAGGTCATAGTGATGAACGAAGGTGGGGAAGCATAGATAGGAGAGGTCGGAGGTGGAGGTGGAGGTGATGGAGAGTTGAACTATCATGTTATAGGTGCAACAGGTGGTGGCACAAGGGACGACAAAGTGAGGAGCAATAGGGATGAGGACACCCAAGAGGAGGAAGAGGGATCAGGAGACCAATATATACCTGGCATCGGACTGATCGACGCATATCCACTCGAGGCAGGACTGGAAGATCCTGAGCTTGTCGTCAGTGCAAGAGAGGCTGCGTGCATACGACGCCCTACTAGGTAACAACTACTCGATACTATTATTGGTGGTCACTTACACGACGATGTCTTGTCCTGTTATTGATGGAAGTATTAGTTTTTTTTTTAACTTAAGTTATACATATCATTATATTAATAATTTATTATGAGTCAACATGGGAGGCACTTATACAGACTTGATGGGAGGCACTTATAACTTAAGTAAGTATATTCTAACGTTTGTTAATTCAGACATGATAGGAGGCACTTATACACTATATTTTTTAAAATATAAAGATTATTTTAGACATCAGTAAACCACAAAGACTTAAAAGCTCTATAACCAAAACCACATAAGTTAAAATATACCTTAATTCTAAATTATATATGTCATTATATTAATAATTTATTATGAGTTAGCATGTCATGTAATCAAACTATAACGTGGGTTAACTTAGATAAACTTATAAACTATATTTTTTTAAAAATATAAGGATTATTTTACATACGAGTAAATTATAAAAACTTAAGATCCATAATCAAAACTATTATTAGGGTTAAAATAGATCTTAACTCAAATAATAATCTATAATTAGCTTTCATCCGCAAGCGTTGAAAAGAATCTACCAAAAGGGCAAATATGCCCTCCTAAACCTTTAAAGATCATTATATGATTTTATAAGGTTTAAATCTCAGTTTCGATATATTAAAAGATTGAGATAAATTAGACAAGATTATTTTTTATTCTTTTAATTTTTATGGATGACGGTAAGATAGAGGGCGAGAAGAAGCATTCGACGACCTTTCCCTTGATTCCGAGGTTGCACGCATTCTTCTTCGCAAGAGAGAGAGAGAGAGAGAGAGAGAGAGAGAGAGGAAGGTTTAGCGGATCATTTTTCCGCGGTTCCACCTCATTCCCTTGATTCCGACCTTTGTTCTCTCTTCCGTCGCCACCCCGTCGCATCTCGTTCCATGTACCGATGAGGAGAGGAGAGGAGAATTGATCTTGGAGGGGAAGACGAGGTAAGAAAAGAGAGATCTTGGAGAGCTTCTTCTCAGTCGGGATTAAAAATGCTGCACTAGTTTCAACACCCGTCATCAGAGGAGAGTAGCAGCAGGTTGCAGACAAAGTTCAGGTGGGTACGGGTGCTTGTTGGTGGAGATCGTAGCGGGATTTTTGTTGGAGTCTGTGGAAGTGGCGGCTGTGTTGCTGATTGTTCGATGGGAGGAGGGATGCCCCTTTCTCTCCAAGAGAAGGGGGCTCCTCTGCAGGTCTTAGAAGGCGAAGAAGGCCTCTTTTGGTGTGCTTCTTCTTCTGCTACTGCTGCTGATAATAGCAATAGTAATACTAGGTGGAAGGAGAGGGCAGACGACCAGGAAAGGTTGGTGTTGGAGCCGCGGTCGGTTCTGGAAAGCCTGCGGAGCCCCAGCCCGCCAAGCTCCGCCTCCACCCTGTACCCCACCCGCGGCGGTGGCGGCGGAGGGCCGGCCTCCTCCGACGGCTCGGATTCCGCCACTCCACCGGCGGCGGAAGAGGCCCGGAGGGAGGAGGAACTCCTGCCCGTCCCCGCTGATGAGGAGTGCTCCCTCGGTGGCGTCTGGGAGGCCTTGCTTTTGGAACAGGCCGCCTCTATCGGCCAAGACCAGACCTTTCTCCGGTGGTTCACCAGCGAAGCCGACAACACCTCTTCTGTTGGCCATGGTGGAACCCGATCGCATTTCGATCCAGCTCTCGTGTTAGAAGGTGCTTCGGTGTCGGCGGAAGTCATTAATCCTCTTCCGCCGACTTCCTCTGTTCTCTCTGCCAGTGGTGCCACCTTTGGGTGTGGAAGTGTGAATCCCAATTCCTGCCTCCCTCCTCCCGCAGCGACTACCCTTCCCGTGCGTCTATCTCCCACACAGCCCAGAGTCCTTTTCCAAGAATCCACGGAGGGGAAGCCATTCCTCTGCCCGAGCCTCCTCTTATCTCAGCAACAGCAGGCCCGATTCCCGCATCAATCTTCCTTCTTCCTCCCTTTGCATCAGTTCGCCGGCCACCATGGGGGTCAGCCACCGCGGCATCTTGACCCGTCTCCCCGTAGACGCCCTGCCGTCCACCCCTTCCCCATCTCCCGTGCCCCTGAACTCCGCCGCCCCAACCCGCCCCAGCAGCCGGGATTCTCTCAGCAGTTCAACGCATCTGCATGCCAGCTTCAACCAGGACCGGCAAAACCCAAATTAGCAAGCGGAGATGAGGCACCCGCAGCTGCGGCAGCCGTGGCACAGGAGCAGAAGGCACTGAGCGATCAGCTCTTCAAGGCGGCCGAGTTGATCGAGGTCGGGAACACCGTCAGTGCCCGAGGGATATTGGCGCGGCTCAATCACCAGCTCCCCTTTCCCGTAGGGAAGCCACTCCTGCGGTCCGCCTTCTACTTCAAGGAGGCTCTCCACCTCCTCGCCGGGCATTCCCCCCACCCACCTCCACCTCTTCCGAACCGAATCTTGACGCCGTTGGACGTTGTGCTCAAGCTTGGAACCTACAAGACTTTCTCCGACGTCTCCCCCATCGTCCAATTCGCCATCTTCACCTGCATCCAACCCCTCTTGGAGGCGCTTGATGGCGCGAGATGCATCCACATCATCGACTTTGACATTGGGGTCGGCATGCAGTGGTCAGTCTTCATGCAGGAGCTTGCCCAGCAGTGGTCCTCAACAAGGGCTGCCACTCCATGCCTGAAAATATCGGCTTTTACCTCGCCCTGCACCCACCACCCCTTGGAGCTCCATCTGATCCACCAGAACCTGTGCCGTTTTGCCGGCAGCCTCAACATCCCCTTCGAATTCAATTTCCTTAGTCTCGACCCCTTCGACCCATCAGTTCTCCTCGGAAGGTGTTCTGCTGTTGACGAGGCCATTGCCATAAACCTCCCCGTTGGTTGCGCAATTCGCCCACCCATCCCAACTCTCATAGATTTCGTGAAGCAACTCTCCCCGAAGATCTTGGTCTCGGTTGATCATGGATGTGATCGCAGTGACCTGCCCTTTGCTCATCACATCCTCCATGCATTCCAGTCATGCACAGTGCTCCTCGACTCAATTGATGCAGCAGGTGCCAATCAGGATGCAGCTAACAAGTTCGAACAGTTCCTAGTGCGACCAAGGGTCGAAAGTGCTGTTCTAGGCCACCATTGTTTGTCGGAGAAAGTGCTGCCTTGGAGAACTCTATTTGTGTCTGCTGGATTTGTGCCTATGCAATTCAGCAACTTCACAGAGATGCAAGCAGAGTGTCTTCTGAAGAGGGTGCTGGTTAGGGGTTTCCATGTGGAGAAGCGCCAATCTTCACTTTCCCTCTGTTGGCAGCATGGGGAACTTATATCAGTATCGGCATGGAATTGCTGAAGGAGCTTTTTTTCTCACAGGCATGTCATCTTGGAATTTTCTTATGCATGTAACTTGAACTCTATTTAGCTTTGATTCAAAAACTATGTTAGTTCTGGTCAGCAACTTACTCTATCGTCAAATATGACATTATTTGCCAGTGCCTTGCATTGTATCCATTCGACGAAGGCATTTAACAAACTGGAATGTCTTTTACAGTTTAACAGTTCTACTTAATCTTATGATTGTGGACATGGATAGTAATGTTACAGTATCTTGGTGGTACAATAGATCGAATGTTCTTTCCATGTGTTATCATGATGCAAAACTTTGATCAACTTGCATAGTGTAGATTCCTCAGAATTACCATGCATCGAAGTGCATGTACATTCTAACTCATCTCACATAGATAGGTTATGGAGTGAAGCCGATGTCAAGTCATTTATTTGTCTGAACTACAAATCAGTTGATCACACATAATTTTGGGATATATAGCACCTCAGCTACTGAACATGTTTCTGCAACTATTATAGTTGGTGCTTCAGTATATAGCACAAGAACAAACTTGTATTTGCCAAACATAGTGCTCGTAGGTTTTGCAAGAAGTGTCATGCTTATTTTGCTAGTTTCTTCAGAGTAACATCAGACTACAAATACCTAGCCATGGTAAGTTTTCTGTCCAGCTTAAAGAAGGAACACGTCATGTCCCTATGTGCCTGTGATGGTCAATTATGTGTGTGATACTTCGAGTGCAACCACACTTTGAGAAACCAGAGTTGGAAATGCACACAGTTAACACCAGTGTCTAAATCAATGTAGCAGATGAATTCCTTTACTCTACAAACGCCTGTTAGTTACTTTAATCTCTCATTCCTTTGCAGAGCATTTCCGAATGAATATTCACATGATGTGATGTTGTCTGTGGTCTCTTCCATCTGCATATCTAGTTTCACAAGTCTTTTGAGAATGTATTATCAAAAACAATACTACAGAAAAAAATTTAATGTGTAGGTTGGCACTGTCAATTTCTGGGCCAAATTCTTTTCTTCATGTGGTTGTTAAGTGTCACAAATTATTCTTAAAGTTGGATGTGATGTTTAACTGGTTTTAGATACAAAAACTTACAATAAGGTTTCTCAGTATACAGTTTTAATCTTTATCTAAGAAATTTTCTTGGCTATATATAACTTGCATCTGCATCACATTAATATTTGTTATGTCCGTCTATGACTCGTATGTAAAGGGGTGCTTTTCTTGTCCTACTGGAGTGAAAACATTTTGACTACATCTTATAATTCATTAGCTCCTGATGGATGTTTTCTTCCACCAATTACACTCAGGTTTTCTTGTTAGGTTGTCAATGGAAGTACCTTCATCTTACCAAGTGAGATGAAAATTCTACTAAGAAGTAAGCAATTTTTTATCTGCCATGTGATCTGAGCTACCAAATTTTGTTGTGATTTCAGTAATTCTTTCTATCATTATCAACATGCTAAAAAAATGGACTTTGCTTTATTATGTGTTCTTTCTAAACTTGCATGCAGCTGCATAATTGTTGTATGGTTGTATGGAATGTTAGGATGAAGAGATGAAATCCTAAATCTATGTTTGCCTGTTAATAGTGGATCATCAGCTGATTTGATCTCTTCATCCATTTACAAAGGACTCATCAAAAAGAACTTTGTGGATACAGCTCCAAATGGTATTGGCACAATTAAAAATTGCAGTAAATTTCTTTTCAATATAAAACTTGTGAACAATCTGTGCTTTATGGAGAACCTCTACAATGCGTGGTAGCCTTTTGCTTTACAGGCGGAATTTTCTGGTCCTCGCGGCTGTGGTGTCAAGCATAAAGAATCATTCTTCTTGTGCTTGTGTTGTGCTTAATCTTTAAAGAGTTGCCATGCAATTACATGTGTAGTATTTGAACCGAGCTGCTGTTGTTTGTAAAGAAATCCTCATCCTATTGAAATTATCATTTTATTTTCCTTTGGATGTGTGTGTGTGTGTGTGTTTTTCATATCCAAAGTGAATTAAGATGGATAATTTCTCTAGAAAATATTCATATATTTTTAAAGAAATTTTCAATTGGTATTACTCTTTTATTTTTTTTTTTCAAATAGTATCTTTAATTAAAAATCAAATTATCCCTATTTTTTTTTTTCATTTGTTATAGTTTTTTGATCTGTTACATTATTTTGAACTATTATAGTGTTTTTGGTCATCACATTATAAACGTGATAAAGCGTACTTAAAAATATTATAAATAAACAAATAAAATCAAAACATATTATAAACCATTTAATAGACCAATACTATGATTTAAATAAAAAAATTATAATAGTTTAGGAACAGTAATATCCAGATGAAAATAAAAAAAATAGCTTATTACAATGTTTTGATCATCATAATATAAACATTATAAAATCTACTCGAAAATACTATAAATGATTTAAGTATATTCTTAACTTCAACCAAATCTACATTGTAATAAATAGCCTATGAGCAATGACAATCAAAGAGGAAAAATATGATATCCCTTATAGTGTTTTTCAATTATGTTTATAATGTTTTTAGTACATCAATAAAAATACTATAAATGAGATTGAAAAATATTGTAAATGAGCTAAACGAAAACACTATAATAGTTTAAAAGTGGTAAACAATAAAAAATAATATAAATTTTTAAAGAGTATTTTAGATTTTTTAAAGTAGAAATATTATTTGAGAAAAAATAAAAAAAAAATGAAATATATATTTATATATTTTTTTAAAATCATTCCGTTGAGATCGTTTAGTATTGACATCCTAAATATTATTATGGGCGAATTCTCGAAAAAAACTTCTATCTTTAAGAAATTTTTTGAAAAAAAAATATTTCTATAAGATTTTTTTTTAATTGTGCAAATTTTAAAAGTTTTTGTTTTTAAGGAATTCGTCCAATTATCGTAACAAAAACAACACGTAAAGGACAGCTGGCAGCGGACCCGACGACTGGATTTTGGCACCTTCTTATTCTACGCTTTTCATTTCCTTTCCTAACCGGGAAATGTCCCGGTTGGACGATCGGTATGGGGCCCACCGGGACCCGCGCTTCGCTTGGATTGAAACAAAAGGGTAGACAAGGCGGTCGCTTCTCTCTCCTCCTCGTCGCTTCTCTCCAATCATATGCCAAGCAAAGCCTTCCCTCTCACCTTTCTCATCCTCCAAGAAACCCAAGTGGGGGTTCCCAGCTCGCTCGTCCGAGAATTTTAGGGTTCTCGATCTTACCCTCGAGAGGAAGATAACCAATAGGGAGAGAGATGCGTCCCAGCTTTTGCCGGAGCTGCCTGGCGTTCGCCCTCAAGTTCTTGAACTTCCTACAGACCTTCGTCGGCGTCTCCGTGTTGATCTACTCCATATGGGTACTCAATTGTTGGCATCGTCACGGGCATCTTGTCCTCGATCTCCGAGACGTTTCCGCCCCCTGGTAAACTGAATGCCCTCTTCTCTGGAACACTCACTGAGCGTCTTCTATTGATTGTTTGTTTTTGTTGGCAAACACAAAAGGTTCGTGTGTGCGTCGATGGGTGTCGGGATCTCCCTGTGTCTGATTTCGTTTACCGGATATGTCGCTGCTGAGGCAGTCAACGGCTGTTGCCTCTGTTTCGTATCCTGCAATTGGTGGGTATTCATGTTTAGTTCTCCTCAATTTCCTTCTGCAGTGGCATTTTCAATCGGACATAACTTGAATTCAGTAAGCCACAGTTTTTGGTTTGGTTACTTGATTGCCGAACATTTTTATATATGGAGCTCCTTGTTTAGGTAAATTGCAAAGTAATGATTTGTGAAGCCCTTTTTTATATGCCGTGAAAGTTGTTTCTTAGTGGACCTTTTTTTATTCTATTCTCATTTCTCGGAAAATAAATGAACTATCAGCTGGTGATACGCTAAATAATTGAAACCGTTGCAGAATTTTATTGGATACCCAAGGAGACCAACATTATTAGTGAACCACTGAGAAAGGTGACAGTGTAGACTTGTAGTTTTCACCTTTGCTTCTTGATCTCATTTGTATTGGAAAAAGTATAAACTTGTCAGTTTAGTTGTGTGTCTTAGTCGTATTGTATCTGTGTCCATGCTTCATAAGTTTCATCATGACTGCTTTTAATTCCTGGTTTAATATTTCCTCAACTTCATGCAGTTTATTTTCTCCTTCAATATTTACACTGAACTTTGCTCATTCTATATTGATGTCTTTTTGGGGAAAATACAGCATGGATTTGAATACAATCTACCTTCAAATTCAACAAAATAAAATCCTGCCTGTGCAAATGCCTTTGAAACAATTTAGTCCAGCAGACTTAGTTGCATTGAGCAGCTAATGCATTTTGCCATACTCCATCCTTGTGTAGTTACTTGACTTCCTTCACTTGCTGCTGTTAGTTAGCTTTTGTTCTGACTTCTGAAATCTACCAAACACCTGATTTTATAATTCCACTGCTGTTAGTTGCATTGAGATACTGTTTGAAGTAAATCTTGCTTGTTCATTTCATAACTTTGATTGTATGAACTAATAAGAAGTAACTAGAAAAACTATATACAAAGGATTGGCTTTCATTTCACGATGCACCTCGGTCGTGGCCATTCTTGGAGACAAGTGTAACTGAAGTCACAGTTCTGGCACTGGCTGTCACTTTTTCTCTTTGCATTATAAGTTTCATGATTGAGCACAATAGTATATGTACATTTATGTGAATGATTTTGCATGACTTCCTTAACATAGATGAACAACAGTATGCGGTTTTATCCACCATGCTCATTGTACTAGAAGCAGCTTTGATGGGTGATATTTTGCTAAACAAGCACTGGGAAGAGGTAACTTTCTAGTTTTTGTATCTAGTCATAGTCATATTTTAATATAGTAAGAATATTCCATTATAAGACTGTCCTATGTGTCATGGTTCACAGGATCTTCCATATGACTCCACTGGAGAACTAAAAAATCTTCGTGAATTTGTAGAAGATAACATGGATATTTTCAAATGGGTTGCTGTGAGTGTGATTGCTATCCAGGCAAGTTTCTTATTAGTATATGTTTCGAATTGTTAGATCCCATTTTGAATGATGGGCAGTTTGTACGTGATTTTTAAGTCACGAATTATCATACTTAATAACTGGGCCAATTTATTATTTTGTGTGATTGATTGTTGATGTTACATTGACACTTATTATGTTTTAGGTTAAGTTAGTTGTCTAGCAGTCATTTCAAACTTGAACAAGGACTGATATCTGTTGAAAAACATATTATTTCTAGTCTGCCCTTTTATTTTTAGGTTTACATAAAAAGAATACTTGCAACTTCAAGATGCTTCTATTATCCACTATATTTGTGGCTTTTGAGTTTAACCTTGACCTTGCATGAGGAAAGGTTTGTGTGTCAGTATATTTCTTATGAAACCTTGACATCATTTGATTAAGATATCGACTTCAATTTTTTTAGAAGCATATTTATGTTCCATCAGATCATTTTTTTCACAATTGATACATATTCTTCTTTGTTTTATGTATAGGCACTTTGTCTTTTGTTGACACTTGTTTTGCGAGCCTTGGTTCAACCCAGAAACGATGCATATGACAGTGATGAAGATTTTGTTGTAATAAGGCGACCACTTCTTCACCCACAGGGTGGTGGCCCCTCTTATGGTACAACCTCCATTGACAACAAAGGAATTCACTCTGACACTTGGAGTTCTAGAATGAGACATAAGGTACTTTGTCAATTTTTGTTTTGATGTATTAGTCCTCACCAGATTGATGTCGACCATGTCAGGATTTAATGTAGATGTTTAGTAATCCATAACAATGTTTGGTTCTAGTGAACTGACTATGCAGTGGTAGCTTCAATAGAGTGTATGAGAGGTAAACAAATTATGTAGCCAGTCTAAGACAGACAAAATTTAATACATATCTTCTATATGAATAAGATAGGCATGGGTTTCCTATATTATATTATATGTTAATAAGAAGATAGATGATCACACTAATATCATGTGGTATATTATAGGTAATGCATTTAAATGGATAACTATTAAGAGTCCTGAGAATCTCTATGGTGATTGATCATAGATAAATTTAGTTGTCGACTATTGCTTGGCTTTCTACAATTGTATAAACCATATCAAGTTCAACGCACTGTAAGGCCTTGAATCACCTGATATATGATGCATGGACACAGATACAAAGATGATTTGGAAAGCAATATTCTCCTTCTGATTCAGCAAGGAAAGTAGAGGGGACATGTAGGACAATAATACCTTGGTAATGGGTAAAGAAGCATGAAGCAGTAAAATCAAGGTGTTCCACCTTGCATATAAATTTTGTCAAGATGCTTGTTTGCCCTTGACAAAAGGAGAGAAAAATCCACTTCTATCTTATGGTCATAGGTTAAACTTAATGGTTCTTTCCAAGTCCACTGATCATTTAAGTATAGAAGTTCATTGCATACTAGCGTCTGGCATGATGGTATATACCTATTCAGATCTGCAGCTTCAAATGGTCAGTAGCATACCTAATGGCTAACTTCCTATTGTTCCTGAATATCTAATAGTTGTGCAGGAGGGCCAATGACCTTAAATATTTTGTTATCATACTGTCTCTTTTTTCTTTTCCTAATGTAGGTTGTACTGGAGGCATACGCAGAAATGATTCATTAAGGGGGTCAAAAGAAATTTATAAGCAGCAGCTATATTGATTAGACGACATAAAATGGACAAGTGATCTATAGTCATGGAGAACCCTCTAGAACTTTTGGATTCCAACATATATGAAATAGTGAAACTGATGGTGCAGCCAATAACTCTGTAAAACATTTAACACTAGAGAATTGAGAGATCTATCTTCTAGTAGATTTATGAATGATGTTCTTTTTGTGATTGTACATGTTTTGTTTCAAGTTTACATGAGAAATGGATGGAAGAAACAAGAGGATTAAATTTTTCTGAAAATTTTGTGTAAGTTAAGTGAATATACCTTTTAAGATGATCATCCTCAGTGTAATGAGAGGTTGGACCGTAGCAATATAATATACATTAGGAGTAATGGAAATCGTATAGTACTGCATCGATTGTTGGAGATAAAATGTAGTGTATAGTCGGAGGCATACATGCGGGGCTGTAAACTTATGTGGATTGCAAAAAGCGAGTGCATTATGCAGCAGAAATTTGAAAACACATATTGTAATGAAAAAGAGAGTTCTTGAAGCAACAGATATTTGGAAATGCCTATTGCAAAACAACATCCTTGCTGTTATTGCTATTGATTGATCAACTAACAAATATATTTCAATCAAACAGTGTACAAGATCTTTGTTTCCTATCAAATATAACTGGTCGAAGTTGATATCCTCATCTGAATTATGTTATTAAGGAAGGAATTTTATGGGAACAATAAAGAATGCTTTCTTTATCAAGTCCTTGTACTAGAGGATGAGCCTTAGCACCATGGTAAGGTTGTTTTTTTTCTTTTTTCTTTTTTGGCAACCTAGGCGACCAAGGTCAGCATACCTCAAACCTGGTCACACTGCATTGGTGGGAGTTTTGCGCACTTAACCACAATTTTTTGTCAAGTCCTCGTACTAGTTTCCATTGACATATTGTCCGATACGTGCTTCTAAACATCAAACATGTCAGTGACATGAAGTAGTAAAAGAAAATATTACAAAGGAGAGGTAGAAATCAATTAAATGTGACTCAGAGATGGTCATGAGACATGCATTGAATTAGTTGATTATGGTGCTTCCAATTAGTCTAACATGTGATATGAGCAGGGATGTGCATAGTTTGAAGTCAGTCTACATGGTTTGGGGTCTGGGTCAGCCTACAGGAAAGAATATCAAATCCAAGTTTCTTGTTTTCACCATCGGCTGCTGTTTTCCTGTATTAACTTGGACATGACAGTTATTAGGTTCTCATATACTATGTTCAGATTATTATAATCTAGACTTTCAGCCAGCTTAGTTGATAAAGATCTTGATTAGATCGAATCTCACCTTCACCACCTATCTTACTATTATGAAAACATCTGCTGGTTGTACAAGAAACATAATATGAACCTAAACATCTTTGACTACATGAGGACATACAGGTGTCATCTCAATTTGTTCGTGAATTATTTGTAGTGGAGTGTAATACATAGGAAATACCAGCTCGTGTAGAAAAACTCCCATACATGCATCAGGTAAGTATCTACTTTCGAGTCAACTGCGAATATTTGTGTTTGAAGTAGTTTCTCGGTGATGGTTGTATTCTAATGCATATAGATTGTGTACATTATATGTTCTTGTACATGATACCATTCCAACAAAAAGAAAAATGTGTATTTTTTAGTTCCCCTCTTTATGTGTCACCGAGTGGGTATTTGTGTGTATGTTTGGTATCTTTGTATATCTTGAAGATATACTGTATCCGCATATGCAATAATTGAATCCTCCGTGCTTCATACCTTTTTCTCTTACAACTTAATATTTGCTTTATTGTAGTATGGGTTGAACCAAAATGAACTGCCACCCAATGCTGTGGACCTGAAGCCCCCAGTGCCATAAGAACATCAACATCGGAAGATAGTGGTTCATCCTGTAAGCAGTTTGATTTGAAACTCGGCATGTGTGTGCAACCAACCATCTGTTAGTAGGTAAAATTGTGGAGTCCCTTGTAACATATCCATTCTCTATGTTGCCCTGGGTATCATGCTGTTAATATCTTGTCGATGTCTCTCACAGTGCTTTGAGAGTGCTTTGATATCTTGTTGCATAACTTTTTTTCTGAACAACAATCAGGCTTCTGGGGACCTTTGCACTTTTATGGTGTCTCTGCCTGTTGTTGCTTCTCTGGCAACCGTTAAAGGTTAGGTGTCAAGGATTTAACTTCTGCAGAAGCAGCAGCAGCGTTATATTCTTGGCTGACTCTTGTTGTGCTCAATGGAACTGTAACCCATTGAGATTATATAGCTTAACAACTGCCTCTTTTTGCCTGCTAGCAAATTTGCTTCTGGAGGGGGATCAAGAGATATATCTCTCTTTCAGCGGAAAGGTTGGGGTATCTGTGCATTGTTCTACACTTAAGGGAGTGTATCTCCATTGTTTGATCTCGTCTTTTAACGCGTTATTATGCAAATACTCCCAAATATGAAATTGGTTTATTTTTTCCCCTTCTTCTGCTTATATACATAGAGCAATATATTTTTTCCCCCTTAGTCTGGAACTGTGGCACACAATGTTAATGGTTTCTCATTTCCCATAGCAATGCTGTGCAATGTAGCCTTCAAGTCCTAATAGAAAAAAAAGCTTGTAAATGTATGCTCTGCTTTTGGTCATAAAACTTTCTGTCATCTGAACCCAAATAAAGAAACAATAGGAAACACTATAGAGCATGCATTTTTCAGGAGACTGATTGATTGTTTTGCATGTCAGTTATTATTGGTAATCTTTCAGGTGACAAAGTTTGGGAAGGATCAGCAACATGTCTGGAGGAGTAAAACGTAAAGGAATTTTGATGTAAGTATCATGAACTGAATCTTATAACCAAACATTATAAATTCAGAAAGATTACAAAATTAGGAAGCCTTGAAAAGCACCATCCTGTAATAATGAAGATTTTAATATTCATAGGACAACATTAGATGTTTAATTTTACATTACATGTTACTGTTACGGATTTTGGTGGAGTCTTATCACTCACTCTTTCCAGGTTTTCTGATATAAATCTTACCATTCGTGTCATATCCTTAATTCACTGATCTCTGCCGCCTGCCAATGAGCAAAAGCCTCTCGGCAGGTTCATTCTACTGGCACCTTTTTGCCTGTAGCTGAGTATTCTCAGGCTCTGCCTCAGAATATCGATTTCTCTATCCTTTTTGGACGCCTCTTTTGCCATTACTGCTATGTGCGATCTCAGTGTTTCCATTGCTTCCTCCCTGTCTCTTAAATCCTTCTGAAGCTGTTCCATCATGCTTTCTTCGGTTCCCCATCCAAATCTCTCACCTGCAAAGGAACCAAAACTTAATGAATGTTATGCTCTATAACCCATTGTTTTTTGAACTGACATCTTTACATGTTATCCTTCCACTTAATGAATGTTATCCTTCAACTTGTATGTTCGAAGCAGAGAGAAAGGTATGGACAAGGCAAAAAGGGCAGCATGGTGAAAGTGTCACATGGCATCTTAAACTACTGTTGTGTGGTCCAAAGAAGTGCAGATAAGACAACAGCAATAATTAATTAGTTGACACGTTCATTCATGTTGAACGCAGAGGAGCATATCGAGTTCGTGAGACGAACAATGGAACTACAACATATTATCTTGTCATAGGTATAAGGTAGAAAGAACTACGAGTTCCTGGAATTAGTTGTCGGGTATGGTAACAAGATAAAATGTTTTTTGATTCTCTCAATTCACTATAGCACCTGTTGCTGTTCCCAGATAGTCAGTGACACAATCGAGTCAATGGTAACAAAGAAGTTAATGAGTAGTTATTGTGAAGAACAGGGGGAGGTTGGTCGTACGTTCATGTACATGGACGTTGGACTCTCATAATAGGGTCATACATGGCTTAGCAGAGGAAGACTCAGCAAACATATCACTGATTGCAAAAGAAAATAGGAAAAAAAAGTTTTGGAAATGATTATTGTTTTGCAAGTTTTGATCCACAAGGCTGCATGGGAACTATTGATGTTTGTTTTGTCTTCTTTCAGCTCTGACGAAGGCCCTAAATAAATGGATACATCAGAAGTACTGACATCAACTTGGTGGTGCTCCTCCAACCACTCCAAGCACATTGATCCACTGTCGAAACGCATGAACGAAGGTATGCAAGAGTTCGCTTGGTTTATGCGTGTGTTCTCTCTCTAATCTCTCTTCTCTGTGTGTGTGTGTGTGTGTAGTGTGTTCTATGACAAGGTTACCATGAAAAGTATAGATAGTTATCTCAGAGGACTTAATCTTGCAGACAAATGGCGTAGGGGAATGAATTGGCGGAGACACTCACCTTCACGAGTCCTTTGGATGAGGTCATCGAGCTCGGTCTTTATGGTGAGATAGAGCTGCTTCCACTTGGCGACCGCTTCCTCCCGTCGCGCTTGCTCCTCCTCCATGCACTCCACGAGGAAATGCCGCTCCTTGTCATCCTCGCAGATCTCCAAGCATGGTCTTCTCCTGTCCTCTTTCGACATCTTGCTCAGCATCTTCTTCTCCTCCTCCTCCTCCTCCTCCTGCTTCTTCCTGATCTCTCGCTTCCACTCCTCCTCCTTGGAGGCGAAGTCCGCCAAGCGCTGCTCGTAAGCCCAAGCGTCACGCTCCCTTGCGCGCTTCATCTCTCTGATCTCTTCTTCTAGCACAACAACTCGACCTCTCAGTTCCTCGTTCGACTCATGGCTGTTATTACAGCACCCGCTGATGACACCACCCATTGCTTGCAGAGGCTTGTGTTTTGCCTATATCACACGCACTCTCTCTCTCTTCCGCTTAGGGGGCTTTCTCTCATTGGATTCCTATATGCGCTGTTCTTAATTTGTGCTGGAGGGGTGGTTACATGGAGATGGTGGGCATGGAGGCGATAGTGATGGGCTGAGAGACATAAATACGATGGAGAGAGAATCTCGTGGAGGGGAGAGAGAGAGAGAGAGAGAGAGCCTGCACGCTGTACTGGTCTTTGTGCATGCCTTAACAATACCATGATGGTGATAAATGTAGGTGACAAGCGCGTGAAGCTTCGCGCGCTTCATGAGATACAGAATACTTCACTCACTGAATGAATCGTAGATAGATAGATAGATAGATAGATAGAAAGAGAGAGAGAGAGAGAGAGAGCAGAATCTATCTGTTTATCTATATTCCTTTTTTTTTTTTCTTTTCATCATTCTTCCTTTCTTTTTTCAAGAGAAAAAAACTATATTAATAATCCAAGCTCTGCTCATCAGAAATCAAAAGAGACAATACATTAGGAGGAAAACTAGATCTCCAGATCTGATCAGAATTACAAAACTTAACCTGATTAGCTAACCAATAAGCACAACGATTAACCTTACGAAAAATGTGACGGATCTTATAGTCCTAAAACATCGGTATATCAATCAAGATAATTCTTTGGAAATGTTAGAGAATAATTTAATTTGATTTGAAATTAACTTCAGTTTTTGATACTTTTTCTTGGATTTGCTTAACATGTGATTTTCATCTATAAAAGAAGATGCATGGTTCTAATAAAAATACAAAAGAAGGATTTTCATATATATATATATATATATTCTATTTTCTATTTTGAACAACTAAGATGAGCGTTAAAAATGGAAAGAGCTATAAGAGCGAGTGGAACACAAATCAGTTGGTCCACAAATTTACAGCTCTACGTTGATCATCCATGTCGTGGTTTAGCAGTCATTGTTCGATTCAAGTGGATGTACGCAGTAGGCTCCATGTTGTTTTCATTGCCATAATGCCTTGTTGATCTTATTCGCCTTAATGTAGCTGTTGTACAGCGTAGGTTTGGGGCGTCGAAACACCAAATAATGACCAAAAATGTTGCAGCCGGCAACAGATTGGTACATCTGACAACCACACGCCGCAGGATCATCCAAGAGTGTTTTAAGTTGTAGAAGAGGGTTACTGGTCGCATGCAACGCTGAATCATACGCACTCCACGTTGGTCCATCAGATGAGCTGTTAAGTTGTCATATGGTAATGGCTGCTGCATTCATGGCCCCCATGGTGGTGCCGTCATCCGTGACGTCAATCAATTTATCTGGTTTCTGCTTCTGACCTCCGTGTTAGGACGTTAACGTCTAAATTGACAAATGCATCTCGCCACCAATAGAATTAACTACCAACATTGCTCGTTGTCTCGTATAATATTTTGAGTTTAGTTGGTAAAATCTTCGTGTAAGATTATAAGTTTAAATCTCATATTCATTCGAAGAAAAATCATCGTCAATGCCTAAGCCAATCCGTCATTATTCAAACATGAGGACACATGAGTGTCCAAAGCAGCTCCGAGGCGTTTGAAGGTGATCCTTAGGGGGCTCCAAGGTGGAAGCGTTGAGCTCTCGATACAGCGCTTATACTAAGATCGATATCAGTGGAGATTTTCTAACCTGATCCCTCCGACACTTAAGTTAACCCAAGGTCATTTTTGGGTATAGATTTTTGCTTGAAAAGAGAGTCCTCGACGTAGCATCGGAAGGGATAGCCTGTAATCATTCTAACGTCTCCCTTCTGGTGTTTTGTCCACATAGGCAGTGGGAGGGAGATAGCCTCGAGTAATCTATCTTGAACTTTTGTCCACATAGGTAGATGGACAAGAGTGACTTGGACCCTTTTCCTTCCATAATCGCTTCCACATGATGTTTATGTATCGGATGATGATTCAGAGCTAATATATTCCTTGTTATTTGTCCTCTCCAACCCCCAGCGTGCTTTAGGACTCTTGCTAGAGGGGCCCAAAAAGCAATGTTAGTTCATGCAGTATGAGAGCATTTGAGATCACCTCTTACAGGTCGGGTTTTCTTGAATAACACCTTAAGTTAAGGCAAGGGTCAGGTGTCCCGAACTCCACACCTCAAGCAAAGGTGGAGGCGGAGGTTGGGTGTCTCGATATCCATGTCTTGAGTAGAAGGAGGGTCGAGTGTCTTGACCTCCACACCTCGGACAAAGGTGGGGTTCGTGCGTCTTGACCTCTATGGCTCGTGTGACGACATAGGTCGAACTTTTTGACCATCGCACCTTTGGTGGAGGTGGGGGTTAGGCGTCCCAACCTCCATGCCTCAAGTGAAGGTAGGGGTTGGGCGTTTCGACCTCCATACTTCGTGTGATGGTGGAGGCCAGATTTCCTGATCTCTACACCTTTAGCGGAGGTGGGGATTATGCATCTCGATCTCCATGCCTCGTTCAATGGTGGAGGTTAGGATTCTCGACCATGATACCTTTAGCAGAGGCGGGGTCAGGCATCCTGACCTTCACACCTTGTGTGACAGTGGAGGTCAAGTGTCCATAATTTGAGCAGAGGTGGGGGTTGAGCATCTCGACCTTCGTGGAGGTTAGGCATCCCAAACTCAACACCTCTTACAAAAGTAGGGGTTGGGCTTCCTGCGCCTTGTGCAAGGACAGAGGTAGAGATCGGGAGGCCCAACCTCCTTGCCTCTGCTCAAGGCACGAAGGTCGGGATACCCACCTCCGCTTAAAACGTGAAGATCGAGATGCTTGACCTCTGCCTCCATTGGAGGCACAGAGGTTGAGAAGCCCAACCTCTGTCGTTGCATGAGCCGTGGAGGTTGGGTCGCCCAACCCTCGCCTCCGCCCGAGGCGTGGAGGTCAAAATGCCCAACCTTTGCCTTCACTAGAGGCGTGGAGGTCGAGAAGCCCGATCTCCACTGTCGCACGAGGCATTAGTCGGGAAAATCTAACCCGTGAGAAGAGATCTCAAATGCTCTTATGTCGGATGAACTAAACGTCATATTTCGAACCCCCCCTAACAAGAGCCTTGAAGCATGCCTTGAGAGGGGGAGGAAACAAATGATAGGGAATATATTAGTAATCAATCATCATCTAATACATAAGCACCATATGGAATGTCATGGAAGAAAAAATGCCTAGGTCACCCTTGGCCGTTTGCCCACATGGATAAAAGTCCAAGGGAGATAGTTTAGGACTATCTCCTTCTTGTTAATAAGATCTCACTATTTTCCCTCACATGAATTTCTTGCCGCAAAGAGATAAGAAAAAAATTAAAATAAAAGGGAGAAAGGTGGAATATTGGGGGCAGATTTCTTGATAAATATAATATAGCTTAAAACAAAAATTCGCTAGAAAGCCACCCATCAAAGCAGCAAATTTCACGAATATGGTAAACACAAAAAGAAGAAAAAAAAGAAAGTACGATTCAAGTTCTCAGTAATGCATGGGAACCCTACAGAAAAACGAAGTGGAATTAAGAGCAACGAAAAGGATCTCCTTGTCAGTTAACGAGGAAAAGGAAAAAAACACAAAACTGAATATTCACGTGAAAAGTATTATATAGACACAACCTGAATTCAGATTTGAATAGTGGAGTGTACAAGTGGGTGAACATTAGAGAAAGAAATAAATGCTGGAAAGAAATATACAGGTTTCGCATGGTGAAGTCTGCACCAGTAATTGCAAGACAATGCGAAAAAGAAAACAAATTGATTATCATGAATATCACATTATCTTCACAACAGCAGCAAGCAAATCTTACTGAATATGATGAATGGAAGAAAAAAAAGGAAAAAAAAGGGCAAAAAGCAGCTCGGTTCCGTCATCTCGAAAATAGCTGGGAACTACTAAGATTGCAAGGAGAGGAAGGATCCTTGAGGCAGCTGCAAAATTCTTCTTCATCTGTCGGAAAAGGTGTTGGAAGGGGGTGGTCTGGCTTGATGCCAACCTGAACAAGCTTTTTGTTATTAGTATGTAAAGGCAACAAGTCATAACAACCATAATTTTTAGTAATGATAAAAACCGTTTTTCTTTTTCTTTCTTTCTTGCTAATAAGTACTTATCATCATACATCTTCAAACATATGAAATAGGAGTTTTTGAAATGAAGTTAAAAAAAAAAAAGAATAATAGTAAAAATTACATAAATATGAAAACCACTTGTGCAAATACATAATTGGAAAGCCAAGTTATCTCTGGGTGTGTCCGGTACAACATTAACTGATGCCCATGAAAGAAATAAATTTAGTGGACGGGTAAAGAAGAACAACTCTATAAAGCCAGTGAAAATAACATCATTAACTAATATCAACTTTGCTCTCCTACCATCAGATTACACTAATATTCAATAAACAGTATGTCACAATACTGTCATTCTATTGCTTACTCTTCAGAACACAGTTTACTTGGTTTACTAGGTTTACAGTACATTACAATATTGTCAAGTCCGTATGAGTTAGATCAGGTCAATTTGAATCAGACTTACACAAGCAACACATCAAGAAATTGTTTTTCCGAAGAAAATTAATTACTTAAGAACTATGCTAGACATGAGGCCTTTCCAGGTTTGGTTCAGGCTAGGTTCACTCCTGATAAGAAGCCCAAAACCTGCACCGGTTGCCATCCAGTTCTAATTCCTTGAACATACTGCGGATTAGTGTCAATTAAAGCAATATCTTGATCATGAGTGTGCTAAGCAAAAGCAATCATGAGTGGATTGGTAAGAAAATCAAGGTAGGGGAATCAGAATGGGGTGTAGTCCAAGCTTTATAATGCAGATTAGTGTACATTAAAGACAAATATCAGGATACATGCAAGTTACAAGGCAGTATGGATGCTAATCTTCCAGACAAGCACTCCTACAAGTGAATTGAAGAATATTTTTTATCATGGGATACAAAAACAAAATAAACCACATAATTCTTATTTCTCTCAGCTGATCCCTTCTTTTTAACAAATTTGGATCCTTTTAGAAAATTTTGTCAACAGACGAAGGCTGCTTGATAGAGACTTTCCTACTCTATTTGTTTTTCTAATTCCAATGTAACTCAACGCTTAGAAATTATGACAAATATCCATGCAAATGCCAAAAAGGTATAATTAAACTCAAATTAGATCCAATTTAGACAATACTAAGTTATATCACTAGGTGAACACCCATTTGATATTTAAGGCTGACAAGCAATCAAGTATTTCATCCCTCCCACTTGAAAAGAAAACAAAAACAAAAAAAAGAAGAAGTGGATGGGCAGTGGATGGGCATACAGCAGATTACCAACCTTGTCAATATTAGTGTGAGCAGGGGTTTCATACCGAGCCACTGTAACAGCTAATCCAGAGCCATCAGAAAGCTCAAAAACTGACTGTATTTTTCTGCACAAGCACATAAAGTAAGTTGGAAAGAATCACTTTTAATTCTTGCACTCATTCAAGTAATTACCCTTTTCCAAAAGTAGGTTCCCCATATAATACTGCCCTTCTATTGTCCTTTAGTGCTCCAGCTAATATTTCACTTGCGCTTGCAGTTCCTTTGTTCACCTAACATATTCAGTAAAGAAGACAGTACACTTATCAACAGAAAGGAAAATTTTAACAAATCCTCCATTTCCAATAAAGCTGAAAAAAAAAGACCAACGCTTTAACATATAATCAAAGAAGAACACTGACTGGCAAAAATATACACACATAGGTAGAAAATAGGGAAACATAGGAGCATATAACATCCTGCAAAACCAAACTGCAGTGCTGCAGAATACTATAATTTAATGTTATGGGGTTTCACTAACAAAAACGAAAACATCTGTGGAGACAAAGTGTATAAGTGGTTTCCTAGTTCTACATTGAAGTGATCACAAAGATACAGGTGACAGCTTATTTGATTTGAACATGATCCTGAAGCATCCAGACAGTTATCTCTAGGAAATATGATGTGTGTAATCATAGTGAAAATTTTGACTCTTGATCTGTCTGACCACACTATAATGACAACTCTATGACTGGGACAAATATATCCATTGCATTTCAGTCTTTGACAAGGGTGATATATCAAAATAATTATATTAAGTTATTAACTACATAAATTCTCAGTTTATATGGTCCACTATCAATTTTGCAACACTTCCTCTCATTGTGCAGTATAATACTATCCAACTATTAATAAAGATCTCAGGAGAGAATCACATGAGACCATTTAAAAATTAGATGTGTAGAGAGATCAGATCATACCAGCACAGTTAACGGTTCAGATGCTGCAACAGTATTGCTTCCATCAGCCTCATAAATATCTCGAACACCACGGTTATCACATATATACACAATAACACCTTTGTCCAACCTAAAGAGCAACAAGTACCAAAAAAAATAAGCTAGCAACATTTGATGGTTAAATGCACTTGGTATCCACACATAAAAAAAGGTGCATATCTTAACATTCTTTCATCTACTTTATCAATAATAATAGTGATTAAATAGAGAACAATAAGAGGAAAAGATAGAGTCCAGACTCCAGTATGCAGCATAACATGACAGATTATTAAAACTTCCCATCTCTGCCTTAGGAAGTCCACATGCAACCAGTATGCACAAAATGTGCTAAAATATTCTAGATAAATATAATTCATGAGACAAAAAAATGGAACAAAAGAATTGTAATATCCATTCCTACTCAGAATCATTCATTTATTATCTTCATTGCTTGGAATCATATAAGACAAATAGAGTCCTACTTGGTGGTATAAGGTAGATTAACATCATAGTTTTGAAAATCAGTAATTGCTAATCAGACTGGATCTAAGATCAGACATAGCCGACCCTAAACAGCACCAAAGATTTTGGTGTCTATTATTTTCAATCAGCAAGCACAATATTATAAAATAGCATATACAATAACTAAATGGTAGCATATTATAAAACCATAAAATAGTGCATATATGAAATTAAAATTTTACAAGAGTACCACATCATCAAAATTTTGAAAGTGGTGATAAAAAAATATGAATGTTAGCTTCAAACTTAAAATTTTCAATTTCAATGTATTGATTTAAAAAGTTGAACCAAGGAATGAAACCCAGTCCTCGTATCTGTATCATCCAATCCAACTGATCTGATCCCATGGATGACTTCCTGTTACCAATTGCAGCTTCTAAAGCCTTGTTTGGCATAAAAATAGAGTTCATGACAAGGCTTTTTTTTCCCTTTAATAGGCTGCTAAAGGAAAACTATAAACAAGACAATGGAGAAGAATAATGAGACCAATTATATTTATGTCAAGTTCACAACCAATTTGAAAACCACTTCTTCTTCACCTATTTGTTACCAGTAAAATCAGGGAAGAGATTTTGCAAGTCCTGCAGTTTCACTAGAGCTAATCTACCAATAAACCGGGAATATAGATGGTTATCCACTATTATGTGAGTAAAAACTTGATTGCTGACATTAAAAAATGCCTTGAAGCAGCTGATGCATATGCTAATATGCTAATTGCATTAAGAGAAATAAAAGGTTGTTCAAGCAATTTATTTTTCCTCTGATTACATCATCTCTAAGATTCTTGATTCAGTAGGTTAATTTTCCTTTGTTGCATTCTGAGGCAACTATCATGAGACGTTGAAATCTACTTGGAGCTTTCTGTCAATGCTGTGTCTGGAAAACTACAGTGTATTGGATTATGAGTGTCTCTTTCTTTAGAAGTATGGAGTTTTGCTTCTACTTTTCTACTGTAATTTACAAGAGATTCTGGAACATAGTAGTTTGTGAATATGTTTTGGTCCTTTGCAGCATTTTTCTGGATGGGGCTGGTGGATGTTGGTTCGCTTTATTTCTTTAAATTTATTGTTTTTAATTGTTTCTGGTTGGTAGTTGGGCCTTGAATGGCAGTTTTTTTGTTTGTTAGTTGCACATCTGTAATGTGTGTATTTTGCATTGTTCTAGGAGGATATGAACCCAATCTGGGACTCTTTGTTTGTATTGTATTTTAAAATTTGTAAGACAATAAAAAGTTAGAAAAAGAGGCCTTACATATATACAACTAAGCAGTATTTTCTGTAGCTGAAATGAACTATTATAACAAAAAATCTACATCTGCTGCAGATATAAGACTATATGCGTTCATAAATGGTTTGGCGTTTTTTTTTAAATAAAGCCTAATATTTTAAGGAATAAGCTATCTGAAGAAGATTACCAAATTTTTGCAATCTCGATTCCTTCTGGGAAAAGGCCACCACTGTACAAAAAAGATGGTGAATCAAAATCCAGAAGTTATCCAAAGAATATCAATATTTCCTACAAAGGATTACCTATTGTTTCGGAGATCCAACACAAAGGCTTTCACACCATTGCTTCTTAAAGTTTCTATGGCATCCTTGACTGCTCCTGCACACAAAATGTTCAAAGACACACATATATATATATATATATCACATAATAATTCAAGTTTTGAAGATTGCACAAGAATAATACACATATGATCTGTCAAATAGTAAATAATTAATTAATATAATATTTTAAAAGAATGAAGACAATTGTTTAGCATGTGGACAAATACAGATGCATCATTTAGGCTTAGCTGCTTAAAGGATATTTCATCTGTTAATATCATTGGCAGTATCCAGAGAAGAAGACATGATGGAAACCACCATAAACATAAGGGAAACATAAAAATGGATATCTTCAAGTTGAGAATCTTTTCATTGTTTTAAATAACTTAACAAAATTATGATAAACTGAGGGACACATTGATGATAATTTAAACCTATTAATCTCCACAACATGGAAATGGCAGATAATTCCCCCTGTTTATCATGGTTTTGTTAATGTTTTCTCTAAATCCCAGTGTTCCTTGGAGCGATTCTGCTCATCGAGTGCTGCCTTTTTCTTTCACAAGAAATTTCAGTCTTCATGATATGATGGAGGTCAAACTCCCAATCCATGAGCCTGATTTATATCACTGATAAGGAAGGGTTCCTTGTACATAAACTAAGGTGAACAAGGGAGTGGCTCTTTCTCTTGCTAATTGTTGCTTTGACCACAATCACCCTTCAGCAGATTGTAGTGTAGAATTAGGAAGGGGATTATAAAAACAAATTATATCTCAAATTGGATAAATTTTATCAATGAAGCTCACTGTCTCATTTTAAAATTTTATTACAGAAGATGATTAGATGAGAATAAATGCAATGTAAACAGCAAAATATATATAGAGAGACCTATGATACAGATTGTTGTGTACAGCGAAAAAAAAAATAGCATCATGTCTGAATATTTAAAAGGCATAAGAGACTTTAGGATGTCTAAAGTTTGGTTGCGAGATACACAGTGAAACTTTTGACATGCCAAACTTCTCCACTTGTTGGAAAATTTGCTATGGCACATACGGTATTAAAAGGTGCTGATCAAAGTTGACTATGGTAATTTGGTAAAATCATCATATGCTGGAACCACAACTGCATATTGTTTGGTACCAGTGATTTAAAAAGCGCTAGGCGCCAAGGTCCAAAAACGCCCGAGGCGCTAGACGCTCGCCCAAGCGCTCGCTCGAGCGAAACGAGATGCTAAAATATAAAAATATATAATATAATTATTTAAAAATTTAAATAAAAATATGCTATTAAATTAAGAAAATCTAAGATACAAAATCAAGTAAATAAAAATTAACAACATTAAAATCAAAATAATATATTATTAATCTATTAACAGTATTGAAAATTAATCATTTCAAAATTCAAATAAACTTAATATTAATAGTATAAGCCTGTTGACGAAGAAACGAGGAAGCAGCGGTGAGCGGCGAGCGGCAGCGGGAAAGGGAGCGGGAGCGACGATCAACGGGAGGCGCGAGCAGCGACAGCGGCGAGCAAGAGCGACGAACAGCGGGAGGCACGAGCGGTGACAGAGGCAGCGTTTGCGAGCAGTGACAGCGGTGACAATGGTAGCGTTTGCGAGCAGCGAGATCGGGATCGGGATCGGGATCGGGATCGGGAGCGGCAGCGACAGAGGGGTTAGGGTTAGGTAAGGGTTATATCGGTTTAGTTGGTTCGATTGAACCAACTAACAACCGAACTAGACCTAAAATCCTGGTTCGGTCGCCTTGGTTTACCCAGGCGCTCGCCCGAAGCGCCCAGGCGGCGCCTGTTTGAAGCGTGCCGCCTGGGAGATTAGCGAGGCGCTCGGGCCTTGCCTCACCCAAGCGCCTAGGCGAGCACCCGAGCGCCTTTTTCAATCACCGATTGGTACTATCTGATATATTATGTTGTCAGCATTAAACAGTCTACAATCTCTCGAGAATCAACATCTGTGTGAAGGCAAAAGAATGGACTTACCTAGCAACTTGAGCAAATTATCATTAGGTAATTTGGATTTAAATTTTTTGGGCCATGTTGCAATCACACCATATGAACTGTTTGGGTCATGACAAATGATATCAAAAGATTCAAAACATCACCACTCAAGCATGTGGTTCAAGCCAGGATTTAATGTGCATCATGGTGAAACCCTCATCTAGTTGTGAGACAGCATCAAGTACATCGGTAGCAATATGGTAAGTTATTATTGCCCCAAATATAGGAGGGCTTTTCTTAGGGCCCTAATTAACTGACCATGATGTTAATGTATCTTTAATAGACTCTTTGGGTAAGCAACACCCCGCAACAACAACAACATCAAAGCCAGCTCAGATAAAACATCAACATATAGATAATGCAATAGATAAATGACAGAGACAAACTCAAGATGATGTTCAAGTAAAAATGAAATTTCCTGAATGACTATTAAGCATAAGGTGGTGTTCAAACCATTAGATTTCCTTTTTTCCAAATTGATGCCACATTTAGGTATATATTGACAGTTGACATAGTACTTATCCTCAGAGAGTGTACTAATTTTTTCAAGCACACAATTTATGTTGAACTTATTGCAGATAAGGAATGACTGGACCAGTTCATTCAGATATGTAATTATGAGGATATAAATACTAACCCGAGGCATTTTGATTAAAGGATGTCAGTTTTATGTACCCAATCCTGGATTTCTCTGCTCCTGATCTTGTAATCTCACACAGCCTTGTCTTGACCGGGTTGAATGTAACTTTTTCACGCCTAGCCATAATTCTTAAATATAAGCAAAAACTAGACAAACATAGGACTTCTAGAAGGCCCAAATAAAACAAATATGTATGCATTAACTAAGGACCACAAATCTAAGAATAGTACAGCTCATAAGATTCATCAGACCTAAATATGAAATAATCAATTATGATATGTGCATATATTACCTCAGGACCACGTCCTTAATCTCAGGTCCACTGTGAATGACTAATTTTACTGAGCTTCCTTCAGTTCCCCTGCATAATATTTGTACATTAGAAAATCAACCAAATAAGACAATTGGAGTACTATGTACTAACAACTAATCAATGAACTGGAGAACATATCATGGTTTAGAAGCTAGCGAAATATAAATCCACTTAATAACAGATTTACAGGTTACATGACAAAATCCAAGGAGATGGTATAAACAAGGATTTAATGAGATAAAACATTAAAAGACCTATGCAAACTCTTCACAATGTAAATCGGCAATTCAAATTTCTTATGGCCATGAAATTGACAATAAGCAAAATGCACTCAACCATGTCAATTAAAGTTTAAAAAGTGTTTCTACGAAAAATTTGAATAACTCAGCACAGTTTACTTGAAGCTCAACAGAATAAAAATTGCAAACTGTTATTGCAAAAATGTGACAACATATTCCACAAGATCTTGTCAAGCTTAACATAACTGTAACTAAGATACTTACTGTAGTCGCTCAGCAGCATCATATATATCCATGTCTTCTGTACTTTCATCATCAATTGCCAAGATGATATCCCCAGATACAATGCCAGCTTTGTCAGCAGGACCTCCTGGAGCTGATGAGACAACGATAAGCCCTGTAGGCGATCCATTGAGCACTAAAGGATAGCCGATTGACAGTCCTACACCAGTAAGAGCACCTTGTGTGCCAGACTGCCTTCATATTTACATCTCAGAATTAGACCAAGAACATGTTTGAACTTCAATATCAATAACAATTTTGATAGCTTGTATACTTCTGCACAAAAAGTCATACCCGCAAGCTCTTGAACTTCTCAGGTTCCAGAAAGCGGGTAAAAGGATCATCCAGTGTTGAAAGCATTTTCTTTATTGCCCTATCTGAAAAAGAGTATGAAATGGCTTTCACAAAAAACCAAACCAATTTAACTCACACCAGTGAAGCAACAAATCTGTTGTTATACATTCGAACTAGTACGAATTTCATAATCAACCAATAGCTTGCTTTAAATAAGAGCATAGTCACCAAATAGAAGCGTGCATTAAATTTGGAGTGATCTCCATGCTAGATATTTTTTCCTATCAGTGTCTTATTGAAAGCGTAAGCTTCAGCTGGCATTTTCTAAAGCTCATCAACTATTTTTGTATTTCCTTGTGAAGTGATACTCTGTTTTCCTTTTTGAACAAATTGACTTGATACTGCAGTTAAAATAGCATTTCATGCATATCTAGATACATAATATGACTAGCAATGTCGATTAAGACAATGAACAGTTAGTATTATGTTAACTTTCAAGAAAACATGTTCCACACATCATTAATTTGTGCAGTTTATGGCAGCTATTGTGTTTCTAGAGTAAATATGATAAAGTCTAAAAGTGTGAGGACAGTTTAGAATGATTCAAAAAAAGAACCAACATAACACTACATGTTTCCTCCCGTGTGTTCATTGGTTCATTGCGAAGTGCATTTTCCCGATAACGAAACCAACTTTGCCTGTTGAAGCTTTTATCTACGTATGCACGATCCACTGTCCTCCATGCCTCAAGAAAAAGGAGATTTTCTTCAGTAAGTGCCCCTGCAATAAAGTCATGTACAAGGATTATCAACAAATTCACACTTGTGATGCATCACTAAGTTGGGATAAATTGACTCACATGCGGGTGACTTATTGATAGTTACCGACAATGATATGGCAAGCATTGCAGTGATGACCACGCGAGTGAAAAAAATGCAGATATTGTGCTTGAATTCCTTTTTCCGACTTATTAGCGTTTGAATCTTGGCATGGACTCCCACGAGATTGCCAAAGCTGAATGGTGATGGTACATACCAAACATGTATTTTCTTGTGTCCCCATGATGCCTGTAGAATGGAGCTAGATAACAAAGTTTCACCAGCACCTCTTATGGTTTTATAGAATTTTGTTCTTCTCTTAGAGCCAAAGGCTGCACACTGAAGTGGGACAGCAAAATTGCCAACATTGACACTATGGGCTTTAAGTCTCCACAGAACCTGATAAAGAGGTATATAAAAAATGCAACACCATAGAGTAATGTAGGATAGAAGAGACATTAAGTTGCATATGTAGAAAAGAACAGTCCTATTTAAAGTTGAATTACACATAGTGTGGAAAATCGAAAACTTAGGAGCTCGTTTTTCATACATGGAAAGTTAAGAAACAAGATTGAAAAGAAAACTTTACGGTCTATGATAATCTTGATTGTTTTTTTCTACTGAGAAATCTATTGTTCTTTTCTTTCTTTTCTCTTTTGTTGTGTGTGGGCGTGTGTAAGCTTATTCATATGCATGACAATAATATTAATTGGACAGTTTAAGAAATATTTTATAAAATATTCAAGAAATTGCAAAGAAAATGGAAGGTTTGCGATAGTCTTGACTCTTGAAAACTTAATCTAGTATGCTATTGTCCTCCAGCAAATCTATTTACCTCTGACCCTATTGCACGATCATTGTACATCCGTTGATCTTGGTACGATTTGATGGATTTCCTCATCAAATCTCCTGATAAATCCTAGTTTAAGCAGCCGAATCTGGTTAGAAAGGAACGCCGTGTGCTTGTAAAGTCGGAGATTCTAAGTTTTTAATAAAAATTTTCTCCGGTCCATTATAGACCGCAACGAGATCTTTCTTCTCTGTAATATTGAAACTAGAGAGACTCGGAAACCAAAGACCTAACGAAAGGAAGCAGCGGAAGAAGTAACAAAAGAAAACATGTAGTTGCCTTGCTTACAAGGGGACAACCGGGAGGGTTTCGGACGGGGAAAGAATGACGGTGGTGATGGGGGTTAGCGTTCTTCTTGCTGATATTCATCCGAGCGCCGCAGACCGCGAGAAGAAGCGAACGAGAGGCGAAGGTAGAAGAAGAGGAGGAAGCGACGTTGGACTCCATAGCTGAAAATAAAATTGAAAAAGATAAAAGAGACTTGGTTTATGGATATCTTGTTTCGGATGATGGGGATATCGGTTCACTCGCGGCCCCAATTGAGCCCTTCGCCGCTCGCCCGCTCGCTCGAGGCGTAGAAAGAAGCCACCAATTATGATAAAGCTATCGGTGTATTTTCTCTTCCTCTTCTTCATCCATGTGTATATACGTTTTGTGGGACTGGCATTTAGGCAATAGCACATGGCTCATTCGACAAGTATCGTGTAACCGAGGCCTCCTGATTTAAGCATTTCATTTATTGTTTAAGAATTTTATGATCAAGTATATCACTTTTAGTTAGTTAGTGCCTGAGGGCTCATATATGATCAATGAATCGAGTATTGATGCAAGCAAGAAGTCAAGTCTGATGGAACGACACTCTATCTAGTGCCATGCTACCGGAGAAGTGCAACAAATTCCTCGAGCATAAGTCGATCCGTAGTCCCCTTTACAACTCTGTAACGCTATCCAAGAGGAGTTCGTTCGAAGCATCGAAAGCTTCTACATAAGAAAATTGCTTAAATGCTTCAGCAAAACATCGACGGGCTGCTTTCCTGTTTTGCCTAGAAAACAAAGCTTCTCAGAGAAAAATTGATATAAGCACAAGGCAAGCTATTCCTTCAGCCTTGTTCGAAAGCCAATTCGAGAAAGGACTATCTCTATCATCAACACTAATTAATTAATATAAGAACAACAAAGCATTAAATTTTTAACTGAGCTAAAGAATCCAATTCATAAGATATCATCACATATGCTTCTAAACAGGAAAAAGTACCCTAGACAAGCAAACTCTCAGACTTGCTGCAGATCGAAGAGTATCATGAACTAGTAAAAAGTGATCCAACGATGCACGAACAAAGTATAACAGAATGGGAAATATGCCAATAGCAAAAATTTTAGGAAAATGTGTTCTCTTATTCTCCCCTACTTGAATAGGTTAGGTCGGGAGGCCTTGTAAGTAGTCTTCAACTTTCTGGTAGGGGGCCTGACCTTCTTGAAGACAAGAGGGAATTTGATCTTAGAATCATGGAATTGCTTGGTGCTCTCACGCTTACAGAGCTTGGAAGGAATGGTTGCCGTCTTAATAATCTGGATGCAGTGGCACCTGACTCGGTGGCGTGATGCCATCTCATTGTACATCTGCTCCACAGAGCCATTCAGTGTAGTGTCCCTGTACTCCTTGTACATGTTGTGGTAACCTGTTCTGCTCTGATACCGCAGCCAGATACCATAGTTCTTGATCTTTGTTGGCTTCCTCTCAAATATCTGATAAAACACAGCATAAGATCAGATCATAAAAAGCACTGCTTTGGTTGTATGATTTCAGACCAAATTGCCACTCAAGGGCTTGGATGAGTGCAGGCGGTTGCCCGATTACTAGAGGTATCTTTATATTCTTTAGACAACACTTAATATATACAGACACAACAGATTATTCTATGGTGGAGACGAAATAATTTTGGATCCTTAACAAAAAAGTGTTATACACACAATGTAACTTGCTGCTGATTATAATTGATCACACAGTGAAATGCATTTGTGGAAAATGAGTTACTTCTGCATAATCATTAAAATATAACCATCTCGGTCACAAAACAATTGTTTTGTTACACATCTAACTCATGTCGTTTGTTTGTACTACCTCTGACATACATTTCTGTAGATAGAATCAAACCTGCATCAATCTCAATGAGTTTCAAAATCATTTGACATAAATCCTTGTCCACATGAGTCTCCCGTCTTAATACTTATCTAATGGAGTCAAATATCTCTGTAAACCTAACATTTTATGGAATTCAAAATTGTTTAATGATATGTTATCAAGTGAATAACTATCCTAGATATTTCTAAATGTCATGCCTTCAGCAATTAGAATGTCTATATTTGTTTAAATTAGTTGGTAAATTTATGTTAAGTCATGCAGAAGTTCACGGTTGTAATCTCATGGAGCCAATATGTACTTCATAAACATTTCAATCTATGAGTCCATTTAAATTGGCACGTCATTCCTCAGTGCATCATTTGACAGCCCAACTTAGGCTGTTTTTGAGCTGTCACACCCACAAGGACTGCCCAGATCATTTGACAGCCCACCGAAATGAGGAAGTTTCAATCTTTTAAAAACCCATGATAAAATCACATGACAAGGAGCTCGACAGAGAAGATGCCAGCCTCGCCATCTGCAAACCTTACCGTGGACATGTGCATTGAACCAAAATTTCTTAAGACAGTATAAAAACTAATACAACTCGCACTTTAAACACACATCAGCGTCTGCCACAAATACTCAGTTAAAAAAGTTCAGAATTTAATAATACCACAATTTAATGCCTACCATAACCAAAGACATGAAACATTCACTGACCAAACTCACAATATTTTAAATCCATGTCCAAGAATCATTCATATGTGTGACTTATTGTGCTTACTAGTCGAATGAGAAAAGGCAGTAGCCTCTGTGATAATAAAGAAACCCATTGAGATTATATCATGATGTACAGATTATTCCTGATATCAGCATAATAGTCTAACATAAAGCATCCCTCTTGATTGGTTAGAGTAGACTAAAGAGGTGCCTAAACTCTGGAGACACACAAAAGCATCTTTCCGTGTATTGATATACAAAAGGAGAGTCTGAATGACAGATCATAATATAGCTTCAAAGGAACATATTAAATGAGAAAAATGAGGGGACCCATTGACCACATTAAGAAGCATAAATCCTCCCACTCTCCCCAACAAGAACACAAAAATAAAATAAAATTTTTAGTACTAGAAAGAAGCAGTATTAGAAAGATCTAAAAGTAACAATATCAAAATAAAAAAATAGAATTATAATTTAAAACAAACATCCAATTTATGAAACAAATCAACACAAAACCTAAACAATGACTTCAAAAACAAAGCAATCAGGATGTTGATTGCTGGCATCAATGGGTATCTCATTGATGACGTAGTTGGCGACTCTTCCCAAGATATTCTTGCCTATCACCTACAACAAAACAGATTGCCGATCTGTAAACCAAGCTGTCCTTTGATCGATTCAGTTCATAGCCTTACTCGCCTTAGAAGGGAAGAAAATTGAATCCTAATTCAAGTGAGAAGGGGTGGTTGTCCAGAGATGCAGCATATCAACCCAGATATAATGCCAAAGAAGATCGTAGTTCACGTGAGAAGAAGTGGCTGTCCACAGATGTAGTATATTCACCCAGATATCATGTCAGAGAAGAGGGTCAGATGTGGAAACTAATGGTGCTCAAGAGATTGTCAAATATTGAAAAATAAGAGGAATGAGGAGGTTGGGGGGTTCTCCTCCCTATTTCACTAAGTTACAGAAGTTTTCAACAATATTCTAGAGTCCCAACCAAGTTTTCCGATTGAAAATTTGAAACTAAAAGCAAATACCTAAAACTTTTTATAAAATTAGGCATGGATAAGGACTGTGTAATTGGGTTTTAATGTAAGAAGTCACTGTTCCATCTTACATGCTTGCTTTTGAAGCATCATAAACTGCAATGCTAACGAAGAAATTTAGCCCCTCATATCTCAACTATTTATTTAGCAGAATAATTTATCTATATAATATTTGACAAATACATGTATTCATTTATCTTTACCATTCACTACAAGTAACTATAACCCTTCACCTTTGTGTTTATTCAATGAATGTACTGAGGTTTTTCTATAAGTACCCACACCAAGAAGGTCCATCAATCATTTCATCAATGTGATTGTGAGTCCATCAATCATTTCATCAATTTAACAAGGAAAAAAGATAGCTTCATATATTAGTGACACACATCGTGTCCAGAGGAGAAACAGAACATGTCTGAGCAAAGGGAACAAAGAAGACAAAACAAACCTCGTTAATTGCAAGAACTTGGCCATTACTTTTCTTCACTTTCTTCAGCTTCCTCAAGAAGTACCTGAATTTGTCATGATAGAAGATCAAACGTATTAACAACAATGACCAAACATGCTATTTGATATATTCAACAATCAAATCATAAAACCAAAAGGTAGGATCCAACATAAATTACCAGAACTTGGATTTAGCTCTGACTTCATTAGTAGCCCACAACTTCATACGGTAAATCTTCGGGTGCTCATCCGTGGCAGTCGGGAGAGCTCGACCCACCACCTGATACTGATGAAACTGCCACCACCCGGCATCATAAACAAATCAAATACACCATTAACCACAAAAAAGAAGCCAGAAAGAGAAAGCTACACACAAGAAACATCAGCATAGGGCAATAGTAGGAGTCCGTAGCAAAGCATAGATCGATTTAACCAGTTTCTTTTCTTTTGTGGAAATCGAACAATATAATGATGAGATGCAACAAATCAAATGAAACAATCTAAATTGAACTATGACAAAACACCTAAGAAGCCTTTGATTCAGCCTCATCTGATCGATAAAAGCACACTTAACTTTAGTTATTGTGGGTAGAAAGGAATTCAACCAACAAGAGAAGAGCTCCGATTTTTCGGATTTGGACCGAACAGATAGGATTACCCTGAAGTTGCCCATGGATCCTGAGACTTCCAACGCCGCGCCGCCGAATGACGCCAAGAACTCCTTCAGAGATCAGAGAGGCAATTGATGTAGTCGAAAACCCTAGCGGCGGGCTATACCACTCGCACTGCCTCTTTATGCTTCCACTTTGACCCGAGAATGGGACAGAATGAGATTGGGTGCAACCAGTTGGATATGGTTCGTCATAGGCTTGACTCTGTTCGTTTTGTCGCCGGGTCGGATCTAACTACCGCACCCGAATTCGAATCAATAACACGCTGCTCGCCACCGGAATTGACACATGACTTCGCACACGTAAGATATGTAATGCCAGGTCGGCAAAACCTGCTGAAAATAAAGAATAAAATAATAATATAAAATAGAGTTCCTGGGAACAAAAGTCGGAAGACACAAAGCGATGCTCAGATTGGAAGCCTTAATTTGATTTACTATTGTGTGTATAGTATTGACATCATTCAATATGAGAAAGGGATAACACTTAAAGATCTAATACAGCTCTAGCAAAAACACACTTAAGATAATGTTGATAATACGTTCAAGCATGTATGGATATCGCATGAAACTTCCATCAAACGCTCCGTCCACTATTCACATTTACATGATTCAAGTTGAAGATCTTGTGCTACTACTTACACTAATCCATCGTTAAGAGTCCAAACAAAAATAGCACTAACAAAGCAAGAACATGGTCAGATAGATATGCACAGTTGGTGGACTTCAATTTTGGTCTCTCAAGCGAACCATGCTTCCATATATTGGTAATAGAATAGGCTCATTCTTCCGATCTACTTGTATTGCTAGTTCCTTGGAGTAAGAAATCATTTACATTCTTGGAAGCAATCAGCTCACTTGAAGTTCTCACTGGACCTCGTCCTTCTGCAGCTTCAGACCCACCACAAGCCAGCCACCTGGCAGTCTCTTCGTTCTTTTGTCGAGCAAGCTCTGCCTGGTGCTGTCTCCGCAACTCTTCCTTTGACATCTCCTGGTTGTCTGACCTCAAGGTTGCTCTAGAAGAAAGCACCTCAGTACCATTCGACGGGTCTAACTCTGGGAGGCTCTTCCTCCTCTTCCTCGTTAATTGAGTAAGCAACTTCCTTAACCGCCTTGGAGCAGCCTGCGATCAAAACCTCATAGAGGTTTCTCACTAACTATAACAGTAACAACCAGCAATAAACAAAACTTCTCAGTCCTTGGGTTGTTTGTCCGAGTCTGAAGGTTGTAGAAACCAAGCAACATATTGATTTATTGAAATATGTATATATATCATTATATACATATATATAATGATATAATGATATATCATTATATATATATAATGATATAATGATATAATGATTATATAATGATATATCAGTATATATATCATGATATATATAATGATATATAATGATATATATAATGATATATATAATGATATATATCTAATTATATATTGATATATATAATGATATAATGATATATATAGAAACCAAACAAAATATAATGATATATCATTATATATATATATAATGATATATCGTTTTATTGAAATATTATATCGTATCGAAGTTTTGATCTTCTCGGTATCACACCATACTATATATCAAACGATATATCATTATATATATATATATATATATATAAGCACTTGAATGATTGATATGATACATATTTATTATTATTATTTATTTGATATTTTTTATTTTATATTACCTATTGCACATGTTATGATGTTTATTCATCTGTGAAATGAAAATTAGATTGTGTTGAGATTATGATAATGAGACCTTAAATAATTCCGATCATAGATCACTCGAGAGGGACATCAAGATGACTAGATAGACTGGTATATTGTATACCCGTTTATATGATAGAGACGATTAGTCTCATAGCTACTCATGTGAGAATACTAGGAATACCATGTAGATGCACGTTAGAGAATAAGTTTACTAATTAATCCACTCATGAAATATTGGATGGTTGATGATATCTCATTGTCAGATAGCGATTTCGCCGTCCTTGTGGTATATTTGCTCATTGGACTTGAGACACCAAGGATATCCTGCATGAGTACTCGACTCTTTGATATCAAACTTATAGATTTGAAAGTTTCAAATCTAACATAATCGGTCATCAAGAGTAGTAACCAATTTTACGAGAGCTATTTAGTGTCAATAGATGATCATTCATTCTCAGTATCATGAGAAAAATATCTTATATGTTCTTACTCAGGCAAATCTCTAGCTAGAGTCATTTGGATTGAGAAATAAAGAGTTCTTCGGAAGATCCAATTAGAGCGAGACTCAAGTAGAAATCATATAGATCTAACAGCACCATGCCCGATATATAGTTTTTGATATATTAGATTGATAAGAGACTACAGATACACGGTAACTAAGGATAGACTGACCCAATAGATTAATTTTTTTTGTATCGTATGAGGTTGCAACGTAGTGGCCTAATATGTCCATAGTCGATGAGTCAAGCGAATTATTATAGAGATAATAATGCATTAAGTTAGAAAGAGTTGTGACAGGTATGACTTATAGCTAAATCAATATTGGGCCTAGAGGGTCACACACATATGGTAGGTGTTGCAATGAGTAAAGGTTCGGATATGAGTTATCCGTCGGAACTCCTATCTAATTAGACATTCAATAAGCCCCTAAATTATTGGATTATATGGATAAGATCCAATAAGAGTCAATAAAAGATTATTTGATAGAGATCTACTAATCTAAGAGGCTTGGGTAGTTGGATGAAGATCTAATATCCAATAGGGCATGATCTATTAAGGTTAAGTTGATAGGGGACCTCTATAAATAGGAGAGAACTAAATGACCATAACCTAAACCTTTTTTGCCGTCACCTCCTATTCTCCTCTCCCCTTCTCTCTCAGCCAACAACCCTATATTTGGGGGCATGTGGACAGTAAGAAGGGCTGGCCCCTTTTTGATTACGTGGTGCACACAACGAGGAGATCGTGTAACGATTTGAGTATTCGTAGCCCTTATCGTGTGGATTACCACTATAAAGGAGGATAGTTGACCTCCTTTATCCTCTCGTATAAATTTGTAGGATCTTATAGATATATGATCTCCCTAGGTAACACGTATCTCGTGTAGTTTTTAATTTTACAACTTTTGCACACCAATCTTTACATGATGATGAAACTTTTTTTTTGGAAATATAAGATTTTCTTTTCTATTCTTTCGCTATATATGTGATGTCGCCTTAAGATTTTTCAACATAAGCGATAGCTTGTATCATGCCCATTAGCATCTTCACCTATTGGGTAAGATATATGAACACCTCGATAGAGACAAGTAGGTGGCTCGAGGTTATCTCCGGAGGCGAGAGGCTTAATTCATTGAATAGATGCCAGTACTACATCGATGTTTGCATTGTAGTGGATGCATCCACTTGTGGAAAGGATGACACCTACTCCCTCTGAGTAAAAGTACTATTGGTCGAAGGCAATGCCTCCTTACTAGAGCATTCGTTGGGAGGAGTGATGGGTGGATGTTTCTATGACACCAAGCTCTCCTTAGCACCAAAAATATTATAAGAAATCATTATCAACATTTGAGTTGACTTAACGTGGTTCAAATACAAGGGCATAAGAGTGTTCAAGGTCATAATCAAGGTCGCTCTAAGGTGGAAGTGTTGAGATTCTGAGGCACCACTTGTGCTTAGATTGATATTGTGGCAATTTCTTGATATAGTTAATTTGACACTCAAGTTAGTCACCGATGTCTTTTAATGGGTATAGATTTTTCTTGAAAAGAGAACCCCTCAACATAGCATAAGAGATTCACTTTTATACATATCATGTAATTACTCTTAACATTTTTCTCTTGGTGTTTTGTCCACGTGGGCGACAAGGGGAAGAAAGCTCCAAACAACTCGTCTTGAACTTTTGTCCACACGGGCAAATAATCGAAGGGTGATATGGATATTTTCTTTCTATGATAGCTTATACTTGATGCTTATATATCGAATGATAATTGATCGTTAATATATTCCATATCAAGACATAAACGTAACTCTTTTTCTATGTGTCCAATTCATTTTAAAAGCTCTTGTATGTTAGTTATTACCTCCTAGATATTCTTTTTTCAACTTTTAAATTTTGCCTTTCCTTTTTTTTTTAGCTATGGATTTAATTAAAAAAAAATTCAAAATGGATCAAATAAATTTAAACCGAATCATTTTTTTTAAACTAATATCTTTATTTTTAAAATAAACTTATGAAATAAAATTTAAAATTTAATAAAAAAATTAATAAATTTAAATAATTAATAATATATATGAACATTAAATTTCATATGTTCTAATTTTAAATAATATTTGATAATATTTTTATATTTTTAAATATAGTATAATTTTAAATTTAATTTGAATATTTATATAAATTTAATTATTATTTAAAAAAGGCATGGATTATAAATTTTAGGGTGAATCCCAAAAATACCTCATAGGTTTAAAATTTTCTCATAAAGCATAATTTTTTTCATAAATTCTAATTTTACCCTTGGTTACCTCTATCATTAGTCATCTTCATGTGTCTGCCTTGCTGGAATCTCCGTTGGACGATGAACAAGTGATGTCAACCTTAGGCACCTCCCTGGCTACTTTTACCATTGTTGTTACTTGTAAGCCTCTCTCGTCATCGATAGTATAAGAGGAAGGAGGGTGGGTGGGCTCATGCTTGAGGCATCCTAATGCATCATGGGCGACGAGGCAATTATGTGGAGCGAAGGTATGACTAAGGGCTCGCAACCCCCCATTTGATCGTTGTTCTTGGCAGAGGAGAGGAGAGGTACGATGACAGTGCACGACGAAAGCGATGGTAGATCCGACGAAGGTATGGGTAAAATAATATTATCATATACTCAGCGTGAATTTTTTAAAATTGGGATACATTGTGAAAAATTTTAAAATCTAGAGGGTTTTTTCGAGAATTCATCCTAAATTTTACGCATTCTAAATTTTTTTTTCTAATTTTAATTTTAATATATTTTAATACTACTTAACTTTTATTATAAATTTATTTTGGTTTAATTCGTTGGATCGATTCTTAATATGTTAAATTGAACCAAAAGAACCACTGTAGAAAGAGAGGAGAGAGAGAGAGGAGTAAAAACAAGAGATGATAATGTTGGATTTTTAAGAAGTAGAGACATTTTACGAGAAGAAAATAAAAATAAGAATTCACACTCCCGTTTTTTTTCCTCAAAAAACTTCTTTAAATATATTAGAATTTACAAGATATTGTGGCTCCAACTGGAGTAAACGTTGACCCAAAATGAACGCATCCCTCTCGCGGGGAGGCAAATCGAGTGGGTAGGTCTCATATTTAATGTTTGGGCTGGATCGGGGTGGTGCGGCCAATTGCACTCAACGCCAACATGAAGGCTGACGTCACTATTATTAGCTAAGTACGGCCGCATCATTTTGTCTGGAATCAGAAAAGTCAACGCCTTGTGTTTTCTACTGCACGCATTCCACGCAGTCGAGTAGTGTCCGACCCATTTCTTTTATTCCAAGCTCCGAACCATACCCCGAACCCAAGGCGAACCAAAATAAACGCCTCGTGTGTCACGCGATGTGGAGCCTACCATGTGATTGCCTGGGCCCTCTTTGAATGGAAATAATAATAATAAGAATAATCATAATAAATGTCATTATGGATTGCTTCTAATGTTCGACGTCCTGTGGCTTGATGTTATAAGAATGCTCCTCGATCAGCCGTCGTCGTTGACTCTCTTTGAGGCCTAGGGTGCACTGTTCTTCTTCTTCCTGGTGTTTAGAGACATGTCAGAGATCGTGACTGTAGCGTGGCAGCGCTACCTTCAGCAACTCCAAGCCCATCCCCTGAGAACAAAGGTTGGATCTTTTCCCACTTTTCTCTCTCCCTGTTCTTTTGCCCTCTCTGTCTTTCGCTCTTTGGGTTCGATCTTCTGCTGCTTCTCGGTAGGCTATTACTTCAGGGGTGTTGGCTGGATGCAGTGATGCGATCGCACAGAAGATCTCCGGGGTCAAGAGGCTCCAGTTGAGAAGGATGTTTCTGCTCATGGTACGATACCTTCAATTCTTTTGGTCGATTAAACCCTTTGTCTCTGTTTTTGATGCGTGCGTTTGTGGCCTCTTTACCCGATCGATACCGCGGTTAATTAACAAAATTCATGTCACGGTCCTCAATTGTGCATTTCTTTAACACAGAATTTGTCTTGTGAACATTCTGCAGCTTTATGGCTTTGTGTATGCCGGACCATTTGGTCATTTTCTGCACAAGTTTATGGAAAGGCTTTTCAAGGGAAAGAAAGGAAAGGACACTGTTGCCAAAAAGGTAATTATGTCGCTATTTTTTGTTCATATCTGACATTATGATATGCACTGGTCCATACTTCTCTGCTTCCTGGAAATATTGATGTTGATGATCTTTAATTATAGAATGCCTAATCTTTTCAGGTGCTGTTGGAACAACTTACTGCCTCACCTTGGAACAATATGCTCTTTATGATGTACTATGGTTTGGTTCTTGAAGGTCTGAATTATTATGCATTTTCCTATGATATAATATTCTTATTGCTGAATTTTGTTTCACTCCTGTGTTATGTACAGGTGCTTGTTATATGCTGAGGCATAACCTTTTAGGTGTCTTTTTTATTGTGCATCAAACACATCTACCATCTCGCCTAAGATGTCTGAATTATTTGTATTCTGTACTTCACCGACCTTTTACTATATTTTCTGCCTTTTTAATTTTCTCTCTTGTCATTTGTTATTTCCCATGCACAAAGCTCCCACAAAAATGGGGTGATCAATGTATCTGCTGCTGCATAAAGAACTTTTGACTTTTAATGAATAAGCTCTATTTGATTCTGTTCGGATATGATGTCTTATGAAGTTGTAGGATTGGTTGTTTATTTTCTAGTAATAACTATGCATCTCTATAATATTGTTTCGATGAGCATCTGAGATTCTCAAATTATTTGATCACTAACTCCCAACATTTTAGTTTACATCTGATAGCTTGTATCTTAGTGATCTTGCAAGTCAAATTTTTTCCAGAAGCTTGGATGTTTCCAATTTTGTTGTCATCTCCAGGATTTGAAGTGGTAGATCTCCAGCGTCTCTGGAGATTTCCAACTTCAATGGAAAATCAACCGGACGAGAACTAGGGTAAAAACGGATTAGAAAGCACAAACTATATTCTTGGTTATTTGTATAACTGTTCTCTTGCATGTCTCACTGCTTCGCTAGATCAGGATTTTATGCTGAGTCACACTCAGTATGAGTTATGAAAGATAGGTAGTGCAAATGTGGCAATGGATTGATACATTTGAGTTGGTTAACAACTTCCAAATCTCAGGCCCATAATTAAAGAAAATGTGACGAGGGACTGATATCTCTCCATGACAGACGTATAAAACTATGTACAAACTATTGGTTTATCTTGAAGATAATCTTTGCTTAGTTAATGCTTTCTCGCTTCAAAGTTTTATACAGTTTGATCCTTTATTGTGGAAGCTTATAAGAACAATGACTATGAGTATTGAAAGGATGCATTTGCTTATCTTTCTGCTTTTGTGTATGTGCAGGTAGATCATTTAGTTTGGTGAGAAGGAAAATAAGGAAAGATTACCCATCTGTTCAAATGACTTCATGGAGGGTACTATCATCTGTTTTCTGATACATTTGGAACTTTCTTGTCTGTCTGCAAGCTCTCATTGGTGTTTAATGTGCAGTTTTGGCCTATAGTTGGTTGGATAAACTACCAATATATGCCTCTGCAGCTGCGTGTTCTATTCCACAGCTTTATTGCCTCATGCTGGTATGTGCTTCTCATTTATTTGATTTCTGGTTATTACAGGATGATAACATTTTTGTTATTTGATAATGTACTTTCTCTTTCATGAGATCGTTTAGTCCTTTTATTTGCCCAGTTGGCTATAAATTAGCATTTCACTTAAAATTTGTGCATGATTATTTCATTTGATTCACTCTCTCATGCGCAAGTAGGAATGTAAAGGCAGGATGTATTGATAAATGAACTTGTATGCAATAGTTTTGTTGGATCGACTAAAGACTTTGTTGCACATGAAAATGTTGTTTTAGTGCGTATTGTCCAAAACTGTATTTCTGCTGATATACTCTTTGGTGTAGTTATAATTGCTCGGTTTATATATTCATAAACCTGAAAATAAAGACAGCCAATAATTTAAATGATCTAAATGATACCTACTTTTTCATGAAGCCTCAATGAGTAATCTAAATGACCTAAATCATACTTACTTTGAGTTGACTTGATTAGTAATTTAAATTACCTAAATTATCACTCTGATATTCTAACCGGGAAGGAATACAAAAATAACTAAGTAATAAATATCTTAATTGTTATTGAAATGGGAGGTAGGGAAAAGAAGTGTTAAGTAGGAGAGAAATCTCCTAGCTGTTTATGAGTATCATCCACCTCCTCAATGCTAAAGGGATATAAGACTAAACCATGTGTTCCAACTCAATATGGAACATAAACAACCTGTCATTAGATTATATTGGTGACAGATGACAATCTGTCACCAATTAGGGTTTTGATAAGATGAATCAGATTGAACCATCGTCAACACAAAATCGCAACTACCCAATTGATGAAGTTGAATTGCAACTTAAAATCATAGAAACCTTTTTAAATAAATTGATAGGTTCTTATGGCCACAAATATAGGAACAATAGATGATCTCCAGTTTCGATGCCTTTAATGTGGTTAGAGGGTGAAGGCCAATCTTATCATGCCAAAAGAGAAGTCGAATTTTCAATATTTTTTTTTAGATACTTTAAGCCAGTTGATAAGATCATGATGAAGAAATATCAAGAGAAACTCACAACCCACAGGTCAAACATGTTGCAAAATGGTTTGCAAGTTGGCATCTATGACAGGCGTTTTCTAGGTCACACCAATGAATCATCCTGTAAAGCACGATATCAAAGATCTTTCTAAAAGGATCCAATTTCATACATATACATGTATCTCGTGCATGTACTCAGTGTTAGTTTAATTCTAATCATTTATGATTAGGTATCGTATGCTAATGGCTACTTTGTATCTAATCTAAATATGCAGGGCTGTGTTTCTGAATCTAAAAGCACAATCCGGTGCTGCTAAGGAGGCTTAATATGAAGATTAGTATTTTGCTTTATACTGCAAAGGAGCTGTTAGGGTTCCTTGTTGCACCGTGTTGTAGTGTTATGTCAGCTATGACAAATAATGTGTTCGTTTGATATCCCAGTCTTGCATTTGCAACCAGTGTCGCCTCGTGCTATGCGAAGCTTAAATAGATTACACTGAGGTCCTTTTTTTTTAGACAAATGAAAAACAATAAAGAGGATGATCCAAGTTTACAGCAAGATATTCTACTTCAGTGTGTAGATGAGGTGTTTTAGAGTTTGAGATATGTATACGTTACTCCTTGTAATCTAAGCATTGAGAAGTTCAAAAACAAAAAAAGAACAAGGGGTTGTTCTTTTAATCATTTAGTTATTTTTCCAGGAGGCATAAGAAGCTGCATTGATGTGCGGAGACGAACATTATGTATGCACCATGCATCGTTCTGTAATATGGATGGGACTCTTAGCTGCTGCTGGTTTTGAGTGTTGTTAGAGAGTTTATTGATAGTTGATACTGAGTGACACTATTGGTGAATGGATTTTTTCTTTTTTTGTTGAAGAAAATGCACGAATGAGGTGAGAAATAGTTTTTGATATTTATTATCATTATTTAACATTATTAGGATTATATATATATATATATATATATATATATATATATATTCTATAATAGTTCAGGAGATATCATCACCATAATTGGTTGCATTAATCTAAAATATATAATGTTCCAAGCTTTTGAATACTGCTAAGTAGGATATGTGAGGGGCTATATGGAGGGGAAAAAAAAAAAGATAAAGAAAATAGTAAAAATAAAATTAGAAAGATTATAAATAGTAAAATACTATTTTAATAATTTTTAATTGATAATGAATAGTAAAGGGGTTATAAATAGTAAGAATGAGGCTCTAAATAGTAAACTCCTTTTTATATTTTTAAGAACTTTTAATATTCCTAAGATATCTTTATGTGATATTAACATAAATACTCGCGAGTGGGGAATGGTTGGATGATGAATTTGAGAACTATATCCATTTATGGTATGTGCGTAAATCGCTTCCTAATCATGAGTGGGGAGTGAGTTGGATGATCCATAAAAATATGATCGATAAATTGATGAGTTATAGATAATAAAATTATATTTTTATTATTTTTTATGGAGATTACCAATAGCAAAATGATTATTTTATTTTCTCAAACATTTTTAATTAAATTTACCCTTTTACCCTTGTCACTATAGATGCTATATTATCTTTATAGTGCCACATGGCACTCTCTCATTGGGAATGTTTATCTATAAACAAGCCTCTTTGCCTCCATATCAATGTTTGTATTAGAAAAAACTAGAAAAAAAACAGTAGAAAATTACGAGAAAGAGAAAGAAAGGAAATTAAGAGAAGTTTTCCTTTTTGTCTCTTTTGTTTTGTTTTTAAGTTCACATTCTTCTATTTTATTGATATCAAAAGATATAAAAGAACTATCCTGATTGTATTTTAGAAGACAGGTGGATATATGCCTTTGGGTTTTTTTTCTTAACTTTTTATTTCAATTTTAACATATTTTAAACATATTTATAATTTAATTAGAATATATTTTAGTGTTATCGCTCCAACTCGACGCTATAGATTAAATGAGAATTGAACATAATAAAACAAAGGAACAATCAATTTTAAAATGAAAATAAAAAAAACAGTTTAGAAAATGAATACAAAGATAATCAAACACTACGTGAGACAATGACACTCAAAAAAGGTGAAAGGCTCTATAAGAAAAAAATTAATGTTTTCTTTAAAAGGCTATGTCAAATAACTATAGTTACATTAATAAATGCTGATCATATCTTTACAAACATGCATCACAAACGAAAAAATCTGCCAAAGAAATAAAGCTAATTCATGTATCGACTCTTTTGGTTCATCTATCTTATGGATGTTATAGGGTAATTTATATTAAAAAACCTTAATAATAGGATTTTATAGATGATGTCATAATATTTTATTTTTATAAAAGTGAGTCTCTTATATTTAAAATATCAAAAATACCCTTAAAATTGGGTTGACCCTTTTTATTAAATCAAGCAACCTGATTCGAGCCTGAGAGATCCAAGAGTTAGTTCGGTTTGGTCGAGATTACGGTTCGAGTTTAATGGATTTAGGTCGGATCCGGACCGAACTGGGTTTGAATCAAAAGGCAAAGAATGTTACACAAGTGTTGCACCAAAACAAGTATAGCCCTAAAATAATCGGTAGCTAGCACTCCTCTCATCTCTTTTGTCCGTCTTTGATGGCGAATAACAGCAGCATCCTCCCCTCATTGATGGTGATGAACTCCTATACTTCTCTATGATATTTATAATCGATAGCGACATCCTCCCTTTTTTGGTGATAACGAGCTCCTCCTCTCTTTATGGCGACGAATCCCTCTGCTCATCTCTAGTATTTGTGAATAATGTCAGTATCTCTCTAACAATGATGAACTCTTCTATTTCTCTCCAACAACGATAAACTCCTCTGCCCTTCTCTAGTATTTGTGAATGATTATGACATCCTTCCCTCTCTGACATCAACTTCTTTATAATAACGATATTGGTGGCATCATCGAACAACGGAGATCTCATCTCCTCTTGGCTGCGAAGGATGGTGTCTTTGTTGACAATGACATCCTCCCCTCTCCGGCAATGGTGAGCTCGTCTCTAGTATTTGCGAATCGAGTTGGTATCATTTACTCTCCGACAACAACGAACTCCTCTACTCTCTAACGATGACAAACTCCTATGCCCTTCTCTGGTATTTGTAAACGACTACAATATCCTTCCCTCTCGGGCATCGACTTCTCCGTAACATTTGCGTTAGCGACATCACTAAGCAATGGTTATCTCATCTCCTCTCTGGTTACAAACGATAGTGTCTTCATCAACAATGGCATCCTCCTCTCTTCGATGGTAAACTTCTCTTTTTTTTTCAAAAAAATAATTTTCTTTGATGATTTTCTCGTTAATCCATTAAATATGTGCACTAATCCTATTGATACTAATTGATGATATTTAAACTTTTGACACTATATAAGGGTGTTATCATTTTTTTTTGGTGCAATAAGGCAAGATTGATCTAAAACTAAAAGTGTCTTTATTGATGATTTTTTATTATTGAAATGTCAAGATTTAGATCTATATCAATAAGCTTAGTAGAGATATTAAGGAGAAGCATGTCTATATTTGGAACACCTTTAGGATTATTATTAATAGTTTTCTATATTCACGGTGAGGTTTGAGTTGATTAATTTTTATTTTTGGTTCTAATCAAGTATGAATTTATGACCGAGTGTAAATCAAGTGTAACTCAAATGTAAATAGGAAAATTATTCTTAAAACTATCCAAACCTCTATAAAATTATCATAATATTATCCTAAAATATATAGTATTTCTTTTATTTTAGGTCATTAATCGTTGAAATAGGGGATTTGTACGTTGAATATATGATCGAATATAACTGGAGTGTAACCAAAGTGTAACTCAAGTTTAAATAAGAAAATTATCTCTAAAACTATCCAAACTTTTATGTTGACATGATAACATTATTTTAACATGTGTAGTCTCAATTTTTCTATTTTATTTTTATTTTAGGTTGTTGAATTGTTTAAATAAAGGATGTTATTTTAGGTTGTTGGATTGTTTAAATAAAGGATGTGCATGATTAAATTTATGATCGAGTATAATGCGAGTATAATTTTAGTAATTTGTTAAAACCTATTGAAACTTCTTATAATAATCATAACATAATTTTAATATGTTTAGTATCATTTTTTTTTAATTTTAACGTATAACTCGAGTTATAGTGAATATAACCGATCAAAACTTATTAAAAACTACTAAGACATGATTCTAAGTTGATTAATACCAATTTTTTAATTTTTTTGATGATTTTAGTGTAATTAATGAAATTTGATATGTGGTGATCCGAGCAAAACATATCTCAACAAGTAATTATCCTAAAATTCACTTTACAAATATTATCAAAAATAAAAATACAATAAGGATTATAACATCAATTACAAAATGATAACTTTAGATTCAAAACTATCACAAGTTTACAATGTCTTATAATATTATGGCACATTTGCCAAAAATACTATCCTACTCATAAATAACATATACTTAAACGATATTAAAAATTAATACTATGAAATTATAAACATGTATTCATTTAATGCTATATATTTGTTGTTGTTGGATGAATAATTCAAGATGTACCGAACGATAAGCCGATGCAATTAACACTTCAATAATATTGCAAAGGACAATGGCGAGGCTTCAATAACACTACACATGCTTTACTAATATTGTGTTAAGTATAGTGATTCAATGAGGCTACACAGTTAAATAAGGATACAACGATGAATCGTTGATCATCGAGGCTCTACAAGGCTCCAAGACTCAACAAATAGTTTTATTGATAACAATGATCACGTAAATGAGAAAAAGAATGACGATACTAGCAACTGCTCATCATTGAGGCTCGTAGCCACGATCACTATGACCAAGAACAATCTAGACCATAATAATAATAAATTAAATACTTAGAGTTTTATTAAATCAATCTAGTTTAATAAAATTAGTTTGATTTAGATTAAACAATAAATCTAGTCTGGTCCATCAAATCAGTTCAATCTCAAAAACTAGAGTCTATGATCAATGGACATCTATTATCTTTTTATTTTATTTTATAGAGGATATTTTAGTCTAGAATGAAAAAAAAAGAATTTCTTTTGATAAAAAACTAAATATGAGAATAGATAAAGTTTTATTATTAAATTTTTTTAGCGAATAACCCGTTTTATATGCTGGCAATAATAAAATAGAAAAAAGATTCGCTCCCTTTACCCTACTTTTATCGACCGGTCTATAAAAGACGAGCTAAGATGGGATGAGTTGAAGCCACCAGCAAAGGCGATCTCCGTAATGGCTGTAACTAAATCCGCCAAGCCGATTCCTTCAGCTCTCCTCCTCGTTGCTCTCGTTCTTATCATCTCCGCAGGTGAAGAAGCTTTGTCTTCTCTCTCTCTCTCTCTCTCTCTCTCTCTATATATATATATATAATATGATCTGTTTAACTCTTTTTCTGCTTGTGTACGTAGATATGGAGGTGGCTGCGAAACCGATCGTGTCCTGCGGCCCCATGCCGTATTGCACCGACGACAAGTGCACAGTCTACTGTGGACGACGAGGGTATTGTCAAGCGGGGCCCCAGCCAACGTACCTTTACTGTTGCTGTCAGGGTTGACCAGTTACTAGTAGTCTTCGACATCCATGAACAAGAAGACGGCAAAGAACATCATCCTCTGTATCTGTTTCTTGTCTCCGGAATAAGCTTCTCATAGAATCAGAAAAAGAATAAGTTCGTCAAGGTTGATGTTCTGTATGACTTTTCTCGTGTTATTTTTAAAATATAAAATATTATTTTCATATTAAGAAAGTCATATAATTATTATTTTTTGTTAAAAAATATTATAGTTGATGTCATTTCTAATAAAATTTATTATGTTACTAAATATAATTTCCCAACTATCAATCACATTCTTATTTTGTATAATTCCCTCAACTGGCATATAATATGAAATATTTCAGGCGGTTATAAAAATATTTAAAATATTATTACAAACTATTTTAATATTTTATCTTTCTTTATCTTCAAATCGTTTTATTTGATTATTTACTTATTTTTAATCATTTGACGTCATAAATAATAAAAGATGCTTCCAACCAAACCCTTAAGTGGTTGTACGTGGATTAATTCACCAAAGCCCGTGGATTCCTGATTCATCAGATTCTTTAGATCGGACGGTTATTAACTCACCAAAGCCCGTAGATTCCTGATTCATCAGATCCTTTAGATCGGACGGTTATTAACTCACCAAAGCCCGTGGATTCCTGATTCATCAGATCCTTTAGATCGGACGGTTATTAACTCACGAAAGCCCGTGGCTTCCTGATTCATCAGATTCTTTAGATCGGACGGTTATTTACTCACCAAAGCCCGTGGCTTCCTGATTCATCAGATTCTTTAGATCGGACGGTTATTTACTCACCAAAGCCCGTGGATTCCTGATTCATCAGATCCTTTAGATCGGACGATTATTAACTCACCAAAGCCCATGGATTCCTGATTCATCAGATCCTTTAGATCGGACGGTTATTAACTCACCAAAGCCCGTGGCTTCCTGATTCATCATATCCTTTAGATCGGACGGTTATTGACTCACCAAAGCCCGTGGCTTCCTGATTCATCAGATCCTTTAGATCGGACGGTTATTAACTCACCGAAGCCCGTGGCTTCCTGATTCATCAGATCCTTCAGATCGGACGGGCTGTGCTGATTGCGTATGATCCAACCGGCTGCAAGAAATAGGACAGCGGTGGTGGATCCGTATCTCGACGTCCACGCCGGAATAGGGGAAGGGGAAAGGGAACACACAGGGTTTGATGCTTCGCCGAGAATCGTCTTCAATCTCTTCTATCCGAGGGTGATGGCAGATCCATCGTTGACGGGGGCACTCCAATACCTGGAAGCGCAGAGGCATGCGCAGCCGGAGCTGGCCGATTGGTACAGCGCCTTTGCGGATCTGTACCAGCGGAAGCTATGGCACCAGCTGACGCTCAAGCTCGAGCAGTTCGTTCGCTTGGCCGTCGTCCAGGTCCGCCACTTCTCCGACTCCTATTTGCGCGTCTTTGTTTGTTCTAGGGCCTAGTGGATTCGGTTCCAGTGCGTTTGATCTTCTTTCCGATATTTGCGCTCCGTGGGATTTGAAGCAAACTTGGGGCTTTCAGTATGCATCATTTAGATTTGTCGGATGATGTTACTTATGTGGGTATAAGTCAGACTGAAAGCCAAAGATCGAGCATTATAAAGAAAAATAATTTGATTTTTGCACCTCTAATTGATGAATTATTTTCTAAAACAAAGTTCGATTGCAAGTCACTTTTCCTATATATAAAAAAGAATCGGAATTCCTTCGAAATCTGAAGTATCAAGTAATCAGAGCGAGCGGGGAGAGAGAGGGATTCGAACCCTACGAATAACTCGTACAACGGATTAGCAATCCGCCGCTCTAGTCCACTCAGCCATCTCTCCCAATTTAAATAAAATAGAAATTTCAACAAATATGTAACCCTGTATCCGTGTGATTCCTGTTGATCAGTGTTGGGAACGTGTGTTATCAGCTACAGTTGTTAATAAATAACCAATTTTATTGAATTCTTCCTTCTGATACGGCCACCCCAAATTTGACTTTGTTTCTCACTTTTGGCTAAATATTGAGGAGATGTGCACTAAAGCATTCTGATTGTAGTTCTATTTAATAGAACCTGAAAGAGGACCAGACTGCCATTTAGCATCAGATAACGTGAAGTTCTTGATTTTTGGTATGGTTTTGACCAATGCCAGGGGTACTATGTTATTTATAATTATATGTTGCTGATGGTTCACCAATCTGTGGACTCAAGGAGAACTTAAATTCCAGCCACTAGTCTTATTACAATTGAATTAAGAACGTCCCCAACTTTCCTTGATGTCTTCCCCCATCAGATTTATGTATAGTTGGTCATGTTTCTCAGTGCTATTGTTTTCTTTTCTACATTGTTAACACTCATTCTTGAATTGTGCTGTGCACTCCCTTATAAGATTCTTTTATTTTATCATTGTAGCAATTTTTGATATGGCTAGAAGCAAGGTTTGCTTAATTCGGTATGGTTCTATAGTTATTTATCCATTTGACCATCGATTGGGATGTAGTCCACTTAAAAATAGGCAGTTGAAGCCCTGTATGGGTGTTACGGCCCAGTAGCCTTCTTGTACTGGGCTTGTTGCCCGATATAAAGTTGTTATCGCCCCTGTACGGTTATATCCCAATCAAAGAGAATCATTGGGGCCTCTTTGGACTGATTAAATGCACTCTACTTTCTCTTTTCTTCTTATCTCTTGCATTCCTTCACTTTGTCACTCTCATTCTCTTCCAAATCTCACCCAAAAATTACCTAAATGCTCAATATCAGTTAGTTTTAGATGCCTTGGAAACTGATTTCTCATGTTCATTGATGGTAACCTTATTATTTTATTTTATCTTGTTAATCATTTTTATGTATGATGTCTGAATGCATACTCTATCTTTTTCACCTTTACGTTTTCTTTGCATGATTTCAGGCGGGTGATTCCCTTATACAACTATATCATAACTTCATTGCAGAATTTGAGACAAAAATCAATCTCCTGAAGTTTGCACACTTTGCTGTTGTAGTATCACATCAGTATTCAGAAAAAGAAGCTGCAATCAGCTATCTAGATGGAATAATTGAGAAGTTGCATGCCACAAGGGACTTGCAGAATGAGGAAACTATCGTTTATGTAAATATGCAAATAGCTGAAATTAATCTGGAAATAGGAAATCAAAAGGAGTGCAAAAGGCTTCTGGAACAAGGGAAGAGTACACTAGATAGCATGACTGACATTGATCCATCTGTTCATGCTAAGTATTATTGGATGTCCTCTCAGTATCATAAATCTCGTCAAGAGTTTGCTGAGTTCTATAAGAGCACTCTCCTTCATTTGGCCTACACTACAGTAGAGACACTTTCGGAATCATTCAAGTTGGTATATCACTTCTTCTCTTTATGGATATGTCAAAACCAAAATTTTGTTTTGCCAAACTTAATTGAAGATTTTTGTTCTTGTGTAGTTAGCTTTTTCTACGTACTCAGTAAAATTTTATCAAGTAATCATGCTTAAGTGTCTACCCATTCTTTAATGTCGCTTGCAATTTACTTGCATTTTTTATTATAACCTTATTTTTATGTGCTTTTATTTGGTCATTGGCATGTTGGCTGGAAGATGAAAATGGATATGCCAGCCTTGCGTGAATGAGAATTTTTTTGGCATCAGACTTCCCTTTTTATCAAGGAAGCTAGTGGTTGTCAGGTGAAGCCACAATTTCATTATAAGAGGTTTTGATAATAGATGGAGTAGGTATTTTTCTTGCTGTCTTGCTTAAACTAGGATATAAAATGTTAGGTGTGATGTACATATGGCTTATGCTCAATAAGGAGGAAAAAAAAATGATATGGGAGAACTGTCTAAGCTGTTATGGGCAAGTTCGAAGAGACCTATTTGATGCTGCATTTAGATGACGAGACAATCAATATCAATGATGCAAGAAAGGGTAGCGAGATTTAAAAGACTTTGCTAGAAATTATAGATAATTGATTTAAAAGTTCTTAACTCAATAAAGGATATTGATTTGGGTAAAACTCAATGGTGGAAGAAGATCCATGCAGCTGACCCTACATAATTGGGACATTACGATTTGTTGTTGTTGAATGTCACATGGCCTAGAGAACTCAAATGTTTTCGTAAACAAAAATTTCTTATATTTCATGTTACAAGGTTCAGGATTTAACCCATATTTATAATATAAAATACTTAAGTCTCAACCGAAAGTAAAAGGTAGGGAATCTCTATCTAATCCTATCCTATTAAATCATATTAACTCATTCCTGAAGCTAACTAAAATATATCCAAACCTGAAAGTAGATTGTTTCTCAATATAAGAATCCTTTCTAAAGCTAAACAAAAAATACTCAAATCTGATAAAGTATCATTTCCCAATATGATAGTAAAATAACTTCGAAAATACCTAGAACATATAAAAATCCCTGTGACAATTTAAATCTAGAAAATATCCATAAAATCAATTCCAACAATACAAAAAAGGAGAACTAAAACCTAACACGTACAGACTCCACCTAAACCGAAGGAGACTCAACTTTGAGTTTTGGGCTTTAATTGATCTTTATCAAAGAGTAACGTAAGAAAATCATGGAAAGTCTAAAGGTAGTGATGTGTCACCAAAGGAAAGATGTTGTGGTAAGATGAAGTCAAAACAGCAATCATTGGTAAATGAAAATATTAGGAAGTTTGATATAAATGTGAGAATAATGGGAATTTCAAAAGAAAGAAATTAATTAGAAGAGGATAAAATTAGTTTGAAGTAAGGCTAAATATTTTAAAATATTTGATACCAAAATCAGAACCTGGTAGGGAGTGTGGCGTTTGGCTTGCACAAAATAATTAAAATATAGTTGAACATCATATTTGTTTACCTGGTTGGATTGGTCCTTATTTGGCAAGATGCTTGGCATATCATGGTATTTAATATGATGAAATTTGTCGCATATGCTTTAATAATAAGTTTGACTCAGGTAGGAAGAAGACCAAATATTGCTAAATTAAGGAAAAGACTTGTATGCCTGTGGGTGTTATGCATATTACATCTGAGTCTCCTCAATCTAAAGTTTGGGCATGAGATTCTCTTATGGACCTAAGTAATTTTGGCTATATCAACACACAGCTCCAGCAACTCATTTGAAGTTTGAAAATTAAAAGGAGATGTATTTGGATGGATTTTTCTCACTTAGTAAACTTGTTTACATAATATACACATGATTTGTATTGTTACTTGCAATTGCATTCTTTGGCAGTTGGAAATTATTGAGGTATAATTGGAGATATGTACTAGCTCCTGACACTATGTGGGTCCCTATGGTTTGCCTAGTTATTGGTATCTCAGACAACAACTTGGTGTACCTTTGGATTCATTATTTGTAAATTTGTTATATAATAACTTTTAATTGGCTCATCACATGTCTCAGTCTTCTTGATGGAGTTTAGTGGAAATGGATCCACCTTCTTGTTTGAATTTCTTAATATAATTTGTTTAGTGTCATCGGTCATATGGACTTTTTTCCTGAATTAAAATGCAGTCTGATTGCTTCTGTCATCAGGTTAAAATGTGATGGATAGAAGAGAGACCCACATAATTAACTGAAGCTTTTCATGGGTGTGGGAAGGAAAAACATGATATAATTTGTTGTTTCTCACAAAACATAGACTGATGATAATCAAGTTCTCTCTTTATTAGTTTATTAACTTTGTAAGAAGTAATCAAACATTAGTGGAAGAAGCATGGGCATTCTGTTTTTTTGTTGTTACTTGTCAGAAAATTGAAAGAGAATGAGAAACACAAAATATCATCTTAAAGATGAGAAGAAGGTGGGTTTCATGTGATTCACCAGCAAATTTGATAGCCATATCAAACGACAAGAAAGAAGTGCCATGCTACTACTAATAGAACAAGATGTTTTGTGACTTCTTTTCCCACCAAATTATAAGAGAATTATTCTATTCATATAATCACATTATTTATGGGAAATGACCAGAAAGCATTTACAGAAAGATGCGATTTTCTTGACCGAGATAACACGAACATCAAGCTTTCAGCTATAAGAAGTTTTAGCAAGCTTGTTTTTCTTACTCAGAGTTCCTAGACTAAATAAAACCAGGTGTGTTGTATAAAGTTGGAAAGCAAGTTATGCGTCCAGTATTCTCTGATTCTTTGACACAAATTTGCCTGATGTCACAAATTGGCCTGACTAAAGTGATTTTTGTTAAATATTTAATCAGTTATGAAAGTTCGATGGTGTGTAGTCAGTCCCGGGTAATTTGTTCTCTAGTGGAATAAAGGATTATATTTATTGTTTTTTGATAGAAATGGAAAAAAAAATTATTTTCCATTTTTATGTCGCCATAATTTGTTAATATTGTTTGATCTAATGATTAAAAGTGTTCGAGTTCTTGCACATCTTAGTTCTGGAACTCCTTCAGTTGAAGCTTGATCTCATCTTAGTTATTACCTGTTTCCTTTTTTCAGGATTTGGCATTTGATCTGTCCCTTTCTGCCTTGCTCGGTGATAACGTATTCAATTTCGGGGAATTGCTTGCTCATCCAATTGTAAGAGAGTTTTACTAATAATTAAGAGCTGATGATGGTAGATGACCTTTTTTAAAAAAAAAATGTGTCGGGATATAGAGGACACTTATAATTGTTAATTTACATTATAGCACTTTCTCATTGTTTTGTCTCCTTTATTTTTGGTTATTCAAATTGAAATCTTCTGCACTTTGTGTATTAATTACTTGTCATCATGTTGATATTTTCATGCATAATACAGAGTTTTGCATGGTCAACTTGTGTAAACTGTCAGATTTTATTTTGTTTTTATGTGCTGTGTATATTAAGTAACTAATAAACCATTTTCATAATCTAATATTTTATTTTTTAAATCAGTACATAAATGAGTATTTATAGTCAAATATTGCATTGGAAGTTGGAAATTTTTAAATGTAATATAGGTATTACTAATATCAACATAGGTATTACTAATACCTAAATTTTTAAATGTAATATAGGTATTACTAATACCGTATTAGTGTATTACTACGTGTGACATTTTATAAGACATGGCAACTCAATAGCCTTGTCCCAACTGTTTTTACCGTTCTGTAGTACCTGCCAGAATTTCCTAATTAAGGATTTTACTAATATATGTTAGAGCTGAGTGCCTGTTTATTCCAAAGGCTCCTTAGGTTTTTATCATACATGTATCGATGCTTCAGCAATTTGCTATCACGATGTGGAAAACAAAAGAAGGGAGCCTCGCTTTTATTATATTGTAAGCCTGATGTTCAGCATTAAATAATAAAATATCTCTTGAGTTACCTTCTGCGAAGTGAAAGTTTGCTAGGACATTTTTGACAGGGTTCAAGAAGGGGTTTCTAGAGAACTTTTAATTGTAGTTATAGATTTTGTCAAACAAGTTGGTGTTTGTATATTTGCAAATGATTTTTTCTTTTCTAGGGTAACTCTGAAATCTTCTGTAGCAGTTCTTAGTTAGTGGTACCGCTTATAGTGTACTACTAAAATAATTATTATTCTTAAGAAGGTTGGGAATAGTTGAAGACTACTTTAAACTAGCAAATGATATATGCACAGAAGAGGAAATGCTATTTGGTTTTGAGTTAAGAAATAAATGTCTCATACTCTCATTTTCGTATCTAATGTTGAACTATGCTATGTTAGTCTGATCATGATTTTGAGGTTGGAGAGTTTTTGTAGGTGTCTATTGATGCTTAACTTTATCATTAATTTTTTTCCTGAGATATTTTCAAATAAGTTATTCAGGCTTATTGCAGAATAAAGTAACAAATGCTATTTGGCTGTTGAGTTCTCTAGCCAATCCTGATCTTATCACCCCTAGCTGGTTCCGGTCCAGATTTTGTGAGCCTTGGAACTCCTGGTTTGGAATCTATTTCTGATAATGTTTTTCAAGACTGACATGGTCTTGTCTGGTAGTATTATACTAATAATTTTCCAACACTGAGGCAGAAAACAGAAGATTAAGAAAGACATTTAGAGGGCTGACAAGGTAGAAGGCTATGGTATGAAACATTGGTGTGAGCAGCAGGAGAAAGCATATAAGAGTTAAGAGGAAATGGATAGAAACTGGCACAGAAAGATTTTTCATTGTAGACAATTAATTATAGAATCAGATTTTTCATTTTAGACAATTGATTATATGATCACTCTCTATTATTTACTAGTGATAATTATACATGAAGCATGATCAAGTTTTACCTATAGTTAGAGTTACAGAGAGGGAAAAGAAAAATGAGCAACTTAAACCAATGCAGTATTGGTTTATTGATTTTTTTCCTGGAGTTGTAAAAATAATGACACAATTTCTATCCTAAAAGGGAACACCTGTTGTCTTTAGTTTCATGGCTACATCATTTCATGTTCAAGTTGGACCCAGAGTCAATATTGTAGTTGGTTAATTGGTTCTAAGTGGGATTCTACTTTTATAGTTTTTAGATTGATGGATACAAGCATTGGTGGTGACTAACTAGTGTTAACAAGTTTGCAGCTGATTTGCCAGATGATACAGTTGAATAAAGCTTAAATTGGCATTTTACACCAGATCTTGAACATGAAGGATCTTAGCTACACAATGCAATCACGACGGTATAATGTTGCACAATAGAAGCGATTGGTGCAGTTTTATACAAATCAATACTTGGTAGGTTAGGTTAATTTTTAATTCAGGTTAAGTCAATTCATATTCACATTAAATTAGTTAGTCAATTATGTCAATAACTTAGCTTCAGATTTGATTCTAATTAGGAGTCTTTGGTTGTTTTAGAGTTCAATTACTGTTCATGTTTGTGTGGCATCAACAGGACCTTCAGTACTTTCTCCTAATGCATTTTGAGAGTTCTATTTGGACTCAAACATTGGTTAGCAGAAAAGAAACGCTGCATGTCTCCAAAACAATCTAAATGGCACTGGGAATGAAGCTTATGGCTTGGTTTCTTTTTGGATGAAAATCTTTTAACGAGTACTAGAAGAGGCAGTTATTGTCTTATTTAATCAGTGGCTGCTAGGAGAATTTACATTCATTTGATTTATCTCCTTAGTCTTTTTGGAAGAGAAACTCTTCTCAAGTCTTTTAGTTATCCATAATAATGATCATTTCTGGATTTTTAGAATGAATCTATGATGGAATTTTTCTAAATAAAAACAGTGTTATCCTTATACCTTATGTAGTTTTTCTTTGGTGTCTTTCTCCTTTATGTTTTTTCTTCCAGCCTCACTTGCCTCTGATATCTTTATTCCTGCAATGACCTTGTATCGACTACTTGTTCTCGCTCTACTTGCTGCCTCATGGAAGATTGTTACTTCCACAAACAAATAAAGCAAACAGTGCAATAATATGATGCAAGGGACACCTGCATTTATGAGGGTTACTTTTCAGCTTTTCTTGCATCACCTAGTTTTTGAATTTTATAATATCCTTGTAATTGGAGTCATATAGATATCCATCTTGTAAAGTCGACTTATACATCTCAACACTTGGATTTGCTTGGACTTTTAAACTTCAGAGACAAATATGAAAAGAATCTCATGAGTGAGCTGCCTGTAGATTGGACCAAAGTGGTAGTTTCATATACCTTTTTTTTGTGTAAACCCTTAAAAAATCAAGACGCCTGTGCACCCTCTCGCTTAATTTGCATCAGTACTCTATACGAAACTTCAAGATTTCAGGAGTACATGAAATAACAAATATATAAAATTCAAAAGTGATGGAGATATCTTATGGAGAAAATGCAAAACAAAGGAAACTTCTATAAAGAGCTTAATTTATTTTGCATGGTGCAATTCTTAATTCTTTTTTTGCTTTTACTCTAATTTTTTCTTGGTTATGTGAATGCATAAAGCTAACATGCATGATGTTGCTTACCTATCTCATTTTTTTTAAAGTGAGTGCTGATTCTAGTTAATTGATAATTTTTTGATGTTTTGCAGATCAATAGTCTGACTGGGACCAATGTGGAGTGGCTTTACCATATCCTTCATGCTTTTAACAGTGGAAACCTACTTCGCTATCAAGAACTTTGTCGTGTACATAATATCGCTTTATGTGCACAGCCGGCATTAGTGGAGAATGAGAAGAAACTACTTGAAAAAATTAATATTTTATGTTTGATGGAAATCATCTCAAGGTAATTTCTGCTAGAAAAGATTAATCCTGTTCTAAAGGTGGCTCATGTTTATTGCTAATTGTGCTTATTTTTCATTTAATTATGAAGTTATTACTTTTCAAAGTGACTCCACAGTAATACAGTTGTTTGCTTTTGCACTTTGTTTCCTTGTAGTCGGCCATCTGAAGATCGAACCATTCCATTGAGTGTCATTGCTGAACGAACTAAACTTTCGATTGAGGATGTGGAATATCTTCTTATGAAAAGCCTCTCTGTAAGTTTTTACCTAATTCTGCATTCTCTTATAAACTATTACACAAATTAGTAGGTAGATTTTGCTATCTGGAAGAAAGCGGGAAGCACAAAATGTCCACCTTAGTGTTTGACCTGTTCACTTCAGTTTTTTGTAATTTGGTTTTTCATGCTAGGGAATACACCATTATGGATGTCTATTTATTTGTTCTATATTTATCTCATTTCTGGTGTTTTAGCCCATAACATTTGGTAAGATCATATTTTGTAGGCATGCGGTACTTGTTTGGTTGATTAGCATGATTGTTGGAACTTTTTTGTTTCATGAATCTTTCTTTTTTTTTTTTCCGTTAGAGCTCAGGCCATAGAAGGTCCAACCATTCCACCGTCAATTACGAGGACCAAGAAGCTGGAACCTAAAAGATGGTGGGCATTTTGCTGGTTATACCTGCTACATAATTGGCATTCGGGGCAATATCACCACCCCGAGTGAACATCATATTGGGAATCAAGCCACGATACTGACTAAATCTGTCAGGCAACTGAGTCTAGCACTGCCAACCATTGTGTTAGAAATTTTTGTTATTACAATGGATTGAGCCCATGACTAGCCTCATATGAAGTAGTAATAATTGCTTGCCCAACCAACTCAACGTGGACTGTTGGTTGAATGCTTGTAATCTTACAAGCATAATTTTTTTTTTCTTCAGCTTTTAAAATAAAGTACTCCTATGCCTAACCTTCTTTTTTCCTGCTTCATACTTACCAATTAATCAAAGTGCTGGCAGGACAGTAGGCCCCATGGATGATGATCTCTTGATTGTTTCTGATGGTTATTACCAGGATACCTAGTACAAATTACTTGATTTTTCCATCATCAGACCAATCAAACTGTAAGCGCAGGAATTAGATCATTTTTCTCTTCACTTCTGCATCTGTCTCTCCTAGGGAGGGTATTTCCTGTTTCTCCTCTTTCTATATGCTTTTTTATGGGGGTTAACTAGTTCAGTTCTTGTTTGTATTTTTCTTGTTCCTGCTGACTCCTGTTGTGCATGATGATTGTGAATGAAGTGGCTGCTTTGTTTTAGTTACATCAGCAGGATGATTTCATTCAGGCTGTGAATTAATTATAGCTATTTCTCTGGAAATTATTTAGCTGATGGCATTTTTTTTCTTGATACAAAATTTCTGTTTGGTATTTCGTTTGTAGTGTGACTATTATTTAGTTGGGGAAATTTGATCTTCATGGTAGGAAAAGATTGATGTAGCCTGACTTAATTGTTGCGCTTTATGGGTTGTTCGTGTTGTATTTTGTTTGTAGTGCCACATTCAGATAATGTTTTTGCATATTTCTGATGGAAAAGAAGGCTGGAGGAGTCAGGGCTGAAGCTCTAGTCGCAGGGTTTGACCTCATAGACCCTTACCACTGCAATTAAAATGGATTTGCTAATGGTGCCTTGATGTTGATTTGGGCATGATAAGTCGAAAGATCTCCCAACTAAGATTATCATTAGGCATTGTGGTTTCAGGGTTTTTGGTCATCTTGGACGCATATCTAAGAACATATTTCCGTTTTTGCAATGTCTAGTTGGTCGCCAAGATGCGTGTCAAACCTTCTTATTGTTTCTGCCTTACATTGATCATGGGCACAATGGTCTATTATAGGTTCACCTCATTGAAGGCATAATTGATCAAGTGGAGGGCACAGTCCATGTTTCCTGGGTGCAGCCGAGGGTTTTGGGAATTCCTCAAATAAGTTCTCTGCGTGATCGGCTGGATACCTGGGTGGGAAAGGTGCGGCAAGCCTTGTTGTCTGTCGAAGCCGAGACACCTGATCTGGTGGCTTGTGCCTGATGCGCAAGAGAGAAAAGGTGTTTCTGTAGCCTTGTGCCATGGTTTTGTTGATGACTTTTGTACGCAGCTGAATCTGTATTCTGCTAAATTTTCAGGATTTATCTGAACTTAAAAGAGGGCACAAACAAGATATGACTTGAGTTCCAAGTTCTTAGGCGGGTGACATCTCGTAGCCAGATGATAAATTTTACTTGTGATTCAGGAACAATGTTCCCTGTTGAACATTTATGCCGAAAATGCCATTCGTTTTTACATCTCTATATTGCTCTGTCGAACATTTATGCACGAACAGTCATTGATTTATTAAGGACAGCTAGCGCTGTTTGTAAGGAATGTGTCTTTGTAATACATTTTTTTCTTGATCATCTTCTCGATTCTTGATAAGACCGAAGGGCTTCGTCGCATTGCTTTTGGGAACATTGGTAACCAAAGTCACGATTTTGACCGTAGGATCGAACATTCCCGCGGTCCAGATAAAGCCTGGCGTTCGGCCCGCTTGCCGAACCGGACTTCTCATCGGCTCGGTTCGATTCGCGATTGGCCTCGATAAAGTCGGTACCACTTGACTCGAGTTTACTGAGTCGATTCCACAAGTCTTGTATAAAAGGTAAAACAAAAAAAACACAGCACAAAATGAAATATAAAAGTACATACGTACCTCACTCGCGACGAGGCTACGAGCCCTAGCCTTTTCGGTTCCTCTGCCTTCGCCGTCGGCCAAGAGCGGAGCTTCTGCTTCATCGCCCCTCTGGTACTCTTCTTCCTCATCCTGTTCTCTTCTCTCTTCCCCTGTCCTGTTTTCTCCTCTTGTCTCCCGTTCTCTCCCCTCCCGATCATTCGACACCTCGTGCCTTGTGTTGTGAGGCTATTTTGTTCACTCTCAAAATATGTTTCTTTATTTCTCTCTGTTTTTTCTTCAGATTTTGTCTTCTAATTCAATGTCCACAGATTATACATGTTGGTGGCACCTAAAGAACCAAAGGGAGAGGTCTAGTGATATTTTGTTTATTCTTGTTCTTACTTCCAATTTGACTTGATCGAATCTTATTCCGAGGGGAAGTGGTGTGAGATCATGATAAAACAATAAACACCGAGCGAACGAGAGCGGAAGATGGTGCTAGCAACGGAAAACTCTGGAGTTGAAAGAGCCTGGCTCATTTGATTGATCCTGTTTCATCAACTTTGTCCGACCTTCCTTTCCCATACGACTAGTTCGTCTTGCATTGCATGATATTGTTTGATTGTGGTTTTGACAATGGTGGTGATATTGATGATGATAATGATGAGTTCCCAAGCAAAGTGGAGTAGTGCATGAGGAACTTCTAAATAAAACAACAACCTTTTCTTTCTTTCTTCATTGTGTCAATTCCGCCCCTTATATTTGACTAGTCTCATTCCTTTATTTAAAATTTATTTTTTGGTGAAACTTGATTCTGCAAGTTCATAGGGTAGTGATATTGTTCTATTGGTCCGAATTTAGAGAATGGTCTCGTGCGCAAGTTGGATGAAGAGTATTCTTCAAGAATGAGTTTTAGTTTGATTTGATTTAAAAATCCTCATAGAGTGTAGACATTGTACCCCAATAATCATAGTTGTTATTACTTGAATAAACACCCTTTTAATTGTTAAATAATGATGATTGGACAATGTCTATGGAGATATTATATATTGAAGCAAAAAGAATTCACCACTCAGTTTATTCTCAATCATTGGGGTTTGTTGTTTAATATTTGATGCTGAAAAAAAAATACAAATGTTACAGTTCACACAAGGTCAAATCAACAAAAATATGACATTAGGAACTCAGAATTCCTATTTCAATCACTTTTATAGTCAGTAAGCATCAGTCTTGAGTTGAGATTCCTGAGTTATAGAGAGACCAATTGAGCCATTGTAAGTCTGAAAAAAGAATAAAACACAAAACAATAAAATTATTGTTCATTCAAATAAGAGATGACTACTTTTTGGCCTTAACCATGAGATATAACTGCTACTTCCTTTCAAATACTCTTTTGAATTCAAATAGTTTGTGATGCTTTATGTACATTTGCAACATTTAAGATCTAAACAAATCTTCTGGAAATAATATGGATATACTGCTGGCTCAGCAAGGAATTGAGTTAATTAAAGTCTATATGCAAAGTGAATGCAGACTTTTTTGCTAGCTGTAAACCTTTTTTTCAGCTTTAGGGTTCACACTTCGCCTCTGTTTCTCATCGTAATGGAATCTGTATAATCTAGAAGTGGAGGGTGTTTCTTTTTTATGTTTTTATATATTGTCAGTTTATTCAATTCTGTTTGTTGTTAACTTATGATGATGGTTGAGTGAACTTTCTTTCTACAGGAAGCACAAGGCAAAGACAGAGCTTCATCACTTTTACTCTTTGCTTATCCTGGCTAGAATACAAGAAATGGTGGTTGGATTGCTCAATGCTAATCCCATAGTTTATAAAAAGAAAGAACGCCGGGCTCGCAATGTGCCAACCGTCATAGATGAGTATGCAGTGGAGCCGATTGATGAACAAGAAATTTTTGGTATCCTTTTCCTGAAACATGTTTGACTATATACCATCTTTTGATCCATTCTGATGTCCTTTCTAGGTTAAACGAATAGTCATCCAGGTTCTTCAGCTTTTCTTCTTCCTAATAATTTGAACTGGCTTGGTTTTGTGACAACAGTGACATAAAAAACATATATACGGATTATAATGTAATAACAGAATGAAGCTTGTTAAGATGTACATATGAAAATGAAGTTGATCTAAGTGTCATGAGGCAAGCATAATAAGATAATTGATTTTTAATTTTGGTCCATCTTTTCCTAAAATCTTAGTTAATTTAAGCCTTTAATTTGATTAGCAGTGTAGGGTTTCTCTGTCTCTCATGACATAATTTTGAAATATAAATATCAGTTGTGATGTTATTTTTTTGTTGTCCTCAACATTATAGGATTTGACACTTCTAGGCTGCTCTGTTGGCAGACCACTCATGAAATTGGCTCATGATATGACTTGTAACATATGCATCTAACGACAATGTGGTCATCTAGATTATTTGTATGGTTGAATGCTAAAATATACGTCTTGAGGTATATAAGCAGATGCTGAAGTTATTAACTGAAACTTAAAATTTCGTGAAATGGGTAATGCAAACCAATGGTAATTATATATAGTTTCAAATTGAAAACACTGGGTTTCAATTGAGGTTGTGTAGGTTTAGGTGGTTTGAATTTCAACCTAGCTTTTACCTACTAATGTAAGTGAACAAAAGTCTTTTCTGGATGTTATTTTTTATTCTCTAGTCAAACATTTAGAAAGAACATTTCAATTGCCATCATTTTTCTAACCTTTTTTCACCATTATGGTTTTGGCTGTGGATTAGCTCAAAACTAAGAAGGCTTCATGGGTGATTCGACTGAGTTTTTGCACTAGCTAGCTATTCAATGCCATCTTGCAAAAGTGATGCCAAATATATAGAAAAGATTTGCTAGGGCAAACCAGGGATTAGCATAGAGAATATGAGTTTTGCATATCTTTCTATGGTGGAATAGCATTTTACCCTTACAAATTTCAATACAGCCCTCCAGATGTTAAGATCCTCCACATACCTGCCCTTTAACATGCATCTAGAGAACTCAAGTTAACCACTTCTGTTTGTGGTTAACATAGTTCTTTTTGAGCTAAAAAGTGTATACAAGTCTGAAGTACCTAATATGCCCCTAGTATTCTTTACATCACAAGTTCATAACTAGTTTTACGAGGGTTATATCAATTAGAGTTTCAACTAATACTCAAATCTGATGGACCTAAGTGCAAGGGTTATATATGCAAATTTTTAGGTTTCTAAGGATACATGCTAAAACTAAATTAGAGGGATAATTCTGAAGCTACCGACTTTGTAGGAACATACATGTAATTTTGCCAAAATGTAAAGGCTTGATGAGGGCAGGAGATCTTCCTTTTGGTTGCGGTTTAAGCTCACTATAGGACATTATATCCATTAGACATAATGGACATTACATGTAATGTTCATCTATAACATCAGATTACTAAAAGACTCACCGATACTATTATTATGATGTCCAATAGAATATGAACATTTTAGTTGAGAACTGTCACATTTAAGAAATTTCACCAATTAACATTGTCATAGTGTTTTTTTTTAGAACATTGTTGTGTTGGGAAGATCTTGTTATGCTATTTTTAAAAAAATAGGTGCGCACATTTACACCTAATGGTCCTAACCATGAGGTGTAAGACTAAATCAGTTTCCAATTCTTGCATTTGTACTAATGTTCTTTGTTCCTTAGCAACATTGATTGTTGTTATTCACTTATATGATGGGAATGAGATCTGCTGCTTTTGGTTATATTGTGCTAGGCACATAATTGTATTCTTAATGGTCTGTCAGAACTTGTTGGCTTTTTATGATATTGTCATAACCTATTAATGTTGATGTTTTACCTGCTTTCTAATTTTGCTTTTGTTTCATTGAAGAGTTTGTTTAATAAAATTTTAAGATTTAGACAGATACCTAATGAATAAAACAAGAGCTTTGCAGTACCAATTTATAAGAACATGGAGATTTTAAAATTGTTTAAATTATAGAGGAATTAAGATAATGATTCACATTATAAAAGAAGTGTTTTGAAAAATTAATTTGGGTATATGCATCAGTAGTAGAAGCTATTTGTTAGCACAACTAATGAAAAAGTTTAGAGAGATAAAAACTTATGACAGTGTCCATAAAACTGTATTATGGTGGGTTTATAAAAAGAAGTGGTACTCACTAATTATATTGATGATATAAAAGATATGTATGATAATATAATGATTAGTATTAGAATTTTAAGCAGTGTATCTAATGAGTTTCCTGATAGTATAAGATTGCACTAAGGATCAATTTTAAGTCCTTATCCTTTTAGATTGGTAATCGATGAACTTATTAGTCATATATAGAATTGACCTCCATATTATAATTCATTTGCTGATAACATTATTTTAATTAATAAGAGTTCAAATAGAATTAATTCTAAACGTGAGGAACAGAGACAAATCTTGGAAGCTAAGGTTTCTATATTAAATAGAACTAAGGCTGAATGTATGAGATGTGATTTTGATTTTAGTAATATTAAAAAGAAAAACTAAAGATTTTAAGTTTAGATGGACAAAAAGCTTTAGTAGATATCTTGAATTAATTATTTAATAAGATGAAGATTTTCTTTTTGTTAAAGTTAAGTGGTGAAGATGAGATTTGATCAAGAGATCTTGTTATTAGCAGTTAAAGTCTTTACTAGCTAAATTGACCAGTATCTTCAAATCTATAGCTGACGTGTTGAACCATTTGTCTAAGGTTGGCAAGTGAGTGAGTATAGTACACTACCAAGTGACTCAGGTATTTCATCATTAGACCAATATCTTATACTGAAAATTTGTGTAATGAGATTTTAAATGCTTCATCTTAGGTGAACGAGTCAGGTATTTGTTAGGTAAACCCTTAATATTTTGGGTACAAATCGATGAAATTTCAAACCCCTCAACAGAAGATGAGTGAATAGGTGCACCATCAGTAATATTTTGTGTAAAAAATTTGTCAGATAAGGTTTGCAATCTAAGGGTAAGTGAGCAAGGTAGACCATCATACTATTATTTTAGGTGTCAAAAAATAGAGAGATTGATGATGGATAATTAATGTAGAGAGGTCTATCAAGAGTTTTTTTTGTAATCATTGAATTCCTTTTAGATTAAAAGAAAATTTTCATATGAAGTTGTTGGGTCAATTGTGCTTTATGATCTGAGTGTTGGATGATTAATAAGTGTCTGTGTCGTTGAAAATGTTGAGATGGATATGTGGAGTTATTAGGATTGATAACAAAGAAATATCATGAACAATTAGGTATAGTTCCGACGTCCGATAGAGGATAAAATTGGAGAAAATACATGTGCTTAGGAGATCTATGAATCTTGTTACCAAAAGAAGTGAGATGATTTGTACCGGTGGTGCAAGGAAAGGTAGAGGGATATCTAAGAAGACTTTATTAGAATATTGTTTTGTACAGTGTTCAATGCTGTAAAAGATCGATGTAGCCGAGTTCAAATAGTTGGAACATTATGGATTGTTGTTGTATCTTTGCTTTTGTTTCAGTGCATGTATTCTAATGTATAAAATACTTTGTTTTCTTGACACTTTGAGACTATATAAGAGATATAAAGGACCCAGAACATCCATATTCGTTGGAAGAGTTGAAAGTGGTAACAGAGGACTCGATTGAAGCCAATGATAAGCAGAGTTATGTTAGGCAAGTCAACATTTTGTTGCACTTTCATAGGGTCATTTGGTCAATCATATGGTTATGAGAGTTGTTTTCTGAGAATTATTTACTTTTTATGCAGGGTCACTTTTACTCCAACAATTGAGCATTGTAGTATGGCTACGCTTATTGGACTTTGCCTTCGTGTAAAGCTTATGCGCAGTCTTCCTTCTCGTTACAAGGTTTGTTTCTCAGACCAGATCTTTTAGTAAGAAGGATGATGTGCCTTTTAGATGTAGGACTTTAAAAGAGTCATGACCATTGCTGCTTATAAGCTACAACATAAGCTTGTTTTGGATTCAAACCAAACCCTCTTGACCTGATAGATTAATTGAGCAACTTGTTGGGCTTCCTTTGGAACTTTGTACTTTCAACCTGCTACCAATATGGATTGGGCTACAGTTGGGCCTAAATCTAAACCGAACATGATCTGATGATCATCAAAAGATACAGTGGCTCAACCAAAGTGAACCCAATCAAATTTGTCATCTTAAGGTGTATACTCCACCAAAACGTAGAAGTTTATAGTGCCCATTTTTGTCCTCATACTTCTAATTAAGCATTAGAAAACTTAGTTTGGTACTGATACTAGTCGGTTGCCAGATCCTTTAGGTGTTAGGATCAATCCACGGTATAAGCTAATCATTTGGTACAGTTCAGAACTGGCAAGCTTACTACCGTGTTATAAGCTAATTATTCAGGACAGTACAGAGCTAGCAAGCTTACTACCCAGTGACTTAATACGGTAAGTTTTCCAGGTGGTAAACTTGGTTTCAGAAAGGATCAAGCCTAATTACTCGATCTGCATGTCAATCTGCCATCAGGCTGGTACATATGGGTCTGTATTGACACATGTCCAAAATTAAAATCCATGGTTAGTTGCTAAATATCTTTCTGTACTGACTGGCATGATTGAAATCAAAACCCATGCTTTTGACCAAGGTATGTATGCTGTACCGAGTACCTGACCCATACCTGTGTACCAAAACATGGTATGCTGATACGTGTCTGGTACGCTTTTTTTGAAGGTTTTGGCATCCGAAACACTAAAAGAACTTATCCGTGAACGATTCCTAACTAATAAAGTCAAGATTTATATAATATAAGCGGGTGAAGTCTAGAAAATAATATGTTGGGTTGAAATATATACATGAAAAGGGTCAGCTATGGAATCTAGGTACACAAACAAGTTAAGATTCATCTAAAATAATAGTCCTTGTTTCAGTTTTAGGGTACCTTAAAATCATTTGTTTATACCTTTGGGAATACATCCTACAAAGGCAGTGTTTGGAAAGGGAATATGAACATCATGAATCTAGGAAGATGTTGTTATTTGATTAAGTTGGAAGAGGAATTAAAAGGAAAAAAAAGATGGAAGAGGAATAAGTGACACAACGAAAAGGATACATATATTGGTTCAAAAGGAAAAACATATTATTATTGAGAAGCTTGATTAAAGCTGCTTCCCTTGGTTCCAAGTCTTTTTGAGTGTTTGCCAGAGTGCCAGTTGGCTTACCAAGCTGGTGATTGTGGAATTCTGTTGGTCGATTGTTTGAGAATACAGTTATCCCTGTGAAGCTAGTAAACTTCTCTGAAAAGGGAATGCACTTTGGCACAGGGTTTTCCAGGTGCTGATTTTTTAATGAGTGGCTTGGCTTCAGAAAGATGAATGCCATGACAGACCAGTATATGATGATGGAGGCTAGGTTAATGAGTTATGTTTTGCTGTAGTTGGATGCTTCGGTGGCAGATTGAATGGAACGGGCCTCAACAAGGGAACTAATACCAGAAATGCTGTCCATTATTATTTATTATAGCTCTGCTTCTATTCCTAAGCTGAACTAATTGCCTACCCTTATTGTTATCCTGATCTCAAGACAGTTGCTAAATAGGAGCACAAGTACCAGATCAATGATATATACGGACAATACTGTACTGGTGGTATATCACATACAAATTAGATCCCAATTGGTTCAAATTTCTATGGATATTTGTCAACCAATCTCTGGAGGTTGGCATAGGTCTATACTTTATTCAGGATATGCTGATATCAAATATTGCCCATTGTTCAACTACTTTATTCATGTATGGATCTACTAACAGCACATGATATGAGACCAATATCAGAAACATATAAGGCAAGATTACAACTTCAAGACTTGTGTTTTCCTTACCCACCTTCATGCCACTAGATGTAGTTTTAGGCATATAATGCGGGAGTTGTATTGCCTTAGTTACTTGCTACATTGTATTTGAAGAGTTGAATCTATGGGCAATTTCTTATAGGTGCTTTAAGAACATAAACTCCTGTCTACAGTTCAAGTAGTTCAGTACGGATCATTACTGCAAGCCCCAATTAAACTCAGAAGAATCGGGGATTAGATTTCACAGCCTAGTCTACTGGAACTGTACGAGTAAGCCTTGGTACTATTTACAATTAGAATATTATAGGTAAAGTTGTAGACAAACTGTTTGGTACTATTTACTAGATTTGCAACAGTAGAATGTTCTAACCCACTACTCGGAATGTGGGAGACAATTGTTAATGTTGATCATGCATTTAAATCTTGATCTGCTCTTTGAATATCTACGTTTTCTTGTAGGTGGATATCAGGGTGGCTCCAGGAAGACATGCAACTGAAGCTGAAGGTAAATGCATTCTTCCTATTTAAACTGCTGACCTCACCTTTATTTTCGTTGCTGGTACCAGCTTTTGTAATCATTTCATTTCTCATTCTTAGTGAATAAGCAGTTAAACGACAAAGAACGAGTTGCGGCAGCTCTGGAGAATCCCAACTTATTGGAATTGGTTGACTCATGCTTAGAGTCGACGTATGCGTGATCCATCGGAAACATGGGATACACGTTTCTTTGTTGTTATTGGTGTTTGCCTGTCAAAGGAGTTCAAATTTGATGAACTTAGAAGTGACATTTTCACGTCAATTGGAAGAATGCATGAATCCCGTGTGTGTACTCCATTGTTTTATCTGTGACATGCCTGCGGTATAGATTAATGAATAATGTCTTTTGAGAATCCCCTCGGGTACAATAGAAGGGACTAAGTTGCTTCATGTGGGCTTGTCCTAACAGGAATCAGATTGTTGCTTGCTCATCACCTTGACGTGAAACAGATATGACTCTTTATGTCAAGAAAGGATAGATTCAAACAAAAGGATAAAATAGAAAGTCAAACAAAATAAAAAATCTGCATACTTCTCTATAATTTTTGCACAATGACACATCACCTGGCAGCTCAACTTGTGTTTCCTGTTATACCACTAAAATAAGCGAGCTTATATTTTCACAACCATTCTGAGAATATACAATTGTTCTGAACAATCTAAAAGAGAGAAAGTAAAAAAGACAATCTAACTGTCTTAACTGTAACAAGGCATAAATTAATTATTTTCCAGGGATCCAACAGTATTTAAATATAACAGAATCCGATTAAAAGATGAATTTGTTCAAACAGAGCAGAAAGAATCAAACTCCAAACAGTTACTGTCATAATCCACAGATGTTCGGGTCAAAACACAATTGCTTATTTGTTAATACTTCGAAGGATTATTTTGTCATGCACCTGAGTGACACACTTGTGACTTTGCAGTTTTAGCCTTTAACCTCTCCATGAAGTACGGATTAGCTTTGAGTTGGTCCTTGACATAGGCGTTTAGAGTCTCTTCTACCAGCTTATCAGCTTTTGCTGCATCTTCTATCAACGCATAGAGTGTCCTAAGACAATCCTTTCTGTTCTCCTCCCGATGTTCAAACCTGAAAGTGACAAGGAAAGTTTTCACATGGTATTCTGGTTTGTTTACTGGGAGTTAGGACAAGCATGTTAAATAGAAGCAACCACAAAGATCAAGAGATTTGTAACCTTGTAGAACTGAGAATTGCAGAGTAATTAATGTGAAAAAAAAAGGCTATTGTGATTGCTTAATCATCTAAAACCATGCCCGAATGGTGTTATCATTATGTAAAAACTCGTCAAACTCATGCAGTTAAATGCTTCAGGCCACTCCTGCTCAGGGAGATGATAACATCTTGAAATCATGCTTCCACATATAGTTTAAGCATGCAAATAAATATGCAGCACTGCAGCTTATGTATGCTTGCAGGGCCACCTACAAGTTTGTCGCATAAGGATGAACTATCGAAATGGAAGATACAGAGAAGAGGCAGACTTCCAACAAAGCTAAGTCGCATGAGGTATAAGTACCAGCATAGAAAAGAAGGCTAACTGTCAAAATATTCATGAGAAACTACAGAGCAAGATGACAAGCACATATAAGTACACAGTCTGATTTACTAAGCATGAAATCAGCATACCTTTCACTGATTATAGTGAGCTCATCTTTACCCGCATTATACCTTTTGCCAACTACTTCCCTTAATCTCTTAAAAGCGTGCCTTGAAAGACCCAGCTCCTTCACAGTAACTGAAAGTTTAACTTTTCTATTCTGTGGGTGCCATGCATCACCACCAGGAGCAAATACGACACGGGACTCCCATCTTAAAATAGGTCCTTCACCAGGCGGGTCATCTAATTCTGCATTCTTGTCTACTTCAGCAATTGCATCTTCTTCAGGAGGTTGTTCTGCTTCCATTATTTTGGCATATTCCAGAACCATCTCATCCTCGAACTCTTTAAACAACTGATAGGCCTGTTCAGGTTCAAGCTCTCCTCTCTCACACATGGCTCCCAATTCTTCGAACTTTGTCTCCACCTTCTGTTTTATCTCATCTAAGAAAATGACATAATAAAAAAATAATTTTCAACAGAGAGTAACGAAGTCGGATCTTGAAACTGGTATAGAAATTCAACACAAATCAAATCTTTAAACGGTAGTGGCCATGGCCCATAGAAGGAAACCTCTCCCTTCTCCCATTATGTATAACAAAGAAAGGTAAACTTTGGGAAGCAGGCAGAGAGCGGGAAGCACACAGTTTATATCCACTTCCCATCAAGAAGCTCACATGCACAAAACATATGCTTGACACTATTTATGTATATCATAAACTATGCTCACCACCAAATTGACTCTTGAACAGTTCTAAAATTAAAGCAGCAGCTGAAGAGATCTTCTGATAAAGTTGAATCTATCAAAAGAAAAATTTTCAAAACACAATAAAAGAAACTGATGCAGGCAGGAAACAGAATTAGAACATCTTTGGCAAGTAATGCCAATTAACATGCCATTACTCGTATGCAACAAGGGCAAAATGCCTGTGCTTCTGATGTAAGACATTTAGAAAGAAAAAAAAAAAAAAACATAATTTTGGTGTTTAAACCTAACACGTAGCATGAACATAATTTTGTTTCTTTTCATGCTTTGTCTAGGATCAACCTGTGTTGTAAACAAAACTAACTTAAGAAAATAAGATAAACAGAGAACAAAATTAGTGGGTCTGAGAAAGCAAACAAAAACGAAGCAGGTCTCACAGGAAAAACAAAAAGGAGGTGGGTCCGAGAGAGAAATCCGAGACTAGGTGGAAGCTTAAAAAGCCAACTATTGTTTTAGCTGTTTTCTTCAGATAACGGCAAAATATGCATGTATATTACACAAGTAAAACCTATTTTTAATTAAGCATGCCAAAATTCTACACAAGTAATGAATCTAATCTAATTCAACGTAACCAAGTAAAGTATCTCCAAACTATCAAATTGTTGCAGGAGTGGTCCACAAATGTGCAAAGACTTTCCACACTGATTTGGTTACTGATGTGGTGCCCTGGTTCTTCAAACTGATCATACTGGGCTCAAATAGGGCTGATGAAGTATCATAGCTAAACTAAGGATTGGTTAGTATCTTGATTTGGTGGGCAATACCAACAAGAAGGTGATGCTTGGGTCACGCCTAGGCCTTAATTGATTGGACGATCAAATTTGAACCTAGGTCAAATATAAGAATCTAGTCATCACTATGAGTAAAGTAGCATTGACGAACCGTGTGCCAGTTAACGGTCATGCACATAGCATCTAATTTTAGAGGAACTGTGCATACAACTCTGAGCTCAGTCTCAAGCCCAATAACCAACTTTAAATAGTTTACAGACACTATTTTGTGACGGCAATGAGAATAGAAGACGAGCAGCTTGTTGGCATGCGAGTATTTAAAATATTATACCCACAAACATTCAACACACTATAATTGTCTAATACAAGAAAATATTTATAAGTATTATTTTGTTGGTTGTACATGTAATTCAAACTAAAGCCATTGTATTTATTCCAGGTAGTTCACTGGAACACACACAATTCCTTACAGTTTCAACACCTGAAATAGTTATCCAAGACCGGGAGCTCTAATATCCTGGTTCGACTAATCATGATATATAAAAATCCATTGTTGGGACTACTATACAACTTGCATTAAGTATACATAGATGTTGGCAAGTGGTTATCACATTTAAATTTCCCTAATAGTTTCATCTTCTTGTATCAAGTTATCAACACTTAATTTCTTCTTTGCTTGACCGCTGATCACGATATAAACATCAAGACTGGGAACTGACTATTTAAGTTGCATTAGGTTGAGAAAAAAATGGTAGCAAGTCGTTATCAACTAAAGCTGCAGTTTTACTTACAGTTCTTTTATGCTTCTTTACCTGGTAGGAGTTTGTCATAGTTGAGCATATCCTCCAGGATCTCCTCGCACTCCTTGGTGTCCTTCAAGAACCCCATCTCGGTGGCCTCCCTGATCATATCATCCCATTTGCGGTCATCCATATTGAAGAACTCATCGCTCATCAGCTTCTTCTCCACATATTGCCTCGTATCGTAAAGATTTTCTATCTCCTCATCCGTATCGTGCAACTCCTCAAAGTCCGACTCGAACTCCCGGTCCTTCACATTCGACAGCGGTGCCATCCGCAGCTCTTCCATCAGCTCGTCATCGGTCTCCTCGTGCTTCTTGGACAAACGCCGCGCCAAAATTGCTTCCAAGACCGACCCAAGAGGCTCCTCGTCATCCGCCTCGTAGTACTTCTCCAGACGGCGCTTCAGCTCTAATCAAGCATTAAAAAAAAGGAACAAAAATCCAACTTTTCGTGAGCAAAGAAATAAAAATTTGACAGAAAGTGCAATAAGGTTTCCACCTTTGTTGCTGACGTCCTCGATGGGGGGATCGGCCTCGCGGGCTTCGGAAGCAGAGGCCGGTGGCGCCGCGGAGCTGGATTCAGAGGGAGGAGGTGGGGTTTGGGAGTCCGAGGGCGAGGAGAAGGGGCGGAAGGCGGTACCGAGGAAGGGGACGGAGGCGGAGGGAGAGAGTTTTGTGAGAGGCGGAGGAGGGCGGAGGTGCCGGGCCAGGAGATGGGCACGACGGAGGAGCTGAACTCTCATGTTCAGCATTAGGTTTCGAACAGAACGAAGAACGAGAAAACTCGGACCGGTCAGATGGTATTCATTTTCCGTCGAGCGAAAACCCGCACCGGTTCATATCGAACCGGGTTAAGGATGGCCCGGTTCAGATCGACCCAAATGCCGAAGCGGTGCCTGACCCAGTAATTCTTTTTGGAGCTAATTAGTACTTAAGATTTTTATTATGATTTTTATAATTTTAAAAATAAAATAAATAATCTCATTATCTTAATATCTTCTATTGCATTCACAGAAAACATAACACGTGATAATGAATCAGTACGAAAGTATAATAAAAAAGATAATTTTAATATTTCTTTTATTTTTAATAATTTTATCGATAGCAATATAATTTTAATATTTAACATGTTAAAAACGAAAATGATATTGAAATTATCATTTTGTCTATCATTGTCGTTCAAATAATTGACAAGTTAAGATAAATAAGATTATTTATTTTACTTTAAAAATTATAAGTAGCCCTTCTTTTCCATAATAGCACCAATCTGTATGATCAATTTCTACATGCTTTTGTTGATGAATAAGTCCAAACGTTGACACGAATCGATTTGGGTTAATTTGGATTAGAAGAGAGGTGTTATTTTCTCTTACATAAAAGATGCGTTGGATTCACATATTGGTGGCTTTTAGGTATAGATATATTTAATTTGCTTACACATAATTATTCAAATCAAACTCTAACACAACTTAAATATTTAACTCCTAATTAAGAGTTTGAATTCCTTTTAAAGCATCATCTCGAATGGAATAAAGTTCAAGGAAAAGAAAATCGAAAATAATATCAACATTTGAATATTTGCTGGATGCTAATGAGTAATGCTTGAAAATGTTCAAAGCATTTTATTTGATAACATCAACTATCCTGAGATTATTTTTCATGTTAAGGTGGCTATGTTTAATCGTATATATATATATATATATATATATATATATTATTGTTTTATGTTTTTTTTTTGATGATTTTTAGTGAATTGTATGGATTTTCATGGCAATTGAAAGTGAGCAATAATCTTGATTTTATACCGTCAATGGGTTTTTTTATTTATTTATTATCATATATTAATAAGTTTACATAGTTGTCAAGGAAGTCTTAAAAGTCATCTAAAGTCAAATCATGCATAATGGTGACAGTATTTTAAAGTGAAAGTTATATAATTTGTAATTAAAAATAATGTAATATAAAAAAAGTGTAAGCATGTATCAAAATTCCTTTTTTTTTTTTTTTTTTTAAGAACAGGGGTGAATTAGTGCAGCAGAAAACTTAATTTATGTTTTAACAGTTAAGACATGTTCACTACAGTACGTCAATTGCTCTTCCAGCGAGCTTCCGATGTACTTCCAACGAATATCCGACAAACTCTCGGTAATACTCCGGTGGACTCCTGACAAGTTTCTAGATTTTACGATGACTTTCTTGGCAAGTTCCGAAAAGCTTCTTTGGCAAGCTTCTGGACTTCTCGGTCGATTCCGGTAGAACTTCCGACGAACGTCCGGAGTTCCGACGAACTCTCGAGCTCCCAATGAGATCTCGATTTTGACTCCGACATAACATCAACTTTATGTCTTACTATTATCGTAGTTAATCCTGTATACTTTTCTTAACATATAGATTAGATCAAACAATTTATAATTGACTTTATCATCAAAATTCGAGATTCATCGTTCATGTGGATGTCCTCGTCGGAGGAGGAATCCGGAAGTGGATGTAGGTTACATTGATGAACCATTCTAAAACTCGATTTACACTTACTTTGAGCAATTTACTTTTATAGCAAACTGCCTCTCCTTCTTTCTGTACTTTTACTACGTCTACGTCTCACATACGCTTTCAAGTTAACACATTTCGAGATCATTTTTTAATTGTACGAAGATTTTACGAAACCGACACTTTTCATTTGTGTAATTTACATTACTGTAAATTTTCTTAATCTTCTCTTATACTTTTACGAAAAGCTTTTAAGTTCAAATTCTCTCCGAAACTAAATGAACCAAAACCATTTTCATCGGAATCGGTTTTAATCGAAACAAAGTCTTTCGAAATCACAAAAGTTTTTTGCTGCATTAATTCACCCTCCCTCTTAGTGTCGCTTTTGATCATAACAATCAAAATATATATTTTTTAAAGGGAAATCATTAATTTTTTCTTTAATTTTATTCCATCCATGTATGATGCTTCAAAAGAATTCAAACTCTTAATTATGAATAAAAATTATATTTTAAATATGTATTGACATAAGTATTATTTGATAAAAATTATATTTTGATAATTTTAAAGCTTTAGATATAATTATAAGGTACTTTTAAATTAAAAAAAAAATCATTAGCATCCCACAAATAATGAAATATCATTTTCAAACATTACTTTCGAATGTTTGAATAATTTTAATATTTAAATATCTTTAAAAATAGTTAAATATTGATGTTATCAAATAATACTTATGTCAATATATATTTAAAATATAATTTTTTTTATTATTAGCAGACATTGAAAGTATTTAATAACTATATATTCACTCAAAATTTAATTATATATTAAAAATATAAATATGGTTTCAAATGTGTCTTGTTAGCTATCGCGATAGCGTTGGAGCGAATCCCCGCGAAACCGTTGGAGCGAATCTCCTTAGCGATTCTTCACCCTGACGCTAAAGAAATAGTGCGAGCCACCGGAGAACCGCCGGGGAAGCTGCTCTCTTTCCACGACCCCAAGATTCTCGATCACGGGCTCCGCGAGCAAACATAATTCACTTCACGCTGACGCTGAAGAAACAGTGCGAGCCACCGGAGAACCGCCGGGGAAGCTGCTCTCTTTCCACGACCCCAAGATGCTCGATCACGGGCTCCGCGAGCAAACATGATTCACTTCACGCTGACGCTGAAGAAACAGTGCGAGCCACCGGAGAACCGCCGGGGAAGCTGCTCTCTTTCCACGACCCCACGATTCTCGATCACGGGCTCCTCGAACAAACATGATTCACTCGGGTCCGTTAAAGCGCCAACCGACGGTCGTCAGGCCGCCACGCGTATCAGCCAATGATCACACCGAAGCGTGGGCCATCATCCTCCGGTTCTGCTCACCTTCCTAGTGAGATCTATTGACCTCCAGAGGGTCACAGTCGTTCGAGCATGAACTCACCGCAAGTGATCTCACCCTGTAGACCTCGAGCTATAAAACTCCCCAGCCTTCCCCCTCTTCTCTTCGTCTCCTGCTTCTCTCTGTCTCTCGCCCTCCGCGCCCACCCGGCGGGTGTTCGGAGAACGAGAAAAGGGAAGAACCCTAATTTTTCTGCGCTTCTCTTCATGTATTGCCCTTGGTAATCGATAATTTAGGTTGAGGAACTCTAGATTAGGATCGATCTGTGCTCTAAAATGTGGTTTGTTTCGTAGGCGATCGGAGATCGAGGAGGAATTCGAGGTGTTTCTTAAGATACGGAGCTTGTTATGGCGGAAATTATAACTCCTCGGAGATTCGTGGTAGGGTACGCACTCGCCCCAAAGAAGCAGCAGAGCTTCATCCAGCCCTCGCTTGTCGGTCTCGCACGCGAGCGTGGTATCGATCTTGTCGCTATCGATGCATCACGGCGCCTCGCGGATCAGGGTCCCTTCGATTGCGTGATCCACAAGCTTTATGGTGAGGATTGGAAGGTCCAGCTCGAGGATTTTGCAGCCAGGAACCCTAGCGTTCCTATCGTTGATCCACCCCTTGCCATCGAGCGCCTCCACAACCGTATCTCCATGCTCCAGGTCGTGTCTGAACTTGAGATTCCCCAGGTGAGGGAGACCATTGGGATCCCGAGCCAGGTGGTGATCTATGATTCCGGCGCCCTATCCAATTCTGGGGTCGTCGGAGCCCTCCACTTCCCGGTCATTGCCAAGCCCCTGGTGGCCGATGGAAGTGCCAAGTCGCATAAGATGTCGCTTGTTTTCCACCGCGATGCCCTCCTTAAGCTCAAACCGCCCCTCGTACTGCAGGAGTTTGTGAACCATGGGGGGGTCATCTTCAAGGTGTATGTGGTGGGAGATTATGTGCAGTGCGTGAAGAGGAAGTCCCTTCCGGATGTCTCTGAAGAGAAATTGGAGTGCTCTGAGGGATCTGTCACCTTCTCGCAGGTGTCCAATATGACGACGCAGGACCCAACAGAGGTCGAGTATTACATGCATCTGAATGAGCCAGAGATGCCCCCGTTGAGCTTTCTCACGGAGATAGCAAGGGGTTTGAGGCAGGCCATGGGATTGCGCCTTTTCAATTTTGATGTTATAAGGGATGTGAAGATCGGAAACCGTTATCTTGTGATTGACATTAACTACTTTCCTGGCTATGCAAAAATGCCATCTTATGAGAAAATTTTAACTGACTTCTTCTGGAACATCGTTTATGAGAACAAAGAGCAAGATCCTGGAGGCTTAGCTGTTGGCGATAATGACAAAGAGAGCAAGGTTTTGGTCGGAAATCATCGCTAGATGGCAGAAGATATGGATAATGTCGGATGAGGTTTGAAGTGCTTTCATTCTTCTGGAAACCGGTTTTCATCTGGTACTTGAAAGTTACAATTTCCACTTCTCTGCCAACTAAGATGATAAGAGCATATATGAAAGTCACTGCCTGATTATCGTATCTGGCTGAATAAGTAGTTCAGTAGTTCACTCTTTTAGGCATTTCTAACTTTGGGATGGGTTCATTTGGTTCTTACATTGACAATGTACATCCTTACTTTTGTGCCAATAATTAGGTATTCTCCTTTTAAGATTGCATTCTCTAGTTAGAAGTGGAATAAGATTGGTATTTCATTCAAAATGACTATGTTCTGATTCCAATCAAATAGGCATCTATACTACCTGAAATTTGTGATTTGCTGTTCCTTTTTTCTGGCTCAGTGCATATGAGTCTAAAGAGTGTTCACTTGCATGAGAATTTTGGTTATGATTGTTTTGGCAGTTATTTTGACCAAAATGTCGTGCTTTGTGTAAGTTTGCTGATTCACTTCTAAAAGCATTATATATTAGCCCAAAGCATGACTCTTATTCCATATCTATAGCTTTTTATTCATCATACTCTTATATGTGATTTAACCTGGGATGTTGCCTTGCTTTATTATGCTTGTTATTGAGAAAAGATTCATATAGTTGGCCCTAAATGATTAAGACATTGTGACTTGTTCTTGTTGTTGTTATACTCTTTTTTTTCACTTGTTGGTCCTATCCATTAATAATAGGATATTGTTATCTTTTCTTTGTTTTTTCTTGATTAATATTTCCTTGTGCATTACATAGTATATATATATAGGTAAATCGCTCAGTTTACCTCTATGCGAGGCAACGTCACCTCGGATTAAAAAAAAAAAATTTACAGGCGACGTTGCCTGAGAATAGAAGAAAAAAAAGAAAATCTTCGCCTCTCTCTGCCCTGGGACGCCGATGCCTCTTCTACCTCGTGCGGATGAGAAGTCGTCGACAAACGAGGAGGAGAAAGGTGATCTCTAGGTTCTCCCTTTTTTTCCTATTTCTTTTTTCCCCTTCTCCCTCTTCTTTCTTCTCCCTTGGTCACTTTCGACGATAACGCCTCAATCGATGCTACCGCTCAATAGCAGGTGGTCTGTGTACCGGTCTGTTGATGGACCGGTACGTACCACTCAGTACGAGCGGTATTATTCGGTATTGCAGACCTTGATTGGAGGTCCCAAGTACCAACTTGTCTGATAAGTGAAACAATTATTTATAATACTTAATTGAAGGTTCTTAAAGCTAGACATTGGAAATTTGCAGGAATAAAAATGTGTTGATGATAGGTTATATGTAAATTTTTATCCAATGTACTAGGCTGCTGACAACACCCACAATTTCCTACGTGTCTAATCAATCGGTGTGTGCCATTCTAAAAATAAACTGATTATCACAAACTAAAGATCACACAAGAAAAAAAGGATCATATACTTTTAGTTCGGCAGGCTTTTCTTCAATCTCTGATCTTTTTCAATGTTGAGAAGTTGACTTGAGGCAATGAGAGGTTAAGATGGATATTTATGGTCTTTCTCATTCAAAACCTATATGGAAGAAGTGAAACATGGCCCGGTTAAATCATTTTCGATGAACTAGAACATGAGTTAATGGGTTTGGGGTTTTAATAAATGAGTCTTGGAATGTGATTTTCTTGGTAAGTTTTGGGTCATGTGCTCATATCAATGTTGTCAAAGGCACCAAGCACTACAGATGTTAGGCGCTAAAAGGTGCCAATGTTTTAAATTGCTCAAGGCGCCAAGCGCCTGCCTAGCCACTCATTCGATTAAAGCAAGGTGTCCACGTTATAAAAGATAAAAAATATAATTAAGGATAAAAATAATCATTAAAAAAACTTAAATCAAAGATGAGTTTTATATAATTGAATATGCAAATGGCTACCTAAATCATTAATTACATATATCTAACCATCTATAGAGCACTTAATTAAAAAAATAATATTTAAGTTAGATCTAAAATGAAGAGAATAATTCTTAGTCAAACTTATTAAATTCTTAGAATATTTGATTGAGAAGAATTTCTCATGGTAAAATAGAAATTGGAAAAAATAATATGTTAATCTTTATCTTAAAATACCTTACATTTCCAGATATGATGGTGTTTTGCAAGAATGTAGGCATCCTAAGACAATCAATAATAGAGAAGAAAAGAGAAATAATTGGATGGAGCTTTCTATTGCTTGCCATTTGGTAGAGGAGTTAGGGCTTGTGTGTATAATATAATCAAACCAAACTGGTTCTCACGAAATCTGAGTTTGACCAAACTAGAGATATGATGGATTGGGCACCTCGAGTTGGCTGTCGAGTCGATATACAAATCAAAACTTTTTGTTAAACTTATAAATCACTTTTCGGTAAGCATTTGCTTTCAAAATTCATAAGAACACAGATCTTTCTTAGTGCTTATATGTAAATCATGACATAGGTTCAGATGTTTTGCAAATCATAAGCCTCACATATTTTGTAAATTATAAACATATAAGACTTTGAATAAATTTCTTCAAAGCAACATATATTTGAATGCAATTTCATAAGAAATATATAAATATAGTCAAAGTGATATATCAAAACAAAATTCATTGTAGTACAAATGACTACCATTAAGTGTTCACCAACAAATATGAATATAGTTAAGGATACACATCCGAATATTATAGCTAAGGGTACATGATAGAATGTAAGTCATAGTGTTTAATTGTTATTACATCACATAATCTTGTTCCTTGTTGGTCTAACAACAGAAACTTGCCATTCAGAATGGACTAAAGAGTAAAGACCTCTTAGCTTTTTTGTCATCTTTGATTGTCTATCATGGTATTATGAAAGGTCATTGCCGTGTTCTTTTCTATTTTCTTCAGTACTTTTTCCTTCCCACTTGAATTGGCACCATTACATCAGACTACTGTTGTTTCTTTGTTACTAAATCAAATATTCTCTACTTTCCTGGTACAAAAGCAGAAACTTGCTCAGTCTATAGTCCTGTCATCGTTTCCTTTTATGTGGTTATCTTGTTTATCTGAGTCATCTTCCTCCCCTTTTCTTTAGTATCTAGTTTATTTTTTTCCATTCTACTTTCCTCTCTCTTTTCGTTACAGCATTATCAGAGCAAGTTTCTGGCGTTTCTTTGTTATAACAGCTTGCTTTTCATTTTATAACAGTAGAAACCTGCCACCAAGATTTAGACCTGTTACTCTCTTATCTGATTGGAATTTATCTTAACTTATTACTATCTTAACCAAGATTCGTCGTACCATAGTGTACCGTTTGATATAGGCGGTATATACCGATCCAATAGGGGATCGGTATGAGTGGTGTATACCAGTTTGTCAGTATGTCTTATCGTATCATGTGTCAGTACATCGGTACAGTTTGGTACATATCATACCGATGGTCGATCGGTAAACCGGTACAGACCGGTAAGGCGGACCATGATCTTAACCATCTCTGGGTTCTAGTCAAGGGTGGATCAATATGTGATTAGACAAACTTGCTTATTGTTCATGACTACCCAGATATTGGGGCTGATTTCTATAAGCTTCTGGCACAAGTTAAACTTTTCATTTCTTGTTAAAACTTCTTTTGATAATAGTTGTACTCTATCATCTTCTTTGTATGAAATTACTTGAAACCAATTAAAGTAAAAGGGATCACCCTGAGTTTGGAATATGATGCAGAATTTGGTGCCTGTTGTTTTTTTAACTTAGTAACAGTATGGCTTTGAGATACTATGTTAACAATGTCTGCACTCTGCACAACATGAACTAGGGTAAAAGATTAAAGTTCATGTGTTATTTATTTATTTTTCATTTATACTATGATTTATATTATGGTGTGGTCTTCATGAATGTTAGTCATTTTTCTCGTCTATTTATCTTTCCATGAAGTAAGATGTAGATACTGCAATTTCTTTTTTGTTCATAATCGGAATTTCATAACATAAGCGTTTTGTAGCAACATACTGAGAATGGGGTAGGAGTGATGGGAAGAGAGGCTTTATTACAACAGCTTGCTCAAATAATGTGCCTAGGGTATGTTGTGGAGCAAATAGTTACTAAAAATTTCAAACATATTAGAATTTGAGTATTATTCCCAGCACTTTCTGACCAGTATTAGTCTTACTTGATCAGTGGCATGATGTTATTCCTGTCATGAGATAGTACTGTCGTTGCTGTTGAATCTTTGAATCTTTTTCCTTTCTGACTTTTGACCTTCAATGTTTTGATATATAGGATGTGAAATCTGACAAAGTTCACAATAACGTTTACATGAAATGTGTTTTGGTGAATGATGGCTATAGTAAGAGTTTTAGTTATCTTATCAGTGACATGGTTTTCTATCAAAAAAATATATGTAGGTCATTTTTGAACAGTAGTTATTTCTTCAGTCATTGATGATGGTTCGATATATTCTACCCATCTTTTTCTGTGAGCAGCTTACTAAGATGTCATTCTTATATACTTCATCCGCTGGATGAAATTGCAGCGACAGGCTTCTATCTTTCTTCTTAAGAAAAATTTGGCGAATCAGACACAAAGTAATTTGAAGTTTGTGGTAGTTAAAATCATGCCCTGTTAAAGGAGTTAGGTGCGAGAATACCAGACTTGAAAACACGCTCCAATCAGTCGCTGACAAATTGGAGTACCTCAGCCGACCTTCCATTCAGTAAACGGTATGACTTTTGTTTGTCCATTCCAATTAGCCGAATCACAAATTACCATTTTTTAAAAATATTTTTCTCATATCCTCTCATTATGATAAAAATATTTCCTCTATGCCAAATATTTTGAGTAAGGAAATCCTTTGTTTTACATGCATTGAAGCTTCTTGTAGATTACACTAGTTGCATTCAATTTATAGACGTCTATATTGGTAGCAAGGTAATTGAGGAAAAAAAATGTTATTCAATTCATTCGGTAGCAGCAAATACCAAAGTCAAGAAGAAACATGTATATTAGTTATAATGGAAAACAAAATTTTGGATCTTGATGATAGAAGATGAATGTGAAATATGATTACATCATTATATCGGGGAGGATAACAGGAGGCATATTAATTTTGAATGTGGAATAATTGTAATTATAATGATGTAAGGCATTGAAAGAAAAGGTTTTCTTAGTCTACAGATCAAGAATCAATTCAGATGGATTCTTTAAGTAAAAAAATAATGATAAACTCATTGTCCATATATGAATAGATGGAAGAGAGTACATCTTTCAGATTGCCTATGCTTCTGTATAAGGTTCTAACAGGCATTGCAGGAGGATATGAGGTACACACTCGTGCATGGATCTTCGTGTGGGATAGACAACACATTTCTACTTAGACTACCATGTAACAGAATTATTTTTCGGCCTCTATTCTACCTCTCGGAGCAGATTAGAGATGCTGTAGTATCTGCCAATTAAAGATGTGTGACCCAATCAATTCATTATCTGTCAAGAATGATGGTCTTTAAACAAAAATTCTTTGCATAACCAGACCTGATTTGCGTAACCAGTCAATCCTCAACTAGATCAGGCTTTTCCACTTGTATGGCCGAGATCGACTTATAAACCGAGTGAAAAAATAGTAGTAAAAGGTCATCTGTTCATCAACAGCAGATTTTTTTTTTAATCAGAAAAAACAAAGATCAACAAATTGAATAAATAGCCAATAAAACTCAACCCATGACATCTAATCAAACTATAGGCTACCAATTAAACCTCAACATGAGCTGACCATGAGGGCTGTGCTGGAAATGTTGGGAACCTATAGAAGAACTAATTTTACTGAGCTCTTTAGTACTTAAGCATCGAAAGAATTTTATCACTGGACTCAAATTTTTATCTGATGTTGCGTTACTGTCATACAGAAAAACATGGTTTGAAGGGAAAAGATTATGCCGTTTCTGTGTGTTCATAACTAAATTCTTGGCCCGAGTGCAGTTATAACACGTGATATTCCTAGCCATAGAAACCCTCAAACTTACAAATGTGATGCAGCAACTCTCAAAGAAAGAATGAACCCCCAGATCTGCTGTCCCAATGGAGAATTATAGTATTTAATACTGGTACAGACAGAAAAAAAAAAAGATCCGTAAGTCTTGATGAGAGTTTGCCTGAAAATGATCATCAAAATGTTAAAGTTCAATGATGCCACATAACGTGTCGGTCGGCCCACTTTAGAACCTACCTTCAGAGACAGATAATGTGATGATTACTCTCTTTTGTAAACCAAGGTTGGATAATGGGGTTCCCACATGTTCTTCTTGACATATGCCACAGTTTCCTCCTAGAATTTGAGGAGCAACAACCAAGGTAAATCAATTAGAGCTTTCTGAATTACTATCACAGAACAAGATAAAATGACTGTTCACCTGTGTGAGTTTTTGAAGCTCCTGGGGATCCATGTCACGGTATCCTTCAGCAAGATCCTCTGCTACAGCTTCTCTTACGACAGCAGCAGCTACTTCCTTGGTTATGTCTCTTATGCTGCAACCATCATATATAAGAACGAACATATAGTCTTCAATGTTCTCAGTTATGGAAGATTCACCACAGACCTGGATATCGAAGGATATATTATCCCATTAAGAACCTCTTCTTCTTTCATGTATGATGCCAAACTGATATGTTTTGCAGGTCATTTGTAAACACAAAAGTCATTAGAATGACCTCTCTAACACAATAAATGAAACCTCTGTTAGACAACGTTACTGAGACTACCATTGAGCTGCAGCCTGAAGCATACCATCTGAGATAACACGTGCACCAGACAAAAGTGTACCGAGGCCTATCCTGAAAGGTAAGGGCCTTGCTCAGACGTAAAAAAAACCAACAGCTAAGTTGCGATGCCAAGTTATAAGAAGCAAAGATACAGCTCAACTAACCCGGGAAACAGATACATATTATTTCCTTGGTTGCAGTGGCCAATCTTACCACTTCCTGCAAAAAGCAACATCACAACTTGTGATAAAAAAATAGTAGCAACTTCTTTTATCCAATTGTTTTTATATCATATGCTAGGTTAATGAGAACATATTAATTTGTTGCACTTCGGGTCACGCATCTAGCCCATCAACGCTTCAAGCAACTTGTCGATGGACGGAATTAATGGGCTTGAGGGAAATAGTATATAAGATACCAAATAATAGGGTTTGGGTATATGGATATTTTCCTACCATTGTGCAGGGCAACATTCCCAGTGAAAGATGACCCTCCATGTAAGCAAATATTGGATGTTTAATATTTCAAAACATTTATTGCTTTTAATTATAATATCTAGCATGAAGCCAGCTCAAATCTTAAGTTGAACACTACCAATGATTATGAACACCCATCACTCTCCAAATCAACTGGCATTACATGCCTTTTGGATTGCTATACATAAGTAGGAGAATACAATTTCCTTGCTGATTGGTTATGTTGTAGTTCAAGTTTGTAGATGATTGTCAATGAATCGTCGAAGCTTTCAAAAAGTTTGACCAAAGGATCCTAAGTATATGACAGTTTCAAATAAAATATTAATGCCTACTTGTCCTTTATTACTGGTACAATCTATGGTAGATTAGCAGCTTTATTTTTTTCTTTATTTGCAGAGGGTAGGTGGTCAAGATAAGACTCAATTCCAGGACCTTGTTATCAATAGTTAAAATTTGTACCAAGCTAGGTAACATTTGCAATTTTCTCAATTTTGTCAAATGAGGATTGAAACCTCAATATTTGGTAACCAGATCCTGTTACCACTATCAAAATAATATTATAGGTGTAAATTTATCGGATGAGATTTTGATCACTCAACCAACCATTGATAATTGGGTCTAATATACCATCATTAGATCAATGTTTTAGATATAAAAATTATACAATAATATTTTAAATCCTCAACCTAAGATATATGAGTTAGGTACACCATCATCATCAAACTAATATTTTATGTAAATTTATCAGATTTTAAATCTTAAACCTTTGGTAAGTGGGTTAGTATAGGACCACTAGACGATATGTTAGGTATCTATTTATTGGATGATATGTCGAACCTCAACCTTTGATAAGTAAATCTAGTACATCACCACTAGGGCAATATTTTAGTTAAGAATTTGTTGGATGGAGCCTTGAATTCTCAACTTTTAATTAATTACAAAATTGAACACCACAATTAGATTTAGGTGTACAATTTATCAAGGATATTTCAAATGCCCCTAAACTTTGTTGAGTAGATCCAGTACATCACCACCAGACAAATATTTTAGGTGTCAATTTATTTTGAACTGTCAATCTTTGGTAAGTGAGTTAGTGCACTAATATCAGACTAGTATTTTATTTATAAAATTCATTGGATAAAGTTATAAACTAGACATGGTACACCACAACTAGAATAATATTTTAGGTATAAAATTATTAGATGTAGTTTCATGTCCTCTGATGAGGATAATAATGACGACAAGACTTAAGTGACGTCAGCTGCCCTAAATCACGCCTCACACCCCCAGGTCAACGCGGACCGGGACGCCGACCAAGGCACATTAACGCCCTGCCTGAACTCAGTCCTTCACGCCGATGCCATCAGCTCTCAGCCAACAACCTCACCATTGGACTCCATGCGCTCGACCGAGGCAAAGGAGCACGTCGACCGAGGCGTGCCCATACCCTACGGTAGCCCGGTCCTCCACGCAACCCCAGTGGCCGTGTCAGGCGCCACGTGGGGCACTGTCCTGCCCCTACAAGCAGCCACATCAGGTAACATCAAACACACCTATAAATACCCTTACACCCCGAATGGGAAAGGGGACTGAAACTTACGCTTCTTCACTAGAAAAGCTCCCTTCCGACATCAACTAACTTGATCGTCGAAGGGGTCGGGCCGAGCTTTCGACCCGACCTGTGTGCAGGAACGAAGGAGCGAAGGACCTGCCTCTTCCCCGACGCTGCAACAGAGCTCTCCCCCTGACGGAACGTCCAGATCGCCGCGACCGGCCACCCCGGCCGCCCCAAGGAGCGCCGCGCCGGATCCCCGCGCATTCGGACTCGAACCAAGTCGCGTCGGCCCCGAGGCCACGGCTAAAAAAGTTACTTACCGTAACATCCTCAATCTTTGGTAAATAGATTTGGTATACCACCACATCAATGCTTTAGGTTTACATCTTCTCGGACGAGATTTTCAATCCTCACTCTTTGGGAAGTAGATTCTGTATATCATCACGATATCAATGTTTATAGTCTAAAATTATTGGATAAGTTTAGAACCTTACATGTTTGGTAAATGGATCTAGTACACCATTAGCATACCAATATTTTGGATGTGAAATTTTGAAAGATGTAGTTTTCCAGTCTCAACCTTTGGTAGGTGGTCGTATATGTTCTAAATGTAAATTTGTTGAATGAGATTTTGAACTATCAACCCTTTATAAGTAGGTTGGTATAACACTATCATACCGATGTTTTAGATATTACTTAAGGATTTTCATAGGATTCTTGAACCAAAAAACTCTCACTTGAAAGACCTTTAATTGAGTCAATTGGTCAATATACCTTTTGATAACAATCCTACCTGAGATGAGAACTAAAGTTGCAGTGCCACTTGAACTATTGACTCTTGCAACTTTTTGAAACTTGCCTTTTGGATGAATCTAAATTTATTGAATGAGTTTTAAATGTTTAACCTTTAGTAAATAGATTTGACACACCACCACCACCAGACCAATATTTTAAGTGTAAAATTAATGTTTTATGTGTAAAACTCATAGTATGAGATTTTAAAACTTTAACCTTTTAGTAAGTGGTCTGGTAGATCACTAGACCAATATTGTGTAAGCTACCTTTTCTTGGTGCAAAATTGTTAAGATGGAATCTCATCTAATCATCAGATTCACTAGTCCAATTACTCAATTGCAAAGTCTAAGAGGGGTAACTATAGTCATGATTCTAACAACTCAATTGAAAAGTCCAAGAGGGGTCATGATGCACAATATGCAAGACTATTGTTGATGATCTATAGAAAAAAATATACCAGAAAGAAGCCAAAATATAGATGCTCAAGGTAGGTTCTTCTAAGTTTCTCATTCTGGGTCTCAAGTCTCAACAATAATCCAGATGAGTATTTAAAATGCCAAACCATTTTAAAGCTAGCAGTAGAAATTGAAGTACACGTATGAGTTGCACTGTAGTACTTACTCTAGTGTGATGCTCCATGTGATTCATTAGAGCAGTTCTCATAGAGAAAGAAAAAACAACTTTATTATTATTTCTTATGGCTGACAATTGATTTGTAATGTTCAATTCTATATTAAAATTTCTGAACTTTTCTGAGGCAAGAAATTTCTGAACTAATTGCATGTTCATGCATTTCTTTCCATCAGAAACAAGCACGTAACTCCCAACCAAACAAAAAGCACATAAGAAGATAAAGTTACATACAACACATACCAAGATTGACATCATGAAACGGACTTCCACTAGCAAATACAATGTGGTCACCCACTGTGGAGAAGGCTTCTTCAGGAGTGCATTCAGCTACCAAATTAGACATAAAAAAATCAGAGATAAAACATAATAAGATTAATAGCTTAAGTACTTCAATTTTACAAACCGTTTTGTGTTGGATTGGACATAGCAAAAATTGCTGGTCTAGTGGAGGATGAATCCTTTAAGGCTTCTAAAACCTAAGTACAACATACCATTTTATGTTATAGCAGCTTGATAACCTTCTACAGCTTAGGAACTAGTTAGAACTTGATAACACATTTGAGCAGCAAACGTGAATATAGGCCAAAGATACACTTCAAAGAAATTGAAGTAAAACATAAGAAAATAAAATTCAGAATACAAACAGCAAGGCCTACTCAGATGTAAATATCATCCAACCAACATAAAATCATAATCATGGGAGTCCATAGAAATCAAAATATAAAAGATATCTAACCAATGTAACCAAATGTAGTTCTTTGGAATTTTTCTTTTCACCTCAATATGAGTGAAGTGATAGAATGCAATTCAAACATGAGTGACCAGTTGATTTTTTCTTTTGTAAATCTACCCAAATCATGTACTATAATGCTAAAATAAAGTGTAGCCATGTTTAGGAATCATGAGCTCATGAGTAACCACAAGATCTATAAGGTTAGTTTAATTTAATACAAGAATGGGCCACAGAAATTCCTTACAAAAGCTAAAAACTATATCCCATGCCAGATTTAGAAAAAATAGTAAAATGTCCAGTTCCTCTTATATTTAATATGATAAGAAAATGATATGTCCAATAACAAAATACAAAACCAGTACATCTAAAAGACCAGGAAGGATATAACAAAGTGAATATATGGAAAAGAGAAGTAATTAAAATGCAAAAGAAAACATTATTAATCATAATACCTTAGGCACTAGACACACAAAATGAGTGTGATCCAAGAACCATTGTTGACAGAACTAGCAAAACTTCAACACCTCCACTTGAACCTGTTAATTATATCTAGCTTCATTCTCGGAGCCATCACTTCATCTGCGATTAGTTCCTTGGTACCAAGAGCACTAAACCAATCTTAGTGAGACACTTGGGAGTGAGGGCTGGTAACTCCGTAAAGGCCTTGTACTGATTTAGCCCAGCACATGAAGTTAGAACATTGTTACAGCTTGTAATAAAAAAAAATCAGGGTTCCCTGTACTGCAGTATACTGTCCGATATGGGCAGTACATATCAATTCGACAAGAGATCAGTACGTGGACCATCCTGTGCCAGGTGGTATATACTAAAAGGCTCTATATCATTCGATATGGGCCTATACTGTTAGGTAATGATCGAAATCCGACCCTTACCAACCTGTACTAGTCGGTAATGGTTGGATTTCAACCATTACCGATGGACGGCTCATATCTAACACTTTCCAACGGTCAGATCCATTTGAAAGAGTTTTTAAACCCTTTTCTCCCCCTCTTTCACCCATTTTCATTCTCTCATACTCTTATACTCTCTCAATCTCTTTCTCACTCACTTCTTTTTCTCATTCTCATATTTTCACTATCTTAAAACTTCACAAAGCTATAATTTATGGATTAGATCAAACTTAGGAGGTTAATTAGGGAGGATTAACACCTAAGTTAAAGGAAGAACTCTCTAATCAAAGGTATGTAGACAACTTCCCAATCGCATTCAGCAAACCGCTCGGTTCGGAGACATGTCAACGACGTAGACAGCAGTACCTCAACCGACGATGGCAGCAACATTGGGGAGTCGATAGTCCCATCGACACAGTTTGAGGGTGGTGTATAGATCGAGGAACAATATTTTATGGATGCCATCTAAGATTCAGATTATGGAGCTCGATATGATAGTTGGTCATTCTTCTCTGAGTAGTAGTATAGTGATAGTCGATTATTTTTCTTCGAGCAACAGTATAGTGATCGATCTTATATATGGAGCTACAGATCAGTGACGAAAGTAGAAGTTTCAACATTCTTCATGCTCCGCACCAATACATGCCACAATCGTACTTGCCTCAAGAGCCGCCTCGGACAAGTGTGGTTCACGATGATCATGCTATGACCATCACCACATTGATGTACCAATGACATACAATGTATCAGTACACTATGTCATGGGATAAATTTCAAGATTAGGTCTGAAAAATATATTAAATTGATATACAGATACATAAGATCGAGGACCTCGATTTACCGCTCATTGAGTCTCGTCATTCTTTTTGGTGGTAGAACCAGGTATATCTATCGATCGATTATTTGATTCATTTGAATCTTAAAGTTTAAGGTATTTAATAAATAATCTAACAATTTAAATCATTTTTTTGTAGATAATTTAATATCAACGAAATGAAGGCCCAGAACGTCCCACAAAGCTACTCCTAAAGCTTGAAAAAGATGTCACTATTCTTTCCTAATTTAGATGACCTTTGCAAAAATTATACTAAAATCATATTTACTTCTAACTTAGAAACCATAATATAAATTTTTTCTCTTTGTTTAGGAATTTTGGATCTATTTTCGGCCATTTTCCGGTGCCATCAATATGCCTCGCCGTATTGACACATGGTATGTTCATATGGAGTTGTACATATCATACTATCGATCGGCCGGTACACCGGTTCGGACCAGTAAGGCAAACCTTGAAAAAAATTGTTGTCTCTTCTTATTCTATAACAAACCCTTTGACCTTGATGATTCTCATGTCTGGTTCTTAAGACTCGTACATTAACACAAGATCTATCCTCTAGATGCAATGACAAGAAGAACACAGATTCTGCAGGGGACATCATGGAGCCACTTGTTGAGAGCATCACCAAAGCAATAGCTTAAGCTAAGGGAAACAATGAAGATGAGAAGCAAGACCTTGATCTATGAGTTTTGTATGGAACTCGAGCAGGCATAGCTTTTGGCCCTTGATCAAAAAGCCAGAACATCCAATTTGGGTAAAGCCCAAATAAAGTTTGAAGGTCATGTTGTTTAGCCCAATTCTGGACTAAACATGGCATGGCCCAAGGAGCCAAAGTTTGTGTGACTGGTGATGACCTAGTTACTACTGGCTTCCATGTAGCAAGTGGCACACATTTCCTCTCCCATAGAGAAATATTCATTTTTTCCAAAAATATGTGTTCACATAAATGTATGCACCTATTTGTTAGTTTAATATCGTGTTTTGTTTATCTCATATACATAATAATTCACTAAAAGGTTTTGGCTAAACTCTTAACGGAAGTCTCCAACATTCAGCAAGTTGGGGCAAAGAAAACTTGTCAATGTCATATCATCTTATCATCTTATGTTTAACTTTAGTGATTAGCATTTTATTCTAGACGAATAATATGCTTAGAAGTTAGCATCACATGACATGACTCTAGTGCACCTAGGTGAAAACAACATAGCAACAATACAAAGTCTATTTTTCTCAGTCATTCGATGACCTTAGGACATTTTCGCAATAGCAGAATATATGGTATGGACTATGAACAAACAAAAGCCTTCAATAATGAGTTCAAAAAACTTGCTATACCATATGAAGATATAATTTACGTTTGGGGTCTTGAGTCTCTAATTTTTATTAGATACAACATATGGCAATTGATTGTTATAAAATGTCTAGGACTTTGAGTATAAATGGAAATTCTCAAGCGATTTACAGAATTTGTTTGAATGATTCCATCAAGCCATAAAGATAGATGAATGTATAAATGACTTGGACTTCCTCCTGAAATATAACAACACAGAATTTACAGTGATTCCATGTAAATTATTCTGGAAAAGTATGATGAATGTATAAATTATGTACTCATAAAAGTATTGTCGAAAATCTAAACTCTTTGATCCTTTAAAAGGAAGAGTGCTTTTTTCCAATAAATTGAAACACAGCAAGACAGCAAGCAGCCTACGGATCTTCCACCATAGCTTAAGAATTAATATAGTTGGCAAGGAATGATGTCATGGGAAAAAAAATCCTTGATGGCATATTAGTTATGATTACTTAAGCAAGAAGGTGAACATAATTATCATTTGACTTCAAAGATGGAATTAAAAAACAATAATCCAAGGAAAAGTTCAATTCCACCTTTTATTAGAAGTTTTGATGGACAAATAGTGTTCATAAATCTCATCTCTGATGAAAATGGCATCGATGTAATGTTATTACCTTGTGGCAGGAAAGATAAATTAGTTGACTCCAACTTGATACTCATAACCGCAAAAGAATACTGACATGTTAAGAATGATACTATGACTAAACTGAACTATCCTTATTTTAAGATCCAAACACTAACTCTGACCAAAGATGGTGTGCATCTATCTACATAAACAGAACGCCAAACATGTGCTAGCAAGCAAGCTTTTTCCATACTTCTGAAATAAGCACGCATCATCACTAGAATTAGATGCATAAATATGCCGATAGAAGTTACTCCAATAAATTATTTGTTTTTCGAAATATTGGATGTCACTCATGTAAATAACTAAATTAATTGATAAACTGAGTCCATATTAAGGTCCTATAGCTAAAATGTTCTGTCGGTTGGATATATAAGACTGACACACAAATAGAACCAAAATGTCAATAACTTCAATAAATATTCATCATATCATTTCCTATAAATTTGTACCTCATTGGAGAAAAGGCCACCAACTGCAGATAGTCCAAGTAGAACATCAGGCTTTACTTTTGTAACCTAGTTCATAAACAAAAGTGATAAAAGGAATTATTAAAATAACATGCAATAGAGAAAATTTTCTATAGAGAACATGAACTATGCGACTAATTTTCAACAAGTTTATAATGAAATTTCAGTTTTTCTAAGCTTGACATGATAAAAAGCTTCATTTGCAATTCATTATTTGCTTAAAGATTTATATATCTTAAAAACAAAACCATCAGTCTACGTAATCAGACTCAATATATTTTCAATGTCATTGTGCATAAAGATTTAAACATCTGGAAAATGAAACAATCATTCTTCATAATCAGGTTCCATATACCTAAAATAAATGATCTTTTGAACAAGGTTTGAACAGCTGTATACTGCTCTCAAATATAAAACACCTTTTGGAGTAAGGTTCACTAACAAAAGTTCATTTGCCATGGCATGGGGAGATTGTTAGTGCTGGGCAACCACTGTGCCATTTAGTGCCAGCCAACCACTATCCATTTATAGACGGAACCTAGAAGATAGGAAGTATTTCTTCACTTTCTTTTCATCCATGGAACTAGAATATCCAGATTTGTCCCATTCTGTTGATATGAACAATACATTGGACTGAAGTTTCTTTTGTTGAATGGACTTCAATGCTGTGTCAAAGCAAGTGATCCCAGGTTAAAGGATCTCTTCATGTTTGACCTTCTGTATTAAGGACTGCACCCATTGATGATTGAAGATGAATTTTGTGATTAATTGTACCCTTGACACTATCGTTGTGACTGATGTCAGCTGACTAATGTGTTGTCCATCATCGAGTCCATACAATGTGCTATACATGATGTCCAAAACAGGTTTTCTTTGTGTTCCATCAATTACTGTCCAGTCTTCTTGAAATTCACCCCAGACTGCAAACCAATCTTCTCCACCATGTTCATCAAACCCTCAATTCAGTTGGCATCCTGAATCTTTTCCCATGTATTATCTGATTTGTAGAAAATCACCTCCTACATTACCTCTATTTTGTCCTTATTATATGTTAATGGAATAGCATATGAAATTTTATATGTTAATGGAATAATCATATGAATTTCTATTCTTGATCAATATAATTTACATTTTCTATTTATTATAGCTAATTTTCTTATTTAATTTGATTCTATAAACCAAGAAAATAGGACAAAAAAATCCTAAAATAATTTTTTTTTAAAACCCAATACATATTGGTGTACATTGTATCAGTACATTGATATCTAATGGTAGGTACTAGCCCAACCCTGGACCTGTACAAACCTTGGATATGAAAGTGCGATCCTTGGTTGAACGACTTCATAATATCTTTCCCAATGTCCTTCCTTTCCGTTAGTGTTTGTTTTGTTGACTATGAGGGTAAGCAACAGGATCGAGATCAACATATCAAGTCAAATGCTATCCTCTTGCCAAGTCCTTCGATGAAATTAATCTAGCCTGCCTCATGCTGCCTATCATGCTCAATTAAGGAAGGGCAATTGGCTGCCCCAAGCTAGCACTCTTGTTTCACCCTTTGGCTCGATAGAGGTTCTTGTCATGGATGATTTGCTTAATTGACTTGGCCCACTTCCACTATAGCTTCTATACTCATATAACCGAGTCATCTAGTCGTTGTCTCATCCCTTTATACATGCACTAATTCTTTAAGGAAGAATAGATGTTGACTACAAGGCTTGGGTCGACATCATCGCTGCGACCCTCATAGTCATAAGGGCAAAGGACTGTAAGGTTTAGGCTGACATCATCGCATGACTCTCGTACTCATGAGGGCAGAGGAAAAGGTTAAGGTGCAACACTGGCAGGTAAAGAAGAGAGAGGGGAGAAGCTACTGCTAAAGGCCGGTTGCTATTTATAGCCCTTCGTGACGCCATATTTAAAGAATATTAAAAAATAAAGAAAATATCTTGGTACCAGTATTGAGCAATGGGTTTACAAACAGACAAAATTTGGTATGAGTTATCTTTTGGCGATGCATTTGAAGTGATCTTACTGGATAGTCCATACCGAACCGAGGCAACCGGTACTTCAAATCTTCTTGCATGTAAGTGCCACATGCCATGCCACTTTCTAAAATGAAGGCAGATGATTGTTATAGGCACTACAACGCAGTGATTGCTATACCACCCGAAATGGTAAGGTACGGGCAGTATGTATCAGTCTAAGCATGGACCGATTGTGGACCACCCCATTTCGGGTGGTCCGATTAAAATTAAAAAAAAAAATCAAAAAGTGATGGGGCTGCCGTGGACCACCCCATTTCGGGTGGTCCGATTAAAATAAAAAAAATCAAAAAGTGATGGGGCTGCCGTAGTCCATTTCAGCCTTAAAAAAGAAAAAAAAAGGAAATTAGGGCTCGCGAACGTGAACCCTCTTCTCGTGTATGATGCCGCAACCCTTGCCATTGCCTCTTTACCTCTGCGATGTTGCAGTAGCGCTGCCTCTTCGCCGCTGTGATGCTGTTGCTGCTGCTTCAATGCTGCTGCTGCATCCCAGGGACACTACCACTGCACTGTTCCTCTTCTATCTTCTTTCTTCTTCTTCCTTCTTCCTTTCTCCTTCCTCCTTTGTTCCTCCACCGCCCCTTCCTCTTCACCCTCTTTTTCTTCCTTGTTGAAACACCAGTTTGCACAGGCATATCGTGTTTCGATACACTGGTACAAACTGTTATGTACCATTCCAATAGTTTGTTGAAATGGGTCTGGTACCCGAAAAGGCAAACCCTGCTACAAAGCATCAAGCAGTATGTGCATACTATGTTCATGGTAGGACTCGATTGTGGCATTTTAATCGTAGAACTAACCTTAAAATATATCACATCAAGCAAAATGCTTACCACTTCAGCTAAGCTTGCCCCTTCATGAAGACCATGACGTTCCGACTCTTTGAGTTTTCTAGCAAATGGTAAAGCCTCTGGATCAATATTCATGCGGCGTTCTGTTAATAGACCCTGAGAAATCATACAAATAAGAACATCATTTTCTTGATACTTCCGAGTTAGAAAATATATAAGATCTCTAAGGAAAAGATTTTAACTATATAGCACACAATTGGTCAGAGGACAAAAGTCTATTTGAGGCTCAAAACAACAGAAAAAGTTCCAATATCACAAGGTTCTGTTTAGAACTAATCTCAAGCTTTAAAACAACAGCATCCTAAAAGAGGTTCTGGTATTCCTTAAGAACAACCATGGAAAATAGTAGCCGATAAGTCAGCATTGCAGCAAGTCAAATTTTGCTAATCCCATTACAATTTAATCTCCATTATTTTCATTACTGGAGCATTTTGAATGACAAAGTAAAAGATTACATCATTTACCATCTATGACAATGCAACAATAATCAGGCCGTAGTGAGAGAGAGAGAGAGAGATGGCACTTTGTCTGGAGATGCAACAACACCAATTGTCCCTGAACTTAAACTTGATGAGCAGCTTAAACCTATACTTTCCTTTTGTCCATTTAGTGGCACAAATGTTACTTCATTAAGAGAATTATTGTTGGTGCAATACTTATGCTATCTTGGCATAGAAAACCATCAACATCTACTTTTTATTTATGATTTGACCAAGCAATTAGCCTCATAGAATCATTTAAGTCCATATCACTGCATTGTTGACATAGTAAGATACAAAGACTAACTAAATACCAGCTGCTGATGGCCATCTGTGCTATATCAGCATCATTAACAGGCTGGGGCCTGATGTTGCCTAATCCAGTAGCATTCGGAGGCTAAAATGAGCAAAAATTCATGTACAGTTTTGTGTTGCTCATTGTAGTAAACATCAGGGACCACTGGAAACACCACGTTGTTTTAATTATTATAGTCACATCAAGCAACAGCCCTGGCTCAGTATTTGTTAACAGGAGAGTACCCTCCCTCTAACAGATGCAGTTTCTTGGAGCAATAAAGTGACTGTATGTGTTTCAACTTTCAATTAACATACATCATAAAAAAAGTGAATGTCTTCTACACTACAATCAAAAGTGACAAGGAATCCTGCACGCACCATAGCATCAACCACCCAAAACTGGCTCCTAGCACCTTCAAAGGCAAATTCATTATTTCCCAGCATCCTTGCCATAGTTTTCCTTGCAGCATTGAGAACTCCTATTCCAGCACTGTTGAAGAATGACAGTTTCATATCATATGCTAATCTGATTATCAAGATCACATGTTTACTAAAATATAAAAAAAAAATACAGAGAGATGATATAACATAACAAATGACCCACTGGAAGTGAAGTAGCAATAGAAAAGAAACTGATAGTTATTATGATCTTGCCAAAGAGAATTATGCCTAATGATTATTCATTAATTAATTAGATTATGCAATTGATTTAGTGAAAATTCATTGGCGATCCTCCTACCATGTAGGGAATGACAACATATGCTGGAGTTAACAAATTAGCCACTGGAAGTGAAGTAGCAAATAGAGAAGAAACTGATAGTTACGATGATCTTGCTAAAGAAAATCATGCCTAGTGATTATTAGTTGATTAATTAGATTCTGGAATTGATTTAGTGAAAATTCATTAGCGATCCTACTACCATGTAGGGAATGACAACATATGCTGAAGTTATCAAGGAGTGGAGTTACCATCAGTCATATGTTCGGACTCTTTAATCAGAAAATAATGTGGCAAAGATAATCAATGAAGAAGTTAAACTACTTGGCTCCAGTGAGAAGCAATTTAGCTCTAAAATCTTGCCCTGTCCTCTGGTCTTCTTCAAAGAAAAGTGGCAGGCAGAGCATGTTGGAGACTCAGGGTGATGCAAGACAACTTAGAGGCAGTGAGTAGTCTAAACTCTAAAGTCTCGAAACCCTAATTCTAAAGGATATATCAAAATGGCTTTGACCCTTACACCAGCACTGATTCAGTTCTCATTTATGTGGCCAATTTGTCTAAAGATGTAAATTCATTGCGGTCCATATGTACAAAGACCCTCAAACCAGATCTCATTGCATTTTGGCACAATATTTTTGGCAATACGCCCAAAATTTCATGAAAATTCGAACTTCACTAGGTTCCCAATAAAGAAAGGGAGATAGGAGAGAAGCAAAGGGCCAACAATTGACCCAGTGAACCCGCTTGCCCCCTTAAATGTTCTATCTCTTTCATGAGTTTGTAAAGAGAGGGGTGTCACAAATTGTATAACGTGTAAGGGTCTTACTCTTCACTTATTTAGGGAACAATACTGGTGGCCTCAAGAGATGTGGAATCGGGACTGGGAAGTAGGTCATTTACAAAACCACTATAAAAGGCTTATCTATTTCTCTTCTCTTGCTAATGTTCTTTAATTGTTATATACTTGCTTCTTTACTTGAAAACAATACAGAATTCAATCATATACTTGCACTAATTCAGCCCCCTCTTGGTGTCATCATCCCAACAATACGCGTATTTACATAGCACTAAATCTAGATAGATATGGTGGATCTCCTACTTTATCGATTGATGAATCATCCTAATTCTCAATAATGCTAACCTATCTACTATCTAGCACATATTTGTCTCATCTTGTACAAATTGAGAATTAAATAAATCTACATAGCATCCCCCCACTCTTGATCCTCAATAATGAACAGCAGATATATGCATGTTTTAAAAGCATGTACTAGCTTCTTCAAGCGTTTATTAGAAAGATGATTCTGACTGTATATTATAGATCAACAAACAGGTGGGTAACCAGTTGGTATAGATCGTTCTATGCGAAATTGAGTTCCATGGTATCTACCATATATTATGTGGTCAATTTACTGCAAAGCGTGTCCTAGTCCATAAGCGCTTTACTGCAAAGTGTGTCCTAGTCCATGTATCAGACAAGATTCAAATCAATTATGACTGGTCAGGCCGTACCAGTTAAACAGGCATTTTAGTCCTTTGCTTCAATGATTGTGTTCATCATTTGCCACCATTAGTGCAATTTCATCACCAATAGCCAAAAGTTATATGGATCCATGGACACTCATTGGATATTTTTTTCTTTGTTTGTCTTTACATGACCTCTTCACCCATATGGTGATAAGTGAAATACTATAGCTACAATGGGATCCATGGCCATCTTCCAAGCTACAAGTTGTTATGTTTTGAGCCATTTACATGACTTGTATTGTTATTTGTCATATTAGTAATTTTGCATGAATAGATTTTATTTTCCAATTAAATTTAAAATGGTTGCATTATACAATTTTTTATAATTTTGTTTGTGTTTTGCAATTTGATTTCATGTCTTCTTAGGAAGCTAGATGTTCTATGAAATACGAAGTTATCTATTTTCTCAAACTTTATATTATTTTCATTTTTTGCTACTTTTATGAGTATATTTTTATTTTCAGGTTTTCTTTAGCTAATTACGACTTGCAGTCTAACCTAATCAATCTTGTTGATCTGGGTCATAATATCCCAAAAGGAAATACCGATACTAATCTTGCAAATTGCTACTCGTCTATTTTTATAAATGCACTAAATGGTTTTCTTTAAACATTTTTTAACTGCCTTAAAAAAAATACCTTAATGATTTGTCCATGGTGATGGCTAACTCAGCATGAATCAAATCAGCTCCATTTTCAGACAAAAACAATTTTTTCCAGTCCTTGTATCTCAATTTCTCTCTACTTTAGTCTTAAATTCTAACCCTATCTAGCATTGCATGTTCCAGTTAAAACTCTAAATTCTTTGTATAAGTTACTAATACATTTACCAAGTATAATAATCTAGTACTCGAGATCAATTGTTAGCCACATTTACCATAGAGGATATATTGCCAATGTTTTCTCAGAGAGCAAATCTCTTGCAAAACATGGGGACACTGTTTCAGCTTGTTAAGTATATTAGGGCATACCTTGCACAGCAAACATAAACTCATTTCCTAATTACAAATAAACAATTGTCTTCACTTTATCTTATCATTTGAACAGGATTGTCATGCCATACTATATATTTACATATTATATTTGATTTCTTTTAATAGCTAGGAAACTATGCATAAGCAGTCATTTTCTCTATGCAATGGAAGAAAGAAAATCTATTCATAACAGCAAAAGCTATTACAGCAATAACAGATTATTATAGGTTTTCATACCCAAGAATCAAGATAATCATTTATGCGTCAAAAACTATTGAAAATACGAAAACAAACAAATAAACATCATTTCAAACCTTCCAGCACCAGCAACAACAATCTTTAGCTTTGGAAAGTCTATCATTGGTCTTCCTTGGGCTCTTACGGCTCCCAAGAGACCAGCAATTGCAACCCCAGCAGTTCCCTATAACAACAAGTAGGTTGAAAGACAATAGTTGGAGCTAAATACATATAGTTTCAAATGAAATTAAAATTACTTGCATTGTACATAAAGTTAACTGATAAAAGTGTAATCCATGGTTAATATAGATGTTGGGATATTAATGAATTAAATTGGTCTTCAATATCAAAGTCATAAGTAAACGATAGCCACTCCATAATATGCTCATAAGGAAAAATAATCTGGTAGTTAAAGCACACTGTCTAAACTCTAAAGTACAAAGCACTCATGTCACTAACTGTAGCTCCTCAAAGAACTATGAATTAGATACAAAAGGAAAAAAGAGAAAAATCCAAATAAGAAAAACAGGGACCTGAAATGCCACTAAACTGTCAATCCGAACAAATACAAATGTTCATTTTTATTTGGATCTATGGAATATGGGTAACAACTATGTTAATGGTAATAAAAAGTTAACTGACAGTGACTTGATACTAAATGCAAAAATTTCTCAAAACATCCAGATCCTGATAATGTGACTGATCAAATCTCTAAATCAGTAGATGATCCGACAATTATGAAGCATGATGTTGAGAATAAGGGCTGGAGCTGCTGATAAAATAAAATATAAGGTAATATGCACATAATAACTTCTAGTCAACATGGATGGAATGTTATAGACAGAATAAAGAGTCAAATGAATGAGAGAAGACAGAATAAAGTCAAACAAATGAGAGACATTGAACATGAAACAAGGATGCTGAAGGGCATAGAATCTAAAATAAAAGTCGACTAAGAAAATGGAAAGCTGTTCCCTCGTCCTGCAGTGAATTGGTGTATTTGATAATGGGATTGCTGAAGACTGGAGCCTCTCTGTCAACCTTACCTGTAAATAGAATGGATCTCTAGAGTCTAGAAGTATATTGTGTATGGTGTTATTTATTTCATCACAATTGTAGATAAGGGTATTTTCAGTTCTAAGGGATCCTGCAGAGGAAATTGTAGTTGTATGTTATAGTTATACCACAATGGGCGTTAAGGGCATTGTCCTGTTCCTTCTTTTCTCTCCACATTTCTTCACCATGGCAGAACAGAAATGGTGCTTTAACATACAACATGTTCAGTGAGAATTTACTGGTCTCAGACAGGAACATCATAGGTCAGGTTATGTCATATAACTTCAGAATCCTAAGAAAGACCTCCATCTACATATAATCATAAAAGAGGTATACATCATACATGTCATTCGTCCCTTTAAATGTTCTATGCCTCTTACCAAACTATGGCACACGACCTGTCAATCCACTCCAGATTAACATAAATGGAGTGGGATATATGAAACTTTGAAGAGCACCTCATTCACACATTTTTCGTAGAAAGAGGGAGTCTTGAATATGTTATTTGCCCTTTCAAATGCTCAATGACTCTTATCAGACCATGGTGCAAAGAAAAATTGTCCAATTTCACTCTGGTTTGATTGATTTGGAAAGGGATCAACCATAAAAAAAAATATGAGCATGCCTCAAAAATAGAGAGGATCTGCTGGTCCTCATCAATTCAAGGTGAAAAGTAAATAAGCAGAAAGCAAAAGATAAGAGGAAGTGAAAAAAAAATGACGAAAAATAAAGGGCCCAAGAGTTACCGAATTGTTTCCACAAAATGACTGCCAATGAGTGACGTGGTCCCATGCATACTCAACATTTTCTCAAGTCCACAGAAGAATTTATTTCTTTTTTTAATGTTCTTTAATATGTTCTCATTTATTTTTTCCAAAAAAAAACTGATCCTCTAATCTATAAAACCCAATCCCACTAAGTTGACCTGATCGATTTCTGCCAAATGGTTGATCCTAGCTTTTAAATGTCATAAAATAACACTTTTTGTCATATTCTATGCTCAAACTTTAACCTGGGAAGGAGATATATTTAAAGCACTGTTTTGTTTTTTGACAAAACAAAACAGTCTGCAGGAAAGGGGTAAAGCTTATAATGGTCTCGAATATGAATTCAGACAATTTACATGATAGCACAAAAGCGGTAAAGCTTCGCATCCATTGCCTATGCAGATTATCGTAGCTTAATATCTGTGGTTGATGTAGAAGGTCAACATAAGGACTACAAATTTTACAGAAGCACACTTGATATCTTAAAGTCCTTCCATTAGATGCATCCAGAAGCACTGGGACTTGCAATACATGCACAAAACACACCTAGGTCCTTGTACATGGTGAATAAACCTTTTCTACCTCCTAAATATTATGGCAAGTAATTATAAGGAAATTGGAAAAGATAAAATGATAATAAGTAGTTTATGCCTTTGTCTTTACCTGGACATCATCATTGAACATTCTATAAGTACTCCGGTAACGCTGCAATAGTTTGAAGGCCCACTTGCTTTGAAAATCTTCAAACTGTAAAAAAGAGACATGTTATAAAAATCTAATCTAATCAAGATAGATATCCAAACGGTGGTTACAACTTTCGAATAACAAATAATAGTGTGCCATTAAATATTACCTGTACAATGACGTGTGGCCATCGAGTAAAGACAGCCTCCATAAATTCATCGATGACAGACAGGTACTTTTCACCATCAAGACGATGCTCTTGAAGTCCTAGATCTACTTGATGATATATTAGGAATGAGTTGTAAAAGTTAAAATTAGGATAGTCTATCAATATTTAAGAAGTGTGATAAAAAATAAAAATTAGACATATAATAAAGTCTAATAATAAACCTTGGCCTGCAAAGTACATGAACCAATGATAAGTAGACACATCAAGATGCTCAGTGTATCGTGTTGGATACTAATACCCATTACATACTTTGTGGGTTTGCATTGCATAATTCTAAAAGAATTTACTTTTAAATTATTGTTAAAAATGAATCCTTTTTGGAAAGTTGGTGATACTTCATACCAAGGATTTAAATACCAATTTGATACCTGTTTTAGTAACTCATAGGATATTTACCTATCCGTACACCGGACAGTATCACAACCTATACTGTTAGACATCATTGCATAAAATAATAAAAATTTTCAAAATGCATGGCACTAGTACCAAGGGGTTTAATCCCATGTACCAATTCCATACCGGTCCTGACCTGGACCAGTACAGTATTGAGTCATACAGGTGCGCATAGGTACTGGATTTCAGAAATAGCCTAAAAGAAGACTGGAAATTAACAGAGAACATATTTCAGGTTATATACAATCAAATTAGATGCCTATAAAATGAATTTAAATTATAAAATAATAAATGAGATATCAAACAAAGATATATGATATACTTGCCCAAGCCTATACAGGTACAGGCTAGGACTATAGAATAAGCATATAAGAACAAACATAAACTCTTACCTAATTAGCTAGATCCATGAGAATCAAGGCTTGATCCTCATAGATCTAGCTTAGATCCTCCAAAACTAGAGATTAAATTAAGACTAAATTAGGTTCAAGCTTTGAAATTTAGTCTAATCATGCAAGAATAAGCATAACGTCTAACTTGACTATTGGTTAAAACTTAGCAATTAGGTTTGGAATTACCTTGATTTGAAGAGAATGGACTGGATCTTGATTTTTACTCCTCTTGTGGAAATCAACCTCCCATAATGATTCTTTAATTATTTTGAAAGAGTTTTTGAGAGAGAGTAGCCAGAAAAAGAGAGAATAAGAGTGTAAGTGTAAGGGGGAAGAATGGGGTGCGGGGCGCTTTTTATAGCCCCCACAAGGTTCCTAATAGTGACCCAATGGTTAGTTGGTTAGTGTCACCCCCTAAGTAAGCTCATCGTATTGTCACGAACTTAGCTAGAATTTTCGAAGTCGTGAGGCACAATTGCGACAATATCATGAACTTAGCTGGAGTTACTTAAGTCGTGAAGCACCCTTACGCCAATGTCTCGAACTTAGTTGGGATTGCCTAAGTCATAAGGCTCCCTTGCGTTATTCGTTCGCGAAGGGTCAGCCTAGTTGCAACCTCGCTTTAAGTCACGTAAGTCCCATAAAAGAGCAAATTGATTAGTTCAAAAGCAAGCAACGGACAAATCCCGATGTCTCGCGAAGAGAGTAGTTTTACAAACAATTCAGTAAACACTCAATGTGCAAGAGAGAAAAGAGAGAAAGGTGAAAACAAATACTTTAGAAGGTAAACGAATAGTCGCAAGTCCGTAAACGGCTACTCACCTGGTGTTGGGCGTTGATTAGATTTCACAAGTTTGTACGATTAGTCTACGGAAACTTGCCATCAACGCCCAACACCTGGTGAGTAGCCGTTTGCGGACTTGTAACTGTTCATTTGCCTTCTAAAGTCCTTGTTTTATCCTTCCTTTCTTTTCTCTCTTGCACACCGAGTGTTTGCTATATTGTAAAGCTGTCCTCTTTGCGAAACGTCGGGACTTGTCTATCGCTTGCTTTCAAACTAATCAATTTGTTCTTTTATATGTCCTATGGGACCTGAGCGATGTTGCAACTAGATTGACCCTTTGCAAACGGATAATGCAAGGAAGTCTTATGACTTAGGCAATCCCAACTAAGTCCAAGACATTGGCACAAGGGTACTTCACGACTTAGGCAACTCTAACTAAGTCCATGATATTAGCGTAAGGGTGCCCCATGACTTGGGCAATTTCAGCTAAGTCCGTGATATTGCCGCAAGGGTGCTTCATGACTTAGGCAATTTCAGTTAAGTCCGTGACACCATGGTACAGGACCTGAAACAATGTGGTGGTACCAAGCCCATATCAGGATAATACCTATCATAGCTGTACTGGTCAGATTAGGTTGTCCATATATTAATCCCTCATAAGAGCAATAAATATCGTTCATATTGTCTCAAACGATATTGCAAACCCTCATATGTACCAGTACCTAACTATACATTCCAATACTAGTACTTGGTCAAACAAGCAAATGTTGATCAGCATTCAAGTCCTCCATTCATCCTTCTTAGGATGATAACAACAATGATATATGAATTTAGATATATTGAATTTGAATCAAGTACTGAAATATTAAACAACAAACAAAGTCGTAAAGTCCCAACTATTTAGGGTCCGTTACGTTGGGATTTTACCCTCATTGAGCTTGGAAAAAAATCATATTATTAGATAAATTAAGAATATTTAAATCTAGTTATAATTTCCAATAAAGTCTTATTAGGTCTCCCTCTATCTCTCGTACCACTAATATTAGCAATTTCACATCTTTTAACTAATCAAAAGCACATGCTCGTACCATTTTAAATCATTCTCCATCATCTTATCCTCTATCGTTTACAAATAAAAACATTTCATCAAGTATTGAAATATGGTTAATGAAATTAAAATAATTAATCCTAATTCTTTTGTCATAGAAAAGAATTTCAATTTTTGGGTATTAGTTCTGTAGTGACTGCCAATTGGACCAGTATCACAGGCCAGTAACAGTAATATACTGGACCGAAACAATTAGTTTAAAAATATATAAAAAAGATAAATGTAAAGGAAAACTATAACCTGTCCTGCTGGTTGCAAATTCAGACATCATTATTCATATACTGGCCACCCTCTCCAAGTTGTTGGAGAGACTACTCAAGTCCACTTGGATCTAACGGAGGTTATATTGTAGCAGAATGAGGGAGTGGCAGATAAGAGGGATAGAAGGATTCAAGGGTATGGAAAATAGAGAATCAGCAAGATGATTCTGAGGCAACGCAATGATTTTGAGGCAGCAGCTATTTCAAGGAATTCACGACTTCTATTGTGTTATTTGAGTATCTTGACTGATTCTTATTCAAGCCTGACCATAACATGTTATTATCCAATATTGTTGTATCAAACCTCAAAACCTGTCCGGTTGAGACTTTCTTTTACTGCTACACTTAAAACCATTTTGAGTCCTCACCAAAGCAGGAGAGTTCCTCATTAAAGCTATCTTTGACCAAAAACTGCTAAGGTATGGATTAAGAGTTTGGTCTCAAATCTTGACCATGCTAGTCTGACCAAGTACTAGTATCGAAACATATAGCTCGATACCAGTATAGTCCTATTCACTTTTACAATTATTTAATTCAATGATACCAAGAAACACAGATCAGTATACTGGTTCATACAGGACCAATAAGTTACTGAAAGCATTAGCAGACCAAGATTTAAATGCAACTTAAGACTATTTAGGCCCTTTTTCTCTGAGCACAACTTGTGCTTTTGACTTCAAAGTGAAGAAACAGACTTTTTCTTATTCGATCTATACCATGCAATCATTTGATTCCATAGACCCTAGTTTTGCCATTGTCATGCTCATTCTGCCTTGCATATGTCATTCATTCCACAGTCAATAACCGGAGGTACTGATCATTTGACATTTACTCTTTTTTTATATCATGAAGGAAACATTCATAAATGTAAAACTGCATCTTGTTTGATATGTAATTGCCTTAGATTGCAGTTTTTATTTATGCCTTGTGATAGTTGTCCATACCAAAATTTTCAATTCTTCATGGAACACTTCACATGTTTGGGGAAATTAGGGTGTCTGCTACTACATTGCATGATTTATGATCATGCCTTCAGCAGAACTGTCATGCAAGTGGGAGGAATCAACAACAAAGAAGGTAGCTAAGCTATTCTACAACTCAAATTAGCATATTTTCTTGGACATAATCTGAGCTCTTACAAAGGCACCCTGACAAGTAACATTTGTATGATGATCGTATTTACTTTATGTCTGCAAACATTGATACAGTTTCTTCTAGAAAATATTTGTCGAGCCAGCTATCTAAGCCATTGCCTTTACCCTTGTAATTTCTTCTTCATTGTTTCCTTCCACAAGAACTTCTATTATGACTTTTATGGGCAAGTGTTTTGAGGTATTAGGAACAACTAAATCAGCAGTAGTAAAATATAGGAGCTTAAATTGACTCTGTTTTGTTCTTTGTAAAAAGATACCACCATATGAAATAGGAATGCATTGCCAAAAGGTCCCATTCCAACAATTGAACTCAAGGGTTACATTTTTTCTGCTGAACAAAAAGAAACAGAAAAAGAGATTGTGTTGCAGACACATGAAATATTTGGTTTCACAACTACTACAATATGAAAAATACAGACCTTAAAATGCTATCTCAATATTGCAGGAAATATTAAATACTTGATACAACATGAATAATCTGACAAAGCATGTAACTAACAAATTAAAGACTTCAAATCAAAGATCCCAGAAATTCTAATGTTATTGCCAGATATGAGGTAGAATTCAATTATAAAATAAGTTTAAAGTTTAAAGTAGAGAAGAACCAAATTAAATACCCAGGTTGATAAACTCATTTTTCACTAATATTTTGGCTTCAAAGAAAATATAAAGGTATCAAAGTTACGGCTCCCAGCAGGCAATGTGTTCATAGGTTGCTCCATTTACAATTCTAGAACTTACAGGTAAAATTTGTCAATCTGATGGCATGACAAAAGAATCTTACAAAGTGGGTCTTGAAGCAGATTCTCATTGTTAGTTCCGACATCAATCATCACAGGAAGAACCTATAGTTAAAAAGACAAGATTAAAATATAAACAAGAAAGGATGTTGCTGAAGAAGCTGTTATGATCATTCTTTCTTACAAGCAGCAAACACAAACTAACATAATGAACCATCAAAAGACCACAGAAAAGTGGCAGAAATCTTGACAAAGAAAGCTTTCTGTAGGCTTCAAATATAATCAATATCTCAAACAAGGTTTTTAATTTCATACCGTACCAGCATATCGAGCTTTGCTCGATAAGGTACGGTACAGGCATACCGAGCGGTATGCTAGGGTGTACCACTCGGTACGATATATATATATATATATATATATATATATATATATATATATATATATATATATATAGTCGTACACTGCCTTGGCGACGTCGCCTCCTTTTCTTTGCCTCATCGCGTCAAACAAGGAGAAGAACGCAGTCTTCTCTTCATCTGCAACGTTCTGACACGGACTTAGCTGGTTTTGCCTAAGTCGTGCGTCACCCTTGCGCGTCCGTCCGCAAAGGTCAGCCTCCCCGAAGCCTCCCCTGATCCCTTAGGACCCACAAAAGAGAGAACAAGACAGGGAAAACGCCTCACTCGGGATCCACAAGCAAACATGTCCGAAAAACACTTTATAGACAATGCAAATTACAAACAGACTTTACAAGCTCTGAATAATTGCACAACAAAGGGTAAAATGGTCCATTACAGACCGAATAATCTCTCCTACGTGTCCACATGACACAACCTTTATTTACAAGCCTAAAGCGGCCACCGACCCAACTAAAATGGGACTTATAAGCCTTCGGCCGTCCATCTACATGCTGTACAAAGCATGAACATAACAAAAGACACGGACATACCCAAGCATTACATCAAACACCCTGTTTAGAAGTTTGTCCGTGACATTCTCCCCCACTTATCCCTTCGACGTCCTCGTCGAAGCCTTTGTGAACACTGCAACTCTTCGCCTTTGCTGAGTCTTCAATCTTCTGCTCCAGCTGCAATGCGCCTCCTGGCTCCCAGCTGCTCTCCGCTGCTGTTTTTGAGTAGTCGAACCTTTGATCCGCCATGCTGCTACAACTCACCAATGACTTTGACTCTGTTGTGGGGTTGGCTGAGTTGTGTTGATCCTTGTTGATTCCTGCGGATCCGCCAGATGAAGGAAAAGACCATCCTTACTGTGCCAGTCTCTCAGAAATTCCTCATGCTGCTTGAACTGGGTGGATGCTTGTTGGAGCTATAACGAGCACCATCTCGCAAACTTCTGAAGTTTCGGGTCCTTCCTCCACAAAAATCTGCTCATTGACTCTTCTTTCTGTTAGTTGTCACCTCCAAGTAGGTTCGCATCACTTCCGCTATCGATTGGCATTTCGTTGGGAAATGAGGCGGACAATCTACTCTCAGTAGCACTGATCACCGTTGGTGAGGATTTGACAACTATTATCTTCCATCATCTTCGAAGGGTCTTTGAACTTTTGCAGAGCTCCTCTGCTGGATAGATAAGAGAATTGGGGTACTCGGTTTCGCCCATTCTCTTAAAGAGTTGAGAAGGCAAAGGTTACTTGACTTCGCCCGCCTCCTCGAGGTTGTACTTCATGCATCGAGCTGGTTACTAGTCTTCGCCTACTCTTTGCTCACACTTCTGAAGCACTTGAAGTGTTTGCACTCCTTGCGTTGAGTTAGCTACTGTGATTCACCTTCTCAATGCCATTGAACTTCTGGAATGCAGGAAGTTTTCACCCCAACTTGGAGTAGTTCTCCGATAGATGAGGTCGCCTCTGGGATTGTACCGTCTTCTCCATCAACCCTGCCGCCTACTCCACTGAGTAGCAAAGGTACAGCACCGCGTACTGCCTGCTTCGTTCCTTGGTCGTGCACTCTTGCATGACCCGAAGTCCTTCACTTACGGCTATCTTGATGAGAAACTTGTTGACACCGGTCTTACGAAGTTTCTTGGCCTCTGCCCTTCAGCCTTGTCTCGGTACTTGGAGATTGCCTCTGCATGCTCCACCTCCTCGACCCCTTTCACGACCAAGCGCTCTCCCTCCGTGAGAGCAAGGGATCAATGACTTTCACGGAAGTCCCGCCTCTGCGGTACCATAGCGCTCCCATGCCCATGGCCCTACTATCCGTTACCTCGCATCTGTATCCCTTTTCTTCACAATCAGTAGATAGGCCTCTGTGGCACTCCTCCGAGTCCACCTCCATTCTAACTTATGCTTGATATTGGGTAGCTAAGTCCCTCTGGACTCGTCGTCGCTTCCTCGCCCATTTCGACCCCCTGCTTCAACACCTCTGTGTTCTCCAAGCAGCTCCCTTTTGTCGATGGAAAGACAGACTACAACTCTCATGCGCGGCCTCTGCCATCACGTTGTAGGGTTTGCACCGATTCTGCTCTCCTTAGCTTCCTTGGTAGCAACGTTCGCTTACTCGACCTTGTCCTCTCACTTGTCGGGCTCCCTTAAGCGAATGTGAGCTCTGGAGCAGTCCAACTCTCCAGCTGCTCCGATCATACCTCTGCATGATCAAGTCCCACCCATGGAACTCACTGGTACTTGCATACGAACTTTTCCCTTGGTGGAACACAGCCCCCATATGCTAATGACCAAGGTTTTCATCCGATGCAAAATTCGATGCACGCACGGAAGACCCGCTTCTGCGGTACCATGGCCTTCAATCCTTGAATCCATAGCCCTTCTTGTCGTCGTGTTGTTCACCGAAGTGGAGCTCCCAGTAGCTCCCGATCATACCTCCATATGATCTAGTCCCTTCCGGGACTGAGTCGTGTGTATCGCATTGCCACGAACTGTTCCACCACGATCCGCTGCACCATGTCGCCTCCTGGTGACATCTCCATTGCATTCTGATCCTTGTGGAATAAACTCAAATTGTGAACCCTCCATGTGTGGCCTCTGCCAATACATCGCAGGGTCTCCTCCACCTTCGATTTTGTTCGCTCCTTTGGCAATCGACCTTCATCCACCCACTCTTGGGTCACACCTAGATGAAGCACCGCTCTAGGACAGTCCGTCGCCTAGTAGCTCCCGAAGTCCCCCGACTTCGCTGCAATCAGTGCACCATTATCTGGATCCTGGGCCTCTGCCCCTACCAGCACAATCTTCGCTGCGCACCGCCTCCTTCACAACAACTTGAATGACAACACTGTGGCATATTCTTCAAGAGTACCCGCCTCTGCGTCCTCTTGCCCCGTGCTAAGGCCTTCTGAACTCAACTTCGCCTCCGCAAATTGAGTCGCCTTAGTTCTTCCATCAAATGCTCCTCCGAGATGAAGTGCATGTGCCCCGAAGCTCCCTTCGTCTTTGGCACCATGCAAGATGAGTCTGCTCCGTCAGAATGAATGACCCATGGAACAACATGATCCTGCTCTTGCCTCTGCAAGAGTTTATGTCCTTGACCTCTGTCCAAGGAAAGCACTATGCCTCTGCTCCATGTTCCATCTTCTATGCTGGCTCCCTTCATGCGGCTTGGGTACTTCGCCAAGTTACACCCAAGTTGCTCCGCTCCTCGTTTTTGCATTGAGTTGATGGTGGCCCTCGTGCCCACCATTCCACGGGTCAGCCCTCCCTTGAGTCCGATCTCCATATCGACTCCAAGTGTGCCTTCATTTGTGTTGCTTTGGGTCGCTCCCCCACTTGAACTCGCAATGCATCCACCAATGCATTCTCTCGAGCGAGATCATACGACAACTCCTCGCCGCTTGCTCAGTCCATCGAGCTTCGTGGGGTTGTTGTTTGTTGAGGTACTCCTCCTCAACATGTGAGGTCCGTCTCACATGATTCTCCCTCTGGAGAGCCGGGACTTATCCCTCCTGGATAACTATCCCGTTGGAGCAACATCTCTCTTCGTTTCGGAGACCACCATCCCCTTGGACTACTCCGATCTGCTGAACAAACTGTGCACTGTTCTGCCTCTTGCAAACGCACTTGCTAGATTGCGACTCCATGTCAATACAGCCCCCACTGCACCCCTCAAGGCCTAGCAACATGCTGAACTCGTTGCACACTTTAGCCCCCGACGGACGTATCCTTCACATGCTGAAGAGAAAGTTTCAATGCTCCATGGCGCCGAGTTTCGATCGCCTTGGGATGGCCACGAACATTCCATCATCCGCATATAAGCCCCTGCATGAGTACCAAATTCTTCGAGCTAGCAATTCCCCTCACCTCTGTGAGCTTTGCATAACTCTTTTGGTCGTTGAGCAACTCATTCCACCTTGCATGGTCTCATCCTTTTGCCAAGCGCCTCGCTTGCCATGAGCACCATCAGGTATGGTTGTCAATGTTGAGTCGTAGCTCAAACTCAGCCATCCCAACCTTTGTGCGCTCCAAATTCTTCCAAGCTTGCCTGTTCTCGTGGTGCCTCTTGCGCGAAGGGTTGGCCATTCCTCTGAATGCCAATCTCAGATGCCCGCTCCTTTGAGCGACTCTTTTCCCTACATCTCCATGCCCGTTTTCCCTCAAACGGTCGCGCGTGTGCTGACTGCCCTCAACACAGCCCCGCTAGGTCCCCCACGTTTGCATGTCAAGTGTTTCTATGAGTGCTTGTCCCGCTCTGATACCATATGACACGGACTTAGCTGGTTTTGCCTAAGTCGTGCGGCACCCTTGCGCGTCCGTCCGCAAAGGTCAGCCTCCCCGAAGCCTCCCTTGATCCCTTAGGACCCACAAAAGAGAGAACAAGACAGGGAAAACGCCTCACTCGGGATCCACAAGCAAACATGTCCGAAAAACACTTTATAGACAATGCAAATTACAAACAGACTTTACAAGCTCTGAATAGTTGCACAACAAAGGGTAAAATGGTCCATTACAGACCGAATAATCTCTCCTACGTGTCCACATGACACAACCTTTATTTACAAGCCTAAAGCGGCCACCGACCCAACTAAAATGGGACTTATAAGCCTTCGGCCGTCCATCTACATGTTGTACAAAGCATGAACATAACAAAAGACACGGACATACCCAAGCATTACATCAAACACCCTGTTTAGAAGTTTGTCCGTGACAGTTCAGCGAAGACGTCGAAAGCCTTCAGCACGACGCGACGAGAAGAATGTGATCTTCTCCTCATCTGCGACGTTCGGCGAAGATGTTGAAGGTCGCAGACATCTCCGGCCTTCGACACGACGCAACAAGGAGAAGAATGCGGTCTTCTCCTCATTTGCGGTATTTGGCGAAGACGTCGAAGGCCGCAGGTGTCTCCGGCCTTCGGCGAAGGACACGACGGAGAAGTCGAGTCGTTGCCTCTCCGTTACCTCCTGGATCGGGATCGTCGAGGGAGGGCGACGCCGGATCGGAAAGCGTTGAGGTTCTCCCTCTTCTCCCTTGACACTTCTTCTCCCTCGCCGAAGCCAGGCTGATACCGTCCGGTAGCGGACAATCCGCGTACCAATTTGCTGGTGAACCAGTACATACCGCCCAGCATAGGCGGTATCATTCGAAATTAAAATCCTTAATCTCAATACATAATGTAGTAAAATTTGTGATGACTCAAATGCATGGCTTCACTAAGTGGGCTATAGTAAGCAAAATTTGACGTATCGAAGTGTATCGCTTCGTATGGGCGGTACATCGGTACACCCCAGTGTATCATGTGTCGGTATACTCAGTACAGATCGATACAACTCGGCATGTACCATACCGATAGTTGGTCAGTACACTAGTATGGATCGGTAATGCGAACCATGATAGTAAGTATCAAATGTTTTCTTTAAACTATTTCAGTGAATATTGTAGAAAGAAGCCTTTTACTGTACAAGATTTGAGTGCAATTACTGGAAATATAAATGAAGAATATCAAGCATTACAAGTGATAGGCCAAGTTGGATCAAACTACTCGACACAGGAAGAGGGCAGCGACCAGGAGAATGCGAGCCCTAAACAAGGGTCATCCACATACTGGTCCATGAATGGATCGGTATGTACCGCTAGTTTTGTACCGTTTTGAGCGATAAAACAATCCTTGTATGGCATTGGCTGATAAGCCAACCGTGGCAGGTGATGAGAGAACTAGCGGTTGCGTGCTACGTAAGGGGTGAGCATGAGCGAGAAGAGAGTGAGGGAGATGTGTAAACATCAACAAAGAAGGGAGGAAGGCGTGACTCAAGGGATTACCGATATAGGGTTCTAATAGGTAAAAGAATATCATCAACAAATCCTAAAGATAGCACATACAATATATACCATTTAAATAAAATCAGGTGAGGAATAAAAAACTAAACTTGAACTTATGGTCAACAAAATAATAGAAGAATAAATATTACCCGTTGAGGATTTATTCCAGCAGCAGCAACATATAAATCCAGCTTCCCAATTGCGATGCCAATACCCTGAACCCCAAGATCACCAAGGCCCAAAATTCGACTTCCATCAGTTACCACAATCATATCAACCTAAAATCAAAAGTTGCCTCATCAACAAAAATCATGGGCTAATCTATTGGTGAGCTGCACATTTCAGAAACTAGAAAGAGCCTGGAAATGATCAGGTTATGAAATGATAAAAAAAACATCAAATTGTATGAGCTTATATAAATATTCCTGTTAATGTGCTAAAGACTAAGCGAACAACAAATCTTTTTGTCCAAAGCCTATGGACTTAGCAGATGACAAGAATCCATTTTTCCTAAGAATTTTGCTTTGTGCTATATTAACTATCAGAGGAAGATAAAAAAGCAGAGGTTATGCCTCTTTGCACTATTCTGGTACCTGTTCAAAATACAAATTTAATCCAAAATGATATAGATATATGTGCAATTCTGATGTGTATTGTATAAATTAGTGTCAAACTATTACACATTTTAATAATGTATTAAAACAAACATGATGTATGACAAAACATGCATGTCTTTTCAAAGTATTATTTTGTCCTTGGTTTATATTGGGTTATAAAAATGAGAAATTCAACCATTAGAAGATGAGCAGAGAGAAGGCATTAATGTAAAGTACAAGTTGCACTAGAAGTGTGCTATTTGTACAGCATGTGACAAAGCTAAGTTGAAGGATAAACACTAAATGAGGAGTCACAAAGAACTGCAGCACTAATGGCACATTTGAAGAGAAAAAAATTGAAAACTTAGTTACTGATTCAATCTATGATGGCAGCACAATCAGTAATTCAAATGAAGCACTCTCTAATAATTGCTCAAACCATGGTCCAAAACGTAGGCCACAAGAAGAGCAGAAGAGCTCGGACTCGCCTCCACTTCCTTATAGCACATTTATTCAAGTTTAACTTGAGCACTAGACAAGCTATATCCTATGCATTGAGGCTCTTCTCATTACTCATCAGCCATTTAATGAGCCATGATTTAAAAACGATAAGCCCAAGTCCCAAAGGACAAAGCAACCAAACCATGAGTTTGTCTTGCCTATTATCCAACATCTGAACTCCACCTTAGGTTGTCTTGCCAAATAGAAGTTTAACTTTCTTTGGGGACTACCAATCATTCCTATTAATACTAAGTCAATAGCATCAATATGTCACAAATCCACAGCACTCAATTGATGTGATGTAATGACAATCCGTTAGCTAAGGAAATTTTGTAAGACAACTGTAACAAAAAAGTTTTTAGCCGACCGACAAGCAAGGAATGCAATTTCGGCTGAAATGGTATGACACAGCTGATGTACTTCAGTGACAATAGCTGTAGTTCCTAGTTTACTTCAACCTCCTCTACATGCCATGGTTACACTTGCCTCAAGAGGCTCCTAGGACGTGTTATTAATGATCATGTGGCAACAACTTTTACCACATACATGCATCAATGCCACACAGTTTGAGTATAATCTGTCATGAGAGCAGTTCCAAGATTGGGTCCAACAAACAAACCATAAAGATATAAAACTTTCAAAAGATCAAAAGTTTCTAACTGTGGAATCCCATCATTTGTTTTAATGGTAAATCTAGGTATATATTAATGTTATGTAGATGTATTACATTCCTCAAATCCCAGAATTTCATCACCTAATCCAACATCTCAACTCTTTATGAATTCTTTGTTGGTGAAGGGACACTTGAATTAATGGAAACAACTTTCTTTGATGGAGGACTATATGATGGAGTGTTTCCCCAATGGATATGAAAAGATAATAATTTCTATTTTCGATCCTTAGAGACCACAATTTCTATTAATTTATGACTTAGATATGCTTTTTGTTCTTATTTAAGTTCAATTTATATATCAAAAGATTAGGAGAAAGAAACATTGACAAAGGGTTTTCATTTTTAGCTATTTGGGAACTTTTTTGTAAATAATCAATACAATTCGAGCCCAAGATCTTGTGATAATCTATCAAAGTATTGCATCTCTTAAATATATCGGATGAGGTTTTGGACCCTCTACCTTTGGTAAATAGACCTGGTACACCACCACCAAGCTAACATTTTAGGTATAAAAATATATTGGATGAGGTTTCAAACCCTCAACCTTCAGTAAGTGAATCCGGTATATCATCACTAGACCAGTGTTTTAGGTGTAAAATATGTTAGATAAGGTTTTGAACCCTCAACCTTTAGGAAGTAGATCCAGTATATCACCACCAAACCAATATTTATGTGTAAAAATATGTTGGAAGAGGTTTCGAACCCTCAACCTTTAGGAAGTGGATCTGGTACACCACCACCAGACCAATATTTTAGATGTAAATATATCAAATGACGTTTCAAACCCTCAACCTTTGGTAAGTGTATCTCATACACCACCACCATATCGGTATGCGTAGTCAGTACAAAACCTCATTCCTTACATGCAACAATGTTCCAGCATGAGCAAGGAAGGGAATGCAATGTCCAAAAATCAATTTTTGAGATGAAGAATTGGACATGCATCTAGTAATCGAAAGCTAGGTTTAGAGAAAACCTAAACTTCATCACTCTGACAATTGTTCAGATTGAGAAATTGCCTGCCACATCAAAACAAACTGCATAGAAGAATCTCGTAGGTTATTGAGTGGATATGTGCTTTAGTTAAGTTCATCTAATCATGGAACAAGAATCATGTTTATAAGTATAACATCTATCCACAACTGGAAGTCAATATATTTTTTTTCTAAGATGTATGGGCACGAATCAACTAGAGCGGTAGCCTCCGAACACTACAATAGTTATGGGCATGAATCAAGATCTAACAATAATCAGAGTTAGCACATATTTTTCATAACATGTAAAAGCTATTATGTGAACCTGCAAAAGCTTGACCTTAAGTGACACTGACAGGTACCAAGGATGCACTACTAATAGGATGCGCTACAAACATGAAACTGTTGATACAATTGAAAAGCATACAGCTTACTGAGCTAATTTCACTGTATATACAGCAAACTCTGAAACAATATTACTTAGGATAATGGATTGCCAGATATGAAAAAAGGTAAAGCCTCATTAACTTGAAAAAGCAGACTGTAACTGTATCGCCAAAACAGGAAAAGCAAGTTTGCTTGATAAGTATTTAGTATAGTTGTGCAAAAAGAAAAAGTAACTCAAATACCAGCAGAGAATAATTACTGTCAAGAAAAATCCATATATTGTTCCCAATTTCAATTCAAAGAATTAAGAAATAGACTACCTGCTCAGCTGGCCAATTATATACCATAGACATCATCTCCCCATGATCAGCTGCACTGAAGTACATTCCCCGCGGTCGTCTAAAGAGACCACTATAGTTCTGGCAGACACGACCAACAGTGGGTGTGTACACTATTGGCGCATATTCCTTGATGTTTTCAATTAACACCTGCACATGTTTAAGCGAATCCATATAACCACACTTACCAAAGCAAAGAGTTGAAATCATAAATGAAAATTTGAATAAAGTAGTGTGCCCGTCATCAAAGAACTGTACATTGATCAGAAAGATGCCATTAGATTACATTACTTGTGCCCATGAATGGTCAAAATCCAGTCATCACATAACAAAAGGCTAACAGGTTCATTAATTAGCAGAAGGATTAAATGATGTATCTCAGTCACAGGAATCCTCCACAAACGACAATCAGCAAACTCGAGATAGAGTACTTATAATCAAACTTCCAAAACTCACTTTGTAGTACATTGTTTCATTTCGGTCATGCAACCTGTTAAGAATGCGCCATTTGGCCAATGCAATGGTGTCTGATGGCCCATCACTCGCATTCAATTCCAGTCTTTTCAAGTCAACCACTGTTAATACAGGAAATTACTTAGAAACATATAAGCAACCAACATACGACAATGCAAGATATTAGGTAGAAAAATGTTCAACATATTATTGAATAATTCTGATTACTTAGAAACATATCAATCATAGTACTCCATTTCTAAAAATTTTACAACATAAAAAATTCAATTAAAATAAAGCCAGCTTAAAAAAGCTTTCCAAAATTCATGTTACAGAAATGCAAACAACAGACTGCTGAGTAACAGAACAATGAAAGCAATTTAATACATAAGTCAAACAAATATATAGCAATCATGTCGTGATAAGCCTAAATAATACATGACTAGCATATGAACAAAACAAACTGTTGAAACGAAGAAAAATAGCATTTTCAGTCTAATTGATGAATTGTAAAGAGCATGATTTGGGTTGAGATGTTTTAGGTCATTAACTTATAAGGACTTGAGACCCACTAAGAAGGTGGAGAAGTTCAATGTTTGGCAAAGAAAACATCCTTCTGCGTGTAAGATTCCTTTATTTCCTATGCTACATTTAGCTTAGACTATATCCCTGGACCATGTTAAGTGGGCCAGTATCTCAGCATTGGTGACTGGAGGTTGACCATCAAACCTTGGGTGTCGGCCATTGCCAGAAGTTATATTGGAATTTATGCTACCAATGCAGGTTATCTGATCATCAGAAGTTGTGCATCGACTGACAAAAGATGAGTGTTTCATGGTTTAATTACCAAATGTGATGGAGAGTATATAGAATGTATGCTTAACAATCTAAAGGGAGTTGGAAGGTCAGAGTGTCAATCGTTATCATTCACGAACACCCTCCAAACTAACCATTGAAGAACTTTTGCCCCTTTACAGTTTTGCCTACACATTGAATAAGTAAAAATATGTTTGATGTTGGACAAGTGCATGGTGAGTAGAGAAAATATGATTCTTTATTTTCAGAATAGAGGAAGGGAAAGAGAGGAAAAAGAAAGACAATGATCATGAAAGATAACAAGGATAGAAGAGATAATAAATAAATAAATCAAACTCACTCTAGTTCAAGTATTGACTCTTGCGAAAAGAAGTCTTGCACTGATGCACATTTTATGCGTGGATGATAGAATTGTATCATCAGAAAAAAGGTTTGAATATCAAATTGTAAAAACATATTGTTCATCCAAGATATCCTCTATTTCTTCTCCTTTGAATTGATGATATAGTTGGATTTGGGTTTAGTTCAACATGCGTTCATTTCAGCATTGTTATTTTTTTCTTTGAAATAATTTCAGTACTTAATAAGAACTTTTTTAAAAATCATAAATTGACACACGGCATTATCTCCCATCGTTCCATTTTAGTTTCAAAGATTACTCAATGGAAGCCAATGAGAAAAAAATTTAGAAGAAAACACAATTTGGTATTACAAGATTTGATTGAAAATTCAGATTCTGTAAGAAAGTTTCATGATGATTAAAGGATCTACAAGAAAAGTCTATCAATCATATAGATTACAAACAAGAAAGATTATTTACCAAAATAAATTTAAAATATAATGCCCCCAAGGATAGAAAGAATAAATGGTTGATTTACACATAGATTGCAATTTTGGCTGGTATTTATCTCCGACCACTGCCTGGCTCACGGACCAAGTGCAGACCAGGCAGTTCAAGCCTGCTACAACGCTACCACCTGGTACAGCCTTGATACTAAGTGAAACTGATCAATTTCAACTTGTACAGCCTGTACCAACCTGTACATGTTGGTAGTGGTCCAAATTTGACTGTTACATTGTTCCAACGATCAAATATGACCTAAACGGACTATTGCGTCTCCTTTTGGGCTTATTTGAGCCCAGTTCAGCAGACTCCTCTCCTCTCTCAGTCTTTTTTTTTCCCTCTAAATGTGCTTAAGCTCACTAATTACCTTCCAAACTGACTAGGGAAGGAAATTATCTGGTGCAGGTTATTGCAGATGGAATAGATTTTATGATTATATGGGAGGTTATGCTGGAGAACAGATAATAGAAAGTAAAGAACCTGCAAAAACATAGTTCCAAGTGAAACAGTAATTAAAGGATCAAATTGTCTGTCTCAACTATGACAAATATTTATGTGATAGAAATCCTACATGATAGACTATTAGATCATAAAATACAAAGACAGCAAGAGTGTGTTTGTAGCTGCTACTGAAGCTACACAGACAAGAAAGCCAGCAACCATTGTTTGTGATAAGAGTACTTAAAAACAAATCAAGATAGAAATTTTGGAACTGCAGGAAGCATACAAATTTTCTGAACTTGGTGAAGCATTCATTGTAAATGATGACTATTTTCATATACAAGTTGACCTATGGCCTACAAGCATCATCATTCAGAAGGTGACATGTTTCAACTTGTCAATTTTGTTGGAACCACAGATTTTAATGTCTTCCAATTCTATCACATATGGTGAATTTGGATATTAAGTAAAATAAGTTTAAACTATAACATTTATGAATAATTTCTACTAGGAATGATTGAAACAATTTACTAAAAATATTGTTCTTATGAAGCAAAAGAATAAAAGTTTGACCCATGAACTTGAGGATGGAAGTCTATGCAAATGAAGGGGTCAGATGAGGCACGTCTTATCTCACCGAATCAAGAGATTTAACTTTGATATTTACTTACGTAATTTCTTAACTTTTTGATTGAATAGAATATAGATTTTATTTACTTGTTTTAACAAACTCTATTAGGAAAGTTTTGAAGTTACAAATATTTTAGGATAACCTTCTACTCTCAAAGCAAGATACGTATAGCCTATAAAAGGCATATCAACTCAACATAAGGATGGTCATCTTTAATAGATTTCTCTTTCAGCCTATAAAAGGCATATCAACTCAACGTAAGGATGGCCATCTTTAATAGAATTTCTCTTTCTTTTGTTTGATGGATTTTACATCTACCCTCAACGATTTGTCATGTCCAATCCTAAGTTAACACTTCAGTCTTCCCATCGATAACCTAAAGAACATAAGCTGAAAGTGCTTGTCCAGGAAAACGCATCAGCATCTCGTCATTTGCAGTTATCCTGTTCTGTAGCTCAATCCACCACCAGTCCACTGTTAATTCAAGTCAACAGGCATCATCATAATTAGCAAAACCAATACAAATTTCAAAAAATGATACTGACAAATTAATCCTTACGATCTTGAAGAATTGATCTTTCAATTAAATCACAGAAAATTCGGGATATTTCTTGTAAGGAACACGGTTCCAGAAACGTACTGAATCGGTCAATCTGTTGCTGCGGAGTCATAACATTCGGAGGAAGAAGCCCGCGAAGATCCAGACGGTCCCGCTCGGTCATGGAGAAGGCTGTGCCCTGATCCGTGCGCAATGAACCAATAACCAGTTAATCAAACAACTCGAAACTCCCAAAAACCCCAAACACGCAGTGGAAGAGTCAGAGAGAAGGATCTCATGGGTGATTAAATACTTTGTTGAACCAGGGGTCGTGGAGGATGTCGAGACTCCGCTTGTGGACAATGGAAGGGCGAGAGCCCTCGCAGGTGGTGAAAGGCCTAGATCGCTCCCCGGCGAGAAACATCCTCAGCCGCCATCGGAGCGGCAACGAGGAAGGGGTTCGCCGGAGGAGACGCGGCAGAGAGGACGAGATCGCCATATCCGGCGATGCTTCTCGCGAGCGGAGAAAAGAGGGGGGTTGGGCTTGGGCTACGAGTAAGAGCTGGTGGCGACGACGATAAACTACTTCTTTCCTTTTTGTCTATGACGCGAGAAAGGGGGAGACGCGCGGCTCATCGACGGCCGAGAAAAGGGACCAGAAAACGACCACTACGATGATTATAACGGTTCTAATTGGCACAGTTCACCCGATAGAATGCTATTGTAACCATACCCGAGAGGAAACACTATGTCTGAGATGATACGGTGAAGACGTTGAGATATTAGAGCGTTGACATTTCAACACAAGATAAAATACTTGTTGGTCTTTTTTTTTTGCATACCACCCATGTTTAGTTTTTACATTATTTTGTAGAAAGAGATTTTTATTTTATGAAAAAATAAAATACTTGTAAAAAAACTTTTCTTGTCAAAATCAAGTTTGGGCTAAACTTACAGTATTCTTAAATAAAATTAAGTAATAATTTTTTAAAAATCAAAATTGGGAACACCAATTCTTGTTTTCGATAACCAAGAACACCGTTATTATTCGTAGCCCCTTTAATTGAGGCCACCTCTACTCATATTTTGTTCATCATCCTCAGTCTACTATTCTTTATTATTCATAGCCTCTTTATGAACAAATGTATCATAATCGGTGAGTCAACATGGCTCGGTCCATGAGTCGATGTTGGGAGTTCTCTATTAGTTGAGTTGGACACCAAGGAGAGTCAAGACCTCGTGATGGGGTGTTGATCAGCATTTTTCGGTCCGGGCACCACCTATGTTGAGCAGCGTCTCTCCGCTCCCGAGTTGGTTGGCAGCTTACCCTCGTTCACTAAATAGTGATTCCCGGGTCGAGGCGCTCGTGGCTCGGGGGTGGCCGTTTACTTGCAAAAAAGACCTTCGTTGGTGATTCTCGACTTTGGCTACTCCGATGAGCGAGTTAGTTGTGGGTTGAAATTGTTTATGCCTCCTCCCTCCTACCGAATGTCAGCCACGGGCTTTTATACTATCGTACGAGGGTCGGTTGTACATGGGTTCGACATGGCCCCTAATCTTTGAGAGTTGAGACGGTACTTCAGACTGGTTGTTGTCTCGGGACACGCGAAGCGACGTCAAATGACGTCGCCCTAGGTTCCCGGGACGAGACATGCCAAACATCATCTTGGTACAGATTCTGACTTAACGTATGAGGGTGCTCCCCTTGTTGATTCTCGAGTTGGCATGATGGACATACCAAACAGCACATTGGTATGAATCCTAACTTGGCGTATCACAGTGATGTATCTTGGACCCAAAATATGTTTATCATCTCTTTTCTCATTTTTATTTCTCGCACAGTGTGGTTGGATTGACATGCGTAATGTATGAAGAATGAAACTAGCACCGGTGAATGTGTGAAGGGGATCAAAAATTAAGGTGACGGAGGATAAAATAATTATTTATGAAAAAAATTTATAAAATTTGAGATGTTCTACGGGTATTTTTAAAAAAATTGACTGCGGCGTCGCCACGAATGATTCCACACCAATCAAAATCTCACGATTACCAAAGCACTGGTACAACGCTTCGAATCCTCGTAGGGGCATTTTGGTCACTCAGGTTGTATGTTTCGCAGACTCGAGCCACTACAGAACGTGAGAGAGCCCCGGCGGTACCCTCACCACGAAACCTCCTTGCCTTTTCTATCTTCCCGGGCTTTTGGACTTCGCTTTCACGCCAGTTCTGTGACAAAAGTGGAGGCCCTTCGTCTTTCTGGAGCTCCTTGTCGCTGCAATCACCGGAAAATGTTTTGGTAAGATGGCGTCCGTCGCGCGGAGGACGCGGACTACTCAAGCCCTGAACGGGGATAAGAACTCCGATGCCAAGTCCTCCCTCTGTTCAACCGCCGGCTGCGGCGGTCGTGGAGGAGATGCCCTAGCTTCCAGAACCAGGGTCAAGACCCAGTGCGACAGCCCGGATGTCATTCTCCTTGATGATGAGGAGGAGGAGGTGGTGGTGGGAGAGGGAGGAGGAGGAGGGCGGACAGGAGGAGGAATAAGAGGACGGCGAGTAGAAGGCCGTCAGAATCGCGAGGAGACGGTTCGTTGGGTTAGAGACTCCGTGCATTTTTCGGAGTCTCTTGTGTCCTCCTCGTCGCAGAACGCCGTCTTCTTTGATGTGGAAAGCGATGAAAATGAGAGTGAGAGCTCTGTCCAGGGTTCCCTGAGGTCGGGATCATTTTCTAACGAGGGGAAAGCGGTCTCCTGGGGCAACTCAGAATCCAGATTGCATGCTGGACAAGCTGAGATAGGGAAAATTCATGAAATCGACGGTTCCAGAGAGGAGTTGGAAGCTGAATCCAATGGACATAGCATTCCAGTTGAAAGTGAGGAAGAAAAGGAAGACGACACTTATGAAGATAGAGAACCTTCCAAAGCTGATGTAGAAGTTGAAGCTGATGATTCTTCCAGTCAAAAGGTTATCCAACTCGATTGTGAAGATGGCAATGAAACGGAAGAAGATATGGCGCTCGATGATGTTGAAAAGGATTGGGGATCTTCGGTCAAAAATGACGAGCTTTCTGGACAGAGAGACGTTAAGGAATCAGATGAAGATGGTGCGAAAGCTAAAGAAAAAATGACGACTGATTCTTGTGTCGCAAAGAGGACTCGATCATCTGTGGGAAAGCAGCAGAGAGTTTCATATGTTCAATATTTTGAAGAGGATGAGTCAGATGATGATGACGCAGACGGGGAAGCATCGCAGGAAGATGTGCCATATGATCATACCAATGAACTCGCTGCCGAAAGCATGAGGAGTACATTTGAAGGCAGAACCGATGGGTGCAAGGAGAAAGGGAGGTGTTCTGCGTCTTTGCTGAAGAAGAGAAGGTTCTCAGTTACCAACATCCCTCTGTCAGTTAGCAACACTGAAACTAGCACTGGTGGCCCTGCGAGCCGTGGTGGCTTTGGCATTTCAGTTCGCACCCAGTCACATTTTGATTCAAAGCTTGATGAGAAGGAAAACAAGCCTGGGATCGCTACTGAGACATTTTGTCTAGATGTGGATGAATCTGATGAGCTTTTTGGCTTAAATAAAGAGGATAAGAAGGGTGGTGAAAATGGTACCGATGGTGGTGAGAGAGAAGGGATCAAACTGGAGGGATTCCGTGTTGGAAAATTCCAAAAGAGAGAGCGGGATAGGCCATTAAAACATTCTGGTATCAAAATCTGTCTTGATGCATTTTTCAGCCACACAGAAAAGCTTCCGGTTGATTCCTTTCCTCCCAAGAATGAGCCATACTGTGAGGAACCTGACTTTTTCTCTTTTGAAGTACCAAAAGGAGTTGAGAAATCTGACTCTGAAAAAGCAATGGATGAACTGTGGGCTGATTTTGAATTCGCTATGGGCTTAGAGAACATTGGCACTTACAATGCTGATAAGGTATGTCTTTAAGCATGACGCTCATGATGAAGTTAGATATTGACAAATGTTCACCAAATTGTAGGGTGGTTTATATCATCACATGTAGTTGTTTCATGGATAGCTAAAAGTTGCTAACTTGTTGCCATGAATGGGTAGCGTTTTAAATAAGTCAAAAGATACCTTCTTATCATTTTGCACAATTTTCATGTCAAGTCTAGACTATTCAAAAAATCCAATCATAAAATATTATTCCCTGCACATCAATCAAGTTTGTTTTGTACATGCTCATGAATATGCTAACATATTTAAATAGAAAAGGAACTTTATTTTTTGCCAATTGAGGTCTATGTGGAAATTCCTTCTTCACATGTTGGTTCTCATAGGATAATTACTAAATAGATTGTCTTGATAATTTAGAGAACAATTTATTTGGATAATTTCACTTCATAAAACTGAATTATGCATGATAATTTCTTCTTTTTCTTTTATAAAATAATGTTTTAACGAAACTTGAACTGCTTCTACTAAGGAAGGAGAGTAGCATATGTAAAGGTGCTATCATTCACTTCTATGTAATGAGAATAGAAGAATGTAAACTACTATTTAGATTTAGGTTCTAGATCATAAACTGTAGGATTTTACTCTATATGTTTATCTGACTAATATATTTGAGTTTCATGTTTTGTGGCCTACTTCAACTCGAAAAATGAGTCAAAGTTTTTGGTGTTCTCGCATTCTCTTATTTGTTAACTTCTGAAAACTTCTATATATTGCATAAAGTAATCAGAGAAATCACTAGAATACTAGTGAAGACATATGAATTTTCCTTTTTATAACTCCATTATTTTGTCAATCATCCATCACGTTCATGCAGTAGATGTGATAAATACCTTTAATATTTATGCCCTAAACTGAGATATCTGTTGCATAGAGACCAATTTGCCCATTGAGAATAGATCACTTTCATGTGAAATTTCATCCAGTAATTTCCACCATATTTGGTGATTTCTTTCTTGTTAAGTTTAAAAGAAGAGATCCCCTGATATTTTGCAGTGTCAAGGAGAAGAATTCAACACACAGGAGCCAGAATATGATCCATTAACTTCATGCTGTGAAGGGAAACATTGTTTTATCCTCGATGAACAAACAGGAATCAAATGCAAGTTCTGCTCTTTTGTTCAGCTGGAGATCAGATACATTTTTCCGTCTTTGGTGAGTGGTCATTTTTTATTTTGTAGCATAGTAAAGGAGTACCTTATGCTGCTGAAACTTAATGACCTTTAATTTTGTATTTTTTCTTTCATGTTTAAGGAAACAAACACTTGGGAGAAGTCTGAGTGGAAATGTTTCAGCAGTGAGAGTGGCCAACTGCATTTTAACGACCTTTGTGAGACATTGACGAAGTTAAATGGACAAGCTTCTCATAGTCATTTATGTGGAACTGTGTGGGATCTCATTCCAGGTGTCTATACAACTATGTATGAGCATCAGCAGGAAGCATTTGAATTTATGTGGAGAAATCTAGCTGGGGGGATTCACCTTGATGAGTTAAAGTCGGGTTCTGGATCTGATGTGCTTGGTGGTTGTGTGATTTCTCATGCCCCTGGAACAGGAAAGACCCGTTTATCCATTGTTTTTATTCAAACTTACATGAAGGTTTTCCCAGAATGTAGGCCTGTGATTATTGCTCCCAGTGGAATGCTCCTTACATGGGAAGAAGAAGCCAGGAAATGGGATGTCAGTATACCTATCCATAATTTGAATTCCTTGGAATACAATGGGAAGGAAGATAAAGAGGCACTTTCCCTGGCAGAGAAAGAACCTCAAAGAAGCAATCTGATACGTCTTGTGAAACTCTGTTCATGGGGCAGAGGCAATAGTATCCTTGGAATAAGCTATAATTTGTTCAAGCAACTAACATCCAAGGCTTCAACTGGTTTAAGTAAGATCCTTCTTGAGAAGCCAGGTTTGCTTGTTCTTGATGAGGGCCATATTCCTAGAAATGAACGGAGTCTTATATGGAAGGTATTAGGAAAAGTCAAAACTGAGAAGCGTATCATCCTTTCTGGAACTCCTTTTCAGAATAATTTTGTTGAGCTTTACAATATTTTGTGTCTGGTAAGACCTAAGTTTGCTGAAAAGATCTCGAATAAAACATTGAAATCCTGTAGGAGGCAAGAGATTTTCTTAGACAAGGAACAAGCTATCCTAGCAGGAGAAAATGGGGGGAAAGGAATATGGGCTACTCTAACTAGTGATGTTACCAATGACAATGTTGAGGAAGTCCGATCAATATTAAAACCTTTTGTGCATGTTCATAATGGTAGCATCCTTAAAAATCTTCCAGGTTTGAGGGAGTGTTTAATTGTTTTGGATCCACTGCCTCAGCAGAAAAGCATTATTGAGAAAATAAAGTGCATTGGGTCACATGGCAACTTCGAGAGGGAATATAAGGTATGCTTAGCTTCCATTCATCCTTCACTTGTGACTCATCTGAACATGTCTGAGGAAGAAGAATCTCTGGTCGATACTAATTTGCTAGAAAAACTGAAATTGAGCCCAGTTGAGGGTGCAAAAACACGATTCGTCATAGAAGTTGTTCGGTTGTGTGACCCACTCAATGAGAAGGTGTTGATCTTCAGTCAGTATATACAGCCATTGGTTATGATCAAAGAACAACTAATTAATGAATTTGGTTGGAATGAGGGAAAGGAGGTGTTACAGATGGATGGAAAGATTCTCACAAAAAATCGTCAACCTTCAATAGATATTTTTAATGATACAAAAGGCAAAGCAAAAGTGCTACTTGCCTCAACCAAGGCTTGCTGTGAAGGGATAAGCTTGACAGGGGCATCAAGGGTTATACTGCTGGATGTTGTTTGGAACCCAGCGGTAGGTAGGCAAGCAATCAGCAGAGCTTATAGAATTGGACAAAAGAAATTTGTATACGCATACAATTTGATCACATTTGGAACAGGTGAAAGAGAAAAGTACGATAAGCAATCCAAAAAAGATCTCTTGTCGAAATTGCTCTTCTCCCCGGAAATTGATTTCAATAATCTCAGAAACAGTATCTCACAGTCAGAGGAGGGACACTTTCCCAAAATTATCTCTGAAGATAAGATTTTGGAACAGATAGTTGAAAGACTGAAAATTATGTTTGTGGACATCTACTACCCACCAAAGGAGTACTGTATATGCGCATAGCCATTTCCTTGTCTAAAAGGGTGGATTGTGGTTATCTGTGACTGGAACCTGATTCATGGTTTGCCATCTTATAGCATGCTGTATTTGGATGTCAACCAGTAAGTTGTTCAGAAGAGCAATAAAAATTTACAACTTGTTATAATGGTAAAAGTATAGCATTTTTTTGATTGTGCAATATCAACTGATACTATGCAAGCATCCAGAAGTCTGATCTGCTTATTTACATTGGTGCTCTGATATTGCATACAACTTACATTATTTGAGTCTCATTTACACACTGTTTTCCTGTTGTCTGTCAAAGTTGTTTTGGTAATTTGAGAAACAATGCATTTATCTATGAGACTTCCAGGTAACAATTCATGTGCATAATATTTATTTTTATTTGGTTCCATAATTTTCATTTTCAATTGACATGAGGCTTATTTGGTTCCATAATTACAGTGGCTTCTGGATTTGGCTCATTAAAAGAAACTTACCTTAGATTATGAAGTAGCAAGTTTTTTCCTGTTATAGATGGGATGACACAGACAATATGCATATGCACCATATTGATTGATTTATTATTGTTGAATACTGAGATTAATGAGAGTTAGGTCTGCTATTAACCTTTCAGCAAGTGAAAGCTTTTCAGAGTTCATACATGATTTAGCACAGATGATTTATCAGCTTTGTAAGGACTTCGCATATATGAAGTCAGAGTATCCCTAGTCTATATTGGATACTTCTCTTAGTTGACAAATACTAAGCTCTGAGTGTACCCATTATAAAGCCACATTTTCTATTTGAAGGTTCATTGTGAATGATCAAAATTTCTTATCGTACCAATTTGCCTAGGAAATTATTGGTTGGATTACTTCCTTATTTAATGCTGCAAGGTTTTGCTGAATACTGAGAGTTAGATCTTTTTAAGTTATTGGTTGTATTACTTCCTAAGTGAAAGCTTTTAAGTTATACATGAGAGTTATTATTATTGAATACTGAGATAGATGAGAGTTAGATCTTCCAACTTCATACATGAATTAGCACAGATCATGTGTCATCTTCTTAAAATGCAAGAGATAGCATACTGTATTGGATATTTTTCCAGGTAAACAAATACAAAGGCTCTTATGTATCCACTATAATCACATTTTTAAATTAAACGAATTAAAACAATATTTTTTTTTACAATATGAAGAAGATAAGTAAAATCTAGATATTGGCTGTTGTAAAAATATCTTCATCACTATTCATCATAAGAGAGCCAATAACATTCTTACTTCCATAAAAAAACACTTGATATATATATATATATATATATATATATATATATATATATATATATATATATATATATATATATATATATATGTGTGTGTGTGTGTGTTTGTGACATTGAATTATTGAAGGACTTACTTTTTTACTTAATATGCTTGATAGGAAAAAAATATTATTGATGTCTTGGTTGACATGGTCCGAACTCCCTAAACGTGACTTCGAATAGTTCAAAAGAAGTTTTTTATATTAAGTTTAAGATATCTTTTTATACCTTCCTCGTTATAATGGGTGAGAATGAAGCTTGTGATTATCTTCTTAAGGAAGATTGTGATTGTCTTCCTTGTCATAATGATGAGAACGAAGTTTATGTGTGTCTTTCTAATCATAATAGATAAGAAGGAAGTTTATGTTTGTTTGTTTTAAATCTTTGTCCATATAGGCAGATGAGTAGAGGGTAACTTGGATCCCATGTGGCGATCACATGTCAACTGACATTGTATTTCTTATCATTTGTCCCCCTCTTCCTAGGCCTAAAAGCGTGCTTCAGGATTCTTATGAGAGGGATTCGAAGTGCGTCATTTAGTTTATTCATTATGGGAGCATTCAAGATTTCCTCTTGTAAGTCGGGCTTTCTCAACTCACATGTATTGAGCATATTTCATCTTGCGCTTTCATTATAATGGATTTTTGCTAGCATATGTTAGGTTTTTTTAACTCATACGTTTCAGCCGCATTTAGCCTTGTCTCTGTCATGATGGATTTCTTTTCACGCGAGTCAGGTTTTTCTGACTTGTGTTTCTCAAGCACATTGGCCTTGTGCTTCGTCGTGACGGATTCTTTGATCAAGTTTTCCCGACTAATACGTCCTGAGCACGTTGGCCTTGTTTACTCTTATTAGATGACAATCCACTAAAGCCACACTAAATTATCACAAACCTTAAAAATAATAAGCATCAAAATTTACGTGGTTCGATATTTCTTCCCTACGGAAATAAATAGCAAAACAATTATTGATTATGGAAGATTTCAGCTATTTTAACTTATAAAATTTGATTTTTGCTAATATGGAATCTTGTCTTTATCCCTTATCGTTTGTTAACAAAAATATATATGTATTTGTTTCTTGAGAACACCCACAACAATCGACAATGTCTAGCAAAAACTAATTGCAACACTTCCCTCGAACTCAGCTTACCAACACACTCGTAAAGAAAAAGATAAGATAAAAAGAATAGAAGACCTTCTGATCCCAAGAAATCACCCTCGACAACTTCAACGTGAATTGATTGCATAGCTGCAGCACATTAAAAGTAGCCCCTAAGAAAGAAAACATTAAAGAAAGAACAGATCTCGTCGCAACTAATTGGTCGGTGAGGAAATCATTAATCTTTTCTTTTCCTCGAGATTGGTGACACCAAGTTTTGCGTTTCAAGTTGGGATTATGTGGGCTTAATCATGTGACAATGACTTATCCCCAAAGCAATAATACTCATGAGAATCATATCTCTATACTTATATCCTTACAAAGTTGACTATCCAAACCGTGTTAATCATTAAAAGACTTAAAATAGCATATATTCATATCTCATATTATTTAAGATACTCCTTTAGTCCTTTGAGTCAATATATACAAATATAGTGTCTCCCATGCATTCTAAATATTTTTAGTATTACGATGAGTTTTCGATGTGTGCATATAAAGTCAACACTATAGCTAATACAAATTAGCTGTAATATTACATATAAAGTCCTCTAATCTTTGTAAATACATAATGGTTTATGATCTTTAGTGTGGTAGGATTACAATGGGGAAGAGAAAGATGTAATTGTGTGAGGAATCACTACCGCATCTCTATCTTATTTGTTGTCACTTGCTACGACAGCCGTCGTCTCCGCACCTCTCCGAACCACCAGGAGGTCTCGCTGCGAAGCTTCTTTGTCTTGCGAACGATTTCGAAGATGAGCCTCGGCCATGAAGTCGTCGTCTTGCCTCGCACGGCTCGCCTTGTTGTGGCATTTCTCCTTGCTTCGGTGCTGACATACGCTTGCTTATGGCTCCCGGAGGTGTCAATACCGTCCATGTTTCGGCTGGTACGTACGCATGCCCGTGCGCCGAACGAGCTTCGCCTCCATCTTCATTTAGATAACCTGTTCTTCATCTTGCAATCCTATCCTATCTATCTATCCAATAATGATCAGAAGCAATGTCTTTAACAGCTGAGTCAAATCAGCAGAACCTGATTTCGTTGTTCAATTTCTTGCAAGAACTTTCGGTTCTGTCATCCAATACATACAGTTTTAGGTAATGCTTTACTTCGATGTTTGGGATCTCCATAGATTTTTGCATGTTCAGCTGGCCGAATTCATCCCCTTTCCCGACTTAACGATATAACATTTAATTGAGCAAAACAAATGTGTTCATAATTACTTCAAACATTCTGTACTTTCTTTGGCCATGCAGACGACCCAGAAAGACGAGCTTCAAAGACAGTTGGAGGGAGCTTCCATGGCGAACAGGACATTGATAATAGGAGTGATTAGTAATGCCTCTGCGGAAGACGACAGTATCCTCCAACTTTTCCTCCAAAGCATGCGGGAAGGGGAGGAGACTCGGTTCTTGATCAAACACATTCTTTTCGCTGCAGCCGATCCGACAGCATACAACAACTGCATGGTTCTTCAGCTTCATTGCTACCAGCTATATACTGGACATGTTTTCACTTCGCCAGATGCAAGCTCTCAAAATGCAAGCTACACCAGCCTCACTCGGACACAAACTCTCTTCCTCGGAGAAGTTCTCGGCCGTGGGTTCAGCTTCATCTTCACAGTAAGTCAGCTGAATTTGGACAAACATTCATGCATGCAAAAGACCACACATCCGTAGTTCTTATTGCACTTCTGCGCTTACAGGAAATGGATGTAATGTGGCTGAAGAACCCATTCGCAAGGTTGAGCCACAGTGGAGAAGACATGCTGTTAAGTCACGGTGTATACGATGGGCATCGATTCGAAGAATTCAACTCCACCAACAGTGGCTTATACTTTGTTTCTTCAAATGAAAAGACTACTGCATTGTTCAAGCAATCATATGCTGTGATGCATCACTCAAAGAGCATGAGAGAAGACGATGCGCTATATGTTTTGAGGTCCGAAGAAGTCCTTCGGCAGTTGGACATGAAAGTGGGATACTTGGATCCGACATCCTTCGGCAGTTTCTGCCAGGATAACCTGGATATCACAAAGGTCATTACGGTGCATGCAAACTGCTGTCCCAGCAATAAAGCAAAGATTGAGGATCTCACAGCCATGCTTGATGCCCGGAAAGCATACAATGGCACATTTAATGCCACAATTCCTGCTCACGGTTCTTGTTCCCAATCATGGAAGGTATATTCTGAACTTATTGCATTTCAAAAGAGCAGAAAGTAATCTTCAAAATGTTTCTATATAGAGGATTTGTCTCATATGTTGAGTTCACAAGCAGAGTTCATGTTTTGTATCTTCATTCAAACCATCAAACCATGTTGGTACACAGAATTCCAGAGTTCCTTAAACATTCACCATAGCATCGATGAGAAATTCGATTCACTTTTGTCAGCTGAAGTCCTGCAAAGATCTTCTCTCGTATATGAAAGATTCATACTTCTTCCTTGCTCATGCATCTTATTGTTGCTTTTGGCCAGACATATCAGCTTGAAACAGCTTTGCAAGGTGCTTCCATGGGGAACAAGACCGTGATCATCAGTTACCTAAACAAGGCATATGTCGATGAGAACGGCATGCTGGATCTCTTCCTGAGAAGCCTGACAGAAGGGGAGAGTACCGCATTCTTGATCAAACACCTCTTCCTCATCACAGTGGATCAAATTTCTTTCGAACGTTGTAGAACGCTGAATCTTCATTGTTATAGGCCTGTTGCCGAGGGCCTTAATTTCTCCAAGGAGCAGCTCTTCATGTCTGCTGGCTACATTGACTTGGTGTGGCAGAAAATTCTCATTCTTGGACAAATCCTTGAGCACGGATACAACTTCATCTTCACGGTCGGTCAATGTAGGCCTTAGATTTCAATTCCAAGAGTCGAATCATTTCCGATCTCACCTTTTTTGCTTTTGCTGTAATCAGGACATGGATGTCATATGGCTAAGGAATCCCTTTGCCAAGTTGAATCTAAATGGCGAGGACTTCCAGATAAGTTGCGACAGATACAATGGCAGTCCATTCGACGATTCTAATTCCATCAACACAGGATTTTTCTTTGTGAGGTCCAACAACAAAACCATCAAGCTGTTCGACATGTGGTCTGCGTCAAGAGAATCCTTTGGGCAAAAGCATGATCAAGATGTTCTTGCTGCTTTGAAATCTGCGGGTGTCTTCAAGCAATTAGGCATCAGTGTTCGATATTTAGACACTCTTTACTTCAGTACATTCTGTCAAGACAGCGAGAGCTTCAAAGAAGTGACTACGGTGCACGGCAACTGCTGTCGAAGTATAAAAGCGAAGATAGATGACCTGACTGCAGCTCTACAAACCTGGAAGAAATTTGATGGCACTACAGCACTCACATGGCCGAAGCACATAGCATGTATACAGTCCTGGAGAGATTAACTGTCAAATGTAGCTTCCGAAATCTATATCTTGTTTCTTCATCTCTTTCATTCCATGAGTTCTTTAATATGTTGAAGTTGGATCCTCCATTAATAAGATATCTGAGGTCTCTATTATTTAGTCCTTGTGCTGCTACGAGCCGAGATCGTCGGTACACCAAGCCATTAACACCACTTGGTACGAAGCTGTGCGTTTTCTCTATCACCACTCCAACCTTTCCCCATCAAAGCCTTCTCTGGAACCATCAGAGAGTGTCAAAGCATGTCTTCACTGGCTTTTGCTTCGTAGGATCGTTTGTACTTTGAAGACTGCTGCTTGAGATCTGTTGAGTCGTTTGTAAGTGTACAGTTCTTTTTCTTTAAATAGATCGAATTTTATTTTGGGAAAAAATACAATCTTTTTGCCCACAATTAAGCAAAATGATGCTGGGAATATGATTTAGCCAAGAAATTGTGAAGGAAAAGGAATACGATCACGTCAACCCAATCATCCTCTTGGGAGAAGACAAAAGCATGAAAACAGTTTAGGCATATGATAAGATTGTGTATCGAAGTGAGCAACATAATTAAATATGTTGATAGAGAAGCAGCGCTTTAGTAGCAATCTTACAAGCCATTCCACAAGACTCGATCCTCTCAGAGACACAAAGCTTGAGCAACATCCATTATTCATGATGGTCCTTCAGACACTTCCGAAGAGAACTCACGTAGTAACAACGCATTCTACGTGGGTCGACTTCCTAAAATGAACTGAAACATTCATGTTCGGAAGAGTTCTCATCGTCGCAGGGAGAATGGGTGTGTCTGCCCTCGTACGTGGTGATGACCATTCGACAGTCCGACGACAGTCGCTCAACTCTTTTCTTCACTCTGCAGTTGTTGTGGGTGCAGCGGTAGTAGCTTCTGCTGACAAAGTTGAGATGACAAATACATGTAGAAAGCTCGATGTTTCGTGTGGAATGCAACCCCTCCTATGATTCCTAGCTAGATAACACATTTGATGCACTTCCAAAAAGAAAAGAAAATTTTCACCTGTCATCCATCTTTCTTTATCTTTATAATCCTAAATTTTACCTAAAAATTTCTACTTGAATCAACATCAAATTCCGTATCATTGATTTCATGTTTGTCAAAAAGGTTTCACTTATCAACTGTAGTTTGCTTTATCAATGGCTAACTGAATCTAGTCAAGTCTTGCACTATATACATATTATTCATTTACTTAGTCCAATGAGTTTTATGTGCTATTGGTGTTTTGCATAGTTGCCTAAATGACTTTATATTTTTTATAAACATAAATTAATTATATTTATTTTCCAACAATGTGCTACTTTCTCTCTCTCTTTATATATATATTCAAAACATAAATAGAGAAAGATCTTAAATGCCAGTTTTGCATGCTTATCATCAGTTCACTCCAACATTTATGAGAGATCTATTTTCAACTCTGGAAATTCTTGAACAGTTATTGACTTCATATATCCTCACTCTTAATGCCTGGATACAGTCAGTGGCACTACTATTCATCATTTGTAAGCTTGACTGGTAAAGAAAAGGAAACTGCATATATTTGAAATGATGAGATTAAAGCTCATGTCAAATAAAAAAACATATGTCCTTTTATGCATTCATATGGATTTATTAGAATCTTTCTTGTTGTTTTGATGTCTTTCAAGTAAGATGATATCTGTGATGATTTACCTACATCCATGATCATTCTTATCGATTGGTGTCATGATTCAAAGACTGATGATGAAGGTACCTGGGATGGAGGCTGTTCTTCACCACTTTTTGCCCATATTTCCTCCACTTGTACCCATCGTCTAGGACATCCACATCGCTTCTTGTTTGGAAGCAGAACCTTGGCTCCCTCATCTTCCTTTTCACCTTCACCTTCCCCTTCTCCAAAGAAGAGCCCCTCCACCTACTTGGCACATAAATAATCATTTCCATGGTGTAGTCTGCTGCTCAGGATATGAGACACAGAGAGGGAGTGGGGGGGTGGTTTCAGATTCATACCATGAGTTATCACCGTCCTTGCTAGAGCTTGTTTGATCATTGGGATCTTTGGAATCTGAGGTTCCCACCTGGTTATATGGCATAGAGACCCAAACAAAAAAGGTGATCAAAGCCATGCATGCCTAAGGAAGTGCATCGACTTTGCCAAACCCATACGGATCTATCCATATACTTGCCTACCTCTTCATTGCTCCAAGGATCGGAAATAGACTTTTCACAGCATGTGGCAGTAGGGTTAGTGAAGGGAACAGCATCGGTCGAAAGCAGAAATGGACCTCCATGTGGTGGAACGACGAATCCCAGACCTTGGAGGCTCTCTTTGGGATACCCGAACTCCATTTGGTGCGCCGCCACGGAGGGTCTTGAGACTGGAGGGACATCGAGAAGATAGCAGCGGGAACTACCAGCTCCTTGGTTGCCTTCCATCAACAATGACAGACCTACCTTGCTCTTCTTTTGGTTTCGCTTTGCTCTGTCTGTTCTTATTGCTCTACCAGAAGCAAAGGCAGGCGCTATTTCATCAGTCTCTGTTGGTTGTCATCTTCCTCCTGGGTGTTTATTGTCGCCTTTTACTTAACGAAGTGCTTCTTTCTTAAGCCTCTCCAAGAAGAAGAGTATGTGTACGATAGGCCCATTTCACACACGTCAAAGAAGAAGATTCCTGTCATCGTATACGTATGTAGGATTTATATGTATCTTCTTCATTATTCCATCGTCATTTGGCTTCATGCCTAAGAAACCATTTGAAGGACGTCAAAGGTGTTGCTTAACGAAGAGAACCGTCACAAGAATTACAGGAAATAGATTACTTACTCTACGTCGAGAAGGACACTGTCAGAGTACGAAAGGGGAACCGCAGCCATTGGCCTGGTTGTCTTTCACTTTCACTGCCATTGTTGCTTTCATAGTCATCGCCATTGTCGCAGCCATGATTACTCATGGAAGTATCGATCGATATCCATTTGCACTTTAGAATTCCTGCTAAGAATGAGTGCTGCCAGAAGCGGGTCCATTTCTGCGTCTCAACGCAGCAACACCGGCTCTATGAAATCATCATGAGCGGCTCACATCGTTCCAATTAAATCTGTCTATCAGTGCTTCTCCACACTCGACCACCGAGCAGAATCAAGGTATGGCAAGATCCATTTTTGGTTTTGTCTATACTTTTCCCACCCCTTCTCTCGCATCTTGCTCCTTCTACAGAGTATTGGAACCCCAGGCTGAAGTAGCCCTCCAATCCGAGAATAAGCTTTATTACGAGAAACGAACAGCATCTTGGCTTTTGTAGGAGATTTTCCGGATTGCTTCTATTGACTGTCCTTCAATGGGATGGCATCAGATATTATGTGATATACGATTACTTTTGACAGCCAATCGAAACACGACATATAACATTTAGTCAAACCGTAAGTAATTGGTTGAGATTCGACGTGTGGTGTCTTGTTGGCCACGAGGGTGCACTTAGTCAGATGATGATGATGATGTAGTGTCATCTAGGCTCACCTAATCAACATGATGATGACATGGCACTATGGAATCACACCTAGTCAACATAATATCTAAACTAAATTTATCTATTTGGGGTGGTACAAGGAAGAACTCTTTAGGTATGATTTGAATTCTCATTTAACTTAAGCGTCTTATCTTATGTGTTTGACACCACCCACGTAAGTGGTTCAAGTTAGCACCCTTGATGCACTTGTGTATCTCATACATTTGATACCCTCTAAATATATGATTCAATACCTCTGTGGTTGTGATTTAAGTCGACATATCTTGATGCTTTCATGTATGTATCTAATATTCTCTATGTGAGTGAATCAAGTTAGCAACACTCTATGCCCAAGTATGTCTCATGCATTTGGAACCTTCTACATAAATGATTCAAGTTAGCATACCTCAACACCCTCATACTTGTCATGCATCTAATACCCCTCTACACGGGTGGTTTAAGTTGACACATACTGATATCTTGTAGTATCCAACATTCCTATGTAGTTATTTTAAGTTGGCATGCCCTCGAGTTTCTTTTGCATCCAAAACCATATATGCAAGTGGTTAAGTAATGTTAACATGCCTTAACGCCCTTATGCATCTCATGTGTTTAACACTCACTATATAGAGTGTTTATGTATAAGCCCCGATGCCCTCTTGCATCTCATATGTCCGACAACCTACGTGGATGATTTAATTCAGTATATCCTGATGCTCTTATGTGTCTCATGCATCTGACACTCTCTATGTGAGAGGTTCAAGTCGGCTTGCCTTAATGCCCCTAGTAATCTCATGCATATGAGAACCCCTACATTGACTATTCATGTTGGGACACCTCAATGATCATGCTCATCTAATGTGTTTGACACCCCATACATGGGTTATTCATGTTGGCACTCCTTGATGCCCTCATGTATCCAACACCCCCCTACAATGTTTGTTAAAGTTGGCATGCTCCAATACTCTAATGCATCTCGTACGTTTAACACTTCCTACATGGATAGTTCAAGTTAGCACTAGCCTCAACTCTTTTGTATGTCTCATGCATCCGACATACCATACACTAGCAATTCATGAAGACAAACATCGTTGACATTGTGCTTCTCATGCATCTGATAACTACTATATGTGAAGTTCAAGTAGAGACACCATAACACTCTTGCATAACTTTTGCATCCAAAACGCCCTACGTGGGTGGTTCATGTCAACATGTCTTATACATCTCATTTATCTGACACCCTCCATTCCTATGTCTAATATATCTAACACTCCCTTTAGCATACCCCAAATGCTCTCTCTGTCTCATGCACCTGACACCAAATAGTTCAAGTTGACATACATTAATGACCTCATGCATCTCAAGCATCTAGCACATGCTATGCAGGAGGTTTAAATTGGCATGCTATGAGAACCTCACATGTATTTTGCATCCAAAATCTCTTACTCCAACAACTAATATTAACATCCCTTAATATCTTTGTGCATCTCGTGTATGAAACCCACTGAATGGGGGCATTCATGTCAACAAGCTGCGATGACCTAACATGTCTCATGCATCTAATATCCCTTACATTGGTAGTTCATATCGGCACGGTTCGACCCTCATGCTTCTCATGTGTCCGACACTCTATACATAGGTGGATCAAGTCAACATTGGTCCAAACTCCCTCGCACCTCACATGCATGTGACAACCCCCCACACTAGAGATTTAAGTCAATATGCTCCGAACATAAGCCATCTCTTGCATTTGACATCCTCTACATGAGCACTTCAATAGCATCCTATGCTATTGAAGTTTATATCATAGCATCTTGATGCTTTTCTGCATCTCATGTGTTTGATACCCTTTACACAAGCACTTCAATTGGAACATTTGACAGTATCATGCCTCTTTTACATTTGATGCCTCCTATGCTAGAGATTCAAGTCTAGTAGTTTAAGTCATCATGGCTTATGTCATTATGCATCCAATACTCATACATAGGAGATTTGTGACAGTATGTCTCAATGCCCTCATGCATCTCATGGGTCCAACAATTCTCATGTAGGTTATTCAAGTCAGCACACTTTGATGTTCTCATGTATCTCATATTTCCAAGACTTGTATGAGGGTGATTCAAGTTAGCTTACCATAATGTTATAATGCATCTCATGAGCCTAGCACGCCTTCTTGAGCCATTCAGATGGCACACCACAACACCATAGTGTATCTTTTGTGTTTGATAGCCCCTACACCAATAGCATACCCTAAAGCTCTTGTACATCTCATATGCTTGACACTACATAAGCAATTCAAGTCGATATGCCTAAGTACCCTTGCTTATCTCATGTATTCAACACTACTAACGTGAATGGTTCTAGTTAGCACACCGGATTGTCCTTACACGTCTCATGCATATAACACTCTTTACACGAGCAATTCAAGTAAGCATGCACTAACGCCCTAGTGTATCTCATGCGTTTGACATCTCCTACACAAGCAGTTTAAGTCAACACATATCGACATGCTCGTGAATGCATCTCTTCCATTAGAAGTCTCTTACAAGAGTGACTCATGTTAGGTGTGTCCCATGGTTTGATAGACTCTATGCAGGTGGTTCAAGATGCCATCATGTGTCATCTGCATCAAACACACCTGTGGAGAGTTCAAGTCTGTTTGTCTTGACACACGCTCACATATCTTATTTGTCCACTCCCTATGTGGGCGGTGCAAATTGACATGGTTTGAAGCCCTTGCTTGTCTCATGTATCCGACACCCCATACAAGGGATTCAGGTCACATGTCGATGAAATCATGCATCTTTTATGTCTGATACCCCATATGCAGGTGGTTTAAGTCGCTAAACCACAATGCCCATGTGTCTCGTGCTTACATTGGTGATCCAATTTGGCATATCCTAAGGAGATCTATTTTGCCATATCCTAATGCCCTAGTGCATCTCATGCATCAACATCCCCCTACAAGGACGCTTCAAGTTGGCATGCTCGACAAACTTGCATGCCTCATGCACTTAATATCTCCTATGGGGGTCATTCAAGTCACCATGCCTCAATGCCCTTGCCCATTTCCTGCATCTGCACCTCTCTACATGGGTGGACATGTCCTAACACTCTTGAGTATCTCATAAGTGAGACACTAGATATGTAGGTGGTTCATGTTGGCATGATATCTTATGCTTTCGTACATACTAAACAAGGGGTTCAATACTCTACGCCTTGATGCCTTTGTGTGTCTCTTACATCTAACACCCCTATATAAGCAATTTAATCCGAGACATCTCAATACCATCATGTATCTCATGCATCTGACACTCCTTGTTAGCACACACTAATGTCCTCTAGTATGTTTCTTATATCTGACACCTTCTAAGCCTTATGCATACTATAACACTATCGTACATCTCATGCATTCGACACCCCTACATCCGAGGTTTAAGTTGGCATGTCCTAACACCCACATACCTATTATGCAACCTACGTTAGTAATTCAAGTCGATACACCCTAATGCTCTAGTATATCTCATGCATCTGACACCTAAGATAATTTAAGTTGACATGTCTCGTGAATCTAACACCACTTATGCGAGGGGGTACAAGTTAGCATAACTCAATACCCTTATGTATTAATATATCGATACCCTCTACATAGGCAATTTAAGTTAGCATGTCTTGATATCCTCATGTTTCGCATGAGTATCACATATTCTATATTGATGTTCTAGAGCATCTTCTATAGCTTTTTAGACAGATATATCTTGATGCCATTATATGTCAATGTCATACCCTGGCACATCTCTTGCATCTGACAAGACTTATATCGATGGCACATCTTAATTTCTTTACATATCTCATGCATTCGACACCCCTATATAGCATATTTAGATAGATATATCTTGATGTTATTATATGTCTCTTGTGTCCAATGCCACTTACGTAGGCGATTCAAGTCATCATAACCCAATTGTTAGTTACAAGTGTCATACAAGCCAATCACTTGAGTAATGTCACATATGATACGTTATATAATCTTTTTTGGTTAATATTAATAATGATATTTTCTCATTTTATATTATGTGATGAATATATACTGTGATGTCCTTGGATCTGTGTAATGAGAATTGGATCATGATGAGATCATGATAATGAGATCAATTCATTTTTAAACACAGATCCTAAATATTTTTGGTCATATGTTACTTTAGAGGGATATCAAGATAATCAGACAAACTAGTGTGCTATATACCCGTCTATATGATAGAGGTAGTTGGTCTCATAATTGCTTGTGTGGGGGACACTAGGGATATAATACAGGTGCTCATTGGAAAATGAGTTCATTGAATGATCTGCTTATGAAATATTGGATGGTTAATGATATCTCATCATCATACAGTCATTTTATAGTCCTAGTTGTGTATCTAGTTCATAGACTTGAGATACTAAGGATGTTTTGTTTGAGTAATCCATTCTTTGATACCAGACTTATATGTATGAAGATTCCAAATCTAGTACAGACGATCATTAGGAATAACAATCAATCTTATGAAGGTAATTATGTATCAATAGATGATCATCTACTCTTGATATCATGAGAGAAATATCTCATATGTCTTTATTATGACAAATCTCTAGCTAGGGTCAATCATATTGAGAGAATCCGATAAAAGCAAGACTCAGATTGAGAGAGAATCCGATAAGAATAAGACTCGGATGGATTTCGTATGGGCCTGACAGCACCATGACCGATATACAATTTTTAAGATATTAGATAAATGAAGGATTATAGATACATGGTAACTAAGGGCAGACAGGTCCAATGGATTATATCCCATTATACCGTCTAAGGACTATGACGTAATAACATAGTACGTCTATAGTAAATAAGTTGAGTGAATTATTATAAGAATAATAATTCACTAAATCAGAATGAGTTCTAATATGTACAACTCACGGCCAGTATTAGACCTAGAAGGTTACATACATATGGTGGATAATGCGATGAATAGAGGATTGAATATAGGATATTCAATCTTATATCCTATATAGGATATTGAATAGAGGATCTGACAAAACAACGACTAGCCCTTGTTTTGATGGATCAATTGGGTGAGACACAATAGAACTTAAAGTGGTTATTAGATAGAGATCTAATATCCATTAAGCTAGTGGTTATTGGATGAGGATCCAATACCCATTAAGGTAGATCCATTAGGGTTAGCAGCAGGAACTCTCTATAAATAGGAGTTGGGGCTTCATGAGTCATAGGCTAGACCGTATAGCCGGCCACCTATCTCCTCTTTAGCCGTGAGCCTCTCCTTAATGTGAGAGAGCCACCCCCTCTCTTATCTACTACTATGTGGTGGTGCGTGATCATGAAGAGAGAACCTGTTGCTCAAGGAGATGCGTCATCGTTGTGTCCACTGTGTGGATCACCACTATAGAGAAGTTTGCAAGAGCTCTTTTATCCACGAACTGACATTTACAATTTAAGAGATATACAATCTCCCATATGTGAGAACGTCTCTACCACTTATATAGTTTTTGTCGTTTCGACTTTTTCGCTCTCGGTCATCACATGACGATCCGATATTTTTCTTTTGGGAATCGATTTTTGTTTTTATTTTCGTTGCACATGTGATACTCTCCTAAAGTTTCCCAACACTAATGCCCGCTAGTATCTTATGCATCTAGCATCCCTACATAGATAGTTCAAGTTGGCCCACCCCAACATCTCCATGTTTCTTATGATTTGATATTGTATATGCAACAAGTTTAAGTTAGTGTGTCACGACACCTTGCATCTCTTGCATTTGACACCCCTGGCATTTCCTTGCATGCCTCATACATATGATACGTGGATAGTTTAGGTCAACATAACTAAACAAAACACTCTTATGCATCTTGTGCATTCAATATAACCTACATATATGACAAAAGTCATACAATACAACGCTCTTGCACATATCATGCATCTGACACCCCTAACACAAGCAATTCTAATCGACATTGCATACATATGTATCTCATACATTAAACACCCCTACATGGTGGTTCAAATTAGCATACTCAAACGTTTGTATGCTTTTGATGCATTTGACATCCCCTTAGCATACACCAACACACATGATAACGAGTAGCAATAATTTTTTAATAATAGAATAACAAAATTAGAGAAGTAAAAAAAGATAGTAATTTAAAAAATAAAAAAAATAAAAAGATAATTAGTAAACTCGCTTTGGCTCAAGAAAAATACTCGCAATGAATCATACAATCGGAAAGATAATTTGTGACCTCGTACCACTCACACATAATATTGAAAAAGAAAAACTCAATTCATTGATTCATCTTCAAATTATCCAATTACAATATTCTAATCTTTTTTATAAACCCAAGTAAAAGAATAAAAAGAAAAAAAGATTACAATCGTATCAAATGAAATACATAATATGTACCATTTGAAAAAGATAATAATTTTGACTTAGATTTGAAGACGAATGCATCCCTTATGTGTGTGATGCATGCATATAACATATCTAACTCAACCAATGCATCCCTATTTTATTTTAGTCTCTGGTATGTTTTTATTTTAGACTTACTAAACAAATTCTAAACTTGTTAGGCGGTTTCAACAGCCAAAACAAACCAACGCATATTTGCTTTTATTGTAAACTTACTAAACAAATTCTAAACTTGTTACGGGTTTCAACAGCCAAAACAAACTAACGCACAATAAGTTATATATTAAAAACATATACATAATAAGAATAATTTCTACTTTCCAATTATTTTTCTTCTCAACTTTATTACATAAAATTTTACCAAACAAACACTAAAACATACTTTTTACAAGAAAATAAGAAATACTAAAAAATTGGATAAGATGAAATCAATTTAACTATATGGAATTGATGATAAAAATTATCCAAATCATATTGTCCCAAATTTGTGATATTTATGTATTTTTTATTATTATTTTCGGGTATTGAATCAATGTGATTATAAGGAATTGGCAGAACCAAAAGTAAAATAACTTGGGGAGGGAGAAGCAATGGCAGGCCGGAGAAAGCAAGCACCGAGCAATCGGGACCTCCTCCGTGTCATGTTGGCCCTCCCATGGCCGCCACGTCGATTCTTCCCCATCCATCGACTAGAGCACGACAATGGCGCCGCCTTTCCCTCCCCCGTTCCAACACCGGGACCGGTCGATCGCTCCTCCTCTACCTCCCAACGAACCGCCTACGCTATCTTCCTCCCCCCGCTTGCGCACCACCTTCACTTCCCTCGCCCCACTTCTCCACTCCACCAACCCTTCCCTTTTCTTCTTCTCCTCCCGTCCTCCGCCATCTCCGTCCTCCGCCATCCCCTCCCTTTTTTATTGCTGGAGGTCTATTGCCGTGGGTTGCATTGGATCCTACAGAGAAAACGTGGTTCGTGCCTCCCATGTCCGCCCTCGTTCCTTGACACTACCTCGTTGGAATCCCAAACAAGATCAATTTTTTTCGTTCCCGAGGATAGAAAATGATCGGATTTTTATAGGTCGCTGCGTTTGGTTGGAGAGAAGAATATGAGTACGTTACGACCTCAAATCCTCCGGCCTCGCCATCAACGGTTACTCTTGGAATCTTAAAAAGGATCAAACTTGACGAGAAAGATCGGATTTTTAGAGGTCTAGCGTTGGAAACTGTGCTCTGAAGAGAAGAAAATGAGGTCGGCCCCGCCTGGGATCAATCTGTTGCGAAGCATTGGAGGCAAGGAGTGGAGCCGCAATACCCACCGCGGCCTCGTCCTCGCCCTCACCTTCGTCGCCTACGCCTGTTACCACGCCTCGCGTAAGCCTACCAGCATCGTCAAGAGCGTCCTCGACCCCGAGCCCCCCTCGTCGAAGCCGCCCCGCTGGCCCTTCGGCCCTGTCTTCATCGAGTCCGATGGCGGACGCACGGTACTGGCATCGCCCGGTAGCCAGGGCTGGCCGCCGTTCAACGGGACCGATGGCACGGCCAAGCTTGGCGAGATTGACGTTGCGTTCCTAGCTTGCTATTCCCTTGGGATGTACGCCGCAGGTCATCTCGGTGACCGCCTTAACCTCCGGCAGTTCCTCGCTGCTGGAATGATGGGCAGCGGTGCTTTCGTTGCCCTCTTCGGCGTGGGCTACTTCTTGAACATTCACGCCTTTGGATTCTACCTCACCATGCAGATGCTGGCCGGATTGCTCCAGGCTACCGGGTGGCCGTCAGTGGTGGCTGTGGTTGGGAATTGGTTCGGGGAACGGAAGAGAGGACTCATCATGGGGATATGGAATGCCCACACCTCAGTTGGGAACATCTGTGGATCATTGCTCGCGGCCAGCGTGCTGCAGCGGGGGTGGGGTTGGTCGTTCATTCTGCCAGGGGCTTTGATAGGTTCCGGTGGGATTCTGGTGTACTTCTTCTTGGCTGCATATCCGGAAGACGTTGGGCTTGGTAGCAGCCGGTATGGCAAGGTGAATGATGTTCAAGATGAGGAGGCAGGGCAGGAGATGGAATCGACGGACGACACAAGAAATGCCATTGGGATTGCCAAGGCGTTCTTGATACCAGGGGTGGTTCCATTTGCGCTCTGTCTCTTCTTCTCAAAGCTTGTCGCCTACACGTTCTTATACTGGTTGCCATTTTACCTCAGCCACACTGGTAACTTTTCCTCATCCTGACTCTGTCTGGTTGTTGGTAGTGAATACAAAAAAATGGATTTTGATTAATGTAGGATACATTAGAACTATAAGTTTCTTTTACCTTTCTGCATCTGTGGGGAGGTTGGAGTGGGGTTACTTGTTTGCATGAATGACACTAGTCTTTTAGCTTTCACATTGCAACTGAGGTAAAGAAAAGGGCATTAAAATGTAGGGGAGGTTTCGCCTTGAGGTCAAAACTTGCATAGATCAAAGCTATTAGACGAGCATAGGTTGCAATTGCTGGCTTAAATTAAGGCTCTCTACATGTTCATTGAATATTGATTGGGATTGTCGTGTTGAATCAGAAAAAAATTGATATGGTTATTAGTTATCTCGCAAATGAAGTGCTTAGTATAGTGAGAATGTGATTTGTGGGCGGTGTTTGTTGTTTAATAATCAGAATCGTCTTCACATGATTGACTTTGGATCCAATGAGAGTATTTTATAACAGAGACATGAGAATGATAATGCTATTATGGTGTCCTCTTGGATGGGAAAGGTGCAAAGTTGTGTAATTCTGTATTACTAATGCTTGCAAATTGTGCATGCCTTTGCATGACATATTTGGCACATGCATCATGCTACAAATCTTTTGCTAGACCTTTATGGTTGACAATATCAGAAAGCTCACTGCAGAGGCCTCAACCAGAATTAAAAACCCATCCTACTTCAACAACATTTTACCTCATAAGTTTCATATGAAAAATAATACTTTTGAAGCAATTTGTTTTGTTCATTCATGAATAGGAAATGGTGACCCTGATGGTGTTGTGCCATGCAACAAGAATAAAAAGTATTTTAGTGAAGCTTATTTGTTTTGTCATAAAAAACCATGGACATAACTGACTTCATAGCTGTTCCAATGAAGTTAAACCTTGATTTTGGTGTGAAATTTTAAAGAGTGATGGTTCATTTGTTCTTGTGCATATTCTCTTTTTATCCCTTCATTTGAATGTGTCACAAATTGGTGTTTCTCCCTTGCAATAGATAGTTGGGTGGCTGCTTTGGTCTGAATCAGATCAAGCAGGTCTAAGTAGTTATTGAGTACTTGGTTTCTCATGAAGTAGACGTTGCTTCAGTTTGATTGGTCTACTAAAATTGAGGCTGCATGACAAGTATTTGTACCAGATTTATGGGGAGAGTGTTTTATAATCATTGCTTATCTAGGTAGGAAACATCAGACAAGTGTCTTATAGAACCCAAAATAATTTGGATTCTTAATTATTTCACTGCCTTGAAAGCAAGGTTTGCAATACCGTCAAGTACGGTATGGTATGGGGTGCTATTTACAATTCGACAGATGAGGATAAATGGGCGGTATGCTCGGTACATTACTTATATTGCCCGGTATGCCCATGTGCCACCTTGTACGGAATGGTACAAGCCCTACATTGAGAAATTTCTTGTTTTTTTCTTTTTTTTCTGGTTTTCCTAGGCTGAGTACCGACATTCGGTGCACTGATACATACCACTACAGTATCATCCTGAGCCTTGACCGGTGCTTGAAATTGCCTACCTTGCTTGAAAGTACAACATACTTTAGTCTTTTAATTTGAGTTTCTTGCTTTGTTTGTTCCCTCCATTGCATGATCAGAAGCATCTGCTAGGAGACTCTTGATTCTGTAGGTTGGTCGAAACTGCATATAGTTGATTTAATTATGTGAGAGAGTTTTTTTATTTGTTTTTTCTTTTTTCTATTTAATGTTGTTTGTTTATTTACTTTCTGAAACTTGATATTTAATTTCATTATATGTTGTGTTACCCTTACTCAGTTCAACTATTCAATCTCAATTTGATCACCGTTGAAACAAGCATATTGGTCTGATCTCCAGACTAGTGATTGGCTAGCTTTCACTTTAGCTGTCATTATTGACAGAATTTAGATTATTTTTATCATAATTTTACATCTTCATTTATGATGCTACAAATGCTGTCTTGAGCATTATACTCTACTTTCTAATTTATTGTGGTCTTCCCAACAAGTTCCTATTATTATGATGGTTTGCAAAAGAAAAAAAAAAACTGTTTGGAGCTTGAGAATTGGTTGCAAAAGGATGTTTTTTCTCGTATTCAACATATGATTCATTATTCTATTATTTTGATTGAGATGAAACTTTTTGTACTTTCCATGTTGAGAACTATAAGCAACTGTTATTGGATAGCCTCTTGCACTGAAGACACAGTGTGCTTCTGATTGAGATTTACATGATTCTTTCAAATATAATCTATGCTTGTAACGAAATATTCTTCGATCATCATCTAATGAATCATTCCACTCATTGAAGAAAACTAATTAAGGGCTTTGAGGAGAAGTATAATTGACTTGATCAGAGGATTCTGATGCATTCCCATATAATGAAGAGTAGAAGAAATACTTGAGAAGGAAGATATAGATGGCTAGAACCTGCAAGAAGTATAACTTGAAAGGATTAAAAGAGTAAATTTAAGGTAGTTAACAGTGTAAGTTGAAACGTGCACTGTTACACAACTCTCCTGCAATGTTGGATCTGGAAAAGCTCAACATATGTAGACTTACCTTACAACTGAGGTTTTCGTGAATCGGGCCATATCATCTATATCGCAAAGGAGCAATCTCTCCATGACACCGAGGTCCACCCTCTATTTAAAATTTAATCCTGTTATACTTGAAACTTCACAAAGATACCACTTTTTGGAGATTAGTTTTTTGGTTTGCTCACCAAATAATTCTAGATGTCAGAATTTCAAGTCCTGACAAATTGACAGTGTCCTAGTCAGTTTTTTTTGTGCTGGTAGGATGTTTCTGACATAACTTTCTATACTTGCAGACTTGAACATGTATATTATTTTTTGTATTTAGACCTAAAATATAACATTTTGTTTAGCAGGAGGCTAATAAAAGATTGTGAGGGCAAGTACTCAGTTCATATATGAGTGTGATGTACTGATAACTCTATATCAGAAGTTATTTTCTGTCATGTCATATACTACTTTCATGAAATTGTTCAATACATTCAGTCATTTTAACTGGACCAAATTTGAAGACAATTGCAGCTTTGGCTGTATGCTGCAGTATCGCTTATCAACACTCTGAAAGCAAAGATTGCGGCACTGCATGTGTTTCTCATATTCTATGGGAAAGAGGCACCTTTCTTAATTACAGTTATCAAGTTGAACTCTTATTATATTACTATTGTCTGCATATGTTATTGTTACTTGCATTCTTTCAGTTCAATTTGTACATCTTAGATGCAGCTGTAACGGAACAAGTTCTCACATTCAGATATGCCTAATTCACTATGAAGAAAAAATCTTGCAAGTGATATTCTTGTTTCATTTTCTTATGTTGCAGCAATTGGAGGAGAATACCTGTCAGTTAAGTCTGCTGGGAACCTTTCTACTCTTTTTGATGTGGGGGGAATCATTGGTGGGATCCTTGCTGGTTTCATATCTGATCAACTCAATGCAAGGGCCACCACAGCAGCCACATTCATATACTTAGCGATCCCTTCGCTTTATGCCTACCACACATATGGGTGCATTTCTCGGTCTGTGAACATCATGCTGATGATGATCACAGGCTTATTTGTCAATGGGCCTTATGCTCTGATAACAACTGCTGTTTCGGCTGATCTTGGTACTCACAGCTCACTCAAAGGCGATTCGCGAGCATTGGCAACTGTAACTGCCATTATAGACGGTACTGGTTCAGTTGGTGCTGCACTGGGGCCTCTTGTCACTGGATTTCTTTCAAGACACGGATGGAGTTTGGTGTTCAAGATGCTAATGTTTGGAGCATTTATTGCTGGTGCCCTTTTATTTGTTCTGGTTCGAGTTGAAATAGCACAGATAATTCAGCATCATAAGAACCCATCAACTGATCATCCAAGCCAGCAGGAAGTGGAAGGTACCATATGTCCAAGCTCTCCATTTGGTAACTTTTTTCTCTTCTAGGAGTATACTCGTAAAAATCATTCGATTCTGCAAAGCGTGCCGACTGTGGAGAGTAATGATATTCTTTCTCCTTGCAGGTTCTGTTTCCTCACCACTTCTAATGGAGGATAGTTGATGAGAAAGGTTACATATCCATACTTAGTGGCAGGTAGATTCACAGAAGTCCTAATACTGTTCGATAAACAGAAAGAAACACCCCACAGAAAGCTAAATGATTAGAAGAAATGCAGTGAGCACACTAAGCACCTACAAAGGCAGCGGCAGAGTTATATTCAGATCATTATAATCTGCAAGTGTCTGACCAATTATTTATCTTTCGAGATCTTGTGTTACATACATTTAATGATAAACTCTCTTCCAAATTGTGCATTCTGGACTTATATAGATTCATGTACCAAATGCTGTGGTCTTTGATGCTTTGATGGTAAGATGATAAGTTTTCTACACTAAAAATGCGTCTTCTATTACGATACCTGAGCTGTTCTTTATCAGTAATATCAAATTTAGAACAATGACCTTATGATCAATTTAATCTATGCACAGACTCTCAACTAACCTCTGTGGAAGCTAGTGATGTTTGAAATCATTTTGTTATGGTATCCTGTTCTTCCCCCGAAGTTAGATAGTATGATCCGTTTACAATCCTCCAGAATTATTGACATGACTTCTCCAGGAAGAGCCTTATTTTCTTGGAGACTCTGCTTCCAAACCTTGTGCAATAATTAGAACCTCGAAGCACTCTTCCTGGCTTGCATCATTATCATTGTTTTCTTAACGATGAGGAATCCTGAAAGCCCAAACTTCCCTCCCTTTACTACAAAAATCAATGCCTGTCCGAAGTTTAATTAGCACTTCCCTTCCTGCTTCAGCACCTTTTTATTGAGTCTTTAGTGGGTTTTCTTTTAGCGAAGGCTCCAAGGCTTCAATGAAACTTGCATCAATGAGTGAATATGAAAGAAAGACAACGATTGATGCTACAGAAACTACAGTTTCATTGTATCTTTAAGGAAAACGTGATTCCATCACCTTGTTTCATTGATTTCATGAATGAACTGGAAGTCTGATTTGACATAAAATTATGTAATAAACCCAAAAGATCAAATATATATTTGTCCATTTTTTGGCAAATTGCCCTACAAATTGTGTTTAGTCTGTAGATCGAAATGCTATAGGTACTCCAATTTTCCTTGATTACAGTCTCTGCAACTTTCTCAGAAACTACCTCCCCGAGTCCTTTTCCCTTCATACCTGTCTTAACTTGACTTGTGAGATTGAGGAACCTCGGACTTCCACCCATCCATGGACGAGTGCATTGTTGACCATTAGACTGGCACCTACCAAGCTCTGTGCAGTTTCCAGAGTGCATCTCCACAACCGTGATGTTCGAAAGGTTCATCTTCACCCGGAGACCATTCAAATCAATGTTCGACATGCATGTCTGGATCTACGAAGACCAAATTCCAGTGAGCCACACAACTTTCTGCGGTGAATATTATCTCAACCTCCAAACGACCCAATGCTCAGAATTACACAAGCATCTATCCTTGATGTCACTGAGATGGGAACAACAAAGTAGAGGAAGAGACAGAGAGGGACACAAAGGTATTCCTCGAGGCCTCTTTGCTTCAGGAAGACACCATCTACCTTCTGAGCGTTTCATTTATTATTATACAGAATATGGCACTTACAAAGATGAACAGATGTTACATGCGTGATCAGATCACTCTTATTGCACCTGCTGCTCCCTGAGTAGCTAGTTTAGTCAGACTGTGTGGCGCAGGAAGTGCAATCCTCAGCTCCAAATCACTGGGTTCATCTGACAGAGGAGCATCAGAAGAGAGAGGTTGGCAGCTTGAGTATGACGAAGATACTCCAAGGAGACCTGGATCATCTCCCACAGTGCTGCTGTCCGAGATCCCCACCTGAACAATCAGAACCCATGGAACAATCAGAACTAAGTTGAAACTGCAAGAGGATTACCAAACGGGTGCCTCCATGGACACGAACAACTCCTGCATGGGGCCATACTGCATCTATGGCAGTACCTGCGGCTGAAATCTAGATTACATCAAAGGAAGGCAGACGAGCTACAGAAGATCAATGCTGAGAGAGAAGGGAATTTACTCGATCAGAGGTGACCACATCGAAGAGGCTGGACCTGCGCTTCCTTTTGCCGGGATTGTTCTTCCTAAGGAAATACTTCTGAGCGTGGCTGGCTACTTGGGTTGGAGTTCTACTGGTCACAAACTCCCTGGAGATTCCTCTCCAGTCGCCCTTCCCAAGCTTTTCCAACCCAGCTAGAAACGTTCTGTGCTCTTCCTCCGTCCAGGGAATTCCTGTGAAGAACAAACTCAGAGATCGGCAGGAAAGTGAGACCCCAAGAGAAAGAAAGGACTCACTCGGAAGCTGGTAGATCTCGAAGGGTGAATTCAAGAACATCGAATCCCGAGGAAGGAGATCAAGAGGATTAAAACTAAAACTAGAGAAGCAAAAAGGCAAACGAGACCAACCTCGCTTCCTTTCCTGGCCTCTCCTGCTCCCTCTCTTTAAAGACTGGTCCAGGCCGCTGTCGGAGACGTAGGCCCGGTTGCTGCCGCCGGCGCCGGGGGCGGCACAGGGAGATGCGACCGTGCAGGAGGCCAAGCAACCCATGCTCCAGCATTTCCTCATAACCTCCTCCTCCTCCCCTTGGGCCGTCCCCAGAATCCTGACGCCAAATAGCTTCACTACCTTCTCCCTCTTGTGCTCCTCCACCACCGCCTCCATGGTCGAAGCCTTGAAGCACGACGCTTGACTCATCTCTTTCCCCACCCCCCGTAACATGCTCGCTTGCGAGGTATAGAGAATCGGAGCTCCCTCGTGGACTTCCATGAGGACTTTGGGTGTGAATTGCTTCGAATGAACCCTTCGAGAGCGGACCAATGCAGCAACAGGTTGACCAGCTTACCGCTACGTGAGGATAAATGGGGCCATCGATGAACGGAAGAGAACAAACGAGAATTTGAACAACAATATTCTATCATGTTCACAGATAATTTAATCCTAAATCAGAGTGGGAAATGAGGTGCAAAAGTATTAACATTCGATCTCTACAGAAACAAATGCATCCACCAGATTGTGTTATTTGCTTCAGAGAATTTGAATTGTATCTCCAAAACTATAAGCATGTCACTTCCATTTCAAATTATTCCAATATTACACCAATATGAAATTGCTAGAAAAAATTATAAAAATATTTTCATTCGTAAACAATTAAGTATAGCTCCGATAAATTTAAAAATATTAGTGACACGAGAGATATCGGAGGACCAAAAAATTATAAGAAATTATAAATTAAAATTTTAATTTTTTTTTATTTAACTTTAAATAATTTATTTCGATCGTAAGTTTGTACCATAAACAAGTGTGAAGCTCAAGTAGGTTAGGTAGTTTGCAAGATCTGTTTTTCTTGGCACTTCTCATGTCACTCTGCACATTAGTCAAGTGTTAGGGGTGCCATTGAAGCTACAGCAAGGAAGGATGTATGGCTGTTAGGATGACATGATAAAGACTTGTTTGGCTGACATTTTCTTTCTCTTCAATTCTTAGATTCATAAGCTTATCTTTGTCTTTCTTTACATGTTACCCTCCAACATTGGATGGATTGGATTGCAGAAAGATAAGAAAGCAGATTCCATGTCCTTGTTTGAGAATGACTTGGAAGGTAGAAGAGAGCTAACTGGTTCAAGTCTCACTGTGAAATGGTGCATGATTCTTCTTTATATTCTTGATGGAAGGAAGGGTTCCAACATAGGCCTCCCAACCTCAGACCAAGTCAAAGTTTGGATGGATTTAAATTGTGCATGACATCCTAAGTTTGAGCTCCTTGAGATATGACATAAAACAGGGGGTGTGACTATTACCAATCAATTCATACCAAGGTTTCTACTTGTCCCTTATTGATGGCCCTCAATCAACCAAGGAAAAAACATGCATGCATTTCTTCTCAAAATTCTCAATCTGGTGATAAAGGTTTCCCAGTATTATAATTTATCATTTTTAAACAAATAATAATTTAAAATTTTCGATGCGTCTCTCTCGATAAGATTCTTCTGATTCTCTAGTTAGAAAATTATGAGATGGATTACTATATAAAATAAAAAGATCTAACCTTTGTTGATAGGCTTGTTTTATAGTTAGAGCATACATACTGAGTAAATAAAATATTCTTCAAATTGAAAAACATTCTGAGAAAATTTTTTATTCTGGTTCTTATTTACATGATGGAGTCAGCCATTATATTTTATTTTTTAGCTCCAATTATAGTCAAATAATTCTTCCTATCACTTATACATATATTGGGTTTAGATAACTAATGAGGCTAATTGAACATGGCAAAAAAATAACCCAAGAATTGACAAGCAATATAGCATGTTCTATCAAGTTTCTGGGTGGAGTATTGTTGGAGCAATGAACATGAGCATGTTTGTAAAGCTAAGTATTGAGATTAGACCAGGATTTTGCCTTACACACATTGGATGCTTATCTTGCCTTTATTCTGCACATAAGATTAGTCCATGATGGCCCATTGGATCAACTGTGTTGGCCTATGTCATCATGATGCATGGTTCCAGCTTATACAAACAATCATCATGTTCTTAGAAGATTCAAACACAGAATCTTCCACCCTGACACCATATTAACACAAAAATCTTCGTTTTGGAAAAAATGAACACATGAAAATCTTCTTCTGAATCGCAAGCAAACACCCTTTGGTTGCAAAAAGAATTGGATAAACTGCTCATCTATAACTATAAATGCATTTATATATGATAGGGATAATTTTGACACTCCATATCTCTTTTCATTGTGTAAGTAATATTTAAATAAAAATTTAAGAACCATTTACTGGTCACCAGTATGATGTTACATCATCTGTCTCGATTTTTCTTCAAATGGATATTAATAATCGGAAAGAGAATCTGACTCCATATTAATAATCAGATGTATAATTGACTTTACTATCTTTTTCTTCCGGACAAATGACAAAAAGATCACGCTTTGCTTAACCCAAAAAAAGTAAGAAAGACAAACCAGAAACCTCATCCCGATAGTCCCCAAGTGTTACTCCTAGGGGCACATGCTGATAGGCCGATCACATTAAATACTTTTGCCACACATGGTAAAAGGGGCCTTAATGGAGACCAGTTTGCTCCACCCAACATTTAGGTATAAAAGTCTAGTCCCAAGTTAAGCTAAGGCAAGCTAACTTTTTACTTTCTCATTTACACTGTTGATATTAGTGTCCTCCTTCCTCTCTGTTTTCCTAATTTAATTATCGGATAGATCGAGTCAAGACACCCTTAACATAAGCCTATTATGTAGGATCATCAACATAGCCCGAAAGCATGGCCAAGAGGCTACCCAACAGAGGCGACTGCCCAGCTCCCAAACTAAGTTTCATCGCTTGAAAACGAAACCACTTTTGATGAACTATCTCTCCCTACCCAGCAGACTTATATTTTCGATAATGAATTAACCGAGTTAACTCAGCGATCGATGATCTTTATACATTAATAATATTTTTAATTTTCCAAGTCATGCCGTAACTTAAACTTCGTAATCATGTGTTTTCTGTTTTGCTTCTTTGCCTTCAAAAAAACAAAAAAAGTCGCATTCACAAGATAATTTATCTCACAAAGACATTGACTTCCGAATGTGGATATGCAGGAACCTTTTGCATCACAAACAATGTCTTGTATGGTGGTGGGAGTGAGAAAGTAGCTGATGTAACACCACTTGTGTCATCCTCAGCGTTCCAATGTCCTCACACTCGATGTTGTGGCTCATCGTTGACACTATGGTCAGGCATTGTAATCACAGTGTTAAGAAAGAAAGGCATATGGTGGACGGGGAAGAAGCAAAATGAGGCCCACCACCATAACTTTGCACAGGCTTTAATAGCACAAAAGCCAGGAGGAATCATCAAAGAGGCACAAGGCAGGAGGGTGACATCTTTTCCTAATTCCAATACCAAGTGCTTCAAAAGCCCTTTTTCTATCCTCCCTTTGAGAAAGAAAGGAGTGTGGGTTTGGATTGGGGGATCCCTATAACTATAAAAAAAATCATCTTAAGCTAATCAATCATTCGATCTTGATTTAATTGATGTTAAAGATCTAATTAGAGAATATAAATTTCAAAAGTTATTTTTCTTAAAGGACCCAATATATACTTTAACAATTGATATTGTCAATTTAATTTCATGTTACCTAAGTTTGACTTTATGCATGACTCTTATGCGACATACGATCTAAATGTCACCTCTCATTGGTGGAGACACGAAGAACTTGTCTTCTTCTGCGGACAACGACGACGACCAAAGCCACTCGGAAGTCACCTCTGTGTCCGCAGCGAGCGGGACCCGCTTGAATTCCGAGTGGCACCCGCCGTTCAACGGACGGGTAAAAGATGAGTACAAGTACGGACGGACAGGAAAATATTGATCATTATGAATCACACCGAACCTTGTTGCGTGTTGGATCCATTCCAAGCGTGGCTCGGCCTGTCATCACGAGGATTGATCGGAATCGTCGTGATAGACGGTCATGATGGAGCGTTGGTTTCTGTCGCACGCGTGGGTAGTGGAGAGGATCCTAATCCGCTCCAAGTTGGTAGGCCGCTTTCCTCCCGCGATGATCTGCCATCATGACCTCCTTATCACGGTCGTGATCATAAAACCCAACCCAACGAGGCCGCCGTCTGATGAAGATTCGACGGTGAGTGGGGCGGACAAGTTGTGGGTCCCAAGCAAAGTGCAATCGGGTTAGTGACAACCATAATTAACTAAAGAAGGAGAATTAAATAAAAAGGGCATAAAATAAAGAAATGTAGAGTTAATTCCGCCGCTTGTTATTGTCACACTCACTTCCTGTTTTCCGATCTCCCTTGCGTTTGTGTGTCGTCTTCTCCTCCCTCTCACTGCGTAGACAAAGAAGGGAGAGAGTGGGAGAGGAGCGAGTTGGGTAAAAGCACGAGGAGCTCCAAGGAAGCGAGAACCCTAAGGTAAAGTTTGGAGATCGCATTGGATCTTTTTGTTTTTTGGTGCGCCGATTCATTTCTTTCCGTGCAGATTAGAGTGGTATATATATGTTTTTTTTTGTTTTTCGGGCTTCGAGAGAGAAGATTTTTCACTTCTAATTTCGATTTCTTTTTATCCACTTGTTAATTTAGGGGAAGGGATTAGAATGCCCTTCGGCGGGGGAAAGAATAACGATAATATCAGGATTTTGGATTTTTTTTTCTCCAAGGTACAAAATGTAGAGATTTGGAGGTCATGATTCGAGTTTGTGATGATTGAAGCAGATTTATTTATTTTTTATTTTCTTGTGGTTTCTTGAGGTAATTTGCTATAGTGAATGCTGTTTGGTCCCTTTGTTGACTGGGAGTTGAGGTAATGGATTTGTTCTGATAGTGCTGTTCTTGGGTTTTCAGGTCTCTGGAAAGGTGGAAAAGGTCAATTCTCCACTCATTTTTCACACTCCATGTTGCATTCTCGCACTGCCTGTTTCTAGTAATTGCAATGCAATATAGTATATCTCTGATCTTGACATCAAGGAAACTGTTAGATGCCAGTAATCCATGCTTTTGGAAGTTGATATAGGCCTACCGTTGAATCTATAGTGGGTTGGGCATTAAACATATAACGAGCCTGATTTTGTAGGCTTTGGCGAGCATATAGGAAGCACAATAGTGGAGTTGAGTTGCAGGTAATGTTAAGGATTCGCTTGGGATGGATAGATTCTCGGAACTGAAGACAGTGCTTGCTCATCTGCCTTCTGTGAATCACACAATGGATTTGCATGGGAATAGTGTGAAAAATGAAGAAGGTTCATCCAATGCTGTGAAGACTTCAGATTTAGAGGCTACTATACCCAGAAAAGCATGGAAAGGCAAGACCCCTTTCACAGAAGAGAAGGAGTTAGCACTGGAAGTCAATAGCTTTAGGAGGACGGACTCTTACAAAGATTGGGGGCAGTCGTCTTTCTTGGGGGCAAGTCATCCCATGGAACCTGTTGATACTGATCACATGAAAGCAGCATATGTAGCAATCAATCAGGACGAGTCTGAAGCTGGGTGCTTGATGAGAGGTCTGTCTGTAAAAGGCCCTTTTATAGAAGATATTTCAATTCAGGTTCCTGCAGTCAAATCAAATGAAGTGCTTCTATCACCAAAAGAAAGATCAATCGAGGAACAAAATGAAGTGGGCACAGAGAGTTCTTTGTTTTCTGTTCCCTGTGCATCACAATCAACAGAGGCGACATGTGTAGGGCATGATTCTGAAGAAAAGGAGTGCGTCTGGGATGCTTCCCTCCCCCCAAGTGGCAATGTCAGTCCTCACAGCAGCATTGCGAGCACCAGTGTGATAACTGCAATGAGTATTGGAAACAGCTGCACAAGCACGTATCGAAGTGAAGGAATTACTAGTGATGGTATGCTCAGTGTGGAAAGGACCTGTGGAAGTGTCAAGGGAAGTGTGCGAGGGGATTCGCTTGAGAGTGCTAAAAGCAGCGTCAGCAGAGCAAGTGATAGCAGTGGTCTCAGTGATGATAGTAACTGGAGTAATGTTACTGGGAGTGCTAATAAGCCTCACAAGGGGAATGATTCAAGATGGAAAGCTATTCTTGCAGTTAGGGCTAGGGATGGTATTTTGGGGATGAGTCATTTTCGACTTCTCAAACGGCTTGGTTGTGGTGATATTGGTAGTGTTTATCTGTCTGAACTGAGTGGCACAAGATGCTACTTTGCAATTAAAGTTATGGACAAGGCATCATTGGCGAGCAGGAAGAAGCTTACAAGGGCTCAAACTGAAAGAGAGATTCTCCAGCTTCTGGATCACCCGTTCCTGCCGACTTTGTACACACACTTTGAGACTGACAGGTTCTCATGCTTGGTGATGGAGTTCTGCCCTGGTGGTGATTTGCACACACTGAGACAGCGCCAGCCTGGAAAGCACTTCTCTGAATATGCAGCAAGGTATTGTTTATAACATGAAATTTTAATATTTACTAATCTAGGTGATTTTATCCTTTACTAGTTCTGTTTTCAAATTTGAGAATGACAATATCTTATGTCTGGAGTTTGCTATTGACTTACTGATTCATCATTTTTTCTTATTCTTCCAGTCATAAATTTATAACATAATGATGAGTATTTATTGCCCGATTCCAGTGGATCCTAATATTTTGCTTCAATATTTTTACCACTTGTTGAAAGTTTTAATTATTAAGGTATTCTATGAATTCGTAGTCTTCTATGCATTTTGCATTGAATTTTCTTGCTAATGAATTTGGTATCTATAACTATCATTATGTATCTGTTTTTTTTCCAGAGAGTACAGTTCAGTCATCAGTGTACTCTGAATTTAAGTTATACCTCAACTTTCTGCCGCTTGTCCTTTGATCTTAATCAACGGAGTCTAATCGTCTTGTGCCATCCATTGGAAGTAGGTTTTTAAGTTGAGGCGAAAGTTATACCATCCATTAAGATACTTTTTAAGCAAAAACGTAGATAGATTATTGTAGTTACAAATTTCTGTCCATTCTAAAGGAGCTATCTAATTTCTTGGCTATTAATTTGAGCTTCCCAATAGTTTTCATTTTGACAGGGAACAGTTACTTCACAATTTTTACATTTGCTGCTTTCAAAGACATAAGCTTTCAAATACTCTTTTGGAGTAACGAGATGAGCAAAAACATAGATGGATTATCCTATTTCAAGGAGCTTGCTAGTAAATTCACTGATCATTATGGCTTCCCACTAATTTTCAGTTTGACAGAGATTAGTTACTTCACCTTTTTAACATTCGTGTCTTTCAAAGGCATCAGCTAGCAGGGATTGTCTAAGTTGCATAAATTTTACTGGCCTATTTTTCGAATTACTTCATGACATGAGGCCTAGCAACCAATAATCTGATAGTTTTTATACTTTAGGTGCATTTTGTGCTGCAGGGGGATAGTCTCCTGATGAAACAGTGATATAGAGAGATGTCACCATGGACATGAATTGATGACTAGTTATTTGAATCATAAACCATAGGGGTTCTGAGGATATTGTTACCCTTGATGGAAAGGAGGTTCCATTCTACAGAATGATCAGTTATCTATTCATTATCTGATCCCATATGGAGGTATTGATTTTGAAAATTAACATATAACTTCTCTGGTATTATGGTCAATTATGATAAAATAAGACTGATGAAGAATTTTTCTTTCTTGTTGTAACAACGTGCTTTAATTTCTTAAACTATTGCTTTCTAAGATTCTCTATAAAAATATGGCCTGTTAACCAATTGTAGTGTTGAATCAATATTACCTGATATCAGTTGACTTGAACTGATTTTGTACAATGATATACTGAAAAGGCCCTCCTCTTGGGTTCTATAATTAATAATATCACAGCAAACTGAAGTGTTTCAAGTGCATATTTTAAGTGGGAATTTATCCCTTAGTTATTTGACCCAAACCAGATCAGCTGTTTTAAGCAAAACAAGGGGGATTCAGACTGCTGGTTGGTGTTCTGTAATTGGATTGGTTGTGCTTTAAAACTGGATCGAACCAGTTGACCGAGCCAGTTATGCATGAGAACTAGGTAGTTTGAATCCAAACGGTCTAGTTTTGTTAGCTACTCTCAAATAACTAACATGTCTCCATTTTCTGGTGTTCTTTTCCTTTTTGTCATGGGCATTTCAGTCATTTGGATTAGGAAGATAATCCATATCGCTAACTTAACATATGCCAAGAATGCCTCCTCTTAACCCAATACCATACATCCTCTCATCTTAACACCGCTCACCATCATCCTTCTTGTATCACTCTTTGTATTGTCCTCCTCTAGCCTGTGTCCTTTTCCTTTCTTGCCCTAATTGTTCCATCCCTTTTTCAGCCTCATCATTTTTCATTCTTTCGAGATATCTGATCTCCAGTACATTGAGGCAGAGCATATCCTTCTTCCTTATCAACGAGATATCTCCATTTTACAAATTTATTGATGGTTGAATACTTAACTATTCACTACGACATAGGATGAATTCCACCGTTTTATAAAAATAATGAATAACATGTTTTCTTCGATTACCTACAATCCAAAGTTATATTATCAATTTTCTATTATTTCATTTTTACGTATTTTAACATTTTTTAATATTTAAGTAGTTAATATTATATCACTATATATTTACTTAACCACATCCTAATTGGTCCAGATCTGATAATAGTGATTAATCCTATGAATTAAGTGTCACACTTCTAAGCATGGTACCATCAATCCGTTTGGGCGATTATTCCTTAGAGTTACACCTTGTTTTGGATGTTACAAGCATTCACATCCTTTTGTTCTTGAAAAAACATCAATATTTTTGGATTAGAGGTAGAGGATTTTTTGTTTCAGCTACCCAAGTTGCCTCCAGTTTTTATCTAACAGTGGGGCTTAATTTTTAGTTGCACAACTTCATAGTCTTTGGTACTGCATGCTCTTTTGGGAGCTCAACAAGTTCTTATTTCTTCCCTTTTTTCTCAAAGATGTCGGATCTATGTTGGTTAAGAAATTACTTGAAGAATGTGTCTTAGAGTAGTGACTTACACAATAGGAAACCATAAGAAGAAAGAACTAGAGATTGCACAACAATTAGAATGAGCATCAAATTGATAAATGAGTATTTCATATTTTTCATTTGAAACTTGGGTACAAAGAAGATAGCTATTAATAACAACTTAAAATAAATCAAGAAACCTAAGTATGTAAATTTAAGAAGATCACTGAGGTAGAAGAAATATTATACATAAAAGAATTAAAAAACACTATTATGGTGTAGAATATAATAATTATTATGTGATCAAAAGAGTTAAAAATTGTTTACCGTAAAGTATAAGTGGTTAAACAGAGTTAGTTTGTAACAATGAGCTCTGGAAGGTAATGGATGCAAAGAAACATGTTCCAAAGCTTGACAATAATGTAGCCAACATGCTCAGTAAGCATTTTGAGTGCAAGAGAGAAAATAGATGAAGGAGAGAGTAAGGACTTTAGAAGGCAAAACGAACAGTCGCAAGTCCACCAACGATTGCTCACTGGGTGTCGGGCGCGATGACAAATTTTCATCATGTTAACGTGTGAACTTGTGTATACCGATCAACGCCCAACACTACCCCAAAGCCCCATCCCCTCTGGTGCCACCCGGGGGGTTTTAGGGTGCTGAGATGGCTAACGTTTTGTGTGCGGTAGGGAAATTTTGCCCGGCGCGGTGAGCGGTCGGACTACAGCGCTGCGAACTATCATTGCTTATATTTTTCAAGAAAAAACACACAAAACCAATGCAAAACATGTTACCAAGCATATGTAAAAGCATGCAAAAGCGAAAAACGGTTTGTTAAGCAAATATGTTATGGGTGCGCGATGACCATTCGTGATAGATCGGCTATCGGTATGGTACGTATCGAGTCGTACCAACATATCAACATATGGTCTGATGGAGCGTACCAACAAACCGGTATGTACCAATCCCCTATCAAATCGGTATATACCGCCCATACCAGGCAGTATGCCGCGGTACGATGAACCTTGGTTTTAACCAAATTATAATTTTCAAACATTTGAACAACTACTTACCAATAATCTTTTCACTTCTAAATTTAAGCCGAGTATACCCCTTTATTTCATACAAGTGTACTGACCACCACTATTAGTAAGTCTCAGAAAAATCATGTCATCTTTGTTGCTTTGAGCAATATCATAATTCTATGCCATTGTAATAGGATATATATAAGTTTTAATATAACAAAAGAATGAGCAATTTTAGAGTGCTTTTCTCCATCCATCTAACTGGCAAAAGATCAACTAACATATGTACCATTCGAATAGATTTGTCAACATGATAAATTACAATAACAATAACAACAAAGCCATAAGTCCCAACTATTTGGGGATGCCTATATGGATCTTTTCTACCATTGAAATATATAAGATGTCATATGTTTAGTTAAGTTCAGAGTATTGAAATCTTTATTTATAGTTTTTATTAAAGTCTTCCTTTATCTCTCCTTATACCACTAACATTAATTATTTAATCTCTTTTGACAATCGCATCCAGATGTCTTCTTAGCACATACTTATATCATCTTAAACGATTTTATCTCATCTTATCCTCTATCGAAGCGATACCTAGTTGTTTACGAATAAAAATATTTTTTTTCCTATCTTTCTTAGTAACTCTATACTTCCATCTCAAAATTCTCATTTTGGTACTAAAAGACTATTTCTCAATTCATCAAACATTCTTCTGAATCTCATGATTTTATTAAATAAGCTAGTTAACAAAACTCCCTTGTCTCATAGACTTTTTTAGACCTCAATAGGGATACCATTAGGCCCCACACTCTTAGCTGTTTTTATCTTTTTTATTGCATCTTTTGCTTCATTAGTTCTAATTTAATGAAAAATATTATTATTATTAAATATATCACTATTATTTATCGTTAAATGTAAGTCCTATATGGAATATTTATTAAATAATTTATAAAAATATTTTTTTATCTTTCCTTAATCTTGTTATCATTAACAAGTATTCTTTGATTTTCGTCTTTAATACATCTAATATTATATAAATACTTGTACTTTCTTTCCCAAGCTTTAGCAATTCGATATATATCTTTTTCACTATTTTTAGTATAAAAATTATCATAAGATTTTTATTTTGCCATACTAACCATTTTTTAGTCTTTATTTTAGATTCTTTATATCTTTTAAACTTTTTCTCATTTTTATAATTTTACTAATCTTTAAATTATGATCGTATAGTAAAAATTATTTTTTGAACTTCCTCGCACCACCACCAACTTTCTCTTAGTTACACCTCTACCTTTAGTTTCACCAAGAATCTCCTTTTCTAAACTCTTAATCTTATTAGTCATTGTAGTCCAAATAGTATTAATATTATCTTGATCTGAGTTCCAAGTTGTCTCTTTTTTCATCTTGTTCTTAAAAGTGTGTGCAGTATCATCATTAAAATTTCGTTATATGGTCCTAGTATTTTTTCTACTATCTTTTGCTTTTTTATTAAAAATAGTAAATATCTAAAATCATCAACCTATGTTGATTCGTCTAACTTTCACTAAGAATATCTTTACAATTCTTATATATAACTTTATCTATCTTTCTAACGAGAAAAAGTTTATTTGGCTACAGTTATGACTACTCTTATAAGTAATTAGATATTCATCTCTCTTCTTAAAGTAAGTATTTACAATTATAAGATCATACGAAGTTGAAAAATCTAAAATCATATCACCATCTTCATTTGTCTCCCTATAACCAAGGCCCTCATGCACCCATTTATATTCATAATATATTTTCCCTATATGACTATTCAAATCTTCTTTAATCATAAGTTTTTCGATTTTAAGCATTCTTTCAATGGTATCATTTAAGCTTTCAAAAAATTCTCTTTTATTTTGATCATCCAATCTGACTTGAGGGCATAAGCATTAATGACATTCAAAACATCTTGTCATTTCACAAATTTTAGAACTATAATTCTATCTTCAATCTCCTTACATCTACAACATTATTCTTAAGATCTTTATCAACAATAATTCCTACATCATTTATGTGTTTAATTTTTTCAGTATACCAAATTTTAAATCCAATACTATCAACCTCTCTAGATTTTTTCTCTACCCACTTGGTCTCTTATAAATAAGTAATATCTATTCTTCTTTTGATCATAGTGTATACCAATTCTAATCCCTTCTCTGAAAGTATTCCTTTATTTCAAGTTGCTAACATAGTGTAAAGTTGCTCACTTGTCAACATGATAAATTTTGTGATAAAATTCTCATCGAGTAATGTTCATAATTCAGTAAGCTTTATATTGAAATGATTTAAGATTATCTTAGCATCTCCAATTTTCTACCATTTAACAAAAAAAAAAACACTGAAGCAAATGCAAGTGAAAGAATGTATTGAGCAGACAAAAGGGGAAAATGTGATAAATGTATTAAGACATTTGTATTTGCCATTAAGTGAACTTCTAAACTGGAATTTCTACTTTTAAATAAATTATAAGGGTTTTTATTTAATTACAAAACAGGTTTTATGCTGCGGAAGTACTACTGGCCCTTGAATATCTCCACATGCTTGGAATTGTGTACAGAGATCTGAAGCCTGAAAATGTGCTTGTTCGTGATGATGGCCACATAATGCTTTCAGATTTTGATCTATCATTAAGGTGTGCTGTCTCACCAACACTAATAAAAATATCATCGTTTGATTCTGATTTTTCCAAACGGTCAGCTGGAGCATTTTGCATCCAGCCAGCCTGTGTTGAGCCATCATCAGTCTGCATTCAGCCTTCATGCTTCATACCAAAAATTTTCCCACAAAGAAACAAGGAAAAGGAAAGGAAGCCAAAGGCCGAATCGATGCACCACTCTTCCGCCCTGCCTCAACTTGTAGCGGAGCCAACATCTGCCCGGTCAATGTCCTTTGTTGGGACCCATGAGTATTTGGCCCCTGAAATCATTAAGGGAGAAGGCCATGGAAGCGCTGTGGACTGGTGGACGTTCGGCATATTACTGCATGAACTCTTGTATGGAAAGACACCTTTTAAAGGCTCTGGCAATAGGGCAACATTGTTCAACGTGGTCGGCCAGCAGCTTCGGTTCCCTGAAACCCCATCAACTAGTTATGCAAGCAGAGATTTGATAAGAGGGCTTTTGGTTAAAGAGCCCCAGCATCGTCTGGGCGTGAAAAGAGGAGCTACCGAGATAAAGCAGCACCCTTTCTTTGAAGGTGTGAACTGGGCGCTCATACGATGCAGCACACCACCGGAGGTACCGAGGCCTGTCGAGATGGAACTTTCATTGAAGTTTGGGGTTGCAGAAGGTGTGGAGAGTAGCAGTAAGAGGATGCTAGGGGCAGACATGAAATCGGGAGGAAAGTACTTGGACTTCGAGTTCTTTTAGGGGGACTCTAATTGTAGCTTATGATTCTCTCTTCATGTGTTGGTAGGTCTTCTTATCAATTCTATGACTGTCAATTTGCTGCATATAGATGGGTACAAGCATTTCCATTTTGCATGCAGTTAGACCTTCTCCATTTCTTTAGATGGTATCCTTAGTATGATTGTTTGGTGTAGAATTCTACTCCAATCTTGCTCATCAGTTAATATACAAACTCAGATGAAATTCCCTGGTCCTGGAAGATCTCCATCATTATTTTGTCTGCTTGAGGCTTGCAATGGTCACATACATTGTATTTGGAGGATCTTTGCATTGTATCAATAAACTATTGAGTTGGATCTGTTCAGATTCAGATTGTGTTGATTTTGACAGAGGTTGGTCATGGATCCCAGCGCTTTGAAACTATACATCCAGAGTGACCTTCCATGATCGAAGGTTTGGAAGATTAAAAGGTAAAACTATCTTTTGCTTTTTGACTAAAAGAGCTTTTCTTTGTAAAATTTTGAACTCACTGAAACTTACGTTGTTGCTACTCTAATTTTCAATCTAACATTGTGCAGTTGCAGTGCTTCCTTTAGATTTGGAGTCCGTTGATGGAGAGCATCCAAAGGCCAGAGATGTTGGATATGTTTTTAGGGGTCTCAATTTATGTCTTCATATTGGTAAAGGAACCTTTTTATTATTATTATTATAAATGCCATGTGTGCTATGTGCACGAGAGGCTATACATAAATGTCTCGTCCTAGTCACAGAGATGGCAGACTGTTCAATGCTCTGTCTGAACTGTTACTCCGCCAGTCTATTTTTTCGGTAAAATATTTTTATTTTTATTTTTTCATTTGGATTTTGTTGATTCCAGAAGATCTTTTCAGTTTGATTCAAGCTGAATTTAGTGTGTGATATAAGCAGCCACTAGTCGGATCTCATGGCAAATAAAAGAAAGTAAAAAAAGATAAATGTCCATATTCAAACGATCGATCACCAAAATTCTTGAGGATCTTAGAAATGGGTCATGGATTCTCTTCCAATTTTGATATGCGCCCATCGCGGTGCTTCCCTCGGTAGATCGATCACGTGTCCATAACAAGGACCAATAAAATACAGTAATGGTGTCGCGGGGCCCGCTAGGTCGCCTGGTCCATGTCACCCCGTGCCTTCCCGGATCCATCCGTGCCACGCAACTTGGCAGCTCACTGCCGCTTCCACCTCCCTTCCGTTCTTCTTTTTCTCTTCTACCGGTCTTTTAGTGATGTCACGCTTTCCCTCTCTTAGGGATATAATATTAGTGTACTTATCACTTTCGCCTCTTTCCACGCCCGCACGCTGATCTCATTCGCGGAAGCATCCTTCGAGTTGGTGGGATCCTCTACAATTCTACTGCATCCAATACCACCACTCCTCCCATCCACCGGTTCCGCCATCTCCTACTACCTCACATCAACGGTTCTGATGGAATCGGAAAATTGTACGTTCTGATGCTCCGTTAGGTTTGTATAGGATCCCAAAACCATACCGCAGAGCTTCTCTATATATTGTACCAGGGAGGCTGTGTGGTCTCCAAAGGCATTCCACACCACAGTTATCTCTTATCGTCTTCTCTGATACATCAATCTATGGAGGCATCCATCGGCTTCGACGACTCCACCCTCGACCTCATCCGTCAATGCCTCCTCGGCGACCTTCCCCAGGCCGATTCCCCCGGCCTGGCCCCCGCCTTCCCCTGCGACGGAGCCTGTCGTTTCCCCGAACCGGCGCTAGGCCGCCGGCCGTCGCTGACGATATCCGTGCCGCCGCGGCCGGTGGGAGCGGCGGCGGATTGCGACGAATTGAAGCGGTACCGCGGGGTCCGGCAGCGGCCGTGGGGGAAGTTCGCGGCGGAGATCCGGGATCCCGCCCGGCGGGGCGCGAGGGTCTGGCTCGGCACCTACGACACCGCCGTGGAGGCGGCGAGGGCGTACGACCGCGCCGCCTTCCAGATGCGCGGCCGCAAGGCCATCCTTAACTTCCCCCACGAGATCGGGAGCTCCGAGCAGTGGGACGCGGCGATGACGACGGCCGCGCAGGTCCTATCCGGGAAAAGAAAGCGGGAGGCGGAGGAGGAGGAGGAAGCGGTGAGGGGAATCAAAAGGGAGAGGTCGCCGGCGATGGAGGAAGGCGGCGACGGAGGGTTCGTTCCGTCGATGTCGGTTTGCCCCTTGACGCCGTCGAGCTGGAAGGGCGTGTGGGATTGGGAGGGGGCGGACACGAAGGGAATCTTTAACGTGCCGCCGTTGTCGCCGTTATCTCCCCACCCCTCTCTGGGATGTGCTCAAGTCACCGTGAGCTGAAGAGATTAAGGAAACAAAAGCAACAGAAAACAAAAAAACAAAAACAGAAGACGGAATCCTATCCCTCTTCGTGTGCTCTCTCACCTATTATTCCTTGGTTCGTTTGCACTATTATTCTTTCGTTCGTTTGCACTTGTAATAGATTGGATGTTGAAATTCCCGGATACAAGTAAATTTTCATCGACTTCTTGACGAGAGTGAGAACAATAACATCTCTGGTTGCAATACCCCTTCTTCAATCGTCTTTCATCTTCCTCGAATTCCGAATTTTTACGATAGCCTACCTCGCGACCTGCCCCAAGTGATCATCTCTCGACTCCAACTCAGCCCTCTTCCACAAGCTACTACGGTTGTTCGCTCACCTGACCCTGTTAATCTTTGGATCATCCAACCCTATTGGCGATGCATCTCCCAAATCATCTCTTCCACCTTCCCCTGTAAGTCCGGCTAAACCCTCTCCATCCAAAAGCCCCAACCCTACTTCTGGCGATGCATCTCCCAAATCATCTCTTCCACCTTCTCCCCTGTAAGTCCGGCTAAACCCTCTCCATCCAAAAGCCCCGACCCTACTTCTTGGGCAGGTCTTCTCCGTGGTGGAGGCTCTTGGAAATCGGACGAAGCTTAGGCTATAAGCTACTCAAGATCCAACAACAGTCCTCCCTCCTTTGTGTTGAATGCATCTGAGATGGCTGTTGCTCGCGGTTCCTAGAATTACAAAACATCTAAGTTTTACCAAAACGATGAATAAAAAAATAATTTTAATATCATAGTTATATTTTTTACGATGACAGATAATGATATCGTTTGTTACGAATGAGAAGAGAGAGAGCGATAATAAGAGGGGAGAGCGATAATAAGAGGTAAAGGTAAAAGGAGAGGAGGAGGAAGAGGATAACGTAGATGCTAATGCTCTGCATCTACTTCGACACTGACATATACACATATATAGAGTGGTGAAAGGATCACTCAGCATCTACATCGATACCGACACAGATACAAATACAAAGTGGCATCGCTCTGTATTTGTGTCAGCATTAACAACGATGCGAATAAGAGCAGTATTGTTCTGTATCTATGTCGGCGTTGATGCAAATGCCGAGCGACCCTTTCAATGCTCTACATTTGTGTCGGTACCAACATAGTTGTCAAGCTGATAGTTTTACAAGTAATTCAACAAACACATAATGTGCAAGAAAAAAAAGTTAGTATACAAGAGAGAAAGGAGAAAACAATAACTTTAGAAGACAAACGAACAATCGTAAATTCGTAAATGACTGCTCACTAGGTGTTGGGCGTGTTGGCAAATTCTCATAGGCTCTAATAAACTTAATGTGTGAACTTGTGAACCAATGGCCAACATTACCCTAAACCCTCATCTAGCTAGGTGCTATTCGAGATGTTCTAGGGTGCTAAGATGGTTAACATTATTCTCTATACCGCAACTCACAGAAAATAGGCTATAGCATACGAAAACTAGGTCATTTTGGGGTAGTTTTGCTTATTCTGATAAGTGATCACTTTATGGTCTTACAAGTTGTTCATGCTCATAGTTTTTAAGCAAAACCACGTAAAAATAAGGCAAAACATGTTGCTAACATATGTACAAGCAAATAAAAGCGATGAACGATCCATTGACGAAGGTGTTATGGGTGTGCAATGACCGTCCGTGACATGCTTCCCCACTTATACTGTCGACACCCTCATCGATGTTTGCTGGTAGGCTTTGATGATTGCTTCTTCTTGTCGTAGGGCATTTTTAGGCTCCTAACTAGTTTCGATTTGGGAAAGTTTTTGCCACTTCACTAAATACTTAATTTACTCTACTCCATTGGCCAACTTTGTCTTGTGATCCACTAAAATGATTTCAACTCGCTTTCATAAGAGACTCTGGCATGGGTAGTTGAGTTGGAATACTTCGGGAAGCATCTTGCGGACTTATGGTAGATTTTTTAAGTTGCTCGTGTAGAAGACATAGTGAATTTTGAGTCATGCAGGCAGTTGCAACTTGTAGGAGACATTGCTTACCCTACTAATAATTAGGAATGGTCATTTATACTTATATACTAGTCCCTTATACACTTTATGCTTAAAGAATTGGAGTGTTGTTGCTTAGAGCTTCTCTATGTCATCGATTTTAAACTCCTATGGTTGCCTTCCTAAATCTGCCCACTTCATCTTTTTGATTGCTTTCTCCGAGTAAACCTAGGCAATATCTATATTTCAGTATCATTCCTTTGCAAAGTGATATATTGACAGACAACTAGTATAATCGATCGCTAAGATGTGAGAAGTCGATGGTTGCTATCTTGTAATGATCTCAAAGGGGCTCTTGTTGGATGCATAGCTCAATTGCAAGTTGTAGGAGAATTAGGCTATGCTCAACAGCTTCACCCAATCTCGTCGGTTAACACTCACGTAGTGCTAAAGATATTACTTCTTTCAGTTTGGTCATCCGTCTAACCACACATCTCGATCGTTGATTATATTATGCGAGACTCCCTAATACTTCACAATATTCTTTATTATCAACTTGGTCGCCTCCTCTACTAAGCAGTGTAGGGGTGCAGCAATGAATGTTGCATATTTTAAAAACTGATTGACCACCATGAGTATCAATCCAAGTCCCTATACTATCAGCAAGTTTGATATGAAGTCCAAAGAAATGCTCTGTCACAACCTTTCTAGCACGGACAGCAACTCCAAAAATCCCATCGGCTTTCGCTGTTCTACCTTATCTTATTAGCAAGTAAGGCACATCCAAACATATTCCTCCATATCAGTCCTTATCTTCGACCAATAGAATGTCCTCTCTACGAGAGCCAACGTTCAGTCGATGTTTAGATGTTCTGCCTAAAGGAAATTGTGACACTCTCTCAAGAGTTCATTTATCAAATTATTTACTTGAAGAACATAAACTCTATTCCTTTTGGTATAGACAAATCCTTCTTTAATCAGTTGCATCTAGGTTACTACTTGGGGATCACTATATAGTCCATCCCTGATCCTAGAAAGAAAGTTGGAGTGTAGTTGACTTGCTTAGCTTCTGCCATCTAGTTACATTGCATTCACTAGCTCCACTTCCTGCTCAATGCATCAACTACGATATTTATTTTTTCGGGCTTGTACTCCATTGTCATATCAAATTCAGCTAGGAAGTCCTACCACCGTGCTTGTTTTAGGGAGAGTTTCTTTTGAGTTTAGAAGTAACTCAACGCAACGTTGTTTGTCTTTAGCACAAATTACGTTTTGAGAAGGTAGTGCTATCAAATTCGTAGATAATAGACCATCATTGTCATCTCCTTCTCATGCACCGAATATCACCGCTCGATCTCGTTGAGCTTGTAATTCTCGTAGGCTATTGGGTGACTCTCCTACATAAATACTCCCTCAACAACGAAGTTCGAAGCATATGTATAGACTTTGAAAGGTTTCCCATAGTATAACAATTTAAGTATCAATTCTTAGAACACAATAGCCTTTAGGTGTTGGAATGTCATTTCATATTTGTCTGACCATCACCAAGGCTACTCCTTCCTTAGTAACTCTGTCAATGGAGCCGTGTGCTTCTAGTACCCAACTATAAAGCATTGATAATAGTTAACAAAACGTAAGAAGGATCTTAGCTTTGATACGTTCTTTGGTATTCGCCACTCTACCACGATTTGTACATTCGATTTATCCATATGAATGAAACATTCGTTGATTCGATGTCCTAAGAATAAAATATTTATCAGAGCAAAGTAACGCTTCTTCCTTTTTCACGAACAAAATATTCTCCTTGATAACTTTGAAAATTATTTGAATGTGCTTAACATACTCAATGCATTATTTGGCTATAAATGATGATCTCATACTCCTCTAAGTTTATGAGAATGTATTATTTGGCTATAAATGATGATCTCATCTAATTAGACGATCATAAATTTATCCTGATACTTTTTGAACAATTAGTTCATGAAAATGCATAATGTCACCAAGAAATTAGTTAAATCAAAAGACATGCTGAATTTAGCATTTGAATATGGTGCATCCTCTAATGTCATTTCAGTTCTAAAACTTCTAAATGAACACGATCGATTGGGTCTTAATTTCCCTCAGACTTATTCATGTAAATTTTACATTAAAAAAAATGAAAGATATTAATAATGCAAATTTTGATGCCTATATAACATTTATAAAAGGAAACCTTACAAAATATTACCACGACAAAATATATAATGTGAATTTTAAATAACTCTTATAATACCTCTCAACCTTGCATCTTTACTTAAATATAAGAAGATGCAGATGATTCTTTTTTTTCTTACCATGACATCATGTATCATTTTTAAGGTTTTGTCTTGACATCATCCCATATCGAAAATGGTGGACAAGAGCAGAATATCTGCATATACAGTAGATGAATCATGTATTGTTTGAAGCTTAACTTATATACATAGAACAGTCATCAGTCCTGAAAGTAAATAATTTCAAGGACTCGAGGATACCAGAAGAGTGACAGCTCTATGGCTGCTGATTTAGTTTGATTACAAACCTTATTTTCCATCTGGCACCTGAGTAGCTATGTACTCTTACGATGAAGAACTTGCATACAGGAGCACAATCATCATTTCAACCCAAAATTTCTTTAGTTTCCTCAAGTAAGAAAGTGATCGATCATATGTTGTATAACGTCTGCACCTTCTATATGCATGAATGGATCCTTAACCTGACAGATCCAACCAAAACATATAAGCGATTACAGAAGAAAGGCTTATCAATGAGAGGGGAAGAACAAGGAACAGTGAGAGGCAGACAGGTAGTCATAATGGCCAAGGAGAGACCTGAATGACACTATGTGCAGCAAACCTATGGATGCTGCTGTTGTGAAAACTGACATCGACTTTTTCCCAAGACAAATGTGCGAGGCCTGTTACTAGCTTTTCTGCAGAAGATAAAGCCAAACGTTAGCCAACTACAGTTTGTGCTGTCGATTCAACCAGCAAAAAAATTTACATTTATTACTCTGGCTTCCGGATCTACATGTTTTAACTCAAAATAGACACTTCATTCATGTATACATGCAAAGACCTCGTGATGACTACTCTATATGTTTGTTTCCTGCATCGATGGTTCATAATAACATTTCTTCTCAGCTAACATTGTATTAGTTCTGAAAACCACAGTTGATATTCATACTGGTTTCAATGACCTCCGCAAGGTCAAAGTTATTCTTTGCCAATGTCTTCTTGCATGAGAATACTTTTAACTGATCCTTGTCTCAGTTACAGTAACTGTTCTGTAACCAGAATTTCCTTTTTTTTTCGTCTTCTTCTTCTTCTTCATTTTTCTTCTTTTATTTAAGGTCAAACTGGTTAACAATCATTACTAGATGCACATCTCCAAATTGTTGACAGTACTACCACCATGAGTTACTGCACTTTATCTTTGCAACCCTACATCCAATGACAATTTTGTAGATTATATAGCTTTTCCTTGGTAATTTCTATACATAAAAACTTGGAGGACAAAGACTCAAGTGATTGACAGGTTAAAAAAAAAAGAATATAATTACAAGTACACCAAAATGGTTAACAGTTGAATCATCACCCGGATCATCATGCTCAATATAGCAATTCATGAAGAGGGATGAACAGCCTGTCTTTTCGGAAGGAAAAAAATGTACACAAATAAGAAATGCCAAGTAAAATTGTTTTGGTGACATTATGCAACAAGGAACCTATGCAATAAATTTTAGAATACTCAAACCAATATGAAATGATGATATTTACCTTCTAATAGATCACAGTCACCATTAATTAGTGAATCATCTGTGCACTTATCATTTCTGCTTCCTGCTGAGTATTCTTCATATACAACATGTGGGTATTTCTCACTCAGCGAATCCTCCCACTATAAGAAAAAAAAGTATGAAGACTTAGATATAAAATAAATTATCCTCAACAATGAATTAGTAAAATATCGAGGGGCAACTGTAAAGAAAATAAAAGGAATACCTTAGGCAGTTGAGAGTTACGCCTGATAGATGACGTCCTCCAGCCGACTATGTCTTCAATTTTATTCAGTTGTGGAAAACAACTGAACTGCCAATTAAAATTCTCAGAAAACTGTATGCATGAAACTAACTGAACCACAAGCATGAAAATTACAACAAAAGGATACGATCATAACCAACATTGGAATAGGCCACTCGGCGTTTGAATGCTTGCAGGGAAGACCTGGATTCATGAATTTTCATAGTGTGATCATTCTACACAGAAATAGCATCTCATAATTCATAAATCCTTCTACTGCAACAAAGACAAAGCAAAGATGGAGAATACATAAACTGAAGGTCATCACAATCATCCACCATTCGTTGCAATAATGGAGGCTTTCCTTCATCATCGTCTGTTAGGAAAAGATGTTTGCCCGTTCTTCTAAATATCCAGTGAATGACAAGAGAAGCAACTTTTTCAATGGCAGTGACACCGAAAAGAAATGGGACCTGCAGATAATTCCCATATGAAACATTGGAATGCAATTATATGATGACATAATATCACATATGACATATTCTGAAACATAGTTTCAGAAGAACAAGAAATAGTTCAACTTATAAGGAGCTTTACACTATAGCCATAAATAATGTCAATGAGACAACTAGAGGATGACTCCAACTCAACAATGATAAAAATTTTAGTTTTAAAAGAACCCCAACCACCCACCCTGGCCCCAAAGGGCCAAAAATGAGGGAACTTGACCCAAACCAGACAAAAGAGTTTGGTAGCTAAAACACAAAGAAGAGAAAATGTTGAACAAGGTTAGAACTTAGAACTCATAAGTTGGTAGAACATCAGAAGATGAATGTTCTGGAGCCAAAATTTGTCGGAAAGTGGACTTGCTATGAAGATGTATCTTTTAGACTAAAACGAATAAGGAAAATCTCATGATTTTGGGACGGTTCAAAGATTAGTAAAAATCTATTAAAGTTAGGGCGGGGTTTCAGTTCAACACTGAACTATAGAATAGGTGAAGAAATTGTCTAGATTTTGAGCTGTTTTAATAAAAACAGAGCAGTTAAACCACAGTTCTGGAACAAAAGTGCATGGTTCATTTGGTATACATCAAAACTGGTGGTGAGGTTGAATCTATACCACCCTAAAGATGGAATCAGTCAAATCATATCATCCAACTGGCATTTTAATCATGGTGGAAGAACTACAACCTGAAATATATGCCAAGCCATAATATGCCTACTTCTTTGTCAAAATGATAGAATGAATATGAAAAAATATGAGCACATAAGAAACATAAAACTACTGCTAAAACATGCACTTTTATGAATTTTACTGGTGCTCTGTAAGAAGATGAAGGAAAAGAGAATGTTTAAAGATTTTAATGGGACTACACATTGTTTAGCTATTTGTCTTTTGCAGCTCGATATATGAAATTAATTATGTTTATCCTTTGTTTGGTCTTTCAAAGTCTAGGAATATATTGCTGTATTGTTATTTGAATACATGACTTTATACTTAAGCAGTCGACTAGATCGTTTTACAGCCAAATGGCTAGCTACAGCCCTTCTAGGACTCTATTTATCTATGTTTGGCTTGCCCCAGAAATTTAGCACCAGGGGCATCAATGTCAAGTTCACAACCAGCTGTAACATTTACTCAAACCTTCATGAACCTTTCTTAATCTAGGCCCTACATGGACATGTAACTATATAAAGCAAGAATAGTCAAACTTCCCTTCAAACAAGATTTCCATTAGGAAGTATTCTTGTCAATGTTCCATTAAACTGTAAGAGCACCATAATGTTCATGTAGGGTCAAGATGCAAGGTTATTCACAGTGAATCATGGGTAGGAGATTATTTGATGTTTAATACACTTAGTGCTATGAAGAATGTAGAATTTAGAGCTTATTGAAAAAAACAAGTATGCAAAAGAAAGTTTACATCAAGGTATGCGATGTTTCTCAAATTAAGGAGTTTGATAAATCATCTTTAATCACAGATGCATATTCAGAATAAAGATACATATAAGAAACAACTTATGGAATGTGGCCTGGAGAAAGCAGTTAACAGTACTATTCAGCTCGGTAGGTTGTCTTTATGCGTTATTCCAATGACTGGCCTAATAATTATTTTCACCTTTTATCCCATCACCTGCCGAGGCCTTTCTGAGTCACATTTAACTCCAATTCATAATTTCCATCTAGTTCTTTGGCCAAGTATATAAAAGTAAAATTTCAGAAACAAAGAAAAAAAAATGGAAGAGTACCTGTTTGTTTCCTCTAGAACCAAGATGGGGTGTAGCAACTGTGATGAAATTGACTGCTTCCAGACCATAGATAGTACCTCTGTGACTATCATCACAGGCATCACAGAGAGGATTTTCTAGGGATTTCATTATGAGGGGTCTATACAGTCTCCCAATTGCATATCTTGCAACCAATCCTCCAACCGAGTGTGCAATAAATGAAATTTTTCGAAGATACAGCCTTTTGTTGACCACTTCAATAATCTGGCTAACTAGGTTGCTTCAAAAGACTAAACAACAAAATGTATTTCAGAAATCTGATGTTTATATTATTTAAGAGCAACTAACCTCTTCTGCTAATCGTTCACCCATAATATCAACACCATCTAATGTTAGCTTATACATGTTGCTTTCACTGCCTACAACAAAAACAAGTGTGTCAATGTCCTACAGGGTATACAATAAATAGGACAGATTTCATTAGAGCACAATTTATACAAAATAACATGAAATCATCACAACAGGAAACCCAAGAAAAAAAATTAAAAAATCACATAATCTAGAAATAAATCATATTATTTAGTCAGGTAATCCATTTTATACCAGTCATGGATGTCAACAACAAAAAGATGAGAAAGAAAAAAATGGAATTCTAATACTTACTAAAGAACATGTTGCAATCACTGAAAGTCAAAACCAGATTCCTCATTCTCTAAGTATTATCTAGAAAACATAATTTGTTGTGATGACCAATATCGATATTCCAACATACTTCAGCTTTACTGATATTTCACAACCAATTAAGGCAATTTATTCTTGGAGGACAACAAATCACATTTCTCCTAGATTTAAAGATCAACTGAGACTATTAATACAATATATTGCATGATAAAGATTAAAAAATGCTGGCAATTGTATGGTTGACTGCATATACAAAATCAGGCATTCACATAAAAAATTTTCAAACAGAGAATGATCATATCCAATATGTGCAAGACAACATTTTGGCATGGGTTAAGAGTTGATGAAAGGTGCATGAAATTATACTTGAGGAGTCTATTGATTAGTATGGAAGACTATGTCAAGAATGACTTGATCTAACGTTATTTATCATTATACGGAAGCAAACTTAGCATCAACTGCAACAAACAGGAAGCTTCTAATTTTTGACATTTTTCATACTTTGTTCTTAGACAATAAGAATCCTAAGTTGCTGTCCAAAAACAAAAAAAATCCTAAACCATATGATGTAACAATATCAAAAGTAGACAAGAAAAGGCAGGACATTATCTTAACCTGAAGTCAAGCAAAGTAGAAAACTATGATCTCTCAAGAATGAAAGGAAAAATGATATCCACCATTCAAAGAACAGAATAAACTGACACATTCAGTGCAGGCCTAGATAAAGTTGACAAAGCATAACTTACAATGAACTATCACTTTATCTGGAAGCATTGCAACAAATTGCTGGGCTGCAAACTTCCAGTCAGCAGTGCTGCAACCAAAATTTCAAACCTTTGCATAATGTGAAACGGTGCATGCAGTCTTGCAGATCCAAAGGATGAAATAAAAGAATCAGCTGCATTGTTCCATAAAGGCTTGCCAATTAAGTGGCCACAGAATTTAACAAATATTTCAGTTGAAAAATCAACACAATTATTGTGTTACTTAGATGGAAAAGCTTAAGTAACTCCTAAGATCATGTTTACGAAGAGTGTTTGGCAGACACCAGTGATCACAGAGGAAACTAGTCATAACTATTTGTCATTTTTCTCTCTGGAACTATACAAATGAGCTTCTTTTGTGAACTCTAATAGTCTAATAAGTCATCCTTTTTAATAGAAACAAAATTATAACTTGCACAAAGGAGTAAAACTAAGGTATGAGTTCTGTTGCTCGAAATCACCAATTGAAACAGGTGATAAGACAAAGAAGAGCCTTGTCTACAAAATTCAAAAAACCTTTGTTGCTTATGTTGCTTCATTTCCACGAGCAAGCATCAAGTTAGGACAACCCTGCAGTTTCAACAAAGACAACCTCCAAATTCATGGCACTAACTACCGTGCACATACACTCAGAAGAGCACGATAAAATTTTCTAGCAAAAAAAATCAAGACACTATAACTAAAAAGAATATAATAAAATAGTCCACGATTTCCAAACTAAGTTCTTTGTATTTAGATAGTATGAGAGATGCAAAGAAATAATGAGTCGCAAAATTCAATAAACATAGTCGTTAGCTCTTTCGTGTATAAAGTTGCAAAATCGAAACAAGAATCACGTCAGCACGATTCCAACAAAACAGAAGAGGATTCAGCATCCCAAACGCGCAGGAAAGAGTGCAAGTTAAAGGAAATTAGGATTTTCCTCAGATAAATCAAATCCACGCCTAAGCCAAACAGAACAGCAGCTCAGAGACGCAACCGCAAGAACAAACAACAAAAAAGAACAATCCATCCGGAAATCAAGAGAGAAGAACAACCTCCCGAGGATGCCATGAACCATCACCACAAGGTGGTCCGCGGGGCGGGACGAGCTCCAAACGTCGTTCCCGCCATTGACGCTCTCCTCCTCCGTCCAATCCTCTCCCCCGACGTCCCCCACCCCTCCATTCATCTCACGCACCATACCAAGCCAAAGATCTCTCGACCGCACAGATCGCGATCAAATCGAAGAACCACGAGAGGGCAGAGAAGGGAAGGAGGAGGTTGGAGAGGAGGAGGGGGAGAGACGGGTAGTTGGGCGAGGAGGAGATGAAAGAAACGAATCATAGTATTTGCTTCAAAAATAATAAATAAATAGGGGGAAAAAAAAAAGAGAAGGAGAGAGAAAAAAAGTGTGCTTGTCGGTGTGACATAACGTTAACGCCGTAATGTGTGACATAACGGTGATGTGGTTGGTGGGCCGTCCGAGTTGTTGGATCCATTTAAATCATTTAAGTCCAGAATAATTTTGTTTATAACTTATTTGATCATATCATTATTTTCGGTCAAATAGGACTCAATATATGAAAACCAATAAATATATATTGGACATATCATATTAATTATTGAAGACGATAAAGGATTTGTTATTCATATGATATCAATTAAATAGTAAAAAAGATATATTCTCTTGTTAAATAAATGATTATAAGAATAATATTATATCAAAAGAGGCTTTTTCATGAACCAATATTTACGAGCGTTTAGACGTTTATGAATGTATACTAACTTGATTATTATATAAATTTTACTAGATAAGTCTCGATGTAATCTTCTATCGGAAGTAAAATATAGGATATAGAAATCTTTCATCCCATAAGAGACATAAGATATAGACATGTGAGTACTAAAAAATAACCAAATTAAATCGATCAAATTGACAAGTATGTTTGATCTTATCAATGTTCTTTATCAAAGAAAGCTCATTTTATTCTCTTTAGTATTATTATGATTGCCATGGATTTCCTCATGAATTAAATGCATTCATCATTGTATGTTTCTTAGTTGCCTCCCTAAAACCTGTGGCTACCAAGCATCTCCAACTACAATCTTGCAAGCAAGCAATACATCGGGGGGCCACCCCACAACATAATGCTAGCAACTTCGAAGCAACAAAACCTGATGCTATCCATCTTCTTCTTACGGCGAGGGAAGAACAGATCAGCAGCATTATTGGGTTGGAATTGAAGGCTTTATTGTGCACCTACCTCCTCCTCCTCCTCCTCCGGTCTTTCACCATCTCGAGGACCACAGCTTTCAATTCCTCCCTCAAATATGTTAATTTTCTTATATAAGATTGCTCGTTTATGATTTTGGTAAGTCTGGTGCATCAAATCCACCTTTTTCATTTCTATGTTCAATCAGGTTAATCATACAGCTGGAGAAAAGGAAAGCCAGATATGTGTTGGTGTTGTAGAGAGAAAAGTAGATGCTGGCTGCTGTGCGAGATTGGCACCTTCTCGATGGTTAGTACTCGAATGAATAAAGTGCTTAGGAATCCCTCGGAAACAAACATTGATGCGATGGTAAACGCAGAATGACGACTTGATGTGTCGTGGGGTATGGATCTCGACATCCCCCGTCGCCGTCGCCGTCGCCGTCGCCATCGAGTTGTTGTCTTCTTTATCTTTATTAGTTTCTGTACTTGCATCTGTAATTACACAATTCCCTGCAAAATTAACTTGATCCTAATTATCATTTGTTTTCTTGGAGTTTTATTGTTATTCCATCTATGTTCAAAGATGAACCATACTTTCTGCTTTGCTCCTATGATTATTAGATGTGAAATTTAGTTTCCATTATTGCATAAAACACAATTGATGGAATCTAATGTAGTTTAGTTTATGAACTTTAAAGTTTCCATTTTAGTTTCCAATGAGAGGTAGTTATTAATGAATCTCATATCACCACGAGAAAATCAATTGATTAGTATAAGAAATTAACCTTCTATTAAATATATTTTTATATAAGTGATACAAAAAAAACATTTTAACTAAAGGTTGAGCTAAAAAGATAAACATCAATTGTGAAGTCCAGTCAACTATGTCAAAGGATTAATCGACAAGATAATCGAATGATGAGTAGAGGTTCTATCGAAAAACCAAAAACATAAACACATTTCCTGAGAAATTACTCGAGCTTAATTTAGGCAGGAGAATTGGAAATAATAAAAAAAACTTACAAATATAGCATGAAATGAAAAAAGAAATATCAAACTACTTTCAGCTCGGAATTAGCAATGCTATTCTCTCATCTCTAATGGGGATTGGAGTTTGTCCAACATAACATTTTCCTTTTTTCATATATCATGACTACTGATTCTTTCCTAAATTTTTTTGCAAGTTAATTCATCAAATCAGTTGAAAGAACTTGACACACAGAAAACTAAGCAACTACGGTCGCAAGCACAAGTTGCAAAGCTGAGGGAAGGACAAGCAGGGAAAGAATTAGGGGTTTTCTCTTCATCTCTGAATGAACCAAAAGTCTTAGAGAAGATAAGCCAGCATTAGTTGATCTGTAGCATCTTGTAAATCCAAAAAAAAAGAAAGAAAACCTCACATCACATGAATCAGTGGGTTATTGAACATGCAAATTTTCCGTCAACAACAAACACAATGATATCGATCCATATATCACTAGCACTAAAGTTTCATGAGAAGGCCGAAACACTTGTTATTAATCTGCCTCGTTTAGCCTGGAACAGGCATCAAACATAGTGTCTAAATGAATGAAGTGCAAAACTTGAGACTAGTTTCTTTTAGCCACTATCACCTCTTGTACATGCCAAAAAAACTTACAAAAAAATACACCCAAGCACTAATGTGGCTGACAAACCATGCAAACTTACAAATGCCTAATTAACACAAGCCCCATTTGGGTCTTATTGTTAAGTATATGAACCAGCGAAGGAAGGAAATCCGAACTCTCCCTCCCCTGGAGAAAGGAAAGCTTTATGATTAAGAACTCTGCATTTGAGTGAAATAGAACTCATGTGCATGCCTCGTTTCATGCTGATACAAGTTGGAACTTTTTGATCTACCTATACAATGAAACCTACCTGTTTGTCTGACTTATGTTGATGCTTCTAGTTGGTGGTGTTCAAGATTCCTGAGAACTATCCTTGCACATATTTTGGCTTCAATGGGAGCAGTGGTAGCCGCAGCAGCGGCACGAAGGACACGTGCTGCTCCAGCTTTCTGCAAAAGGCTGGCATGGTGTGCTGCATGCCGACCTCCAGGAATAGTGAACTGCATTTTGAGGATATAGCAACAAAGAATTGTTACAAAAGGAGATGAACCATGAAGACTCGGTTGAACCCAACAAGCTTTAGAGAGAACTTCCAAGACAATATCCATCATTGTCAAACAAACTTAATGTGCTCAAAAGTCCCTTGGATGACAATTAAATAGATAAGATCAATTTAAACTGCAGCATATATAGTTTTTCCCAGTTCTGGCTTCTGGATATAATATAAATTCCAGAAAATATTTTTATAAGCAAAAATGATTTTGTCAAAATATGATATTAGAAACTCACTGCAGGTTAAGAATGTGAAAGCATGTAAAAACTATGGAACTTCTTAATGATGCAATAAGAGCACAACTATTATTTGAAAATTATTTCTTAGCAATACGTAGCGTTGACCAAAGAACTCTTTAACCTCATTACAAGTATCAAGGAATAACACAAGCATATCATGAATTACATAATAGACTATTGCAGGTATAATTTTGTAGTCAGTTGAGTCTAAGCCAAATATGAGTTTTAAGTTGGAAGTTATTTAATTATTTATTTATTTTTGGATGAGCATCACTTAAGCCTGGTTTTAAAAAGCCAGGAAATTCCTTGATAAAGGTCATTTATTTAACGAATCCACATATGCAGAGGGAGGCATATTAACAAATGATTTCAATCTGCATGAAACAATTTGATAGGATGACGTTTCTTTCTTGGGTATTGACCCTGCTTATCCTCTTCTATGCTTCCTCTTCCTTTCATTTATTCTTCTCTTGTCAATGAACTAAACAATCTAATACTTGATCCTAAACTGTCACATCATTTTAACCGTTTACACTAATTATTCTCTGGTGATACAGTAAGGCTGCAACGTGAGGCAATGTTAACAAGTATGACCATGGACAATCCTGCCTCTTGGTAGCCATGGCCAGCATGTCGAGCACTTAGGGCCATCTCCAGGTTGGTGCCACATTGGGAACTGGCCTTGCTAGCATCATGAATTCATGGTCAAGAATTTGTTGTAATCAATCCCAGCATAATTTTAGATAACCTTGGCAAAAGCAGAGACAATTCAGTTTTCCACCAAGATGTGGAGCTCAGGTTGAAATACCAAGGCAAAACCTTGGGGGTGGCGACGGTATGAGGGGGAGATGGGGAAGAGGGTGCAGGGTGCCATTCTGGTTTTCCACCTAGACAAGGGTTGGCACTAACAGATAATATGTCATCCAAGCAATCTATCCCTCCAAAAATTATTGTGGTGTGGTCTTCTTCCATATATTCTCTCTAAACATTCATAGCATTTATTCCCTATAAACTATTAAATTATAAGAAGACTGTCTTCCAACTAGTTCCCACCTCTTCATGGTAAAAGCATCCTTCTATTTTTCTCAAAATTACTAGCTCAATGAAGGTAACCTGTTTGATTCAGCTAAGAGGCTAGAGTTCTACAACAGGTCAGCTGAAAGATTTTGAGAGCTTGAGATGATTAACACCATAATTAATCAAACATGAGTTGCATCTCTAAAAGAAGACAGAAGAGGATGATGACGGCGAGGGAGAGAGGGTTAGCAAGAATCCAAAATCCCAAATGTGTATCAACCATCAGAAACACAAGACACTTTACAGAATAATACAGTCATCGTGCATTACCTGAAGAAGAGCAAAAGCAGCACAGGCACGAAGGACAGATGAAGGATTCCGTAGCATGGCAATATATCTCCCAATCTCAGCAGCACTGGAAAGAAGATTAAAAAATAATACAAACCAAGGTAAATAAGATTCTTTTTTCTTGTAAACTATATTAGCAGAATGAACATAGAACGCATAGAAAGGGTCACACCTTAAGTGGACAGAAACAATGCAAATAAATTCAAGAATGTCATTGCAAAACAACATAACAGCTTAAAATTTTTGGACAGATTTTGTGAATCACACAAGCCATGCAAGGTACAAAAGTTTTACATCTGAACTATTTATCTAATCAGTTTAGGCATGCCTAGTTGCTTCAAAGACCTAACTTGGGTTAGAGGAAAGGCCTCAAACTTAGTCAAACATTTTAGGTTCAAGCAACCAAGAGCAACTGTATTTGCTTTAGACATTTAAATTTCACAAAACTAGGTACAAACTTCAACAAACATCATCCGCTTATCTAGTTATTGTTCCTGCTGACACCAGCAGTGCTGGTCATTCACCAAAACATGATGATGTCCCCTGTCAACACTTGGTGTGAAGTGGGGCACTGGCAGCATTAATAGGAAGTATCTCCCAACCCGGAACTCTTGTTAGAACAGACCACTTCTCTTCCAGCACTCTCTGTGCTACTCTAGCTTCCCCTCCAACATCCGCAAGTAATGCAGCACCTGCCTCAGGAACCCAGAGGTACCATAGTGCTTATCAGAAGAGGGAGATGAATTGTCAGAGTTGGCGAAGGCAAAACCTCAAACTCCTCTAAATATAAAAAAGACAAATTTGGATAAATATCCGAGCAAGTGAATAGGCTTGGAATGAATAGCAATCAACTAATAATCATAGTAAGTGCCTAAATGTGTATTAATACCGTCTTGCTGCAGTATGTAACAGCTGAAGCAACCATAGTGCTTACAGTAAAAAGAAAAGATTCATAGCTTCAGCACCACCAAATTTCACAATTCTGTAAACCAGTGTTAAATTTAAATTTTCATCCGTCCTACGCTGAAAATTATAATTTAGTAACTACAGAATACAAATGCAAACCTGCATCTCAAATGACCTGCTTCTTGTATACGAGCTGCATCCGCTACCTGTGCCAAGGCTGCAGGAGCTGAGGATGAGGCAGACATCGAGAAAACTTGTGGATCTGAAAAGGTCAACACGAAAGCTTCTATATGCTTCGATGCCATCCTTCTAGCCCCATCAAAGTTAACACTCTTCCAATGACCTTCTAATGAAGAGCCAACTAGTGCAACTTCATCCATTCTGTGAACACAACTAAAGTTTGAAAAAACAAGACAAGAACGGTGGGTACAATAACAGAAAAATTAACAGGGCAAAATAAAAGTTACTAAAGCTCCACCAAGATGGAAATTCAGTAGATCAAAGAAAAAAGATATAAAGGAGCCATAACCAACAAAAAAAAGTTTTTCTTCTCTTTTCTTTCCCCCGTACACCTAGTTGAAACATGCATAATTTAAGAGGTCACAAACCATCCTTTCATTTCAGCAGATATATGCATACATAGGAATAGGACCATCTAATAAATCTATCCTGAAGAAACATTGAGTTCGACTCAATTTTCTGCCTTTTCGAAGTCAAATCAGCACACGAATTCTTATACATATGCATATTTATAAACTACATATTTAAATATATCATTATGTGCTTTCATGAAAATTAGAATCGTAATTCTTTAACACCTGCAAGGCTAAGCAGCAAAAAGAAACTTTAAGTGCTTATCCCCTTAGTAAATAGGAAATCTTGCGACAACTATGTCGATATGGTAAATCAACATAAGTGGCTTAACCTTTGAAGATTAAAACATAATAGATGACCAAGAAGGAATATTTCAATTAGTACCTTCCATCAAACATGTAAGCAAGTGCCAATGCAGCCATAAAACGAGCCATTTTTGATCCAGATGATGAACAAAGATGTACAAGAGCTGGAACCCCCCCTTCTTCAATTATTCGGAGAGCATTACCAGAATTAAAAGCAAGATTCCAGAGAGCCCCAGCGGCAGTCTCATGAACATCCTGTACACAAAGAAAGTATGAAGTACTCAGACACAATAATTTCTAATTCTTGATGATTCTCAATGCTAGAATTATTTAAAGGTTAAATAATATTTAAAATAAATTTCTAAGATAGTAATAACAGTTATGTTCTTATTGCATAACTATTATTGTATAAGATAGTAATAATTTCTAGTTCTTTGGCCAACGCTACTTATTGCTAAGAAATAATTTTCAAATAATTATGTTCAATAGTCCATTTCAATAACAAAGAGAATAAGAGATGAAATATGATACCTTTTCCATCATTTTTTTCATTTTTCAATTCTTATGATAGAACCTTGTTACTTAAGGACAGATGCTTTTCAAATTACATTTTTGGCATTGGAAAATCCACATAACAATGTCTGATGTGTGGTATCATGAAAATTACTAACAAAATATATCACCTTTTTTATGCTTAAAATCTCAGACTACAATGTTTTTAGATTTTTCCATCATTTAAATGCATATATACTACCAAACTTTGAAGAAGAGTTTACCTACATAACTCTGTATATAATCAGGATTTTAGTTATGCACTAAAGTTACGCACTTTTAACTTTTTAAGTACACATGCAACAGCACATTCATTGTATCAATTCATTTAATTCAATATTGTGGCCTACTGAAAGTCCATATATATTATGCTAAATGAACTTGTTAGCAGCTTTGATCTTCTTAGTTAAAATTAGCTTTTCTTCCAAGGGATAGAACAAAAATTATCACATGCATTACAATGGAATCTCATGTTGATAGTTAAGCACTCTTCACTAGCTATAAAAATCAACCTTTCAACTTTGATACCGACTTATCATCTTGTACATATGAAAGTATGAAGTGCAAGGAAAGACCTAATTAAAGACAATAGTAATAACTATATATGGTTAATTACCAGAAATTTAGTATCTGAAAATCCAGCATTGCATGCCTCCCAGAATATATGGTAATTTTAAATGTCAATTTAATTCATATAGCATTGTTTTCAGCTTTTCTGACAGCATGCACATTCTCATTTCAGCCTCACAACTTATAGCAGCAACAAACTTGTCACGAGGTCAAAGTGCCAGGATGGCAGATATCAAGTATTGCAATAACAACAACTATCTTGTTCAACAATTTAGGCATGATGGCTTCAACCAACAGCTAAAGAAATCCGAAATAGTTACAACCTCATAAAAGATTTCCAATCTGAAAAATCATTACTTTTTAATAGACTTCAACAATTATTCCAATTTGGCACCTTCAGGTCTAATTTATCAAAATATCCAATTCAGCATAATACTTCAAAGTTTCAAATCAAACGAAGTACAGCATCCATGGATAGATCCAAAAAAAATTAATTGAACGTTTCCAGAGATATAACACAACTTACTTCAGCATCTGAGCGTGCCAATGCGATTAATGGTGCAACACCACCTTCTCGTCCAATTGCGATGCTAGATACCATAAAGAAATACATTAATAGAAGAAACAACAGAAAAAATTGAAGCTGGAAAATAAACAATTAAAGTTACAATCATGATTCAGCGACTATCAGAAATGAATCTTTCAGAATAGATAAGGTCTAATGAACCGAACCGAACAATCCAGTCTGTTTATTAATTGGCTCTGACTCAAGCCCAATCCTTGGGCCACATTATGGTCCAAGCTCTTCCCGGAGCAGGTATAAGAACTTTTAGAGCATATCGCATATTATTATCTTTAAATAAGAAAACACCTTGAGATGAGAAACAAAAAATAGGAATTTGATGAAACCACTTACTGTGGCATACCAATATTATATAAATATATGTTGCTTCACAAAGTTACACGGCCTTCCTTTTCTCAAATCCAGTTGCAGATGATGTTTATTATTAAGGTAATGATAGCCCTCTCAACCCTGAGTAGCATCCCACAAGAAGCAAGAATTTTGACCCTGCCATGCTGCAGATGAAACTAGAGCATATACCAGATACAACCAAGGCACAGAGGAATTCATGGTACATGGCAGCATGCACCATGTGAAAAAGCTAAGATGTCATCAGTGGACTTTGGCTGGAAAATGGCATTTTTGTGTTTGTATACTATGTCATTTAGTTTCACGCAAACGAGTGGCAGAAGTGGACTTTAGCTTAAGTGGGTTTACTTTTGGTGTTTGGTACTTAAGTGAATTGAAACTGAAATCCAAAAAGAACACCCAGTACAGAAACTTGACTTCAACATTTACAAACTCAAAAAAAAGATTCTCAAGTGGCATGCAGTAACATGGCTTCATAAGTCTAACTTAAGATCATATAAATTGCATTGCATAATGCAATCAAAACCAGTTAGATGCTAGCTCTAAAACCCAAATTCTTTTCAATCTTAACCCAACCTAAAGATCACAAGCTAGTCAAACTTGACAAAATTAAACCCATAACAGAAAAAATTAGCTAAAACCAACAAAAGTATCCTCAATTTGACTTGTTTATACTACATATACCCTAACAAGACCTCATCCTCAATTTAAAAACTTGATCATCACCCGCATAAGTTCAGGCAACTTGACTTATGAACCAATTCTTAATTTCAGAAAAATCAAAGCAACACAAGTTGACATAGGCCAAATACTTATTTTAAAACCTGACAGAAAAAACTTTATGTGGAGTATCTATTTCCAGTTCAAATTTCCATTACCCTTGCATGAGTCCTGAGAATTACGTTTCTTCTATCCATGAATTGAAGACAACAAACTTTAGTAATTACCTTGCAAGTGCTTCTACCTTTTGATCATAATTTTGTAGAAAATTCACACCCACTAATGACATAGTTCACACAATTACAAGATATCGTGGATCAAAAATAATAAGCCAAGAAGTTTGCTCTCCAGTCCACACCATCAAAGGTGTTCTTATCCGACTTAACTATAATTTGGACCAAAAAGTATAATAGATTAGAAAGATTGAGAAATACATCCAGCTCACCATTTTATCACCATTTTAGAAGACATGGTAGTTTTCAGCAATCTCCTTCCAAATGAGTGAATGCTGTTGTAGAGATCACTATCTCCTCTTAAACACTAGACTTACCTCAAGTAAAATATCCATAGGCATGAGGAGTTTATTGACTACTTTTAGTCATTGCTCATCATCTCAAGAAATACATTAGACAATATATGAGTAACTGATCTCTAATATTATTATAACTTTATTACAGAACATGATCTGCAGGTACCACCAATGAATGGCATTTAACCCGGACTAATACAAAAAGGGCAGTAAGTACCAGTCCAGTTATGAACCAGTACCAGGACTGCCTCCATTTCAAGCAGTCCAGCCTGCCCATATAGAAAGGAAACAACAGTTCGTGTGATAACCTTGATCACTTCTCTAGTACGCCACATGGTCGCCACACACCGCCTTTCCCATGCACAGCCACACACCTCCACCATGACCTTGTAACACCTCTGCCGCACACAACTTCTCAACTTCCTCCTCCTTCTCCAATTTCCTCTTATTTTCTCCTTCTTCCTTCTTCCTCCTTTCTCCTCTTCCTCCACCAACCCTTCCTCTTCTCCTTCCTTTTCTTTCTGTTTGAAACACCAGTACATACCAGTGTATCAACACATGGTACACTGACCCATATGTACCAGTCCGACCATATCCGTTCCAGAAATGGTGATCCTTGGATACCACATCATATATCAACAAGTGCAGGATCAACAAATCATATCACTAGCATCTTAACTACAAGTGATATTACCTATTAGCTTCCGAGACTGACAAGCCCCACAAAGCTCCAGCAGCCCTTTCCTGAAGTCCTTGAGAAGCATTTGCACATGCATGTGCAAGAGCTACCTGTAAAATTAAACGAAAAAATATATTGAACTAACAATGTGAAATTTTATCTACTGAAAAGACAATATAGAATATCGATCATGGTTTGAGTTACGAAAATAACCTCTCTAAATGAACATTGACCTTATCCAAATCCCACATTAGGTTTGTGTATTTAAAAAAACAACATAGAATCCAATCAGTATGAAGATAAAGTATAAGAGATACTGAGAAGAAGTGAAGCTATATAAATTGGGCAGACAATTTAAAACCACCAAGAAGAACTAAGCATTGTGTTAATAACTTGAATCTTAGGCTTAACAAAGAAACTAAGTATTGACCAGTAATCAGAACAAGCAATTCAATATATAGATAGAAATGATTAGTATGACACATCATAACTGAGTCCGTTAAGTGATAAATCTAGAAAACAAAAGGACACAATTAAGACTGAAGATAAAACCCTCTTGCAATGGATGAGTTCAATTAGTGAAGAGTAAAAAATTAACTAGATAGTTTTGCTAAAGTATTACAGAAACACAGACTATTTTGTCATTAGGCTTATCTCAGCTGGCACATACCATGTCAAGCTGTGCCAAGGTGCTGACATATTGCTAGACCAAATTTAGACATGCCAGTCAATACACAGGTGTGCCGACTAGCACAGTACAATTCCATTGCAATACATCCATGCAACGGAAAAGGCAATCCTTAGGCAGGAAAAGAATTATTGTAAACAAAGGAAAAGGTAACATACTAGAATGGAAGCTGATTTTTCTTGTATCCACTGCTATCAGCCAACACTATTGTCATATTTCATTTCTCAAGATCCATGTATCTCGAAGGTACTGAATAGCTTGCTGGTAAAAGTCTTTGTCAGGTCATCACAAGATTCTGCGATCAAAATCCGCTTTCACCACTTAAGCTAAAAATCTATGTACCTTTTTAAAAAACTAAGAAATTTTTTTATTACATTAAATGGTGTACTTTATGCTCTCACATGAATTTGAATCTAAGACATATCAATTGTGCAACAATGCACTCGTTCTCACATGAATTCAAACATAAGACCCATCAATTGTGCAACAATGCACTAATCAATAAGATCTCCAATGTACCTAGAATATTTGCCTTCTATAATATACTTTGTAAGAAATGGGTTCAGTGCCTATGCTTGATCTCTACGGTCTTCAGGAGATTGTAAAAAATTCAATTTCCCAGAGAGAAAATTTCAACAAACTAAATAATTCATCAAAGCAAAACTTAAATGTATATAGAAGTTACAACATGAACTTCTACTGCTTAAAATGAGCTGTCATTTTCTACCAAATAACACTATAACCACAGGCAAACACATAAAAAAAAATTGAGGAAAAAAATTTATTATCATTAATTTCAGAATTATAATGAACTAAATAATGCATCAGAGCCACTCCATCCATCTACAGGGTGAAAAATGGTTAGGGAAGCAATATTGTCATTATGACTATGTATGGCATCGAGCCAATTAGAACTCACTTGGCTAGACCTACAGATCAGTTTGACTCATTAAAGATGGCTAAGCAATCAATTATTGGTTCAAATCATTTAATCATAATCAACTCGAGTTTCAATTATGTCAATAATTAGTTCTTTTTCTATACACCTAAATTAAGCTGATTTGATTAAGAAAAAATATCCAACTGATCATGAATTCTTTTACAATGATATTTTGTTATTATTATTTCAAACTTATCAAGAATTACCTAAATTTCATTCTTACTATCTATTTGCCCTTCGGGGTTAAAGATTTATGATGGTAGGCACGACTAGTTTTGGGGAAAAAAGATATGGGTGATTTCCCAGAAAAAAGCCCCTTTTTGTTTTTTTTCCAAAAAGTGTCCTTGTTTATGTTTTTTTCAAATGATGCCCCTTGTTTGAATGCCAAAAATACATCTAACCAGCCCCAATGGTACTTTTCTAGCCAATCTCGGAGACATCCTATGGACCGTCCAAGTGGATGGACTGGTCTGCAAAGTTGCATGGTCCAATCCATATGGTCTGCAGAGCAGTTTAGTTACCCAATGGGGAAAAAAAATTAGCATATTACAGTTTTGGGTCACCACAACAAAAACACTGCAAAGCTTATTTGAAAACACCATAAATAACCTCAACCAAATCATCTACAAACCTAAAAATTTGGTATTATAATGGTCTATGAGCAACGACAACCAAAGAGGCACGATATGATGTCACCTACACTTTTTCAATAGCTTTACAGCAATTTCAGCACAAGCCTCAAAACATGGCATTATGGTGGTGTACGAGCAACGACAATCAAAGAGACATAATATGATGTCACTTATAATGTTTTGTAATAGTTTTACAATGTTTTCAGCACCTCAACAAAGGCACTATAATACTATGTTAAAACACTGTGAGTCAAATGAAATAAAAACACACTAAAGACTATTTGACATATCATACTAAGATTCAAAAAGGTATTTATATCAGTTTAGGAACAACAACATCAAAAGTTTACCTATTTCGACCACCACAACAAAAATTCTGTAAACGACCCAAATGGACTTCCAACTTCAACCAAACCAACTGCAACCTAAAAATTTGGTATCATAATGATCTACGAGTAACGCCAACCAAAGAAACATAATATAGTCAATTACAGTTGTTTTCAACACCTCAACAAAAATAATCTAATGCTATTAAAAAAACATTATAACTGAGCCAAATGAAATCAAAACACACTAGAAACCATTTGATACAACATACGAATCATCAAGAATCCGAGAATGCACCAAGATCATCTTGGCCTTGGATCATTAGATAGATTCTTTAACAATAAACTAGATTTCAAAATCCCAAAAAAATAAATCTTGTGAATCTTCCAACTAAGCTAATATATTTTATTATTATTATTTTGATCCTCATACATTCTTGAATTATTTATTTTTCTTCTTTCTGGAGTATTCTTTATATTATATCAATGCTACTTTGTTGGGATTCTTTTATATTTATTTTATAGAAACTGTTAACATATATTGAAATGTTAATCGATTAAATATGTCAATGGAACCACAAATCAATTAAATTAATTTGTACAATTTTTATTTCAGACCTTTTTAAAAAACATTGTATTGATTTTTTTATTTATAACGCTATGAAATGACCAAAACATCATTTTCTTGTTTTAGAACTCAACTTAAGGTTATTGGCTACCTGTGAGTTTTCATTGTAACATAAACTAAAGGTAAGTAACTTGATGACCTGAGTAGAATAATTCCATATTTTTTTAATTCTTTTTCATATAAGCTTAATCTGATATTCTTTTTCTTGCACTGTTATTATGCTATAGATAATAACAACATGAATATATAATTTCTCTTGGATGATGCACTAACTGACTTGGAAAGGCACTCCTTGTACAAGTGCCTTCCCTCATACAGGAGCAAGAAGAAGAGGTTTTCTCTATAGCCCGGAAGTGATTTCCCGACTCAAGCAGCCTCCGGAAGAGTGATTGCCCTCAAACATAGAAGCAAGAAGGAAAGAGAGGAGTTATAGACCAAGGGAACGAAAACCGAGTATAGGCTTGGGGAATTAGCGAGTTCCTACTTGTAGTTCCACCTCACACCTCCCCTTGCTTGGGAAGGGAACGCTTGTGTTAAGAAACCCGTTGGGCTTAATAACATGCATTTCCCTTCCGTTTTATGCCCCCTGTAGTCAAATCCATCAAGTTGGAGTTGACTTCTATCGATCAGTGATTTAAAAAACGTTAGGCGTCAAAATGCGCCAAGGTCCAAAAATGCCCGAGGCGCTAAGCGCTCGCTCGAGCGAAATGAGGCACTAATATATAAAAATATATAATATAATTAATAAATATAATTATTTAAATAATAATATGATATTAAATTAAGAAAATCTTGCAAAATCATAATATCACATTAACAAAAAGTCTCAAAATTCAAAACAATAACAATAATTTCAAATAAATAAAAAATAACAGTATTAAAATCAAAATAATATATTATTAATCTAATAAATAAAAATATTATTACTAGTATACAATTAGCATTATACTGTTAATATATTGTTAACAGTATACTATCGAAGTGAGAAGAGTGTGAGTAAGAGGAAAATCGAGGCTGCTGACTAAGACCAACGGCAGCAAGAGCGGCGAGCGACGACGGTGGCAACGACAGCAGTAGCAACGAGCAATGACAGCGGCAGCGGGAGTGGCGAGCGACGACAGTGGTAGCGGTAGCAGCGAGCAGCGACAGCGGGAGTGGCGAGCAACGATAGTGGCAACGGTAGCAACGAGCAACGGGAGCGGCGACAGTGGCAACAGTAGTGGTAGCAACGAGCAGCAGCAGCAACAGCAGGAGTGGCGAGCAAGGTTAGGGTTGGGAAGTCGCAAGAGGAAGGTTGGTATCGGTGCTTTAGTTGGTTCGATTGAACCAACTAAAGCACCAAAGACCGAACCAGACCTAAAACACTAGTTCGGTCGCCTGGTTTAACCCGGGCGCTCGCCCGAAGCGCTCGGCGCCTGGGCTCGAGCAAGCGCCCAAGCGGCGCCTCTTTGAAGCGTGCTGCCTGGAAATGAAACGAAGCGCTCGGACCTCACCTCGCCTCGCCCGAGCGCCTATTGAAATCACTGCTACCGATATAGTTATAACCCATCGCATACCTGATTCGATCGTTGTTTTCGGACAAGTGGTGCTTTCCAGTCCAAGTTACTCCTTGCTTTCCCTCAAGTGAAAGAACCAGGCGATGCAATGAGGTCTTCTCTTGATCGTGGCCAGAAGATCCCATCCACCCAATGCCCCCTGTCTTAAGATAGAGAGTACCTATCATTACAAGCTCTATGTTAGACTACTCGCAAGGTCAGGCTTATTTGTTGAGTTCAGATGCTCTATCAGCCATGAGTATCTATCTCCTTTTGACACCGTTGTATGATGAATCTCATCCTCGGTACGAAGCAAGGGAAGGTGTGAGGTGGATCTATGGCCAACGCCCTAAAACGAGTTTTGAAGTTTGAACTCATAGAAAATGCATTTCAAGCAGGGGGTGGGAGATTGAATGGGTGTTAGGCTAAGAATGGGGGATCACTACTCGTCTCATCTCTCGTTTCAGAGCATGATACTATGGCCTACAAAATGTTCATCCTTTCCACAAATTTTGCTACCCAAAGATGCTACAAGATTAGAAACATTGGATACAAAATGGACCACTCTATGTCTGGACTACTTCCTTTGTCTATTACCTCAACTAGCAAATATTTAAATCTACAGATGCAAAAAATAAAGTATTTCGTTACCAAGTTGTTGCTTCTAATTATCAGGGACTAGTACATAGATAATTTCCCACCATCAAGCAATGTCAACAACAATGTCATTAGATTGCAAATTTCATCAATCAATCAAAAAGCAACAATGTCCTTAACCCTGACTATCATTATATATAATTTCTTGAGGTATCAAGAAAAAGAGCACTAGGACCCTTGAAAAATTATTTAGAAGAGGAAAACACAAAAAAAAAAAACAATACTCATATATGAAAAAGGAATGGAGTCGACGATCATAAAGATATACCAAGGCTTCAACTCCACCAGCTAAAGCGATAGCTTCTCGATTTCTATCATCAAATGATAAGTTCCATAAAGCGCCAGCAGCTTCTTGCCTGAGTGATTGATAAAAATCTTTCACAAGTTGCATAAACAATATTGAAAATGAAATATTAGTATTAACAAAGGCCAATTACACAAACAAAAAAAATCATCTAACAAAAAGAAACTCAACAAGTTAGTCTTCACACTTAAAAGAACTGCAAAAGCTAATTTCATATCCAAAAGCAAAAAATGAAAAAGAAAAAATGAACTTTAAATAAACTCATCTATTACACATTCAAAGAGATTTAAACTCCAAAAATATGTTAATACGATATAAGATGACAATTTACAAAAATGAATATGCTTTCTGAGCAAACAAATACAAAGGAACAATCACCTTACACCTTCATTTTGAGAAAAAGTCAATTGCACTAGTGCCTCAAGTGCACCCTCCTCTTGACCAACAGCAGCATTATTACTATTGCTGTCACCATGAGCTGCCAAATTGGCTAATGCTCGAGCAGCCTGAGAGGAGAACACCTGAATGAAGAAACCTTGAAACTTGAAAGAAAAACATGATCTTTGAACAAAGGGGATGGACTCAAACGAAACAAATGGTCAAACCCTTAAAATGTGCCAAAAAAAAGGACCATCAGATCTGTCATTGAACATATGCATTTTGATTTACACACCGTTTCACAATACATGTCGATGAGTAGCAGGTTAAACTTTAAAGCAAGTAGCCAATGTTCTGACCAACGGCCCGGATTGTCAAAAAGTTAAGAATCCAAAAATCCCAAGAAGATAGAAAGGAAGTAATACTGGTAACAGAACACATGGTCACATGAGAGTTAACAAAGTTGTAGCAATTAAATTTTCCATATTTAACCACATCAAAAGTAATATATAGCCTAAGCAACACAAAACAGCATAAATATAACCCAAAAGATAGATTGTGTTAAAGATTAAAGATGAAGAGTTAGAATATGATAAAGAAACAAGGTAAACAGTAGTAAATAAAAAACATGAGAAAAGAAGGCAATAAATGCAAATGTTCACTCAAAGCAAGTGTATTCATCAATATGAAGCAGTTATATCCTCCTTATTCTTATCACAGTCACAATTTCTTCCATAGAAATAGTTAATTCCTACATGAACTATGAATACAAAACAAATCAACCAAATACAGTGTTCTAACTTCTAAGATTCATCCAACCATCCCCAGATCTTCACAATATTTTGTATTTAGGACTCTTCAAATTTGGAAACAGATCACCACATAGAGCTCGATTAATTAAAAATAAATCAACCTTCTTCCCATTATCCTAAACATAAACAACCACCAGAAATGGTACCAAAGTCCGGAATATTATTCTGAAAGAAAAAATATAAAGCTGGCTAAAACTTACTTTTGCTAATTTCACCGCATCACCAAAGAACCTAATGGTTGAGCACTTGGATTGTTCAGTGAAATATTTCAAGGAACTGGTCCAATGACTTCAGAAATTATTGATATCTCTAAAATTGAGCCCAATCTACATTCTTTTTTTTCTTTGAATTGCTCAGTTTTATATCCAACCACTATTTTCACTAGCAAATAATCATAAACAATCACTTAACACTGATCTCGTGCATTAAGTTCTCACTTTTATCTCACCCCATGTACATGTATACATGTTGTACATATAAACATATCAACTGAATGTTTTTCCCCATCCTAACTAACCCCCATCACCACAAGAAAATAAAAGAGGTAAAATTTCATTTCACACCCAACATATTTGCAATATTCCTACATGAATCTTCCTTTACTAAAAGGTAACATACTACTTCATGGGTCTTTCCAAAAGATCAAATATGATTATTCTGATACCAGGGAAAAGAACATCATTTTCAATTAGGAGAAGTTGAAAACTTAATTTTCAAAAATATAGTGTTCAAAAACAAAATTGTCGCAAAAGGCAAGAGAAGTCTTTTCTAAGAGTTTTCCCCCGTCCAACATTGTCAAGCATCAAGATCTACATTGTAGCGCACCATTAACTCTCTCCCACAGCCTCTTCAACCAGTTTCCAGCTCTTCCCTTGTATCTCATTTACTTGTTCCATCATACGATCCTTATACAGTCCCTCCTCTCACACCCTTCCTCCAGCACCACCCCCTGCCATGCCCAACATACTCACTAACAAGATAGAAGTCCCTCTATAATCCTTTATTCTTGGTCAAGCTGTATCCATATGCAACCAACAGATGAACTCAGGTAATCATCCAATCAGATTGTAGAACACTATATTAAATGTATATCCAAAGAAAAAGGTTTCATGCATTTAAGTGATAATCGGACAAGTAGAAGAAAACCGGAAAGCATAATATTTACAAGCCATCTTGACCACAGAATTGCCAACTTCAAAAGGCATATTTATGCAATTGAAGAAAAATAAATCCCAAAGTGCACTCCATTACAGGTGCTAGGAGACAGTCTTTGGGTGTGGAAAAAACTATCAAATGTTTCAGTACCTACAGTTTCTTCTCTTTCTAGAAACTCCTTAAAGAACAACATACAGACATATCAAGAAAGTACAAGAACCAATCGAATGATCATTTTATGTTAGCAACAGAGCACCAAATAGTAGGGGCAGAAAATATATATAGCAAGTTTCCACCCGTAGCAGTATTAACATAGTTGTCGAAATCTATTATCAAGGGATTTGGCAAAAATGTTGCTACCATCAGATCAGCGTTAAGTCTTTTAAATTAGATGCATCTGAAGACTATGATATCAAGCAAGAATTGTTTGCAAGGAAGAAATGCAAATTTTCCCCTCTACTATTACATATAAAAACAGTGACAAAAAGTGGAATAATTTGGTTAATCATGGGACTCGAGTGTCTTTTGGGAATGCATATTCAAGCATTAGCTTAACAAGAGGTAATGATTCAATCTCCAGAATTGCCATTACATTTGAACCACCCAACAAGTAGAATCCAATTTTATCTAATTAGATATGATTAAACTACATACAACCAAAATGAATTTAGCATCAAGAAGTAAGCCATTTTAATAAACAACACTACAATGTATAGAAAGTATAAACTAATACTATCATCCTTAAGCAAGCATTTGTGCAACAATAACAAAGGCATAAAGTCCCAACTATTTAGGGCCAGCTACCTAGATCTTTTGCTACCATTGAGTTATGTAAAAAATTATAATTTTAGTTGAATAAGAGTATTTAAATCTTTATTATAGTTTCCAATAAAGTTTTCTATGTCTCCCTCTACCTCTCATACCACTAATGTATTATTTCACATCTTCTAACTCCAACATTTATAGGTCTCCCAAGCAAATCTCCATACAAGAAACTTACCAAAAAAAAAAAATCTCCATACAAGAATATGTTCTTTGTTATGTCGATGGACAAGATGAATGACTACAATGATTACATCTGTATTAAAAAGATTGAAACAACCCAAGTTTCATGCTTTGATGCATTAAAGCTAGTCATAGTAATACATCATTAAAAAAACATGCTCCAGGAATCACTGAAAAAGAAACAAAGAATAGCAAGATAAAACTAGAAAAACTTCAGACCTGTTCTTGCACTCCCTCAACCTTGCATGTCCTAGCGAGTGTAACAAGTGCACGGACACCACCGGCCATTGTAATCTCAACACTGCACTTGTCATCAGCAGCCAGATTTGCAAGTGCACCAGCAGCTCGTTCCTGCTTAAACATAAATGATAAAACAAGTACATTCAAAAAAATTCTTATATTATGCATGAACCGATCTTTAATGGGGCATACAAGAACTCCATCAACTCCAGATGTCCATTTGAAGATAAGATTCACCAGAGCTTTTACCCCACCAGCATCAGCAATGGCTGCCTGAAACAAAAGGCAACAGGATTACTGAGGCAAATAACAAAGGCAGGTCACATATATCCAGCATAAGGCACACCTTGTGCTCTTCTCCCACAGACAGGTTCCAAAGCCCTCCAGCAGCTTCTTCAGCAACCACTCTGTTTGAGGACCTTGCGAGATTAGCTAGGATACGTATGCCCCCTTCATCAGCAACTGCTTTTGCAACTTTGGAATTCACTGACAAGTTTGCAATGGCCTGCACATACAAAATATCTTCAAATAAACCTAACAAAATCACATCAGAAATCCAATCAAAGATGTAGACGCTCAACCTTTGCAGCTTCAGACTGCACACCCTCCTGAGAAGACCTTGCAAGTTCCAGAAGCAAGGGGATTCCACCATTTTGCATAACCGCTTCTGCTCTTGCTGGTTCCACTGTTGCATTCTCGTCATCAGTCACTACAAATATGGCCAGCCCAGTTGCTGCTCTTTCCTGTACATCCTCCTGAAAACTTTTGACTAAGCTCAGCAAAAGAGCAGCCCCTTGTCTCAACCAAAATCCATCCATTCCATTTGGATTACTCTCTGCCACTCGAAGAAGAGAGTGTGAGAGTATCCACTCCAGCCAGCTCATGATATCACTCAGGTTCTTATCCTCATTCAGTAAGCTTCTCCATTCTGCAAAAATACTCTGTTCCCTAACAACATATCCATATCCTTTGAAGAAAGAAGCAACCCCACTGAAAACGTTGGAGAATTGGGCAAGGAGCAGCTTTCCCTTAGTTTTTCTGCATGCTGTAGAATTATAGCTCCATTCCTCCTCGAATACTGCACAGTTGAGAGCGCAAAGTACCTTCAAAGTCTTTGACGTCGAGAGAAGTTTCAAGACAGCACTAGCAGACACATCCGTCCTTGAGACGTCCATAGCAACCAAGCTTGGGAGATTGCTCCATGAGAGGGATGCCGTAGACCACTTCAAATTCCTCGAGCCAGCCACCGACAAGAATCTCAGTGACACCACCTTCTCAAGTGCACCCTCATCGATTAAGCCACAGTCCAAGAACGCAAGCTCCGCCAATTGCGGACAGTGCTTCGCAAGGGCGTTAATGGCCTCGCCATGGACTTCCCGTATACCAGAGAGGCGCAGCCGCCTCAGCCTCGTGCAGCACATGGCTATATGGCGGACTGCATCGCTGGTGATCCTCATGCAGGGGTCCGGGCCGATCTGAAGGCTCTCGAGGGCCTCATGGCGCGCGGCAAGCACGGAGAGGGTGGCGTCGGTGATCTCGCGGCAGCAGTCTCCGGCAATCTCCCGGAGGCCGCGCGCCTGGAGGTAGATGAGTGCAGAGGCAGAGGAGGATCCGTGGAAGCGGAGCCGGCGGAGGTGAGCGCACCGCCCCGCGAGGCCGGCCGCGATGTCGGGGTCGCAGCGGTGGGCACGGAGGTCGAGCGACGTCCACAGGGAAGGGGAGGAGCCGAGGCGGCGCCAGGAGCGGCAGGTGGAGGCGAGGCTCGCTCGGTCGCGGTAATTGAGGCGGGAGAAGATCTGTACCACCGTATCGTCGGGGAGAGCGGTCCAGTCCACGCCCGCCGCTCCACCGCCGCCGCCGCCGCCGCAGCAGCAGCCGCCGGGCCGCGGGATCTCGCAGTGGTCGGGAGCCTCAGCGTAGGGCGGCGACACGGCGACCTTCTCCTTATCTCTGGATTGGGAGGTCCGCCGCCGCACCCTGCGGCTCATCGCGAGCAAACCGACTCGGGATGGAGGAATCCCCACACGACCGATCAGCTCTTGCATTCACACGAGAAATCGGCGGCAAGCAGCATCGGCATTTGGGAAGCGTAGTGTTTCGGGGCCGTTTCGATCGAATTCGGGGCGAGGGTTTGCGAGAAGATCGGCCGGCGGTGGGGGAATGCAAGAAGCTGGAGGAGATGGGGCGCTTCAGCTTCTCTCCTTAACCTTCTTCCCCCATCTCTTATTTCATATCGAGTTGATTCGATTAGGGGGAAGGGAATCAGTTGGCTTTAATGAGAGAATAGGGGAGGGGGAGGGAGTGGTGAGGCGTGTGGCGTGAGAATTTTGAGTTGAATCGACAAAATTTAAATGTAACATTAGTTTTAACGAAGCTGCTATTCCATTTGGGTTCAATTATCCAATGATTTCACTCTATGAAGACACACAGTTGTCAGCACATTGTCATGTTTTAAATATCATTATTTTTTAATTCATTATATTAAATGATGAATATGAAACTCTTATATGTGGATTTAAATTTAAGACTTATTATCTAATTAATCGAATTTCTCAATAAAGATATTCAATCCCTCATGTAGTAAAAATAAATTGGAGTTATTAGGCAGTAAATAAATCCTATCAGTTGGGTCATGATTGGGCCTTGTGAACATGGCTTCTTTGCTTTTGGGCTTGAGCTAAGAACTTGGCAAATGAATGATACTTTTACTATCACAAGTAAAAGTTTCAGAGCTCGAGGATCATGAGTTCTACCTTGCTTGCTTGCTATCACAAGCCATACTAGCAGTGACGATCGCCAGGGTTTTGCTGCTTATCATTGTTTCTTCGTCTCCCGAAATCAATAGCAGGGAGACAAAGATTGAACCTGATGGTGAATACAAACACATCACCATGCTACAGATCTCGAGTAATATCAATATTTGCTGAACTGTCGTCATCTCTCTTCTTAGTAACAAGATTCATTTGCATGACACAGTTCTGCACCATCGCAACAACCTTGTTTGAGCTCTTACACTTTTGGTCCACTGCAAACTGGACAAGAGACGAAGTAATGTTTACCTTTATGTAGAGAAAGGCATCACCAGTTAGGTATTAACAGTTGTTTCTTAACTTTGTAACCATCTGAGATCTTAAGTTCAACTCAACTTAATATGTAGAAACTTTTTGAGTTTCGAGTAATGGAAAGCCAGAGTTGAAGCTCCCAGCACTAACCTGGTCCAAGCATGATTGTCCAAGTATGCACTGCCACAAAAGGAGGAGCACTGAGCTTGTTGAGTTTGCAGCTTTGCCAGTTACTAGAATGATGGTGGCCATAATGTCCCTACCATCATTACCAAGTGGAGCACCTGCTGGTTGAATCACTTTCCACTGTCCTTTGTGTTGTGTTATCAAGGGCTGGACATCGTTTAAAACTCAAAGCAAAAGCTGCAAAAGAGTCTGGGATTTTATACATGTCATATGGAAAAAGCTCTTCTTCTGCTGCCTTCTACTGAACCCTTAAACCTTGCAGCCCATTTTGTTGAAACATAGATAGTTGTAGGATACTGTTTAGAGTGCACACAAGGCATAATGTTGTGATTCAGACAGCCACTTGGTTGAGAAATACTTGCTCAGAAATAGTTGTAGTGCCTGCTGTTAAGTGAGCCACCCCTCATCATAACTTGCTATCTAAGATGATACAATATTGCTTCACTGGAGTCAAACAAAACAAGGAAGTGGAGATGACATTCTGGACCACTCCATTAATCGATATACAGAAGCGCATTGAATTAATTAGGACAACTTTTGGAGCTGGTCAATTGAAGTCGGTATCAGTAGAGCAGGGAATCTCTGCAACACCACCACTTTTTCAAGCGCATGTCAACATTTAGAAACCACACCCAACTGAAGATAAAGACCATAGCCTAACTCTTATGGACAAGTTTCTGCTCATGCCTAATGCCTTGGGAAGATGACAGCTTTAATTATAACAAGGGAAATTCCTCCATGCTTTACATCTGTTGTTCTATTCAGCAAATCAGGAGGCTACTACCTTAAACAAGAGAAGATTCCACTAATGCATCTACAGTATGGTGAGTACAGTTGAGTCAGATCAATAAAACTGGGAGCTCAGAAGAGGTGAATGCAGTTGTCATTGCCCTTTCTTGGCTTCACATCCTTGCACAACCCGACTGTCCAGCTCATGCAGTCCTCCAAATGTAGCCAAAGTTCAATCTTTCAAGCATTTAAAGTTCCTTGTCCATCTCTGTAAAAATACAAAATAAGTCAATCCCAAGATCCACACTGCTGATGGTTCCTCAGCAACAACCGAGCTCACATTGGATACCACTTTCCTAACAACATGCTGTCATCCAGATCACAAATTAAAAGATTTCCCACCTCTATTTCGACAACCTGAGGTTTTTGTCATAATGCCATTAGGATGATGTGCAATGCCACCACAGCTGAATGAACAATGATTGTTGATAACAACGGATTGCTTTGCTACCATGGCAGAATAGAGAACTCATCTTCAGGCAATAACTTCCAGCCGTGAAATAACATGCTTTGTATCTGGTCTCGAAGCAGGCGAAGGAGAGCAACAAGCAATTGCCAGTTGAAAAAGCATCAGTAGACCATGTGCCTTACCAGAATTTTTATCTAAACTCTGGCTTAGGAGCTCGGAGTCAAAGACATCTGAGATTTTATGATCAAGAACCAAGTTTCTTAATGAGATTGGAAGATGGAAATCCTTGGACTGTAAGAAGTTGATGTTAATGGGATCCTTTTGAGCGAGCATCTCAAATAAGATTATTCCCAAACTGTAGACATCAGTCTCTTTGCTAGCATCTTTCAGCTTAACCAGCTCAGGGGCTTTGTATCCCTGAGCTGCAGAGGCTTTGAGCATTTCCTGGGCTGCTGCTGGATTCAACATAAGATGCAAGCCAAAATCTGCAAGGTGAGGCTGGTAATCTGCATCTAGCAAAATGTTGTTCGTCTTGAGATTGCCGTGCACGATGGGCTTCTCCAATCCTGTGTGAAGATGATCCAGCCCCTTGGCAATTCCAAGGGATAGCTTAAGAATGATGTCCCATCTGTGTGCTTCAGCAACACCAGCTGTAGATTATTGTAGAATCCAGTAAGCACTTCAACTGAAGCATTAACCATACAGCTTATTTTAATGAGAGTTGCTCTGCAATAAGATCTTTTATACAATTGCTTCCAAAGAAGATCTTCATACGAGCATAAATATGTAGACTAATAACCTGGACCATAAATTCTCCAAGAGAAAGAAAAGAACTTTTGATATCTAAACAAATACAGGGAAATAGGTAGCAATACTGCAAAATAAAGCAACATAGCAAATCCAAGGAACTGAGTTGTTGATTGAGGATCTTCAGTCAGATTGCTAAAAGCAAAAGAACCAAATCAAGCACAGAAAATTCCAAGAATGTTAAAAAAATTCAAGAGGAATATGGTTTTCTTTGTGTAACAATAACAAAATTTTGAAAACTTCCCCCCCGACACAATTATAATTGACACAAACTTTCTCAGCTCAATCAAAAGTAACAAAGAAAAGGTGAATTCTTTATATTTTACAGTTCTTATACTATATAGTTCTTCAATTGCAATTCTATGTAGTCACGCAATTTCAAGGACATCAAAAACCCGACGTTGTAAAGCACGTAGAGACACCAAAATCTAAATCAAATTTAAGGCAACTAGAATACTACCAAATCTTAAAAGCCCGACATTCCGTGACTACACGGAGAAGTAAAGATTGCTCTGCTTCATCAACATCGACAACAGATCACAAGAAAGATGCAGACTTTGCTTCAGACCAAGAAGAAGATGCCAATTTTACGCCACCAACAACCGACAAACCTACCTAGGACTCACCTCTTAAGAACTGCTTCAGAGACCCCGCAGCATAGAAGGGTTGCAAGAAGAGCTTCTCCCCTCGCGGTCCCACGTACATCGCGCGCAGCGGCACCAAGTTCGGGTGCCGGACGGCCCCCAGCGCCCGAGCCACGAGCAGCACCTCTCCGGTCCGGCCGGCGGAAGATGGCCGCAGGAACCGGAGCAGCAACACCGAGCCGCTCCGCTCGATTCTGGCTCTGTACAGCGTCCCGTAGCTCGACTTCCCGACTACCTCCCCCGGCGCCTCCAAGATGTCGTGCACCGTCAAGCTCTCGGCCCCGGCGAACTTCACCAGCCCTTCCGCCTCCAACTCGTCCTCCTCCTCCTCCTCCTCCGCGCCAGCCCCTCCTCTCTCGTCGCCAACCTCCAAGGACTCGCTTTTGCGCCTCCCTCGCCACCTTAATCTTTTCCGAAAGTAATGGCACAATGCCAACAAGACAAGGAGGGCAAGGAATGAGCAGAGGAAACCGAGAAGTAGCTTGATCTTGTGGCTCCTCTCCATGCTAGGCTCGCCAACCTCGTCCTAACCGCGAGAAACCCGGATACTTGCCAGTTTATTGAGATTCAAGGAGAAATGTAGAATCTCGAACAGGGATCGGGCTCAGTTTAGGGATCGAAGAGGTTGGAGGCGTTAGAACAGGGAGAAGCTAAAAGGATAAGAAAACATAGAAAAGATGGTTTCTTTATTAGTGCAAGGGAGGCTTTGGATGGAGTTTTCTTGGATGACCAACGAAAAAGCTTCCACTTCTGGAAACTGGTCTCAGAGAGAGAGAGATACACAGAGAGACGAGAAAGGAAAACAGAAACAGTGGGAAGGAGTGAGGTTGGTTCGTTAATGGGCAGTCGAATCAAACGTGGCAATTTACGAATGGTATGACAATGTGTTTGGTGTTATTTTCGTGTTTTTGAGGTTGACGGGTCAACCACACATGGAGACAGCTGAATGGAGGAATGAAGTGTTTGGTGCTGCGTCTGGTTCTTCTAGTTAACGTGGCCCGCAGGGAGTGGAGCTGCGAACGGATCCGAATCGACCGACCAGTCCCAATCGGATCGGGTTGGACTCTGATCCGTTCAGGTCACGATTGGATCACAAACTCGATCCCGGGCTGATTTGGTCGGGTCGGATCTCGCATTGAGTCGACTCAAATGCGATCCATTGACAGAGCCCGAGATGGAGTTGAAGTGCAGAGTTCAACATATTAAATTCTATGAATTAGATTAAGAAAACATGCAGTTTGTTTGATCATCGATGCAATTTGAAGTGCAAAGTGAAGTGCTTCGTTATATATCCATTTAATACTTACTGAATCTGAGAGCAATAGTTGGGTCTGTGCCTTTCATCTACCTCAGTCATATTCAAACTTAATGAGCTTTGACCCAACAATAATCTAATGAACACAATTCAATCATAGGATGTCACAAATTCACTCGCTAAAGCCTTGATGCATTCATCAAGATCCAAATTCTGGAATGCATCTCTAGCTCTACTTACAGATAGTTCTTTTAGATTTGGATCTCTTGCCATACTTATTAGATGTGTGTAAGTAATATCATTTGTTTCAGCTAGACTCGATGATAATTGATCCATTAAGTAATGATAGTAGAATTACTCGAATCATATATGCCAACCCAATCCGAGTGTGTTTCTATGGAAGATTTACGTCAAAACCAATTTTAAGTTCGACTTTGAGAATCACGTATTTCTTTAGTTGTGTTGATAATGCCAATGATGTAAGATATGATATACCGAAACATGAAATTTTCTAATAATGCATAGATGAAAAATTATGAACGAACTGTACAATTCTAATCATATGCTGTGTGTGTGTGAGAGAGAGAGAGAGAGAGAGAGAGAGAGAGAGTCGCACTTCCATTTATGATCTAAATGTTACTCTTCTTCTAACTTACTAAAATTATACTAATTAAATTATTATTTTAATCAAGATATTATATGGTAACGATAGAGTCAATATATCACTGTCATTCGATTGATATAAGCTATATGATCGACACATCGATGCCATGAGTTTGACATTTCAATATCACGTAATCAACATTTGGGTTTATGGAGCGACACTCTTTTATGTTACATGTGCACCTATTATTACATTTGGAATCGAAAAACCTCATATAACTGTTCTTGATATTAAAGACATATTATCAGTCTTATAACCTCTACTATAAAAGGCCCATTAAGTGTGTTCCCTAATTTCCTAATGTCCAATCCAAAAAGTTAACTACCATACATTTGACAATAAAAATCTTGATATTTGAGTGACACCTCATCAATACTAATCTAAGCATGAGAGAAACTTTGTCAAGTATATTATCGACTTACTTTTTGTATGATTCAATATATCTCTAATCGGATTCATTGGATTTTTTTTATAATAATAAAAAATATATAAAATAAGATCTCGATTGATTCGGAATCAACATTCGGAACGGATGAAAATATTCTATGTTAACATTTATCGACGTATATGATATTTATACGAACGATGTATTACCGAATCACAAATGATCGTCGTAGTAGTAGTAGTCAAGGCCAAATTATTAGTTAAAATGGTGAGAAACGATGGCACCACGTGCGGCTACCAAAAAGATCAAAGAACACAGAGAGGCAAACCTTAATTACATATGTTGTGATAACCAATACTCGGTGAGGAACAGATGGGCTCAGGCTTGAATAATAATGACGGGGAACTCAACCCAAGATTTCATTCTTCGTGCTTTAATAATCCCACCATTCATGTGGAATCCAACACCCCAACCATGTATCTCCTCAATAATGTTTACTAAAACCACTTAATTAGGAGGAGACAAGCAGGCCCACATCACCAAAAGTTCCCTAAGTTAGGCCATACTGTCACATACAAATATATATTTTTACTACACTAAGGAAGGTCTATTGATTGAGACTTTAGACTAAATAAGGCCCAATTGCACGTGGTGTGAGCTGGATTTGGAAAACCCATCCTGTGATTAGGTCACGACCGAGTCTATCGTTTCCGAGTTGAACTCTATTGCATCGCATTATAATACAATTAGTGCTCAGAACTTATTATTATTGGATGAATTTTTTGGGAAAAAGCAAATTTTCACGATTGCCCCTTTAGTTGAACATAATAATAATAATAATAATAATAATAATAATATTATTATTATTATTATTAGTTATAACGGTAGTTGTAACGGACGGGAAACTTCGGTAGAAAGGGCGGACGTTATCCGTGCGGCGGCGAGGAGGGCGTGCGCACATGGGGACAACGAGGTCGCCCACCACCGCACGTGCGCATCACGTCCCAGGAACTTCCGCCCGACGGCTCAGATCTGTTCTGATGCGTCGGACGGCTCGCGGATGATCTAAAATCTTCTCCTTCCCTACAAGACTTCCGTTCATTACAGAGGCGAAGCAACGAGGAAAGCGGCGAGGCGAAGAACGAAAGACTCGCATCGAATAAACATTTGAGTTCCCAATGATGATGATGATGAGCGGGGTGGTGGGTTGACCGCACGTGCACGGGTTGGGACGTACGTGCGCCTCGCTGTCCTCCCGCTGCTTCTCCCGGCAGTCCACGTCCCCGCCACATGGCCACGGAGCTTAAGATAACCGCAAGCGCGTCGACCTACTACCTCCTCAGCCCTCGAGAAGCCATTAATTACGAACGAACCACGGGTGACGGGCCGGGATTGGCTGGCGCTGGGATGGGCAGGACGGTGAACGTGGGGATCCTTGGGGGCGGGAAAGAGGGCGTTGGGCCACCTGCGGGTCACATGGGGAGGAGTTGGCCCTCGTACGACCCTCCCATTAAAGTGGTAATTATTGGGGGTTCCTTGTTGCGTTGTGTTCTTGGAAAGCGTTCTCTTCTCTCTCGCTCTCTCTCTCTCTCATCTCCCACGAGGCATGATGATAAGAGAGAGAGAGAGAAGGGAGGGAAGGGACACGTGGGACAGCTAGCAAGCAATCGTGGGGAGCACCATTAATCATCGCGACCCCCGACAGCATGCCGGGGTTTAAATCCACAGGTTCCGAGGTGGTGGAAGGGAGGAGGAAGAAGAAGAGATGCAAATCGGGTCCCACGACGCACTCGCCCGTCACCGCTCTCGTCCCCCGTTGCCTAAACTACCCTTTTGTCCTGTGTGTGCATCTTTCAGATAAAAAGGATGAGCCAATAATGGCATTCATGACATGCCAACTGAAATCAAACAACATCCCTTTCGTCATGTGAAATGTTTGCGATCACCAATTATTTCCTTCTATTTCTTTCACATCACCCGCCAACAAAATCAATTCTCAGCGAGTCTCGTAAAGGATCCAAAGAGAGCCGTAGGAACCCAATCCAAAATCCAATTATCGCTCAACTATCTCTGGCACAGTACAGTTGGAAAGGATCCCACTACGACCCTACACGGGATCCTATGTGATATAACACGATCTCTTGGATCCAAATAATGCATCCAACTGGTCCCCATCGATGAACAAAAATATGAATGCTTTCGATTTCCGCAAGCTGGATCGGTGACATGTATGGTTATATTTCATCTTCGAACCTGTTTATCATAAATAGAACATGATGTTACATACATATGGATCATTCTTTTTCATGTTGTTGTTTTCATTAATTTTTATTATGAAAGAATATATATATATATATATATATATATATATATATATATATATATATACTTGTATTATGTTAATACCAAATAATCCCTTGAAAATTCAAACTGAAATTGGATGCCGTGGAGAGTGGGTAATATGGGAAAAGGGGTGGAGTGAAGTGTGGGACCCGGCGGAGGGAGGAAGTGCAAATGATTACGGGGTGTGGGTGTCGGGGAGTGGGGCGACCGGGCGGGGCCGCCCTTGTCCCGGGCGTGCTCGCACGTGCCGTCGCAGGGGCATGTTGGCCCACGTGACCCGGGTGCCATGGTGTTGGTCCTCCCCTTCCCACGTGAAACCCCACCCCACTCTGTTCCCCACCTCACCCCACCCCCGCCCCCACCCTCCCTCGGCTCGGCTCGACTCGACTTGACTCGGCCTTCTCTCGGCACGAATGGCCTCTGAGCTCCACGCTCTCGTGATTGGCTTGACAGGAGAGTAGGAAGAATAATTGGTGTGTTGCAGTCGCGCCCTTTAAAGACCGGCATGTAGTTGCGGGACCGCTTATCATGAATTGTGCAGGTTTCCAAGAAGCCACCCACCTCTTATTCCTCCATCTCGACACAAGCAATCTCGTTTCCTTTTTCCCACCCGACCATGACTGAGCTTACTAATGGCGATGTGGTTAAGATCATCCAGGAGTGGTGATGTTGTTCGATGGCTAATGATGGAGTGATGATGGTTGTGCACTGAGGGACACGGTGAGATGAGAGAGAGAGAGAGAGAGAGAGAGAGAGAGAGAGAGAAAGGAGTCCTGCAAAGGGACGGGCATTAAATGGTGTGGGGGCACAATGTTGCTGAGGATCCCATCTCGGATCAACATCAACAGGAGTAATAATTGCACAACTCGAAGGCAATGATAGGTACCATGTATGGCAATCATGGTGGCCTCCTCCCGCAATGTGCCACAGCTTCCGCCAACTTGCATTGTGGTGTGTGTGACAGCAGAGAGAGGATATCCGTATTTATACTCCGTATATGTGCACATACATTATGCTTCGAAGATACATATATACTTTTATTCCATCCATACGTTTAAAACATGCGTACTGCATGCTATAGAGACGCAGTTAAAAGGTAGATGCGGGAGAAGAAAAGAGAGCCGAAGACAGGGGGGAGTCAGCGCTCAAAGTTAGCCGCCGGCCCAAAGCAGTTGGCTTAACTATGGTTAGCGTCGAAGAAAGGGAGGAGGAGTTAGTGATAAGGAGTCATGATTGAGATGATTAGGGTGAGAAGAAGCATGACATCCACAGATAATAACCATTGAAACAATGGGGAGGAAGACACCGACTATTTAATACCCTCTCCTCTCCCCTCCCGACTCCATACCCATCTCATCCCTCTGTTGAGCGCCTCAGACCCTTTCCGACCTTTAGCTGCACTGCTTTAGCTGCTGCCTCCTTAAGGATCCCTGCAAGAAAGAGGAGGAAAAAGTAAAGAGGAGGTAGTAAGGACATATCGAGAAAGAAAGGAAGAAAGGAAGAGCGGGGAGTGGTCAAAGACGATGATGGGAAAGGATGATTTAGGTCTGAGTCTCAGCCTGAGCTCCTCCAGTCATCATCATCGGCATTTGCCTCTTCAGCTCAACCTCATGCCTTCCTCTTCTGCTTCCGGCCGTCCGCCATCGCCACCCTTCCCTTGCCACCAGACGACCCAGTGGGCTGGTCTCCTTGCTGACTCAGGTAGTGATCGCAGATCTGAACCTTTTTCTTGCTCCCGTGTTTAAAGATTGATTGCACAAGTACGAGTTTCTTATGGAGTGTGTGGCATTCCGTTAGCAGATAAGAGACCGGTTTTGGAGGTGTGCGGAGGAGCAGTGGACGCACGGTCGCTGCCCCTGCTCCGAGGGATCGACGTGAACCGGGCGCCATCGTCGGGCGCCGTGGAGAGGGACAGCGAAGAGGATGCGGGGGCGTCGTCCCCCAACAGCACGCTCTCGAGCGTGAGCGGCAAGCGGGCGGAGCGCGACACCCACCTGGGCGACGAGCACGACCCCGACCGCGGGATCAGCGACGAGGACGACGGAGATGGCTCCCGCAAGAAGCTCCGCCTCTCCAAGGACCAGTCCGCCATCCTCGAGGAGAGCTTCAAGGAGCACAACACCCTCAACCCCGTAAGTCCCTCTTCTCCTCCTTCGGTGACTACCGATACACGATGGTGTAGCAATCGTTGCTAACATGGGTCTGCTTCTCCTGTGTGATGACAGAAGCAAAAGCTGGCGTTGGCCAAACAACTCAACCTGAGGCCAAGGCAAGTGGAAGTGTGGTTTCAGAACCGAAGAGCAAGGTATTCTTTCTCCGGCGATTAATTAAGTGTGATGATGCTGTGACCTTCGTATACTGATCTCGTTAATGCTTGGGTTAATCTCAGGACGAAGTTGAAGCAAACAGAGGTGGACTGCGAGTTCCTGCGAAGGTGCTGCGAGACCCTCACGGAAGAGAACAGGAGACTGCAGAAGGAAGTGCAAGAGCTGAGAGCTCTGAAGCTGTCGCCTCAGTTCTACATGCACATGACTCCTCCCACCACGCTGACCATGTGCCCTTCCTGCGAGCGCGTCTCCAACTCCACCGCGTCCACGACGACCACCATCACCACAACCTCAACCTCGTCACCGTTTGCCAACGCACCGGCGCAGCCGATGCCGGAACACCATCAGTTCCTCCACCACCGCACGATCCCGGGCCCATGGGCGCCGATCCCGCTCCGGCCATTCCTCGATGCCCCTCCGCAGCGCTCGTAACTGAGCTCTCGTCAACCATATCACCCACACCACCATCACCATGACCATGGGCTCTGGGTTCTTGCAAGATATGGGATGCTACTGTTGCTGTCAGCACACGATGAGTGCTGTGCTGTGATGGTGATGGTTGGGTGGGTGATCGATAGGAGAATCCTGTCAGCTTTTCTTTTATGACAGGCATTCCTCAACTCAGATTATATTCAAAGCCTAGTACTGGATCCGGATTACTTTTGTTTTCCTCCTATGACTTGGTGGTGTTAAGTGTTCCGATAGATCTCGTTCTAAAACTGTTCTTTCTTTGGTCTGAAATCAAGAACATGCCTTCATCTGAAACCATCAAGAAATAAACGTCAGATTCCATGCTGTGTCTCAGCTGGTAATTAAGGCATTAGGTGTTCACCTCCATGATCACAGCTGGGACTTGCCCCTGAATGATTGATATGAGTTACACACTCTCTCTCTCTCTCTCTCTCTCATGCGCATTAGGTGTTCATCACCATGATCACAGCTGGGACTTGCCCCTGAATGATTGATATGCGTTACTCTCTCTCTCTCTCTCATGCGCATATGGTCCTGTTGTTTGGACTCTTTTGTTGCCTTGTGCTATAGCTTGATGGACTGCTGCATGTATAGAGAAAGACAAACCAGGGAACTCACGTGGGAAGTGCCCAGGAGGGTGTTGAATCCGAGGAATATAGATAGAAGCTCTTCTTCTTCTTCTTCTTCTTCTTCTTCTTCATCAAGGTTTCTGATGGTTCGAGTATTCTCTCACTTCTTTTCAGTCTAATGCGGCCGGTGAGAACGAAATGGATCTCAGTAATATGCTTCCCGGTCTGTCCCCGCCTCTGCTTTAGGTTGATTCATCCTACTGGCCACTAAATAAGTTGCATTTATTACACAAAATTATAATGAAAATGACTAATGAAGTTCTCATTGATTTCAAATAATATCATGGACAATTATTTTTGGAAGACTCAAAAAATGTGGATTACAACTCTCTCTCCCATGCTTAATTTGCCTAAAGTAATCCTCTTAAGAAGCAATGGCGAAGGCTCATAGGATTATGCCCATGCCATTTCGATCTCATAAAAAAGGAGGAGACAACCGCTGCCACACCACTGAGTGCAGGCCAGAGAGCAGAGGATAATGCTTCTTGCTCAGAGTGCAGCTCACACAGTAATTAATTTAGTGTAATTACAAGCACTGGGAAGAAAACTTTGATCATAAAAATTACAATAAAGAAAATTGACAATAAAACACAAACTCAATAATGTGCGGATATGAGAATAATAAATATAAAAAATAATTTTTTTAACTCCAATTCATGCTTAAAATTCTTATATATCCTCTTATATAAACAAAAAAAATTCTTCTCGATCTATCTAGATCTACCATACATGATATTTATATAGTAAAAAGATCTTCAAGACTTATCAATGTCCTTTAAGTATGAGAATTGAGGTATCTGAATATGAGGGCTTGAGATAAATTGTTTGTCTTAAATGACCTTGCACAATTAAATCACTTCAAAATAAACTACAAAAGGTGTCTCTTAGGGAGGCACCAACTATAAAATATAAATATTAATACGATTTTCAAGGTCAAATTCTATGTTCCCTTTGAATATTTACATGAACATCGAAGGGACTATGTCGAAAAATCTCTCCAAACATCAATCTTGGTACGGTGGAGGGATGAGACTAAAGTTCGGAGTGTCACTTTAGATTTCAATCTTGGTGTGGGAGGAAGATTGATAAAAATAATAAAAGATAAGAACAATTATTGAAGAAGTGAAGAAGCTTAAATACATTAACATGTCATTCTCCTATTTATACATATAAATATTAGGAGGAAGGAAGAAATCCAGCAGCAGATCGCTGGCCGACTACCCGAAGGCAAGGGCGAAGCTTTGCTTTTCTCAACTAGCTATATTGGTCGAGCGAAGAAGCTTCGCTTTTCTCACTGTTCTGATAGAAGATAATAGAAGATAAAGAAGTTTAAATTGTCGCTATCAGGAGGAAAGATTTTTCTCTCAACAAACTAGAGGATTTTTCTCAATAGAATAGAGAATTTTTTGAGGAAATCCTATCTTCTATTATAGATCACTTGGGTTGAATACCTGATTGTTGGGCTGATGGCCCATATTCAGCCCATGTGGGTTTTATCAGCCCACAGCCCACACCCCCTCTTAACCTAACCCTAATTAAGATTAGGGGGGTGTGGTGGCTGCGTTTTAGAGGCAGGTTAAAGCTATAAAAATGCAGCAACGAGGCAGATCTTTGGAGCGACGAGATTCCAAAGAGAAGAAGGAGAACAAGGCAGAAAAGGAAATTCCAAAGAGAAGAAGGAGAACAAGGCAGAAAAGGAAGAGAAAGAAAGGAAAGAAGACAAGGACAACGTAGAGAGACTGTTCTCAATCATCTAGCAGTGTTCTCATCTCAGGTTAGATCAAATCTACAGTAGGCTCTTGCTGTGATTACTTGGGAGGTTTTAGATATTGTGGGCAGTGACGTGATCCTTGTATCTCAGTTATTCTCTTGTGATTGTTGCTAGGGTTTTGGGCAAGAGATTGAGATTTGTATATTCATTATTCTCATAGTGGATTATCTCTAGTTTGCCCCGTGATTTTTACCCTTCACATTAAAGGGGTTTTCCACGTATATCTTAATGTTCTGTTTGATTGTGTTTCCATTTTATTCCATTGCGTATTTTGGTCTTCTAATATTTGTTCCTATACAAAGGTTATTCCTGTTTATATCCCCATCAACTGGTATCAGAGCAGAGTCCGTCAAGTGATGAGGAGAAGGAGAAAATGCAAAAGGTTCCTTATGCTTCAGCAGTTGGAAGTTTAATGTATGCAATGGTATGTACGAGGCCGGACATCGCATATGCAGTGGGTGTTACTAGCAGATTTCTTGCAAATCCAGGCAAAGAGCACTGGGCAGCAGTAAAGTGGATTTTTAGATATCTCAAAGGGAGCTCTAAGGTTTGTTTAAGCTTTGGAGGTGGACCACCCGTGTTAACATGTTACACAGATACAGATATGGCAAGAGATATAGATACGAGGAAGTCTACTTCAGGTTATGTACTTACTTTTGCAGGGGGAGCTGTGTCGTGGCAATCCAGGTTACAAAGGTGTATTGCTCTCTCTACCACAGAAGCAGAATATATTGCTGCTACAGAGGTATGCAAAGAAATGTTATGGATGAAAGAATTCTTACAAGAATTGGGGCCGAAACAAAAAAATTATGTGGTGCATTGTGATAGCCAAAGTGCCATCCATTTGTGTAAGAACCCAATGTTTCATTCCAAGTCAAAGCATATAGATGTCAGATACCACTGGATTCGAAATGTATTTGAAGAGAAGCAGTTGCAACTTCAGAAAATTCATACAGATGACAACGGAGCAGACATGTTGACGAAGATCTTACCAAAAGAAAGACAGGAGATATGCCGACAGTTGGTCGGCATGACTTCACATTGAGGAGTCATGGGACAGCCTCCCTTATGGGCTGATGGCCCATATTCAGCCCATGTGGGCTTTATCAGCCCACACCCCCTCTTAACCTAACCCTAATTAAGATTAGGGGGGTGTGGTGGCTGCGTTTTAGAGGCAAATTAAAACTATAAAAAGGCAGCAACGAGGCAGATCTTTGGAGCGACGAGATTCCAAAGAGAAGAAGGAGAACAAAGCAGAAAAGGAAGAGAAAGAAAGAGAAGAAGACAAGGACAACGTAGAGAGACTGTTCTCAATCATCTAGCAGTGTTCTCATCTCAGGTTAGATCAAATCTATAGTAGGCTCTTACTGTGATTACTTGGGAGGTTTTAGATATTGTGGCCAGTGACGTGATCCTTGTATCCCAGTTATTCTCTTGTGATTGTTGCTAGGGTTTTGGGCAAGAGATTGATATTTGTATATTCATTATTCTCATAGTGGATTATCTCTGGTTTGCCCCGTGGTTTTTACCCTTCACATTGAAAGGGTTTTCCATGTATATCTTGGTGTTCTGTTTGATTGTATTTCCATTTTATTCCGCTGCGTATTTTGGTCTTCTAATATTTGTTCCTATACAAAGATTATTCCTGTTTATATCCCTGATTGGGTGGATTGTTCTAGGCACAGATCCCTTGCCATTAATAAATCATTTGTATAACTTGATTGATTCACTATGTGAAACTTCCTTTCCTGCTTAAACTACGTCGACGTTGGTATAGCAGAAACTTACATAAACTTATATCATCAACTGTGTCATTTCTGCTAAAGAGTGCTACTGGCTTTGTAATTAGAGTAGCAGAAACCATTACTGAGTAGAACAGGATTTAGGAAGACTTCCCTACCTACATTCTTTACATCTCGCTGAAGCACTACAAGTTCTACAGTATCAGAGTCGCAGAATTGATCCGCAGGAGGCGTCTCCAGGTGGTCGGAGACGTAGCTCTTGAACGCATCAGACTCGCGTGCAGCCACTGAAGATTTGCAACGAGATGCACAACCCGCCGGCACGGCGCAAGGAAGAACGTTAAGGGGATGACGCAGATTCCCAATTCCAGTAGCAACATCGTCGCAGGACCTCTCTGTGAGCATCATACGTATCAATCCTAAATAAATAAATAAATAATAAAGAGGAAGAATCATTTCTTTTAGTTTCTTTTTTTTTATGTGCTGATATTAAGAAAGATATTATTAAAAAAATAAATTATGATAAGATTATCACGATCCCTTTATTATTTTGATATTATGTTATCATAATTTTTAATTATAAAAAATATGATAATATATTATCATGATTTTATTAATAATAAAGATCATGATCTCAATATCATCTCCTACGTTACGTTATGAAATGATCTAATAAATTTTAAATCATCAATATTTGGATTTTTCATCGTAAATAAATAGTAAAACAGAAGAATCTTTATTTTAGTTACTTTTTGTTATATGCTGCACAACTTGATTTATTCTCTTTTTTTTTTTTAATATGGTGTGCTTTTTCATAGAAATGAAGTAAATAACTTCATAATTAACATTTATGACATAACTTTCTTTGCCAATGTCACACTCCAAATAAATTCGAAATTTATAATTTAACGATCATTATTTATTAATCATAAAAACATCATAAAAATATAATAATTTTAATATAGAAAATTTAAATATAAATCATAGTAAAAGATAAGAGACCTCTCTCCTCTATGGATCTTCTCTTCAGTCCTCTTGCCAACCTCATTGATAATAAAGGAGAGGTAACCTTTTATACATGAGAAGATGCATCCACCCCAAAAGGCAATAATATTTTAATGTTCATATTTAGTTTATTTTTTGCTTTATTTTCTCAAAAATAAATTTCGAAATATTTATTTCCTAAAAGTCTCAAAAACTTTAAGAAAGCCTATTTTAATTATTTCCTTAATCATATTACAAACAAGGAAATCAATAATTCAAATAAAGAAAAAAACTAATCACGATAATTCTGATTAATGACAAGAGAAAAATCTCCGATGATTACAGCCTATTTCTGAATCATTTGGTTTTGCTGACAGTGATTGCATTTTGATAACTTCCTTCAAGAGTATAAATAGTTGAATAGCTATCTCATCTTTCTTTTTATTGCCATTCAAGGTCTGTTGATGCTAAATCATGAGCTCACTGATCATTTCTTGGGATCTTACAATAGCATTTGAGGAAGTTTCTTTTGAGTAGCTTCAATGGAGGAGCTATCACGCAGGCTGTGGACCCAAAAAATTGGTAATATTAGTTAGTTTTTATACTCTATTTTTGATATTAAATACCAATAAATGAGGAATCATCTTTTTTTCATTTATATAAGAGGATAAAGAGAAGGGTGGTGTTTATAATTTCTAGACTGGCAATTGTTGATAATGAGGATCTGTTATTCCCTTTGTTTTGCAACTTATAATACCACCACACAAAAATGTGAATTCCAACAGCCATTTTTCCGACTTGTCTTTGATTTGCAGATGCAGATTATTTCTCTTGATTGTTGATATGATGTGTACTAATTGTTATCATGTTGACCAAGTTATGGACAACAATGTCATAAAAGAACAAGGTCTTGTTTGATAAGAGTCATGCATTAAAGTAAATGTGCAATGTAGAACTCCCTAAAGGGCAGATTTATAATCTCATAGGTTTATTTAGGAAAGTAGGTAATTAAATACCTAATTAGTTGAGTGCAGGTTTAGATAAAATTTATGAATACATCACCTGTTCCACATCCCTAAATTATTCCTCACCCAATTATCTCTGCATATTTGGATCAAAAGGAAAGCAAAGGAGATATACAGTTGTATCTATTGCATGTCACCTTACATTTGACTAGTATTATTTTTCATCTACTCCTGTGTAACAAAGCAGGAAAAGAAAGTGGACGAGAATGATAAGAGCTCTACGTTATGAGGTGCAGTAGCACCCAAAAATAATTGATTTCTCCTGCAAAAACTGGTTTCACTGTTTGCCATTCTGTCCGATAGGCATACTTATCACCGAGAAGTCGTACCAAAATAGATCAGCTACTATGCTATTTCGATTAATAGCAAGACACCACTAATCTGAAATATAGAATTCTTACCTTCCAATTCCTCTTTGCTATCTGTATCGTATCGATTAATCTTCTAGTCCTTCAAACCCAGGTGAAAATTTTATTATCACACCTATAGAGGGCTACTGGAAGTTTTCAAATAAAAATTGCAGCAGCTACAAGCGGCCGTATCTTTCAGAGCTTTGAAGCTATTTGAGCATTCTGATCAGCAGCAGGGAACACAAAACAGCGGGATAAAGCAGCTACGAGCTTTTTGATATCCTCAAAAGTGTGAGCAGCACTCAGGGTGATCCGCAGCCTGTCGAAGGATCGAATCTTGAAGATGTCACAAGATAGATCTATACTGACGTAAATGAAAGGAAAATTTTCTCTAGAATTTTCATCGTATACGAAGACCTACCTGCATGAATTGGGAGGAACTGTAGGTGGCCTGATCGCCGTTATATGAAAACCAGATTCTAGCATATGTCTGGCCAACAGTAACCACATGAGGATAAAAACAACCGTGAGTAACATTTAGGAGAACACATTTGAGGTAAAAGATGTGAAAACAGCCTATCACCTGCTTGCACAAAGTGCTGCCTTTTCACTACCGATGACCAGAGAAATTATTGGACTAGTGATGTTAAGTCGGGTTAAAGCATTGAAGTCATCCACTCTACTCCAAATCGCTGTTCTCCGCCACTTCTCCTTTCTTGCCACAACAAGAGAAGCTGCAAGGACACTGCTTGATGTGAAGCATTTTCCACAATTAAATAGCACTAGTTGTGGACACCATAAGTAGTTAAAAAGAACAAATAGGAGGTACAAGTTATTCAATGTGAAAGTCAAGAAAAACCTCATCATAACAACCCTGTGTTTCTGGAAGTGACAGTATTTTCATCATAGTAATAACTTGAGAGGATTAACCTTACGATGTTTATAGTCTTCGAAAAAAAGTTCTCCTAGAATGGAAAGCAGAGTAACCATCAATTCATCAAGTTCTAAGATCTGGAGCTTTATGCATGCCCATAGTACTATTCAGATCCCGAAATGAACATCTCACACCTGAGCAGACAAAAATGTATATCTGCTTCCACAAGTACAACCTTTTATATCAATAATTATAACAACAGCAGGTAAATTCTTGACTCACTGGTCACACAATCCACTATCCTTAATTGGGATAAGTCCTACCTAGAAGCATCTTTCTTGAAATAATAACATTAATCACACAACTTTGATCCTGAACTGGTTGCTTTAACCAAATGAAGTCCATTATGAGTCATTACATGTATGGAGATGTAAATTAATGCAAGTCATTTTAAGATACCCAATGAAACATCCAAATTAGAAATTAAGAAGAACAATTACACCACTTTGACCCTTGAACTGAATGGTTCTACTATTCAATAGATCAACTATAATGTCTTCAGGGAATCTGAATCAAAATAACTCATTTGCAAATTCAGCAAGAAGACAGAGATGCATGATTTTAAGTAACTACATAAGAAATGTTTTAATATTATGTAAACAGCATATAAGAAGCCAAACCTAACGTCTCCTCTGATGTAGACATACAGATTGATACTTGAAACCTATTATCAAGGAAAATGAATTATGAACAGGGACCAACATGATTCACGGGTATTAATACAGGAGTCTATAGATACCACTTCTTTGATAATACAACAATTTCCAATTTTCTTCTTCCCCAAAAGGGCCTCCTTTTGAGTGTTTATTGTGAATTTCCTCTATCCCCTATCAATCTTCATAACTGATATTCTCACGGCACACAACGAATTATCCTTGCCGCCACTTCAACTTCTCATTAGCTCGTCCAACATTTTCACAAGCACCCTATGTCTTCCAAAGTGGATTTTAGTTAATTGCAGAAAGGCTAGGCATTCAAGTGTTGATTTAAGACATTGATTTATAGCCATTGATCAAATAATGCAGCTACAAGAAGACATCAACAAAACTGTATCAACTTTCCAACAAAAGTATGTTAGACAACCTCCAGACACCATGACATGTCTTAACCAAGGTTTTTAAGTTTCAATGGTACACCAACCTGGCAGAAACACAACAAAAGTAGTGCTAAGGACTGAGCAATTATGCCAAGAATTATGTATCAAGCAGCAAAAGCCACTATGGCCAAGGATTCAATGTCTCTTCTTAGTCTCAGCCACCATTTATCATTCTTTTGTGTCCTACATTGTTTACCATGTGAGATCACTATCTTGTACCTAGTGTCACCCTCATCACCACAAACGTTCTGTACTCTACAAGTCATATTCATGAGGGGACTGACATCACCCATAAACAGCCAGACAACAGCCAAAAAGGGTTGCAGTCAACATTGTATGAAATATCTCAGGTATTCTGACATAAAAACCTGACACCAAGAACTATGAAATTCAGAGAATTTGTTTATATGAAATAATATGGGTTGGAGAAACTCCAAGAATAAATACCATGAGAAGCAGCAACAATCGGCACTGGGAGTGAAGTTGAAAAGATAAAGGAGCGACCTCTTGACTGTATTAGCTGTTTCCATTTATTGCTGCACAGTAAGTGTTAGATATTAGATACTCGACTTAAAAGAAATAAAACATCTAAAAAGCACATCTGCTTAATCTTCCATGTCCAAATACTGAAGCAACTTAAATAGACAACCAACACTATGTAGAAAGAGATAACCTTCTTAATGAAAACTGAAGCACCAAAATATTCACAATAAGATCAAGCTATTAAAAGTCATGTGGCATATACAACTCCAAAGTCGCATAGAGTAATAAAAAGGAGTACAGCAAAAAAGAAAGCATCAAATTTGGAAGAAAACTTTTATCACATCAAAAATTGGGAAAGCACCATAATGCACTAAAAAGTACAAAAATAACAAAGAAAAAAGCACCAGGAATTAGCCACAGAAATATTGGTTTTTTTAATCAACTTGATTGTTTAAGCTAAGTTTGACTTCAATTTTTTAGTATTGAACATTAATAACTATTAAATTGTTAGAGTTAAATATATCTTGGACTCTTTCCCTATAGCTTAAACTTGGGGGATCTGTGGTAGCCAAATGAAAATCTTTATCAATGGCATCAGAGCAGTTTGCAACTTCAAACTTTGTATTTGCTCCTTTTTAATTTGTTCAGTGTTTAATAATAATTGTGCAATGTCATCTTCTCTAATTGACTTGCACACACTTGGGTTCAATTTCACATCCGTAGTCTAATTCGGCTCACATGTGGTGGATGATGTTAGAGTTAAATATATCCTGGACCCTTTCCTAAGGGTTATCCTTGGGATTTATGGAAGTCCAATCAAAATCTTTATTGAAAATATTAAATATTTTCCATCCACAAATGGGGACTTCATGTCTCCTTTACATTGTTATTGCTTATGTGATTTAAAACATGATCAAAATAATTATTATGATGAGCTTTTCTCACAAAAAGGGAGCAACTCAAAAAGTTTTGCTAGTTTAATAAAAACGTCTAGAGATTTAATAAACTATTTAAACTATGTTTATACTAAATTTAAGGTATTGCAGTGAAAAAGTTTGATTGTTCATTATCAACAAAAAATGTAACACTCAATTAAAACAAAGTAGCATCCAATTAACAGTGCTATCAGCATAATTTCCATTGATAAATTAACATAATGTTATTCAAACTGACTTAACTCCATTTTCATTATTAACAATATTGCTGTACTATTTTGGTCAAGTAATTATTGATTCTTTTTTGCAGTCATTCTCACATAAATTAGGCTACCCAGCAAAAGCACAGTAGAAATTTAATGTAAACTGCATAAACAATAATAGAACATTAAAATTTTAAAGAGTTATAATTGTTAGTGAAACCTATTTATTTATTTATTTATTTTTCTGATGCTATATTCCGAACAAACCAACCAACAAACAATTCATACTTAGGTAAAGGTTTAGCAGCAGATCACTTATGAAAGAGCTGTATGTAAAAATTCAAATGAAGCAATTTGATTGAAAACCCAGAATATCAAGTATTGTTCCAAAACTTGAACATAACTCAAAAGAATGCATAGGAGGAATTAAAGTCTGAAAATTTTCAATATCTTTTACACTTTGTTCAGGCCTATGTCAGTCTTAAAATCTCACTCTCGAAAGTTTATGGAATCATTAAACAAGATGGTGGCAGCACACAAGGACAACTGAATAAATTTTGGAATTCATAATATGACCAAGATATAATATATAAACTGTAACTTTTAAATTGTTAAGCTAACAATTGAAGATCTTAAGAAGATAGGCATCAAAACTGGTCAGAAAGTAAAAGCTTTAGTTTTCTTGGATTCATTGATCAACAAGAAGGGACATCAAAGCGAATATTTCTTATGCAGCATAACAGGAACATCATTTGGAGATATATTTTTGCTAAAGACTACCCATTGATCATTCAAGCAGGAATGATCTAATGTTATGAATAGCCTGGTATGAAGAGTAAGTAATAAATAACATATCACCACCAATGGTTTATCGAATTTTCTTGACTGTGCAGTGTACATAGGAATGTTAGAGATTACTGTTGTGAGAGTTGGAGATCGTCATTGTCAGAATAAAAGGACATGTCAATCAAGTAAGATATTTTTCTCAACCCAAATGAAAAGGCTTCTCATTCCTAGTCACTCGCATAATTATGATCCAGAATGTCTAGTGGCCAAAAGATAGCACAAAAAAATTAAATTTACAAAAGAAAGCCTAGAAAGAGATGGTTCAACATATTCAAAGAGAATTTTTTAGTTTCAAGTGTACTGGAAGAAAAGTTAATTTAAACAAAGGTTTGGCACTATAAGAGAGCAAGAAAAACCAAAGAAGATATTGCCTGAAACAATGAGAAAATACATGATGATCCTTGAAGGATCAAAGGATGTTAATCCTCACTGAACAGAAGGATTCATGTTATTTTGATTGTTGTAGCATGAGTTACCCATGTCATTGCATATGCTAGACAGTATGTATCATTTAAATAGATTTAAACTAGGAATAGTTAAGCAGTCATGACCACATACATTTGCCAGCATGTGACTAGCATAGGCATGAGCGTAGTTGATGATAAGCATTCCCAGTGCCATGAAGAATAAATCCATACTTGAAGCACGACAAGCATAAGCATCGATAAATGATTGTTGAGAGTTATAGCAACTACTATTATTCTTTCCAACTTATGAGAGCCAAAACAAGTATGATCATAAGTCTATCAGTGAATTTCATTTAGTGAAGTTGTAGATAGTACCCACTGCAAAATCTCATCATAAATACAATCTGTGAGAGTTAAGAGAACATAGATTTGTTATTACATTTGCTGGTCTAATGATCCATGACTGACATAATCAGTTAAGTTGTATACTTGTCTGAATAGACCAAAATAACATGAGAGAATTACCTGCAAGCAACAAAACCACCCAGGCAGCCAACAGCCTTACTCAAAGTGCCTATGCATATATCAACATCACTTTCACATCCGTAGACTTCTAGAAGACCTCCACCGTTCTCCCCACATACAAGTGTCGAATGAGCCTGAAACCATTTTCGTGACAGTCAAATCCTTTAAAATACATCAAATGTTTAGGATGAAATATACCAATCTTTTCTCACATCGTCAATGGCCAACAGAAAGCCATGCTTCTTGCGAAGCTCAACAAGATCACTTATGGGAGCAAAATCTCCATCCATACTGAATAGACTGCAATATAAGAAGAGAAAAAGATCAGATATTTAAGATTCATGAAGGAAAAGTATCTGATGGTCACACTCATCAAAAACCATATTCCAAAGCACCTTGCAGCATACACTGCCTGTACCACAGATACTGTACCAGTCTGATTAGGGACCAGTATGGGTCCAGCACTGAAATTAAACACCCTGCTTATAGCAACCCAAATTTCCTACAAGATAACCAAAAATGCAACTTGAACAACATAGGACAACATCATTGAGGTCAACAGGTGCAAATTACCTATCAGTAATGACGACCTTTTTTGCCATCTTGCAACATGACCTGTTGAAAAACATCTGTGTTTCCAGTTATTGATTCATATATAGACAACACATTTAGACTTAGCCATATTAGAGAACATACAACAAAGCATTGAGATGGACCATGTCACGATGCCGGTACACAAATACTTCAGCTTCTTGTTGCCGCTCAACAAGACGAATCCCATCAATTATTGATGCATGGTTTAAGGCATCTGAGAAAATAGCAATCTTCTGATCTTCGGATGGTCGGCCACCAACAGCCAACAGAGAACAAATACTTCCAAGAGCTGACATGAAAGCCACATTGGCAGCAAATCCAGTAGGACAAAGTAGGCAATCCTATATAGCATTTAAAGTTTTAAACCAAGCAGTTCTGTATAGTAACATATAATAAATAATTGAAAAACAAAATACAAAGAATTGTATGACATCTAACTTTTTCATCTATAGTACAAAATATATGGACTAATAATTAGAGTACTTAAAGCTGCACAAAATTTGCAAAGAATGATGCATAATTGTTACTTCTGAAAGAGCTTGTACAACAAAGTTTTAACACCAAACTTTACATATCCATCATTGTGAATTGCCCTAGTGGCTGTCTCCATTGATCACTAATACAGAACAAGCACTAACATTTTCTCATTCCTGCAAGGGTAAAACCTAGCATACATTAAAGCTCTAACAAAGAAGCATTCAATAGTTTGTTAAAACTTTAATTTGCGATTTTGCATGGCCCTGCATGTATCAGCCGGTTTACGGGAGGTCCAGATTAGGTACAGGGGTCACGACCCAATTTTGGCATGTTATCTATCATATCTTAACCAAGTGGAAAGCCCACCACATCCGCTTGCGCTGCTCACACCACTCGTGCTATCGGCCCAGCACGCACGATGCTCTTCTCCTATTTTTTCCTTCTCCTCCTCTTCCTCCACCCTTCTAGTACTGTGGTATGTATCAACATATCATATGTCGATACGCCCCAAATTTATAACAGCCCAGCCAGTGACCAGCATAGGTCCAGTATGCAAAACTAAAATCCTGGGTGAAACATTAGGTGACATCCTCAAATATTTTGCACAACTTGACACTGTCTAGTTCTAATCGCTTCAACCTTTCTGATCATGGCTTTCAAATTCCATAATCTCAACATGCCCTCTATGCCAATATGTCAAATAGTCCAACTAATACTATGTTACTTCAGCCAAAAAAAATGTTCATTATGGATCTTGTGATTAGCATATACATTGCTAAGTAAACCTCGGGTCCAGATGTGAACAAGATGAAAATTTTGAAAGGCTTGTGTACATTAATCACCCTTATCCTTGCTCCTTATTTCAAAAATAATAGTCAGATTAGTATCAAGTAGGATCACTTAAAGCCCCCTCCCAGTGTCTTGTCACTAATATTGTGTGATAAAGTCTACTTCTGAGGAAAGAATCAAGTTTTCTCAGCTAAAATCCATGCACACTAAAAGATATCATACATGGCCAAGTAACAGTGAAATAACAAGAAAACGAAATGAAAATTAGCTATTATAGTCTACAATTAACAAATAATCAAAGGAAATCTCTTCAACCAAAATCAAGACTTTTCAATGTTTGAATCAAGAATAATGATTAAATAAGTTCATAAAAAAAATTCAAAAGAACCATTGTTTTACTATAAGATATAAACAAAGTTGATGATACAAAAGCAACTTTAAGTGATTCTCCTCTCGTTGAATCCTTGAATTCTATATTATTTTTACTGTTCTACTAACTTCAATCCAAATTGGGCTTTTATCAGGTATCCTCAGCTTAGTTTTATAGGACACTTCTATTGAACTTGCTCATCTTTTGATATCAAATTTATGATGATACTATGATTTAATACCAACAAAAAGAGGCACCGTGATCCTTTTGTATTTCATCAAATCCTATAAGTTGCTAGTATGAGATCAACTCTACATTGCCAAGGAGTCCATTTTCATTTTGGCTTTCTTTTCCCTGTTAATATATTTGCAAACAAAACTATGATGTTACTTGCCAATTGATGTTAACACAGATGACAAGAAGATCCCATGCAGCCCAATGCATAAAAGAGATAAAACCGGTAGTCCGAATTGGATGGCATCGAGAAGGGGGGAGGTGAAGCACGGGTGCAGATCCAACCATACGCGAATCGACACGAAATCCATAGCGGGAGGGAAGGGAGAGTTGTGGAGAAGGGATCCGAATCCAGAGCGCACCTCAGCAGCAACCAACCAATATTGTAGACTCGGTAAAGAGTCTTCATCAAGGTTTCCTTGACTGAGCAAAGATACACCTAGGAGTAGGGTGCAGATAAAACATAGATTCATGAACAACCACGTGACAGAAAGGTGTCTATATTACATTTGGAGCAGACTTCTTCTTTTTTCCCTTCCTCTATTCCCACTCTCAGACACATCAAGCAGTAGCCACAGATTATTAGCAGCCCAGCAGTAAAAGAAGGTGATAGGCAGCAGCAGCAGCAGATTATTGGCAGCCCAGCTGTAAAATGTGGCAGGTAGCAGCAGAGCAGCAGAGGCTACCCATTTATGGCAAGTAACAATAGTATCAACCCAATATGGGCCTGGCAACATTAAAGACATGCTGGATTGGTCCATCGCTGAAGCAAGATCAGTCAAAGATTGAATTTGATCAGTCCCGAAGAAGCTGGTTAAACCAGAATACCAATCCGACAAGGGAAGGGAGTCCACTAACTCCTGTCCTCATGCAGAAAGGAATCCTGTGATTACTTTCCATGAGGCAGGGTCAACAGTCTCACGACATGAATCCTCATGCAGATATAAGTATTGTGACTTGTTACCTCACACAGTCCCTGCCCTACATAGAATTAGGCAGGAGTTGCCCAGCATGTCTATAATGTTGCCAGTCCCCGCTTAAGCTTCTGATCTTGTCACTGGTCCAATTTGGGTCTTCTCTGCTTCTGGTGCTGCTGCCGTTGGCCTTCTTTTACTGCTCCCATGCTACTAATCTGCTGCTGCTACTAGACATTTCCAAGAGGGAAGAAGACCCAGGGGTCCTTATCTTATCTCGTACAAAGATTTTTACACATCCATGCAGCCGAAGACTCTCACCCAAGTTCATGAAATGCAGTTTGAAACTAAGTAAAAATTTTACAGTTGATGTAGATCCCAAGACACTGCTGAATGGTGATTTGGCAAAATAAGGCTTGGCCAATCCATCATGTAAAGGAAAGTTTAGATTGGTGCTACACAGATCCTCAATGATCTAGTGACAAGTGTTCTTTCAATCTCTTTTGGTTTGGCAATGTGTGCTGCAGGACATTACAACTATTGACTTCAAATAATATTTGATACAGACTAATATTGGTTCATTGTTTCCTTATATATTTTTCAAGTACTCTGTCCAAAATTTTCTTTAATTTTTATTTCTTAGTTGTTCATTTTTGGAAAAATCTTTGATACTCCGATTCAAACTGCCAATCGCCCTGGATCCTTCCTCCTTAAACCTCATTATGAAGTAAAGCAACAACCAAATAATCATCTTCAAGGCTTACATTTAATAGTCATAGAGAGGATGTCTATACGGTTTCAACTTGTCCAATATTCATTCTTCAGACCCTTGGGAGACAACATTACTACTTGCTACCAAGAAGCAAAGGTAATCTAATAGTGCAAAGCAACAAAGATTTATCAAGCACCTCTTTGTTCTTCAGTTCTGCCAATGAAGCTTCAAGTAGCATGTGATAATTAGAGTAGCCACAGATCAAAGCAGAACCCCTTGGACCCATACCATGTTCTTGGGCTGCCTAAAAGAAGACCGAAGTAAATAAAACTTGTATAAAAATTTGTAGATAATAAATTTTATCATGATTTGCAACTACATGCAACCGTCAAATTAGTGCACCTTTGCAGCAGCCTTCCGCACAGCCGGATGGGAACTCAAACCCAAGTAATCGTTACCTGAGAAAAGTAGCAGCTTCCTACTCACGTTCTCATCTTTAGCGATGGACTCGCCTCCTGGATAGACAGCACCAAAGATCCAGTTCTCATCGTGAATTATTTAATCTCAAAAATACCTTACACTAAGTGAAGCCCCTACCAAAAAGAATCACGTTTTTACCAAACCAAGAAGAAGAAGAGATAAATTCCTTTCACTATAAACCAATAACAGCAATTGAAGGAGTTATTTCTGAGAAAAAGGTATTTAAATGTGAAGGACGCAACAAAGATGAACTTTTAAGGCAAGATAGGAAGCGAATGCAAGCGAAATTCTGGCAAAATAGGGCAAAAGCATATTTTTATACCAAATACAAAAGGCTCAAAATATTTACCCGGGTCAGGGAGTTCCGAGAGCCATTCGCGGAAGGCGCGCTCATCCATCTCCACTTCAACCGACGACCGGTCCCACTGGCGAGGCCCATCGAACGTTTCGACCTCGTCGGCGGCCAAGTGGAGCGCCGCCGCCGGCGTGAGGGAAATGGGGCGGGTTGAGCGCAAGAGATTCTTGGAGGCCAACTTTACGAGGGCCGCCTCCACCCACTGATCCCAAAGCGCCATCGGTTTCCAGAGAGAGAGAGAGAGAGATGAGCCGAGAATTACCCAAAGGAAAACGCAACGTCGAGAAGAGCGAGGAGAAACGGGCCGCCTTCTCTCTCTCTCCCGCCTCGAGTAGCCGGAAGCCGCTCATCTCAATTTATGGGCGAATTCCTTAAAATAAAAAAGCCCACTAATAATTTCTAAATATTAAGACACTTCACACCAATAACAAAGTCATTAGCTTCTAACTATTTAAAATCGATTATATAAATATAAGCATCTAATTAGCTTTACTAAAAGAGATACACGCTAGAGTTAAATTAAAAATATATAGATGAAAATAATTTATTTGGAAAAAAAATATATTTAAGTCTTGTCAGATATCAGTAAATGATAAAACATAAAATTAACTAAATATTATTACATCGGTTAAGAGAGTGAGCTTTACCAACATGGTTAATGTTGCATCTTTACAACTTAAATTATAGAAATAATCAAGGTCTATCATACCGAATTGTACTGTTCGATACGGACGGTATGTATCGGTCCGATAGGCTATCGATACATGGACCGTTCTGTCACGAACGATCGTCGCGCACCCGCAATAACTCCGTTCAACGAACCGTTCGTCGCTCACACCTGCATGTACAGCTGCTTGGCAGCCTGTTTTCTTATGGTTTTGGGTCATTTTGCTTGTAAATATGTAAGTTCGAACAAGCTGCAGCGTTGCAAAGCGACCGCTCATCGAACCGAGCAAAACAGCCCAAAACAGCTCCGTTTTCACGTGCCGCGGGAGGTGAGCGGAGAGCTGCCTCCGCTCACCAAAATGTCAGCCATCTCAGACCCCAGGAACCCCCCGGGTGGCACATGGCTGGATGGGGGTTCGGTTATATATCGGGCGTTGAACACTCTTTCGCAAGTTCGCACGTGACCTTTACGGGAACTTGGTTTTGCGCCCGGGACCAGGTGAGCGGCTGTTTGTGGGCTTGCAGCTGTTCGTTCATCCTTGAAAGCCTTGTTTTTCTCCCTCTCCCTCTCTTTCTCCTGTGCACACAAGGTGTTCGACGAATTGCTTGTAAAGCTTTCCTTTTCGCGAGACTTCGGGACTTGTCTGTTGCTCGTTCTTTCGATCTAACTCTCTCTCTCTTTTACAGGTCCTTCGGGACCTGCGAGAGGTTACAAAGTGGGCTGATCCTTGCGGAGCAAGATCGCAAGGGCGAAGCGCGACTTAGGCAACGCAAGCTAAGTTCGCGTCTTTGCCACAAGGGTGACTCGCGACTTAGGCAACGCACGCTAAGTTCGCGTATTTGGCCGCAAGGGTGCCGCATGCCTTAGGCAATTCCAGCTAAGGTCGTGACATTGTGGTATCAGAGCGGGCAAGCTCTTCGATCGAATAGCGAACGAACTTCGCAACTTCGCCATGGCAAAGCATCGTGGCGAATCAAGCAAGACGGGGCAAGCCGGACCCTTGCCCCAAGCAGCCGCAGGTTGTTGGAGCCGGGCTGCATGTGCACACTCGCTCTCATGTTGTTGGAGCCGTTCACGAGGAACGCGGCAGCGAACAGGATGAGCGAGAAGTTGGCAACTCTCCGCGAGCGGAGGAAGCGCAATCTGGTGCGCTAACTGGGAAAAAGAGTCATAAGGAGAGACTCACGACGGCGGAAACCCGCCTGGATGTTCTGGAAGCGAGCATGGAGGAACTATACCATGGCCAACAAAGACTTGTTGGGGTAGAGAGCTCGCAAGAGGAAGCGGAGTCCAGGATCGACAAGGTCGAGGCCCTAGTCGACCGACTGTCTGATGACACCAAGGACTCCGTGCAGCACTTACAAGATGTTGTGGCGGAACTCACCGCAAAGGTGGCCATGCTTACAAGAACGCTAAATGCGGGAGGAGGCAACACCCGCGCTGCACCGCCACAAAATTTGAGGGCACCTGAGCCCCATGGATATGGAGGGGCCAGAGATGCCAAGGAGCTCGAGAACTTTCTGTTCGACATGGAGCAATACTTCCGAGCTACGAGGCCCGATTCTGAAGATACCAAAGTTTCTATAGCAACAATGTATCTGAATGGAGATGTGAAACTTTGGTGGCAAACTCGTTGGGAGGAAATCCAACAAGGTCGGTGTCGAGTCGACACATGGGAAGACTTGAAGCGGGAGTTGAGAACTCAGTTCCTACCGGAGAACACAGAGTTCGTCGCAAGAAGGAAGTTGAGACAACTCCGCCAAAGTACCACCATCCGAGACTATGTGAAGCAGTTTTCTGCACTAATGCTGGACATACAGGACATGTCCGAGAAGGACAAGTTGTTCAGCTTCCTTGATGGTTTGAAACCATGGGCTCAACAGGAGTTGAATCGAAGGAATGTTACCGATGTAGTCGGGGCAATTGCAGCTGCAGAAAGGCTTACTGACTTTGTTTCCTCTGAAGACCCACCGAGAAGGAAACAATCTTCAGGCAATCGCCCTCCAAAACATTCTCGAGGGAAGGAGCTCGGGGGCGAACAGAAGAAGAAGAGCTCCCACAAAGGGCCGAACCCGAAAGGCAAGGCCTCAAAACCTGGAGGATGCTTCTTGTGCGGAGGACCGCACATGGTAAGGGAGTGCCCACAAAAACAAGCACTCAATGCATTGACGGCTTCCATCCACCCTCCCCGATCGGACAAGGGCAAAGCTGTCGCCCTTAGCTCAAGCAGTTCTGAATCCAGTAGCGACGATGAGGAGTCGCAAGGACCCCGAATGGGAGCAATGCGTTTGTTGAACGCTATGCGGGGTCAAGTGGGGGAGAACATGAAGACGAAGGCACAAAAAGCAGGAAGTAGTGAGCTGATGTATGTGGACATTAAGCTAAATGGCCAAACGACCCGTGCAATGGTGGATACGGGCACTACCCACAACCTCATAGCCGATCGCGAAGCACAGCGACTTGGGTTGACCTTGGAGAAGAGCCCAAGCCGAATGAAAGCGGTGAACTCGGAGGCCAAGCGAATCTCCGGGTTGGCGAAGGGTGTTCCTATCAAAATCGGGACTTGGAGCGGAAACACCAACATGATGGTCGTGCCACTGGACGACTTCCAAGTAATTCTTGGAATGGAGTTTATGCACGCGACGAAGTTGGTGCCGATGCCGTTCTTGAACTCCCTATGTATGATGGGAGGCGATGACCCCTGCGTGGTTCCCGTCTCTCGGAGAGGAACCAAGGAGCCCCAACATATTTCGGCATTACAATTGAAGAAAGGGGTGCGAAAAGGCGAACTGACATTCGTGGCTGCTATGAAGCTAGAGCCACTCAACGAAGAGGCCATTCAAGAACCTGATGTGGTGGCGAACGTCCTGAAGGAGTTCAAAGACGTTATGCCACCCGAGTTACCGAAGACTCTTCCACCACGCAGAGGCGTGGATCACAGTATCGAGCTAGAGCCGGGAGTGAAGCCTCCAGCGAGACCACCATATAGCATGCCCCCGCCAGAGTTGGCAGAACTCAGAAAGCAGTTAGGTGAACTGCTAAGCGGTGGTCTCATCCGCAGCTCAAAAGCACCTTTCGGAGCTCCAGTTCTCTTCCAGAAGAAACAAGATGGGAGCCTCCGATTATGCGTCGACTATCGAGCCCTCAACAAAGTAACGATGAAGAACAAGTATCCCATCCCGCTCATCGCGGACTTGTTCGACCAACTGGGCAAGGTCAAGTATTTCTCAAAACTCGACCTTCGGTCGGGGTATTGGCAGGTGCGCATTGCTGAAGGCGACGAAGCGAAGACTACCTGTGTGACCAGGTATGGAGCGTTTGAGTTCTTGGTGATGCCTTTTGGCTTAACCAATGTTCCGGCCACATTCTGTACTCTCATGAACCAACTATTCAAGGAGTATTTGGATAAGTTCGTGGTCGTCTACTTGGACGATATCGTCGTCTACAGCCAAACGCTCGAGGAGCACGTCAAGCACCTTCGGACGATTTTCAAGGTTCTAAGGGAGAACACGTTGTTCGTAAAAAGGGAGAAATGCTACTTTGCTCAAACTGAGATCCTATTCTTGGGGCATCGAATCGGTGATGGCTCCATTCGGATGGACAAGTCGAAGGTGCAAGCAGTTGCGGAATGGCGAACTCCAAAGAAGGTGCCAGAGTTGAGATCCTTCCTTGGTTTCGTCAACTACTATCGACGCTTCATTGCCGGGTATTCGAAGCGGGCAACCCCACTGACGGAGTTGCTGAAGAAGGAGCAGCCTTGGAAGTAGTCAGACAAATGTGAGATAGCATTCCAAGACTTGAAAGCTGCTGTCCTAGAAGAACCAGTTCTCAAATTGCCAAACTATGGAGAGCCCTTTGAAGTCCACACAGATGCTTCGGACTTCTCTATTGGATGAGTACTCATGCAGGAAGGTCATCCGGTGGCCTACGAGAGCCGCAAACTCAACGAGACCGAGAGGCGGTATCCAGTGCATGAGAAGGAGATGACAGCAGTGATCCACTGTCTACGAGTTTGGCGACACTACCTTCTCGGGTCGCGATTTGTGCTGATGACAGACAACATCGCCCTGAGTTATTTCCAAACTCAGAAGAAGCTCTCCCCAAAGCAAGCACGGTGGCAGGACTTCCTGGCTGAATTTGATATGGCAATGGAATACAAGCCCGGGAAGGCTAATGTCGTGGCCGATGCACTGAGTCGGAAAGTGGAATTCGTGAATGCTGCACAACTAGAGGGCGGAGGCCAAGCCAGTCAGTTACACTCCAACTTCCTCTCCCGAATCAGAGATGGACTGTATAGTGATCCCCAGGCAGTTATCTTGATGCAGCTCATCAAAGAAGGCAAGACACGACGATTTTGGGTCCAGGAGGGACTTGTTTACACAAAAGGGAAGAGGGTTTATGTTCCCCGAGTGGACAATCTAAGGCGTGAACTCTTAAAAGAGTGTCACGATTCCCTTTGGGCTGGACACCCCGGTATTCACAGAACATTGGCTCTCATGGAGAGGGCCTTCTACTGGCCAAAGATGGGGACTGATGTGGAGGAGTATGTTCGAACATGCCTTACTTGCCAACAAGACAAGGTGGAGCAGCGGAAGCCGGTGGGACTCTTGGAGCCGTTGCCCGTACCAGAAAGGCCATGAGAGAGCATTTCCTTAGACTTCATATCAAGCTTGCCACCTGTAGGGGGACTTGGATTGATACTCGTGGTGGTCGATCGGTTTTCAAAATATGCAACTTTCATTGTTGCTCCCCTACACTGTTCAGCTGAAGAGGCGGCCAGACTGATGATGAAGGGTGTAGTGAAGTATTGGGGAGTCCCACACAATATCATTAGTGATCGAGACGCTCGGTTCCTGGGACGATTCTGGACCGAGCTATTCAAATTGTTGGGGTCAAAGTTATACTTCTCTACAAGCCTCCACCCCCAGACGGATGGCCAGACTGAAAGAATAAATTCGCTCTTGGAGCAATATCTCCGGCACTACGTGAGTGCCAATCAACGAGATTGGGTGAAGCTGTTGGACATTGCCCAATTCTCCTACAACTTGCAGCGGAGCTCTGCGTCCAACAAGAGCCCCTTCGAAATTATCACAGGACAACAACCGTCGACTCCGCACACCATGGCAATTGGGTATACTGGAAGTAGTCCTTCAGCCAATCATTTCGCAAAGGAGTGGCATCGAAATGCAGATATTGCGCGGGCTTACTTGGAGAAGGCGGCAAAGAGGATGAAGAAGTGGGCCGACTTGGGAAGGCGACCGCAAGAGTTCAAAGTTGGCGATTTGGTGTTGGTAAAGCTCCAACCAGCATCACTCCAATTCTTCAGGAACAGAGTTCACAAAGGATTGGTGCGTAAGTATGAAGGGCCCTTCCCAATTATCAGCAGGGTAGGCAAAGTTTCTTACAAGTTGCAGCTGCCGGCGTGGTTCAAAATTCACAACGTTCTTCACGCCAGCAACCTGAAGGCCTACCATTCGGATCCGCAAGATGCTTCTCAAAGTGTTCCAACTCGGCTACCTCCCATCACAGCCTCCTACGAGAAGCGAGTGGAAACCATTCTAGTGGATCGCAAGATAAAGCTACCCAACGAAGCGGAGCAAACAGAGTACTTGGTGAAGTGGCGAAAGCTTCCCCGAACTGAAGCCAGTTGGGAGCCTGAAGACGCCCTGCGACATGAAGAAGAAGTCATCAACAACTACCAACAAGCGTCGACAGTTTAAGTGGGGGAGAATGTCACGAACGGTCGTCGCGCACCCGCAATAACTACGTTCAACGAACCGTTCGTCGCTCACACCTGCATGTACAGCTGCTTGGCAGCCTGTTTTCTTATGGTTTTGGGTCATTTTGCTTGTAAATATGTAAGTTCGAACAAGCTGCAGCATTGCAAAGCGACCGCTCACCGAACCGAGCAAAACAGCCCCAAAACAGCTCCGTTTTCGCGTGCCGCGGGAGGTGAGCGGAGAGCTGCCTCCGCTCACCAAAATGTCAGCCATCTCAGACCCCAGGAACCCCTCGGGTGGCACATGGCTGGATGGGGCTTCGGTTATATACCGAGCGTTGAACACTCTTTCGTAAGTTCGCACGTGACCTTTACGGGAACTTGGTTTTGCGCTCGGGACCAGGTGAGCGGCTGTTTGTGGGCTTGCAGCTGTTCGTTCATCCTTGAAAGCCTTGTTTTTCTCCCTCTCCCTCTTTTCTCCTGGGCACACAAGGTGTTCGACGAATTGCTTGTAAAGCTTTCCTTTTCGCGAGACTTCGGGACTTGTCCGTTGCTTGTTCTTTCGATCTAACTCTCTTTCTCTTTTACAGGTCCTTCGGGACCTGCGAGAGGTTACAAAGTGGGCTGATCCTTGCGGAGCAAGATCGCAAGGGCGAAGCGCGACTTAGGCAACGCAAGCTAAGTTCGCGTCTTTGCCACAAGGGTGACTCGCGACTTAGGCAACGCACGCTAAGTTCGCGTCTTTGGCCGCAAGGGTGCCGCACGCCTTAGGCAATTCCAGCTAAGGTCGTGGCAGTTCGTTATCGGACGGAACGTACTACAGTGCTACAGTGTACATTATAGCAATGCTACAGTGTTAATGTACCGTTCAGTATGTCGATACCGAGTAAACCTCAAAACACCGGTATAATATATATGATATTACATACCTTGGAAATAGCATTGTGTATATTAATCGTTTTATATGTTTTTTCTTAATTCGGCGCAAGTAAAGCTTCGTACTCACAATAATTCGTTTCTTTCACCCATAACATACTTTAACTCAAGAAAAAAATAATAAAAGAAGCAACCAGTGGAACTTAGAAACCTTAAATGATTCCTTCTAAATTTGCAGTTCGGAGGTTGAAACAACGAGGTTTTCTTTTTCCCGATTGATAACATTCTTGGAGTAGAATGCCCATTCTTACTTCAGTTGCGTTGTTTATTGTTCCAAGTAATGTAGACTTTTAGATTTGATCTCATCTTTCTACCTAAACTCTTCCTAAATAGTACTCTTTGCCTTTGAATGTGTCGAAATTAATCTGTTTGGTAATCAAGGTTGGATAAGCATGAAATATCAACAACTGGTTTTAGAATACTATAAAGACAGCTTTTTTTTGCCTTATATTATTTTTAGAAAAGATAAATTCTTCGAGTTCTTCGTGTCATTACCGATTTACTGTTTAATGGAGAGAGGAATAGTAATCCGGAGACTAAGATCATGTATTGGATAAAAAGAGACATGCGGTGATAGTTTTGTTAGCATAAAATTTATAATTATATTATTTGTAATATAATTATTCAGAAAAATAAATCTGATCCTAGAGATTTTATCTATTTATAGATAAAAATAAATTATTTATGATAAATTATTAGGAGAGTTCCTCTGATCAAGGATATCGCTTAAGAAATTATGTGATGATGCAGTTATCAGAATCCAATTATATTTATAATATATTTTACCTAATTAAATAAGAGTTTTATGATAAGAGATATTTTCTTTATGATGTATTAGTTTAATCACAGATCGAAAGTGGAATATGACTTTATTTGTTTGTCTATTATTATTAACTTGAATTTAAGTATTTTGATTAGTATGATGATATGATCGGCGTTGGCTCAGATCGATCCTTAACTGATGTTAGACTTGGCTTTGCTTCAGGAAGTCTATTAAGGATATCCAATCTTACTAAGTCGAGAGAATTACTATAGCACGGCACATCTGTTGCATGAGCCACCGCAGCTGTCTCATCGTGCATAAAAGCCCACAGCATCACAGTCTGCTAGCTGCAGCATCGCTTGCTCTCCATCATCCTCTTCCTCATGAAAGAGCCTCTCGGCTCGTCCTATTCCTCCTCCTCTTGCTGCTGCTCTTCTTCCTCCAACTTGTCCTCCGCCACAACCACCAATGCTTCGACAGAAGTAGTCCACAGTTCAGAGGTGATCTCAGGCAAAGTAGCCAGGGGTGGCTACAAGAGGAAAGGTCGGGCAACCGGTGGCGAGGAGAGTAAGAAGCAACGCAATGATGGCGAGCATCCTTCTTACCGCGGCGTTCGAATGCGTCAATGGGGTAAGTGGGTGTCGGAGATCCGTGAACCGAAGAAGAAGTCGAGGATCTGGCTCGGGACATTCCCGACCGCCGAGATGGCCGCCCGAGCACACGACGTGGCGGCGTTGGCGATCAAGGGGCAGTCTGCGTACCTCAACTTCCCGGAACTGGCTTCCCATCTACCCCGTCCGGCCACCGCTGCAGCGAAGGACATCCAAGCTGCGGCGGCGCTGGCTGCCGCCACCACGTTCGGCGATCACAGCCCCGGGTCACGCACGAGCCCAAACCAAACCAAGCTGTCACCATTCCGTTCTCCTGCTCCTGTGACGCCACCGAGAGACGACGGCGACGGCGACGGCGCTCTCTTCGATCTACCCGATCTCCTGCTTGATTTAAGAGAAGGCTTCAGCCACTCTTCGCCATGGGCACCGTCGGCAGCCGAGGACGTCAGCGAACTTAAGATCGAGGAGCCATTCCTGTGGGGATACTGCTGCTAGTCTCAATCATCTCTTTCTCTGCTTTGGTAAAATTACTTAACAATAGCTTCCTCACATACTAATATACATTTCCAAAGAACAACATAGCCAAATCATGTTCGACAGATCGATGAATACTTAGATGATGTATGAGTGTGTAACGTTACTGCCATGTTCTTATTTGCTCAAACTGTAGAGCATTTGCTTTGCCTCTGTGCCTTGGTGTAATCACATGGTGACAAATTGTAAAGGAGTAGGGGCAGTTCTTTTCCTTCTCTGAAAACTATCTTCAGCATGATCCTTCATTCAATTGCAATGCTAACCTTTCAACAGTAAGAGGAAAGAGCATTAGAATATATCTGCATGACAATGGTCTCTCTCATGACACTGATGTGTCTTCAGTTGGGTTTGATCAAGAAAGAAAAATCATGGTTTGCTTTTCCCTTAGAAAGTAAAAGTCATTTAATGTGATGGAAATTTCTTTCTATTTTTTTTTATGAAAAGAATAAAATTTTCCTTTTCATCTCTCTACCAATCATTGAGAAATGCCCATGCTGTCAATCAGCAAGGTAGCAATTATTTGTTAACGATGAGTGACAGATGTTTTGTTGGGAAGTGAGAAAACCATTTTGTTTTGATGCTGTGAGATAATATTTGAAATTGTAGCTTTTGATCACTCTACTTCTGAGCTTGGGAGGTGATAAACATACAAAAATTAATCACTCATAATGTATGCTATCATATTGAAATCTATTGTGCATCTCATTCAGCAGTCAGAGTGAATTATAGAACCTTCACGGGGGACATGAAGGAAAAGAAAATCTAAGATGAAGTGTATGTGGGACACACATTCTGTAGAGACTCAAACAAAGTCATGCAGAGAGCAAAATTGGTAATAAATAACAATGAGAGGTGAATGGGACCAGAAATCTATCCTCATGAATTTGGTCATCAACTTGTGTCCAAGCCATAGGGTACGGTTTGGCTTATCTGACTAAAGGCTTTCTGCTTGTCTTGGAGAAGGGAAGTCACAAGAAAAGATAAGAATGCTCGGTTAGAAGAGAAATTTAGCTCATTATAAGCAAGATTTCTCTCAAAGGTAGCTGTTGAAAGGTACAATGATGCTCTTAATTTTTTCTTACATTTGTTATTTCTCTACCTTTCTCCTCTACTAGATTATATTGGACTAATTATATATTAGTCTCTGTAGTCATTGTAAGAAAGGTACAATGATGCTCTATGTAGTCTCTAAGCTTATAGACTACATAGCGCATCATTGTGCTCTATGTAGTCTCTGAGCTTATAGTCTCTACCCTTATCTCTACCTTTCTCCTCTATGTAGTCAGTGTAAGAAAGGAACTTTTTTTTCTTACTAGATTATATATTACTCTAATTATATATTACTCTATGTTGAAAGGTACAATGATGCTCTATGTAGTCTCTAAGCTTAAAAATTTTATATTAAAATTTTTATAATCATTAAAATGAAACAATTAATCTTTTTTATCCTAACATCGGTAGTTTTATCGATGAAAGACATAATATGTGATAGTATATATATGAATATTACAACAATGAGTAAGAAGATAATTTCAATTATGATGATGGACTAATTACATATTACCCTTTCTAATTAGGCATTTTTAGTATTTCAATCTCTAAATTTTAAAATTTATATTGAAATCCTAAACATTTAACCCAATTTACTCTAACGTCGTCGGTTTTACCGACAAAAGATAGAGCATGTGATAGCATATACATAAATGACACAAAAACAATAGATAAAAATATAATTTCAATCTAATGGATGGTAACACCGTGAGTGATTCTTGTGGTGGTGTGAGAATGACATGGTGGTTGACCTTGTCGTTGTCGATCCAAACATCGACGATGAGGAGATAGAGTGATTAGGCATCTGCGTCAGCACTATAGAAGGAAGAGGAGGGAGGTAAGATATCTGTGTCGGCGTCGCACTACTATACATCCTCTTCCTCCTTCGATGGCGCTTTGCATCTACGTCGATGCTGAAAGAGGAAGAAAAGACCGATGAAGCATCTATGTCGCCAACGACTAAAAGGGAGAAGAAAGATGAGGTAAGTGAGGTAAACAGGTGTGACGTCATTCATGCACATATTGTCACGTGTTGTATCCTCTGTTGGTAAGACCGATAACATTAGGATAAATGATGTAAAATATTTAACTTTCATAACTATAAGGATATCAATGTAATTTTTTAAGCGTAGGAACTGAAATGCTAAAGAAGTCTAACTATAAGGGATAATCTATAATTAGTTCATCATCACTATTGAAATTATCCTTTTGTATATCGTTTTTGTGTTATTCATATAGGTATTGTCATATACTATATATCTTCCGTCGGTACAACCGATCACGTAAGGATAAATGAGGTTAAATATTTTTTTTATAACTATAAAGATTTAAATATAAATTTTTTAAGTCTAAAAATCAGATATTAAAGAGGTTTAACTATAAACGATAATATATAATTAGGACGACTGTATCATAGTAAAGATTAATCTCGAGATAAAACAAGCTGGATTACATCTATATTAGTTATCTCACAACCTAATAGTTAAGCTTTCAGTCGCATTAATGTTCGTTCACCATATGAGGTAGCCTAAAAAGTTGGATTATATACATAGAAGTTCCCAACTTTCTTGGTTGTGCTAATATTCTGTGTAACTTATGTGAGTTGAGTTGCCCAATCGAGCTATATATTTGATTGATGAACCATGAACATGGGTGGTAAGAAGAAAGACGCATTGTTTTTCCTTGGCTTAGAGAACCTAATAACTTTCCTCAAGAAAGTTCAGCGAGGGCGAGCACAAGCAAAGCATAAAGTCTATCATTGATTTCTTTTTCTCTTTTGATATATTTTAGGGAAGGGGATGAAGTGTGGTGTATGGCCAGCCTAAACTTTTCTTTTACGTTGGAAAGAAGCTCATCATACGCCTCTTTTACCACCATCATGAGATACTTTAATGCTTTTGATGCATCCCTTCTCCATTTGTTCTAGTTCATCTTTGGGTCCGGAAGGTGGAACCTCATGTTCAACCAGAATAGTTTTCTTTTCTTTCTTCTTTCTTTCTTTTTTGTCTTTCTCCCTTTCTTTTGATTTTTCTTTGTTCCTTTCGAAAGGAAATCGGAAGGTATCCGACAATGTCATTTGGCATTATATCTCAACAAAAGCGTTAGAAAAGAATCGATGTTTTTATTAGATCTAAAATCCATTTCAGATTCATACCAAATTATACCTGATTCTTGAAATCTGAACCCAAGCATTTGATGCGAGCTGGATAGAATAAAATAGATTATGATTGAGTGACTATAAAATTTAAAATCTTAAATTATGAGGAAGTAGCTCAATATGCCTATTAAGTCTAACATTTATGGCAAATCAAAACTCCTCTATTGGTTGATTAATCTCAGCTTTTGCTCATTAAATCACACTTGGGAAGGTTTACATGTTTAATTTTGTTCCACAAGCACAACATTCATTTCTTCAGAATCTCAAGATAAACAAATTGGGAATTTTTTGAGGAATAAGTACAAACAGTGAATTGAGTGTAGTGAGTACTGCATTAATCTTTATTTATCTGTATAATTTTCTTATGTGAATTGTAAGGAGAAATGTTGGAAGTTACAGTAAGAGCACCTCAGGTTCAAAAGAAGGCATGGGGCTGCTGTAACACCAAAAATAGTGGAAAAAGAAGAATGAAATGTGAGGTGACAGCCAGGGCGACAGCTTCAAGCACAAGCTCTTGACAAAGTTCTGCCATCATTTGCCTTGGTCTTGTTTTGGTATGTTGATCTGCATCCACTGTCACTCATTTGTTAGGTTGCAGTCTGTTCCCGGTGTGCTTCCACGAGAAGTTTTGTCCTACAAGTAATTCAAATAGTCAATGTGCTGTATGCTTCAGTTCCAATGCATTGAAATGCATAAAAATGGCAAAGAACGACCATTTTTCTAGTAGATCAAGTTCACATCCGATTCATCATATGTTTTGTTTTCAGAGGAGCTAAAGTATCACATAGAATCATTAAATTATTGGAGTAGTAAGTTAAACTTCCTCCAGTCTTTTCTTAAATTTAGCTTCAATATGTAATAATATTGCCTTGGTTGTTACAAATTTATGATGGATCTATCACCCACTGTCAATTGATTCCTTCTAAATGAACTAGAAAACTATGTGCTACCAAAAACTAAATTGCCAAGTAAATGTCACAAATGAACTTATCAGTATCAAGCAATTATGGTGATGACAGAAGCATGTACCAGGCTTTTACTGAAGCAACATTATATTCCACATGATGCATTACATTGTGATCCAAGGTAAAAGTATATAAACTACCATGTGTTTTCACAGGAAAAATAATGGAGATGAAGAAAAGATAGAGTACACCTTCACCTAATTCATTTATGCTCACAAACGATTAATCAACTATAGATAGCACATGATTAAACTTCTAATCAATTTAATAGAAATATACCGTCTGAGCATGGTGATTGATGCTTCTGCTGTGCCACTACAACAGGACCAGGACTTCAGTAGCATCTCTCTCCATATCTGACTTGGAAGTAGCTGTTCCCACGAACTTTGCATTGATCTGAACTGCTGTTGTTGGAACATCTTCAATTAAAGGTGCAGAATTTAGAAGCATTGAAATGGCTTCGACAACCAAATTACAGAGGATCACGGTAAATAGTCCATGAAGATGTAGAGGTCCACGAACAATTGCCAAAATGGTTTTAGAAAAAACAAAAAAAATCACGGAACAACACTTGAAAAACCATCTGCTAGCATCAAAATAGCAACACAAGTAAACAAAAATGAACTCTTCTTGGGTGCTGAAAAGATTGGAAATATTCCTTGACATGTCTTAGTTCAACAACAAAGAATTGTATAAAGAAGATTGATCTTTCAGTTTTCTTTCTTGTGCCTCACATTCTTAAAAACATCTATGCTGAAAACCAACTAAACTATAATGCTTGTGTCTTCAATTCAGCAAGCTGGCTCTGTTGTGGACCAGCCTCAGAGTCCGCTGAATTATGACTGCTCATTTCCTGCACAGGTGGTGCGTTGACAACAGTCACTGGCATGAGATGATTATCAGATAACCGACCCTTCATTTCCCGGTGCTCCTGACAGATAGCACACCAGTGCATGCAGCAATGGACCATGCAAGGGTCACATGGAGAGTTCTGCAAATACAATAAGTGAACAGTCATTACAGTAACCAAGATCATGAAGTGAAAGCTACAGACAAGCAGAGAAGGGACCAACTGCTGCTAGGAACAAAAAAATTACGTAGGCAAATAGCACAATCAATTCATAGAAAATAGAAGATAAAAATCCACCTTGAGATGATACTTCTTTTGTAGTGATTGCCTAAATATACCGGTGTAGATACCACACATCCACCAAGTAAAGACTAATCCTTCTCCAATCAAAACTGATGTTTCTGGGTCAATACCATGGAAAACTGCTGTAGCAACTGCAAGTGCAATACCACCTTCGACACAGAGAGCATGGCACATACAGGGAGTTGTCCATGGTGTATCATCTCTAAGCCTCTCCACATTGCGCCCAAACAACACACAGGGACAGAACAGACCAGTCCGACCTATCATCCAAAAAGGTTGCCAGTTAAATTATTAGACACTACCAATAGTAGGTAAAACTAAACAATCAGTGATTAACACATTATTTTTAATTTCTTGAAAAGAATATGGCATGCTTCATATGTCAGACTAGAGCAAGAAGTGGTCTTTGGAAAAGCTGACGACAAAGTACAAACCAACATTTACTATACATCTCCTCAACAACAAACTAGAATATAAATCTATGTGGATTATCCGTTCAGATTTTTTTTTTTGTGTTTTTATTTCCTCATAAATTTTATTATACGTTCTTTTTTGGTTTCCATTACTTGAGCAAACGGAATTGTCTGAGGTGACTATGTCATGATCATGAATTTAATACGGCCTTCAAGGAAAAAGAACAATACAAGGAAGTAGCTGTAGCAAAGAAGTTAGATGGTAAGAGATAAAGCTAATAAATTTAAGCAATTATGGTATCTTAAATTCCTGGACACTCAGAACTGTGTGGAAGTTAAGCTTCTAGTGAATAATTTAAATCAAGTAAGAAAGAAATGACAAAAAAAAAGAACAGTTTTCATCAATTTACATAACAAACACAATCTCCATCCTATCATCCTGAAATTGTTTCAAAAGGAAAATAACTGCTTAATGCAACTTTCACTGGTTCTGATTTTTTAGTGTCATTTTGCCATTAAGTTTACTAATCATTTCAAATCGTCAGTTCACTGAACTCATAATGTCCTGATCAGTTTTTATTTTAAATGAAACAAAGGTTTGAAATTTTATCCAGACTGGTATGTACCGGGTGCTATTTACTAGTCAGGAACTAGCATGCAATTGGTTACCAAGCACTAACCCTCTTGAATTGGGTATATCATTTGGTTCAGACTCCTTGCTCAGACACCTATTTCAGTTTTTATTTCTTTTTTATCTACGGTTAAAGCACCCTTTTCTTGATCTTTTCACTTTCTCTCTAGCACTCACCTCCCTCATGTCACCGCTAATGTCGGCTGACCTGCCCACTACCCCTGGCCAGACCGGTATTGGTCTGGCACCCGAGATTCATTCAAGATGCTATCCATCAGGAACTTGTTGAGTTATTAACTCAACTATACAATTTATGCTTGATATTCTGTCGAGCAGCTGAACCATCAGAAGTGTCTAGTCAAATAGAAATGAGAAATTGAACTAGTGATGTTGAAATATGCCAAAAAGAAGAATAAGATAGAGAAAGTTACCAACAAACTGAAATGGAATCATCATTTTATAATTTCAAAAGCATCAAGATGTTTTATATAAATACAGCTTCCACTTTTCAGTATGGAACATAAGCGAAGAGACAGATCTTACAGCTCTCAGGATCCTCAGCACATCCACAGATCCCGGTGGTCCAAGCTTCATCAGCAGGGGGTTCATAGCTTTCCGGCAGGGGTTGCCCGCACTCGGCACATCTGTGAACCCCCAACTGGTACAACACAAATAACAGAAATCTTACCAATTCGAGTCGAATTCAACAATCGATAAGAATCCAATAAGAACCCTAACCTGAGGAACGCGAACCGGCTGATTGAGCTCCCCAGGACGGATCTCCTCCAAAGGCACATCCTGATCCTTGGTGAGCTTCACATACCTGGACGGGACCGTCACGTCGGACATCATCGCGGATCCAGCAGCGACCAAAACACGACCAATCCGAAGAAGAAAGAACGGAAAAGAATCACCAAATCCCGACAAATCAAGGTCGCATTAGATGTAGAGTCCTGAAATCAGATCTCCCAGGACCGACGAGCGCCGATCCCAACGGAGATCAGATCTGAAAACGGGGAGGCCTTTGGTTTCACCGACGACGAGGGTCGGATTGGGTGAGACGATACGTGCGTTGAAATGGACTGAGACGGTAACCGACGACGGCGTCGTTTGTGGTTTCTTTAAGGCGGGTGCGTAAGACATGGATCACGCGGAAAGTGTCTGAGGTTTTGGTCAACCCGTGGCGTTCGGTTGTGTTTAGTTGAGACGCATACAAAGACTTGAGACGAGTCGGTTAGTGCATCACATTTAATATAATAAAAAATGTTTTTTAAAATAGAATCATTTTTACCTGTAAAAGAAAAATAGAATGCACGTTATTTTAGAAAAAAATAGAATCATGGATTTATTGGTCAAACTAGTTGGACCTCAGTCTGAATAAAATACCAAATTAATTTCTTTTTTGATATATATATATATATATATATATATTTATTTATTTATTAACCGAAGAAATATATGTTGTTAAAACTTGTAAGAATCAATATGCTATATTTAAACTTGGAAAGGATATATTTGCAAAGCCGACGGAGAGAGAAAAAGTGATGAAGTGATGTAACGGAGAAAGTAGAGATATTCCTCCCCGTTCATTCTCTCTTCTCCCTTCCTCTCTCGGCGCGGCGGGGATATCCGCTTCTATCGATCTAATTTCTCGAGATCCAGATCTGAGACCCTCAGGTTGGAAATCCCCTCGCTAGATCTGGGCTGCGATCCCTGCCCTAGCCCTAATTTCCGCTGATTTGCCTCTACGTTGCACTCTGATTTGGGTTTGTTATGCGTCGGTTTCGATCTCGCAGGCGGGCGCGTGGCAGCGATGCTGACCAAGTTCGAGACGAAGAGCAACCGGGTGAAGGGGCTGAGCTTCCACAGCAAGCGGCCCTGGATCCTTGCCAGCCTCCACAGCGGCGTTATCCAGCTATGGGACTACCGGATGGGCACACTCATCGACCGTTTCGATGAGCATGATGGCCCCGTCCGAGGCGTCCACTTTCACAAGTCCCAGCCTCTTTTCGTCTCTGGAGGTGATCGCTGTCCCGTCCTTAATGCTCAGTCTTCGTTTGATCTTAATTTGTTTGAGTTGCATCATGTGTCATTCATGGCATTAGATCTCTTTCGTGCTGGAAAAATTGCAAGTTGAATTTGCTTTTGGTAACCGGATCTCGTTGATTGCTTGAATTTGCTAATCGTTTCGTGCTGTTGATTTAATATTTGTAACCTTGTGCCCCTTTAAGATTGGAATCCGATCTTTGTTTGCCTTTGATTTTAGGTTTAATATCTTGAGGTTGTCATGGATGTCTTTCTTGGGATCTCTTCCTTTAACTTATAGTTCAGAGAGCGCAGTTTGTTTATTTGTTTCTTTCTGATGGCAATGTTGTATTTGCAGGAGATGACTATAAGATTAAGGTCTGGAATTATAAGACACACCGGTGCCTGTTCACCCTTCTTGGGCATCTTGATTACATCCGCACTGTTCAGTTCCACGATGAGCACCCATGGATCGTTAGTGCAAGTGATGATCAAACTATTAGGATTTGGAACTGGCAATCTCGAAACTGCATTTCGGTGTTGACCGGGCACAACCACTATGTCATGTGCGCCTCATTCCATCCGAAGGAGGACCTGATTGTGTCTGCATCTTTGGATCAGACGGTCCGTGTTTGGGATATTAGTTCACTGAGGAAAAAGGTTTCCCCAGCTGATGATATCCTGCGTCTGGGACAGATGAATGCAGATCTGTTTGGAGGTGTTGATGCTGTTGTCAAATATGTCTTGGAAGGCCACGATCGTGGAGTCAACTGGGCATCTTTCCATCCTACCTTGCCGCTTATCGTCTCTGGTGCAGATGATCGGCAAGTGAAACTGTGGAGAATGAATGGTAACTTGAAAAACATCTTTCATTTGGCATCATTATGTTATTATTTAGAATATTAAAATTGCTATTTCCTTTGATCTCGAGAAAAACAAAATCCTAGAGATACAATTCGTAGAATCTGATCTAATATTACTTTCTTATGCTTTTGTGTTGTATCATCTTGATATGAGGAGTACAGGAGTACTTTAGTCGATTTATTTCCTTATCAACTCATGTGTGAAATAAGGAAGATGTTGATATAATTTATTAAAAAGCATAAATGAAATTGTGTCTGCTAATGCGTGTCATATTGGAACAGATTCAAAGGCTTGGGAGGTGGACACACTGAGAGGCCATATGAATAATGTCTCTAGTGTCATGTTCCATGCAAAGCAGGACATCATTGTATCTAACTCAGAAGACAAAAGCATTCGCATTTGGGATGCGACAAAGCGAACGGGTATTCAAACATTTCGTCGTGAACATGACCGTTTCTGGATTCTCGCTGCACATCCAGAAATGAATCTTCTTGCAGCTGGCCATGATAGTGGCATGATTGTTTTCAAATTGGAGAGGGAACGACCTGCTTTCTCAGTCAGCGGAGATGCCCTATACTATGTAAAAGATCGTTTCTTGCGATTCTATGAGTTCTCGACCCAGAAAGATACTCAGGTGGTTCCTATAAGGAGACCTGGTTCTGTCAGCTTGAATCAGGGACCCAGAACACTGTCTTTTAGCTCCACAGAGAATGCTGTCTTGATCTGTTCTGATGTCGATGGGGGGTCTTACGAGCTTTATATCGTTCCTAAGGACACTGCTGGAAGGGGTGACTATATGCAAGATGCAAAGAAGGGAGCTGGAGCATCAGCTGTTTTTGTAGCTCGTAATAGATTTGCTGTTCTCGACAAGACTAGCAATCAGGCCATAGTTAAGAACCTTAAAAATGAGATTGTGAAGAAGTGCCCTCTCCCAAGTGGTACAGATTCAATATTTTACGCAGGCACTGGTAACTTGTTGTGCAGGGCTGAGGACAAGGTGGCTATTTTTGATCTCCAACAGAGGATTGTTCTTGGAGAACTTCAAATTCCACCTGTTAAATACGTTGTTTGGTCAAGTGACATGGAATCTATTGCTTTGCTGGGTAAACATGCTATAGTAATTGCTAATAAGAAACTTGTACACCGTTGTACATTGCATGAGACTATCCGTGTGAAAAGTGGTGCCTGGGATGACAATGGTGTCTTCATCTATACAACGTTAAATCATATCAAGTATTGCCTTCCTAATGGGGACAGTGGAATTATAAAGACACTTGATGTTCCTATTTACATAACCAGGGTTTCTGGAAGAACTATCTATTGCTTGGATCGTGATGGGAAGAACTGTGTGATATCAATTGATTCAACAGAGTATATCTTCAAGCTCTCTCTGTTTCGGAAAAGATATGATCATGTAATGAGTATGATCAGGAACTCTCAGCTATGCGGACAAGCTGTCATTGCATACCTACAACAGAAAGGTTTTCCTGAAGTAGCACTCCATTTCGTGAAAGATGAAAAGACTAGATTCAACCTGGCTCTTGAGAGTGGTAACATCGAAATAGCTGTTGCTTCAGCAAATGTGATTGATGATAAGGACCATTGGTATCGGTTGGGTGTTGAGGCACTTCGGCAAGGAAACACAAGTATTGTGGAATATGCATATCAGAGGACAAAGAACTTTGAGAGGCTATCTTTCCTTTATCTTGTTACTGGTAACAAGGAGAAGCTGTCCAAAATGCTCAAAATATCTGAATTGAAGAATGATATCATGGGCCAGTTTCATAATGCCATGTATCTTGGTGACATTCAGGAACGTGTCAAGATTTTGGAAAATGCTGGTCATCTGCCTCTTGCATATGTTACAGCTGTCACTCATGGATTAAAGGAAGTTGCTGACAGGCTCACTTCTGAATTGGGAGAAAATATTCCCTCTTTACCCAAAGGAAAAGTGTGTTCTCTTCTGATGCCGCCGGCATCACTCGTGTGCCGTGGGGATTGGCCTTTACTAAAGGTAATGAGAGGTATTTTTGACAATGGGCTAGACGTTGGGAGGGCAGGAAATGAGGAAGAGGAGGAAGCTACTGGTGCTGAATGGGGTGATGAGGAATTGGACATTGTTGAAATGGAGGGCATGCTGCAAAATGCTGATATAGTAGCAGAACTTGAAGATGGGGTAGTAAATGAAGATAGTGAGGAGGGTGGATGGGACCTTGAGGATTTGGAATTACCACCAGATGCAGATACACCAAAAGCTGCTGGAAATGTTCGCACTTCATTATTTGTTGCTCCTACACCTGGCATGCCTGTTAGCCAAATCTGGATTCAGAAGTCTTCCCTTGCAGGAGAGCATGTGGCAGCTGGGAATTTTGACACTGCCATGCGCTTGCTTAGACGACAGTTGGGTATAAAGAACTTTGCTCCTATGAAGCCATTGTTCATGGATCTTCTTGTGGGAAGTCATACCTATATGCATGCCTTTGCCTCAGCCCCAGCTATATCAATTTCTGTTGAGAAAGGTTGGAGTGAGGCTTCCAGTCCTAATGTTAGGGCCCCTCCAGCACTTGTATTCAACTTTTCACAGATGGATGAGAAGCTCAAGGCAGCTTATCGAGCCACAACAGAGGGAAAGTTTCCAGAAGCTTTACGCCAGTTTCTCAACATCTTGCATACCATCCCACTTATCGTAGTAGACTCAAGGAGGGAAGTTGATGAAGTGAAGGAGCTGATTGAGATAGCTAGAGAGTATGTTCTGGGCTTGAAAATGGAGGTCAAAAGAAAGGAAATCAAGGACAATGCAGTTCGACAGCAGGAGCTGGCAGCCTATTTCACCAACTGTAAGCTTCAGAATATCCATATGAGGCTTGTCCTCATTAATGCTATGACTATCTGCTATAAGGGAGGGAACTATGCAACAGCAGCAAATTTTGCCAGGATGCTTCTGGAGAATAGCCCCACTGAAATCCAAGCAAAGAAGGCTAGGCAGGTGCTGCAACATGCTGGTGATAAACAGGATGCTAACCAGCTCAATTATGATTACAGGAATCCTTTTGTAGTTTGTGGGACAACTTATGTTCCAATCTATCGTGGGCAGAAGGATGTTTCCTGCCCTTATTGTGGGAATCGGTTTGTGCCAGCCATTGAGGGGCAGCTTTGTTCTGTTTGTGAGCTTGCAATGGTGGGTGCAGATGCCTCAGGTCTACGTTGCTCTCCTACTCAAGCAAAATAATTGGAAACAGGTACTTTGTTACATCCAGCATGTCCTTTTCTGCATTTTGCTTGAGTCTATCATGTTTTCTCTTGCTTAGTATGCACTGAATGAATGAAAGTTAAAGCAAATAATATGGTTGTTGCTTTTGAGCATTTAACTCAGCTCTTTTGGCCATTAGGTGGATTTATAGTGTATGGCTTTGAATTTTTCTTGCATATTGTTTTGAGAAAAAGGAGGAGGTCCTTTTGTTCCAGAGATGTGATATTGGTTCATTTGCTTATGTACTTGGTTAAGGGTGCATATGGTTCTTTTGGAGTTGGTCATTTTTATATGTCAAGTCTTTATTTGACTTTATTGTATATCTATTTTTTTTGTATTCCTATTATCGGATCTCAAAATATTTTGCTTTTGATGTTTCCCATGGCCCAAAACGTTTACTTTGTTTTTTTCCTCCACTTATTTGAATATAATTTGTTAGACCTTTTTCTAATTTGGACCTTTTCTTATAACATGGGCTGGTACAAACTCTCGTTTGAAGTTTCATTGTTATGTATGAGGCACCAAACTTATGTTTATGCTCAACTCAAGAACCAACTCGAGCCTTGTCTCTATTATTTACCTTGGTATCTGAGCCAAGTTGCTCTGTGATGGTACCGGTTGGTACCATCAAGAGAGAGAGAGAGAGAGAGAGAGAGAGAGAGAGAGCATGGAGGACTCATATCTGTTGGAGGAGATGGTGGAAACATAGCTGGGATGAGGAGGTGGAAGATGAGGTTTTTTTTTTCGGGTGGTGGTGGTGGTGGGGAGAGCATAATAAAAAAAGAGGAAGAGAGAAGAAGAAAAAAAACAAAAGACTCATGACAGTTGTCAAAAACAAAAAAAGAAACAACCTTCCTTTTGGTACAGTTTGGTACTAATCTATTTTACCACCTTGTAAGGTCTGTATAGCGAACATATAGGATGGTTTAGCTAATGATGGATTAAACCAGATGAAATCGCTTGATCTGTTTATTGGTTAGTTGTTAGATTCATAAATATTGACATGTACTAGTCAGTACGGACAATATTTTGATCTATGTTTAAAGTATTGACATGGATTGAGTTACCAAGACATAGAATAATATGATTACTTCTGTGGAAATTTTGTCTTGCGTGCTTAGATGAATATTAGAGTATGCTCAAAGAAGATTTGGTAGGAGTGATATAAAAGGTTATGATGATGCTTGGTTTATCTGATGAGATTTCTCTCAATATAATTCAATCACGGAAAGAATTCATGTGTCTTGAGTAACTGGGACAAGCAAGTTGATTTTAGAACTCATGAGCCTGTTCTAGTGAGGTCCTAGAAACTGTTGAGATTTTCCTTGCAAGGATTGGATATTTGTGCCCTTCACTGATGATGCAACCTGGGTTTAGCTTGAGTTTAATTAGTTTCTAGATCGAGTCAAATGTGTTTTCTTGTTATGTTGTTTTGTAACTTGGTTTAATCTTTTAGGTGAGTAATACTGAATGTTGTTTATATATGTTATTCAATTTAATAAGGTTAGGTTATGTAAGTAATTTTGGTTGATTTCAAGTTGTTTAAGTCAATTTAGTGTTTTACTTAAATTGTCTTTGATTGTGCTAGTTGAGGTATGGCAGGAGTTGATTCTTGTGTCAAGTGTTAGCAAGAATCAGCCTATTTGGGTATCTTCAAGTTGTTAGATGGGAAAGAATCACTTGTTAAAGTAAGTTCCAACCAATATTGGAAATATGTATGATTCATCCTGAAGAGATGCATGGCAGATGTTCTAGGGAATGCATGGAAAACTTTTTTATCTTTGGGAAAGACCTTTTAAGTGGTTTTATGTCAACACATAAATACTAAAATGTCCTTATCTGAAAACAGTGATTGTGTGATTTTGATTGCATGATTTTATTTTATGAATGATTCAGGGTTTTCTTCAAGGTAAATGTGCATAGTATGTTTTTCTTTTCGCTCTTGTTGGTTTCTTCTGGCTTCTGATCTTCCTCCTGCAATGATTTCCCTACTGTCTTCTCCTTTATTTGCCACACTATGCTACTTGCATACTACAAATCCCAAAAATGTTGAAAATAAGACGATGCCCTGAGTGAACCAATAGTTGTATGAGTCAGGATTCTCTACATATATCAACTGAATGCTAGAATAAAGACATGTATAACTTTTGAATCTATTTTACCGAGGTAATGCTGCATAATAAGGTTGATGATTATTGGTTGGAAATCTTTGGGTAGCTGTATTTTGTTTCATAGTTTTAAGTTCAAAAGGCTAGTGTTTCGATGAAAGAATCAATTCAGTTATCTTTTACGACATCAACTTAAAATGATTATCTTCATGACTACAAGATAGTAGGCAAGCATACCTCGAGATTGTCAATTCTACAGTCATGATTAGAAAAAAGAAAATTCCATTAACTTATACGACATTAACTTAAAACAGTTCACCATATTTTGTGCCACAGTAGGATTGTACAGCAGCAATAAGCCAATAACACCGTATATCACAAGGATTAAAATTTCCACGATATAGTATTGAACAAATTTAAGGATGCAAGAACTCAATTGCATGCATACTTAAGAGATTGCACACACACATGACAGAAGGGCAAAATCATTTGTAAAACTAAAATTAGATAAAGAGTTTGGGAAAGTTAATGTTAGTCTGATCGGTAGACTATATCAGATCTCTTTTCTTGCTTCTGAGGAAACCTCCCAGTAGCTTTACTTTTGGTGAGATTTTTTACAATTCCGATTGTAAAAGATGCAATGTATGCATTAAAAACATCTTCCAGTTAAATGAAAACTTTTCAAACCCAATCATATATTCATGTCTCTAGTCTACTACCATGTATGGTTTGACCTTCCATGTAGCATCTTGGTACCAGTCAGTATTTTTTTAACTAATATGATTATAACAAAGATTAACTAATATATATATATATATATATATATATATATATATATATATATATATATATGCAGTGCTTCACACCCACTGTCCAACACCCCTTGTATTTTGATGACATATTAGATGAGGACACTATATATATCTTTCAGTCACAATTGATAATATGGTGCTACCGAGGTAATTTGACCACAAGAAAGTGGTTGAAGTTGATATGCTCATTTGACCACATCCAATGGGCGAGTCTTTGACAATGTGTTCGTCAAAGTGCGTGTAAAAAATCATTGCTCTGGCTGTCGAACATATATTGAGATAAAGGGTGTGATTTGTTCATCCTACATTTCTAATTGTCCTGGGTGTCTCCTCCACACTATATCTTGGAATTCAACATGTTGAAGGACTTGTCCCTTTGAAGGGCCTTGGCCAGTAACTACAGCGGCTGCTTTACCGCTCTTGATGTATGCATTTTGCTTATGACTGATCAACATGATAAACATGTGAAGCTTGTTTTGATGTGTCTGCTTGATTTTTTCTTTATATGTGCTTCAGGTATAACTACCAGCTGTGACTTTCACATCCGTCCATTATTGAATCGATACTCATTGGTCAGAGGCGCATCCTGGCTTCCATTTAGTTTCTCTAGCCATAGGTCTTGCTTAAAGAGTGTCTGCCGTTTCAGCCATGAGCATCTATAGCTTCGGCATTTTACTTTGGTTACAGCAAAAGTTGGATTCTTTTTCATTGAGGCACTGGAGCTGGCGTTTTTTCCCCTGAGCGTAAAGTTTGGAGCCGCATTGGCATTTGCTTCGAACGTCATTGATCAACTGTTGGGTGCATGGGAGAGTCTTCTAGCTGCCATCTTCAAAAATCCGGTCACATATTCGGGGTAAGTTGTGCCCTGGCAACACCTTTTTGCTTCTTTTTCTCTTTCTTTGTTATTTTGAAAGAGGACTCCCAGTTATTGATCCTTGTTATTGTCCATGAGATAATGGTGGTTGTTGGCACAGTATCTCAATCTTGAGAATATTTTTTGATAAGAATATTTAGAGTACTTGATGAGTGTTTTGACCAGTTGCATCCTACACTTTTCAGGCCTGAATTACACATGTATAAGCTAATATATCAGGCTGACTACAACCAAATTCTTGGTGAATTGTACTTCTTATACAAAAATATTATCCATTTTCTTCTACTCATGGATTGAAATTGTTACACACGTAAGTATGGGTTTCGCCTGTGAATGCAGTACACGTGGAAGAAACTGTTCAGTTTTTAATGCTTAACTAATAACTAGTCTTTCTCATTTTTCCTTCTTTTTTTATACATATATCCTTGATGCTTAATCATGTGGGAAAGAGATCATTTTTCCGATTGTGCGTGTTTCTCTGTCAGGCATATATCGAATATTTTACCGAAGTTCGTTGCATGGTCCTCAGACTTCTGACAATATTATATATCTCAGCTACGAAGATTAATTGCTTGAACGCAGTCGTCATTCTTCAGCCGAGAAAAGATTGACAGCAACGTACAGACCGCTTACTGTCTGGTGGGCATTTCGTTGTTCTCTGCATCGAGTGGCCGTCAGATGGAGATGTAGCTGTGACAACAGACTCGAATTTTTTTTGGTTGAGGTAGGCGTTTTACACATCTATATCCTTTCAAATTTTGGTAATATTACATTCCCCACCCTTCCCCTCCAAATTGTATTATAACATATATATTTTCCTTCAAATATTGAAATATTCTATTTTGAATATTTAAATCCTTCAACCTTAATTCGTAATAGAGGCTAAAAATAAAGGCTCCTTAACCTTGTTGGTTGATCAAACTTGACATGTCAAAACGCTTGTAGTCTCTCGAGGAATCGATAGCAAGGGCTACTATCCGGTACAAAAGCATCCTGTAAACAACATATTAATCCTTCTCTCTTTTGCAATCAACATATAATCTTACTCTTTAATCATCATCATTGGTATTCCATACTCCTAATATAGTGTTTTGAAAGAGGACAATTACTTCCAGCTGTACGCTTTACTGTAGAACGCTTAATTATTAGACGCATGTAATTTAGTTACCGAAGTAGCACCGTAAGAGAATAATGAAAACGAACACATTCATATAAGACAAAAGATTTCTTAGAACTTCCTATATAACAAACAGTAGAATTGTATCGGTGCAGACAAGCAGACTCCAAGAATAAAAATTGACAATGCTTTACCCGGTGGGAGGATGCACAGCTCACCACACATTGGATCTTGTTCACTAGCCCTGATCCTGGGAAACACCCAGCTATTGAAATTAATTTATGATCTAAAAGTTAATTGACAGAACAACAACCTAATTTTCTTGCACATGACCAACCCAGAAGCAGTATAAATGATCAGTTGGGGACACATAAACTTCATTCAGCTAGCTAACTGTTCATCATCATCATCATCTCAGATGTAACAATAGTTGTGTAGAAGATTATCCAAGTCAAGCCTCGCAGAAGATCACCAGTGAAAGGTCTCATAGTAGACCTGTAATTCGGTGTTAATTGGTGGTTTTTTTAAACCCTGCTCCATGTTCATGCATCAGTTTCTTCTTTCTCAAAACAAGAAAAAGAAAATATTTTTAGCGTGGCTTTGAAGTTGATATTTTAACATTATGTTCTTCACTAATCCAGCTAGTCTTGATTCATTACAGCTTACCATGTCAGAACACAAGGGAGGGTGATCTAATTATTAGCTAGGTTGTCCTTTGGGTTAACTTTTCATTGATATCACTTTCAGGATTCATGAAAATAGTTGTTAGACAAATGTTAAATCACAACTAGAATCAAATTTCAGTAGCAGTTGAAATGCTGCTTTGTTTTTAAAAATGCAATGTTCTTTATCGTTTCTAGTAGCTTCAGAGAGATACTGAAATTTTGTTCATCATCTACAAATTTCACTATCTTTTCAAGTAGTTTCAGAGAGACATACTGAACTTTTGTTCATTATCTACAAATTTCACTCGTCCTGTGTATAGAATTCCCTTCTCATAATTCGTATTCTAACCAAATCTCACTCGTTCTGTACACAAAGTTGAACTCAAATGAAATTTCTCAGGCATTTTGCATGATTAATTAACATAAATAAATAAAAATTACAACAATTTTCTGTTCCAGCTTAGTAGATAAACAAGATGATGATAGTTGAAGTATTTTAACCTTTACTGAAACAGTATCATAAGTAGAAAATGTAGTAATGAAAAAAAAGGCATTGATTGGCATTAAGATAGCCAGTTTCAAATACAAAAAAGTGCTGGAAGAAAAATGCTCAAAACCAACCACCAACCGTATGAGATTAGTTAACGATGAGATGCAACTTGAAAAATCACTAGCAAGACATCGTAAACTGCTCCAAGTTTAAAATGCACATTTGGGCATTCATCAACTACTTATAGTAATGAAAAGAACAGGAATATATTGGGAAGATATTGCTCTGATGTCTATTAAGTGGCAGAGTTACATTATTGCTCAATTTTTAGAGACACATTCGTATATACAAGCCCTAACTCTCATGTGGAAACCCAAAAAAAAAAAAAGTTACAAATTCATAATGATTGACCAAAAACCAGTTAATTCAACAGAAAAGAAAATATATCATTGAGAGGGAGCAATATGGGTAGTCAAAGAAGGAAAACAAGCATACACCTATAGTGTATAATAGAAAAACAAGGACTTCACTTTTTAGTTTCAGATGCTTGAAGCTTGCTTATTACTTTCAGATAGATAAAACTTAAAAGCGAGATATTAGACTGTAAATATGAATCTGAGCAGCCAAGTATTGTTACAACAGTCAGTATCAAGCCACAGCCAGATGAAACGGGGGAAATCCCAAGAGGAACAAGCTGGTATCCGAGCCAGGTTGGATAGATGAACCTGCTTCAAAGCGACTACTGCATCTATCTAGAGCCTATCTTCCTGCCCCAGTGCTACACAAAGCATGGGCCTCGTTCTGTAAAGGGCCTTAGTCCTAGCACAACAGGAAAGAAAGAAGGTACCACGAAAACAATGTTGGCAGCTGCTGACTTGAAACGAATGGTAAGAGATGTGTGCTACGGCTAGGAATAACACAATCTCTTTTGATAGACGAAATGCTTGAATAGGTTTCTTCCCTCCCGACAGACAGAAGCAAAGGTTACTAGAGCACCATACCATTCATCTCTAGAGAAAGAGGACCTATAACCCAATGAAGCTCCTGCCCAATACATTATCAGAGCAATTCATCGACTGGCGTAGCCACACCCCGTCTGTTCCCTGTATCACCAAATTATTTTTGACTCGCGATACAGTTTATCCATTGACAACATCTAATGAACTAGTTAGTCACCTATGTCATAACAATTCTTTAATTAAGCCAGTCGAATGGGCCTCCCTCTCAAGACTTAATTTTTACTCGAATCAAAGCAATTAGCAACCAAACATTTTGACAATGACATAGTAGAGACTGGAACCAACCATACTGACAAGCAAATTTTCCAGCTAGAAATTTCTATTCTAACTAAAATCAGATACAAAGTACACAAAAACCTCTAAATACACCAACGAAAGGAAAAAACAAAAATATCGAAACATCATTAATGGTATACTCGCCAGTAATTTCCTCATTCCACTGTAACGGGATGACCATTGGCAGCAGAGAAAAGCTCCCGATGATCCCTATATCAGCCCTTTAGTCCTGTATCATCAGTTGCAATCTTAGATAAGCAAAAGACAAACAAAAAGAGAAAAAAAAAAAAAAAGACACAATCCATGCGAAATCAAGAACAGAGACAGCCAAGTTCACGAAAAGAAATCAAAACCACACCTACGTCTGTTTGGAGTAGGTCGAGGATGACGAAGGAACGCGCTTGATGCAGAACATCATGTACCCGAGCGGGAGTACCACGCCGACCATCATAATCGCCGCCCCAATCAGATACCGCAGCGGCCCCGGCGGCTCCACCTCCATCAATCTCGATCTCAATCTTCTCCTTACCTACAGAATCCCTACCTCATCAGATCAGATCCATAACGGTGCAAGTCCGGAAAACCCTGATTCAAACTTATAAACATGGATTCACCTCGAATGGTACCGTTGGATGATCGTCCCTCTCTGAGAACAATGGCGACGAGATCGGGACGAAGGTCGACTTGGAGAGACAGAAGGCGGAGATTGGATCGACGCAGAAGGTATACTCAGATCACGATCACCTGCCGGGTCATCAAATACGGCGGTTCGGCTGTGTCCAACCCTCCGGTTGAATAGATGACCATCTCAAGAATTAAATCGACGTGATACCGAACGTCCTATTTCCTACCGGTCGCCGAACCCTCACATTGGAAAAATAAGGGACCCACCTAGCGTTCCTCCGGTCCCTCACATTGGCGGCTACATCTCCGCTGTAATATTCGCATTTTCTTATTGGATCAGGAAGTGGGATCCACATTTAGGTGGGCCCCTCCATACCTCACGCGGTAGGCTTCTGTGTAACTCAATCGGGTGGGAAAAGGTTGTTTTGGAGGCAATAATCCCTTCCACACCGAACCATTTGACGCCGCAGCTACCCCGAAGAGAAGAAGAAGCGAGCGTGGTCGTCTTGGATCTGATGGCGAGGAGAGCGATCTCCACGATCACCGGAGGCGCCACCCGCTCCGTCCTCGGCATCCACGTCTTCCACTGCCCGGTGAGTGGGCTTCAATTGGAGGTCTTCTTTAATCCTTTTCTGGGTTGAGATTGGAGGTGTCGGTGGGCAGGATGTGGTGGGGATCGTCGCCAAGCTCTCGGAGTGCATTGCATCGCGGGGTGGAAACATTCGCAGCGTGGATGTCTTTGTCCCTGAGAATAGGTCGGACTTTTATTCCAGGAGGTGGGGTTTTGTCTTTGGTTTTTGGTTTGTTCTTCCTCCTGTTTCATTTGGTTCCTACATTGTTATGTGAGACTGATGCGGAAAAGTGAGGGAAACGAGAGATTCATACAAGAGAGACGAGATATAGGGGAGGAGAGCAAATCCTGTCATCCCATAGACACACAGGAATAGAGAGCTAATCCTATCATCCCATAAACTAACTACAAAAGATAACTTGAGAACTCTCATAAAACTACTCTTATAGCAAAATAAATAACGTAATCTATGCTATGCCCATATTAAGTTTTTTGGATAACTGATTAGACCCTAAGTAGACCCTAAGTAGGACCCTTGAAACCCTTTATAAATATCAATAAATTAATATGGAATAATATGAAAATATCACCAAAGAATTCCTTATTTGATGTGTAGTGTAGGTGTTTGCTCAAATTAATATTTTCATACTATTCCACATTAATTTATTGATGTGAAGTGTAGGTGTTTGCTCAAATTATATATAATGTGAAATGATTTTGGTTCTTGATTCATCCAAATCACTTCTAGCTCTATTGTAACAAAAATATTCCCCTTTATGTCGAACAGACTCATATCAATAATTATGACCTGTATACAGACAATTCCTCACTATCTTTTTAATTGATTTTACTCTCATCTTCTGGAGTGTCTAGCAAGCTTAGGCTGCTTCTATAAGGAAAACACCCACTAAGTTGACCTTGTTTGTTGATTGAGCAACATAGCTTGAATCGATAGATCCAGTTGATCTGTTGGAATGTTTTCCAAGTGCAGTTGAACTTCTACAAAAATTGTACCAAGTATCCATGAAAGTGTCCAAGTTGGCATGGTGTGATAGTTAAAGCCAAAAAACCCTGCATCTTGCCATGCCCTGGTTATGGCCAACCCCCTTTAGGCTCTTCTCTCCTCTTGTAATAAGGATGATTAGTCTAAGACAAGCTTGGCCATGAGTATGTGTTTGTAGTCAAGTTGATCAAATTGTGTCTCCGGGTTGGTCAGAGTCAAATATGAAGATCAAGCCATGGTGGCATTGTTTAAACTACTTAATAACTTAAGAAGCTCAATTTAAATCACCAAAAGTAATTCGACTATAGTGGTTGATACTGGAATATGTCTAATAAAGGCCTCAGCTGATCTGTCCCAATGAAAAATAAACTTTTCCTATTATTTTAAGATCTCTAATGTGTCTCCTATTATGATCCTGTTCTAGGAAAGAAACATATATGAATACGATATAGATTGTTGAATTTTAAAAATGGAAACTTATTTTTTTGTCTACTTGGTATCTATGAACGACAATGTGTTGCTACTTTATTTTTTTTCTTTATAGATACAAACAATGAAATCCTTAGATAAGCATGTTAGTCAACTTGGTGCAACTTTTAGATGCTTACCTTTTCTGTGATTTTTGTCTGTTTCTGCGAAGAGTGATGAACTTTCTGTGTTGAAATTATTCTGATGATGATGCCTTTTTCCTTGATGGGACTTCACCTGAATTTAGGTTGATAAAAAAAATTTTGAGCACACTTTCTGTAAATTGTTAGTGTTCTTGCCATTGTTAACTAAAAGCTGCCTTTTACATTGTGACTTTTAAGATGATCTCTTATCTGATGTTATCATGCATTTAGAAGCCATCCTAGGTCTGTAACATTATTTGTTGTTTCTGCTGTTGCTATTCCTTTTAACTAAACAGCAGAGTTCAGCACTCATGGATGTATCCTCTGTGAAGCTAACTTTTCCTAGTTGTCCTCAGTGTATTACCAAGCCAAGGTTTTAAAGAAGCAAACATTTTGAACTTGTTCATGAGTAAATGTATTTATACTATCTTGAGTTACATGCACATTACAACCAATTGAAATGATTCTAAGAATAGACGGTGGTTATCACGTGGCAGTGAATTTGTATTTGATCCTACTCATTGGCCTCGGGATGTGGTGGACAATGACTTCATCAAATTATCAAAGTTATTCAGTGCAGAAAAATCTATTGTACGAGTCCCTGATCTAGATCCTAAATATAAGATTGTGATTCTTGCTTCAAAGCAGGTTTGTTCTGCTATACTGTTGACTCTTTTTGCTTAAGCATGCATCATTACTAGTGTTTATCAATTAAGCCTCAAAATGTCTGTATTGGTTTAGTTATGGCACATTATATGCAAATATCTGTCCTTCTGGACTCAATCATATGTATTAAACTTTTAACTGTGATTTAGTTTGTAATTCATAAATAAAAAATGAACGACTATCTATTTTGCATATCCATTTTGTCAATGCAAGAATTTGTTTCTGTAGGAACATTGTTTGGTGGACTTATTATATAAATGGCAGGAGGGTAGACTACCTGTGGATATCAGCTGTGTGATAAGGTGAGACATCTTGCGACTCTTTTTTTATTCAAATAATTTCTTCTCAAGATTTAAACTGAAGCTTCCAAATATACTGAACAGCAATCATCAAAGAGCTCCAAATACACATGTTATTCGTTTTCTTGAAAGACATGGAATTCCATATCATTACTTGCCAACAAGTGTAGGAAACAAAAGAGAAGCAGAGATCCTGGAGTTGGTTGAAGATACGGATTTTCTTGTACTTGCAAGATATATGCAGGTTTGCCCTTCAATTTTGTCATTCTTCCAAACTTGTTTTTAGATCTTTAGGTCTTTTTTATTGTTATTAAGCACTTGATTGTAGAAACATGAACTTGCATTCTGCAGTTTCCTAGAACATTGGCTAATGTTGATTCAAGCTCATGAGCAATTGATTCTAGTTCCACGACTAAATAAAGGGAAAAATGTGATGTCTAAGACATGGAAAAGATTGATATTGTTGTTGTTAGCTTCTCTTTTGAGGAAGGTATTTCTCTTACATGAACAGAAAAGTGATAAGTGAACTGTGAGTAATAAATATCTTTTAAAAGGTATTTCTTAATTATGATATCTGTTATCTGAATAGATTCTTATATTTATTGACACTGTCTTCCTGCATGTGTCATCTATTTCATAAATTTTACTATGGCAACTTGAATGTCATTTGGAGTCCGAATTTCTTATTATATTATAACAACATGCAGATACTGTCTGGAAGGTTTTTGGAAAGTTATGGTAAAGATATAATTAACATCCATCATGGCCTTCTTCCATCATTTAAGGGTGGGAGTCCTTCCAAACAGGTCTTTGTTTAAATTTTTTATTTATTTGTTGGAACTATAACAACTTTCTTTGCTCATCTCTTGAATAAGAGTTAAGTCAGATCTGGTATATAAATCCAGGCTTTTGATGCTGGGGTAAAATTGATTGGTGCAACAAGTCATTTTGTAACTCAAGAGCTGGATGCTGGTCCAATTATTGAACAAATGGTGATATTCTTATGCTCAATTATTAAAGATTTTCTTTTATGCATGCCTGAATTTTGATACTTACCTTGTCAAATTATTGATCATTGATATTAGGGTAATCCATTTTATGACAATCTTGGCTTCATATTGTATGTACTTGCTTGGTTTGATATCACACTAGTGTTTGACTTTATGTCATTTACACATGGAAATTAACAAATGAAAGGTACTGTAAATTGTAAATAGAATTAAGGCTAGTGTTTTTATTCATTGCCAACCCAATCCAAATTCATACGGATTGTCTCGTAGGCAGAACCAAAATCTTGGCAAGTACGTAGCTTACAGTATAATGATCAAACTAGTGAGGACAGGCTAATAATGCCAATACCTACCATATGGTCTCGACTCATGTCCTCATCTTTCTCCCACATATGGTTTCTTAATATCCATTTTGATATTTTACTGCTGTTTTACATTTATTACTTTCCATGATATTCCAGTTATGATCAAATTCACAAAACAAATTAAGAAAATAGCATATTTGTATTAATGTATATTTTGACAACAAATTGAGAAATCTGTAAACAAAATGCAGGAACATGCACATCTGAATATATTGAATCACACACAAAATTACCCAAACTTAGGTGACCATGATAACCCTTTTTACAACATCATCTTTGTGAGAACCGAGAACCACACAGGACAAAAGAGGTTGGCATTCTTTAAGTTGTGTGGAAGACAATACTTGTTGCATTTGAATTCGAATTTTGTCACCTGCAAGTATGCTGTCTTAATGAACTAAAAAAAGTCCATGTAAAGTTTAGTTGCTAATTCAATGGTGTAATATACAAGTGAGATTACAGCATGGCTCTTCCTTGACAAAGACAACATGGCAGTATCATGTCCCATGGTTGTAAAACTGGGATCAACATAAGCATCAAAATGAACTAATAAAACCTGGAGAAATGTTTGGGCTTTTAAATTTGATACTAAACAAAGAGTCGACAGTTGTGTATCTAGGTCCTCAAAATTTTATTTTCTTGATTTAGACAATTGTACAGTCTCTGTAACAAAGACCTTTGCAAGTTATTGGATGGTTTATAGTCTAAGTTGTCATGCTTTGTGTTCTGGTGTTAACTCAAAAGATTTGAATTTTGCAGTTATTCCAGTCATCTTAGTTTCTGGTGTTAACTGCAATTGATTGTTTGTTGCTTAGAAACATATGATACCATGAACAATATAACTAAGATTCGGAAAACCGGTTGAACAGGTACATACTGACCAGTATATACCAGTCTGACCTGATTCTGGCAAATTTGTTGGGTCCAATTGAAACAGGTTTTGTATTCTTTTTCTTTTTCTGGGCAAGCCGAAACAACTGTTGCTAGTTGTTTGGTTTTGGGTTTCAACAGATGGTAAAAAATAAAATCAAAATAAAATCTGTTGACTTTTCCATCGCAACCTCTGTATTCTCTCTCTCTTTCTTTGCTCGGCTATGACCGTTGCCACAGCAACCTTCGCAATCACTATCTTGACATCCTCCTAGTCCCATTGCCACATCTGTCACCTCCTGATATTGTCATTGCTGTAGATTCCTACAGTAAGCAAAGTTGTCACCTCTGCATCCTCTCCCATTTCCTCCCGCTCTTCTTCCTCCTTGTCCTCTCCTCTTCTCTCCCTCTTATTCTTTGGTCTATGCCAATCAGGATGTTAGCATACCACATGTCGGTGTACTGATATGTACCAGAGCCAGACCAACATGGTTCTTGGATCAAAACTTGAAACCTTGACTGTAATAATAGATACATTTGATGATACTTTGCTCCTGGCTTTTGCAGCTACAGTACATTACAAAAGTCAACTGCTTCTCTCATGCTTCTGACTTCTAGTCTGAATACTTCTATAAACATGGTGCAGGTTGAGAGAGTTTCTCACAAGGATACCTTGCAAAGTTTTGTGCAGAAATCGGAGAATCTCGAAAAGCAATGTCTCCTGCAATCAATCAAATCGTATTGTGAACTTCGGGTGCTACCTTATCAAGAGAACAAGACTCTTGTATTCTGAAAAGGTCCATTTTTAAGTGTTGCAAATTTTAATTATCTCTGTCATCCAAAAATTTAGGATTATGTTATTGGCATACATTTGTTCTTATTTTCGAGGTCAATTTAAAATGCTTTACCATCTTTATCTCAATGAACGAACAGACTTGCACAACCATTAATCATACCTTGATCCTGAGGCTGAGAAGAAAGGTCAACTCACTGTACTTCCTAAACCTTTCAACCTCATTGGATCCACTTTCAATTGCCAGATACAGAAGCAAAACATCATTGATTTTGCAGCTCTAATTGTTCTAAGTGAAAATGGATGCAAATTAGATAAACGAACTGAAATGCTTCCTGCAGATCATACTTGTTTAGTAGAAAGATATTGAAGCAAATACAAGGATAATAAAAAAATATATCGAAAATAATTTAGGAATATCCTCCAATATTTTGATATCTTGTATAAGTGAAATCGATCTAAGAACTACATAGATTTGAAAGATCTCACATAACAAGATTTCTAATAGATCGAGAATTATTTCTGTAGACATATCTGGCTCCAACCGATCGAATACGAGCATGTTAGTACTGAAATTATCGATGTATAATCTTTATTGAATTGACGTTTTCATTGATGATCAGTGGACTATTGAGCTCATCTCAACTGCACGAGCAAACAGGCATCAACGCCGGCCTCGACCTTTTGTGATCACTAATGCCACTCATAACTTAGGCGCTCAGCTTTCGTGACACCCAATTAAAACTCGGATTCATTATATGTTACCTTGTCAACTACGTTTAGTATTTCGGTCTCTACATTTTAAAAAATTATATTGATATCCTTATAGTTATTAAAGTAAAATATCTAAATCTATTTATCTTGACACCATCATTTTTACTAATAGAAATACGAAAAAAAAAATAATTTTAACGTTTTAATTGATGGTGATGAACAACAGTACTGTTGAGGGTCATGTGTAACTTTTGTGGATGAGAAGAACGATGACAAGAGATGAGGGCTATGGGTGACTTTTATGGATGAGAAGAACGATGACAAGAGATGAGGGGCGTTCTGTATCTACGTCAGTGTTGACACAATTGTCGAGCAGCGAAACTAATTTTGTCAATTGATTTTTTCTTGCCGTCGTATTTTGTAAAAATTGAAACTTAGGTAAGTGTTTTATCAACATACGTAGCAAAAGAACATATCTAATTTAGCTACGTCGATGTCAATGCAGTTATCAAGCGACATCACACAACATCTACATTGACAATCCTTTCGTCACTCAGTAACTACGTCGATGCTGACGTAGATGAAGAGCGACTCTCATATCTCGTCATCGCTCTCATTGTCTAGAGCAATCACTCATGACCCCTAGTGACATCGTCCTCCGCCACCATTAACATATTTCATCAACACCAACTGGAAAGTTAAAATTATCTTTTTTGTCGTTAGGATATATGGATCTAGATGTTTCATATTATAACTATAGAAATGGTAGATGTTTCATATTATAACTATACAAATGATAATATAACTTTTTAAATATAAATATCAAGATGCTAAAGATAAACATACATAATATGTAATTAATCCTTAAAAGTCACATGAGAAATGAGATGATATATACAATTAGATAAACCATCAATCATTAGCATAGTTGGAACATTTTAGATCAAGTAATTTAGGCTCCTCGAGTTGGATCAGTTTTTTCACTGGCTGCTTGGAACATCCATTACAGTTAGTGAGAGATATTTGCGCCAAGAACAGTTAGCTCTAAACCAGTTGAAGCATGGCATCTGCAAATTAATGTAGATGAAAGAGAACGCAAAGAGTAAACACGTGAAAGAGGAAATGTATAAATCGTGACTATATTTATACATCAAAACCTTTTAGATTACACGTCTTTCTCATGATATGGTAGTTTTCTTCACCTACTAGCAATGGACGGCATTTTTCAATTCGAATCCCACAAAATTGATCCTAAAATTTACAGTGGCGGCCAGAAGAACAGAAACCAACCTCCTTGTGGCGTTGGCTTGATAGGAAGATACTGATGAAGTGAAGGTTGCCTGCATATAATACACCATTGCCAATGTCAAAAGCAGTGGATCTTATCATCCATTCCGATGCATCTTGAGCCTTGATGATTGCATCTGTGTTAACTCGACTGTGACAGAACATTCCATCCCAAGGTGGTTATCCACTGAGAGACGAATAAATCTGCTAAATGTGAACTTCTTTATCAAAATGGGACTAGGCGGCAAAAAATTTTACTTCCTCGGTCTGTCTGCTATTTGTCAGTTCGGACACTGCTCGCTGTCAAATGGTTTCAGTTGGCTCAGGCTTCCCTAAGGTCCCTCCTATTTCAATCAGATCTGGATTTTGACATATGCAGGAAGATGGAAATTCATGAAAGTCACCCCGCCCTGGCCTCATCTCATCTGGTTCCCCCATGAAGCCTCTCTGTGCCAACTTCACCTTCCTGGAGAAGACCTTCCATGCCATCTGGTTGCGCGCCTTAAATAAAGAGCTTAGCTTCTTAGCATTTGGTCTGATGGTTCTCTTGTATCCTATGTACCTCCTGCAGATTTTACGTAGAGGAATGCATATTCAGCATGTGTGCCACTCATTACATCAATAGTTGAAAGTAGTGTAAATGATCCACAACCCAAGTCTGTTTTGATCCTTTATTTGAAGATAATGAGGAAAAAGAATAGCTATATGATGATACCTCTTCCATATGGGTTTATGTGGATGACTATGTGATTCTAGAAAGTATCTCTTTGCCACCTCGGTAAAAGATGAAGAAACACAGGAAAACATTATGTTTGGTGGTTAGCAGGTAGCACTACCTTTAAATACCTGTTATATGCCCCAACAAACCAATAAGGTTCTCTAAGGAAATAGTAGTTGTTTTTGTTATTTCCATGAAGCATTCATTGTTAATTACGAGAAGCTAACTAAGAAACTGACATGAAAAAAGGTGAGAAAAGTTTTGAATTATGATAGTCAGTTCTGGCTAGAGATGTCCTAAACAAAAGTTATAGGAGTAAAAGAAATAATATATTGAGAAAGACAGGCAGAATGGAACTGTTTAAAGTCATGTTATAATGCTTCAGATGCTAGAGGAACACTGGGTTAAAAAATGAGTAAGATCTGAATGTCTTCACGTGTATAAGAAGTGTTTTCTTCAGAATCATACAATTATGCGGACAGTCAAAAAGAAAATCAAGAAGAATACACCAGGATTGCCCTAACAAACAAGATCACCAAGGATCTTTAGATGGCTTCATAAGCAGAAGGGGGAAATGTGCTTGCATATAGAGGTTATCAGGTCTCTCCATGGTAAAACAAGAGGACATGATGTGGAGCACCAAGACTTAAGTAGGGGATGAACACACGTAAATCACTTAAAAGCATGTTAAATTCCGCTATCTATGATGAAAGGGGAAAAAATGATCAACAAGGGAAAAAAAATGCTTTACCTAAAGTGAGACAGTATGATGCCACAATGCATTATGAGATAATCTTGTCAACATAAAGAAATAACCAGAGAGCATAACCTAACCATAATGTTAGCCTAATTACTTAATATAGACAATCTTCAAAATTACTACATGGAATTGTTGTTGGTCCTCAAACCAATTTTTTTTTCCAAATCACCACAAAAGCCTTGTCTTATCCAAAACAATTGTGGGAAGCAAGTCTTAAGCAAGAAACTAGAAATGGACAAAGAAGAAAGTGATTCGCCAAGTAACTAGTCATACCTGTGACCAGCAAGAATCTTAGCCATATTTCCATTGTTATTTGTGGCAAAGACATCACTCTCATCACAAATAATATAGTCGATGGCAGCAAGCTGAGAAGAGAATGGAAGGAAGGGCTTTAAATCTTCTCTGGCAAGCATTTCCTTTGTATAAAAATTTGGAAAGAGGTCTTTAAGAGGCTGCAGGGTCTCTTCTCCACCATATATTTCTCCAGAAGCAACATAAATATAAGTCTTGTTTACAAAGCCAAGAGCCCTTAACATTAAACCAACTTCATGTGGAGTCAATGGACATTTTCCTCGGCTTTGCTCTTCCTCAGCACTTAAATCCTGCAAGAATATCAGCTTAAAGCATGGATTCATAAAGAATATATAGCCTTTATTATTGAAAAAGCGGAGATCAAAAACAGCAAATATGTCCACAAATGTTATTGGGGTGGAATTGATACCAAAGAACAACATATGCAAAGGCTATGTTTGTCAAGTTAGCCAAGATTCCACTAAGCACGTCTATTTTTACTGAATTTTCCTAACAATTTTTTGGAGCTTGGTGTGAGCTAAACTCTCTTACTCTTTCCAATTCTTTGAGAATTGGCTTAATGGGGCTTGGTAGGAAGAGCGGCAATAATGAACAAAAACTCAGCTACTAGTCTATTTTTTATAGCTTACAGTCCTTGGCTCCTATGGAAGCGCTAGAATGATTGATATTGTCACATCTACCATCTTCAACCTACGTGTATCTGGTTTAAGGCCCTGGCATCGATCAATGAATACTCCTTCCATAAAAAGAGCTGAGGAGTTTGATGGGCAGATCCAACCGATCTACTTCTGATGAGATCCCTTCAAATTTATATTACATTCTTAACTGTGATAAATTTGTATCTGCTAACTTGTTTTAGTTTCAGAATTGGCTACTATTTCACATATTCGTAGGATATCACTATTGCAACTGGAAGCAAGAACAAGAAACTCTCTACTTGTTGAATGCTGGGCTGTCAAAAAGGGGTGGCAAAAGCCTTGTTTGTGAGGTTAAGTATGAAACTGTACTCGTGAAATTCAAGACAAAAGATAATCCCAGTGATAAAAGCTGAAAATAATAAGCAGCGTTAAAATAATGAAAATATTCTCACAGGTAATGTGGTCCAACGTTTCCTAATTCCACGAAGTTCATTACGTTCCTTTTCTCCACCACCGTAGTAACAGCCAGAAAACGCAAGCATGTCTGGTTCAAACCTACATTTCAATCAACAAATGAATTCATAGCTCTGACAGGTTGCAGCAAAAATGGTTAGCCTTCACCTAAACTATTAACAGACAACTTTTGCCTTCGTCAAAACCAAAAATAAAAAAGGTATTAAACTTCTTGCAATCTTTTAGACAATCAGATCCAAAGGTTATTAAGGTGTGATATTTATGTGATATAAGTTAATGGGGAAACTTACCATCATGCTTTATATACAATTGATAGTAGAGAGGATGTTATAAGTTGAACCATGAAAAGCAACAACAATTATAAGTCTGCATAAACAAACGACAGAAGATTTTACATCCAACAACTAAGCAGATCAACAAAAGTAGAGGGTCTCTTGTTCAACTCTTGAACAATTTTAATTTAAAATATGGTATGAATTATTTCAATTTGGAATATCATCGACCAAATCTTGTGCCTCATGATGGATCAAAGTCTGTTAAAGTTTTAGGTCGGAGATTTGCAGAATCAGACACGAAGCACAAACAAATAGCAACTAAAAAGAAAGATTGCATCAGCAGAGGGGCAGAATGTTTTGATGACTTAACTATATGTTAAGGTTCTTCCAAGATAACTATCAAATGTCAAGAACCCTTATACACTCAAATTATCTGGTTTTAACCATATAAACATGCATAATCCATTTTATATGTGACATGTTTGGTTGAGAATAAGTTACAGAACATAGTTCACCAACTGCAGGTCAATGGACATTACTTCTCAGTTCTCACGAGGGAATTTGTCGGGATGGAAGAATATGGAAATGAAATACAATTCAAGAAAACAATTGTTGGCACTAAACTAGGATGTGGAAGTATGAGCCATGCTTAGTTGAACTGAATTAATTTTATTCTGATTGACTTAAATTCGGATGGGCTACAACAAGTAGACTAGGCCTTGGCTCGAAAGATGACTCTCCTTATTGACTAATCATTTAGCATCAGAAAAACCCAAGCTTTGAAATAAGAAAATGAAATCTAGACCAGAACTTTGTTACAGTCAAGGAAAAGAGCTAAATGAATAACTAAATTTAGGCACATCCTTGGCAGAGACTACCAGCACAAGCTAGTACATTAATCCAAAAGATGACATTAAGCAAGCAAATATTCTTTGTTAAATTTAATACATTTTCCATCAATTAGGTATGCTTTAAAGGAAACCTTTAGATAGTAACAGCAACTTAAAATGCCAAGAAGCTTTCCAACAAAGAGAACATACCTCAAATGAACAGCAATATAGCGTGAGCTCATTGTTCGCATTCTCTTGACCAACTTCTGACCAAGTAATTGAATAGGTTCTGTAAATTTTAGTGCGTGATAATTTACACGGCAGCGTAACTTCTGGAGTTCGTCATCAAGGTTGTTTGTAAGCCTGTAATCAAACTTAGTCAACTGCACAGCCTGCAATTTATCAACACATTAGAATGTAAAGACAAAAACACAAACCAGTTTCACCTGATTCAGTAAACAACAACAAAAAATTAAATATGTTAGGAGTTATGTCAGATTCATAGGATCGAGTATTGCCTTGATCGGTATGGTATGGGCAATGTTTACCAGTCTAACTACTACTCAGACCTTGGAGCATGCCCTACTGAGCAGTTGAAATAAAGATAAATATGAACCTAACTTTTAATCTAATTTTATGCATTAGGCTAGGGTTGATGTTTATTCTTGTATCCCTATTATTTATGATTGTTGTTATAAGGATACCTATTTCGGGAAGCTTCACACTGCTTATCATGCCAATATTATATGACCCTGATAATATAATTTACTCGTACAAATTAACTTATATACCTTGATCAGATTTGTTTGTTTGATACCATTGTTACTAGTCATGATACAGTTACAGCGGTGGTACAAGTTGGAGGATCAACATCTGGGAAGAGTTGCAATGAGGATCCTACCACAGATCACGTGACTCAGCGAGTGAACATATTTGGTCAACATTCAGATTGATCCATATGAAAGTTCATAACAGGCTATCTTATAGATGCTTTGAGAAACTACTACACATCCACCTCAACACACATGATACATCTAAGGTTGTGCTATGCTGATATAGAAAAAGAAACAGAGGAGCCTGAGATTGATCCATTTGATTTCCAATTTTATAATGATGATTGTGGTTTGATGCTCAATTGGATTCACACAGTTGAGAACTTAGGCAATCCTCTACTGGGTGAGACAGGAGACCCTCCATGGCCATCTTGTTTCATTACTGAGATAATACAAAAAGAGGAACAAGGGTTACATGAAAAACAGTTGTCGATGTCAGGTAGTGGCCGGATTCAAGCAGTTGGTCTGTAGGGTCATGGCTGGACACAACAAAGTAAGAAATCCAGCCATTGTGACAAGGGAAAAGATTGAGATTCGTAGTCAATTGATTTGTTGGGTAGAATTGATGAGCAGAATATTCAATCGGATGCCTCAGAATCCGGACATGGTGAGACCATGTAGATAGTAGTAATGTGAAGAGCAGCACATCAAGCAATGATGATGGTCAGAGTGACCAATCACACAATATCCACAACCCTAATGCACTCCAACCTATAGAATCATACTTGTCATGGTTGTATTTACCCTATGTGCTTCCTATGACATGGGTCGTTCGTGATGATGAAACAATGACTGCTACCTCGTTATCTCATCGATGGTAACTGGTTACCAGTATCAGATGTCATGGGAATAGTCTCATGCATGAGCCTACTAGATGCACCATATGCATTTGGAGTTTTAGCGTATCGAGGACCCTAATTCACCTGCCTCTAATTCACATTGATAATTTGATGGTAAGTAGGTACATATTTGTTTTGTTCATCTAAATTATTATGCTTAAATGTTAATTTGAACTTCTTTTATTATGCTCATATGTTAATTTGTACATCTAATTTATTATCCATTCAATCAATAATTTTGTGAACAAGTGACCTTTAGTAATAATTAATAACTTTCAGATGATGTAAACATATCAAGTTAAACAATGAAAGACCTCAGGAGTCAGAAGTTAGTATATACAAAGTAGTATCATGTAATCCAGATGAAAAATGCTAGAGTACATAAGAATCAATTTGTTGGCCCACTTACACGTCTCCGCAATAGTATTGGCAACACTTGATCAAGATAATATTCAGGAGTAGATTTTCTTGGAGGGCGCATTGTGTATGGAGGTTTTTCCATTGACCTCATTATTTTGTCTGGAATCCTTTTAATAATGGTGACGTCTTTTGAAAGGGAAGAAATGAACCAGTCAATATCAAAAATATTTTCAAACTCACTGCAAAATAAAGAAAATATTTTTTTACACAAAATGTGTCTGATTAAGAAATACAACTCCAGCAATAATTGTCTCATAAGTTCTACATGTCTCACCTGTCATCTTTCCAAAAAGAATGATGATCAAGCTGAGGAACAACCAGCGTGGCATTTAAGATCCGGGCCACAACAACAGCATCTGTTATCTGATCATTAGAAAAGTATCGAGAAAAAATAAAATAAGTTCTTTCTTTAGCAGAAAGAAAATGCACAGAATAAGCAACAAGATCCACTAATTCTCTGAGATTTGATAAAGTATGTACACCCGATTCAAAGGGATAAAATAATTTGGACAGTGGGTCAGTACACTCATGATCAAGGGCAATATTAACCATGTTTTTTCGGCCCAATAGGACCAAACTTGTTCTAGGAATTTGGGAATCCAGTGACAGAAGATTGATGCAGCAGAACTTTCAGGACATGTCCTTCAGAGTCTTGTGAAAAAATAAAGTAAAGAAACAATATGGTGGAGCTCATGAAGACTTAATTTAGTGAAAGATAATATTTCTAAACAATCTTATGAGGCCCTTTCAAAGTACTTCTTGATGACAACAAAATTAACAGCACAAGAGAAGAAAAAGTTTACCCCTGTTCTTTGTTGGTTTAGTCCTCCACTAGTTGCAATTAATAGGTAGCCATTTGAGACACTTTCATGCACTGCAGCTAAATCACATGAACAAAGCATATTCAGCCATTAGTACTGTAAATGGTACTGCCATGTTGGTGGTGAAAGAGATAGACATGATATTGTTACACCATAATCAGCATAAAACAAAGACAGTGAAAGCACAACCACTACTGAAGGCAGTGATTTTGTGGAATATTACATACACAGAATAAGATATCCAAATATATAAAAAGCTTCATGTTACTGTTTCACAGCAACTGTACAAACGTGTACAAAACTGTTCAACCTTGAATGATGAAAATACACCTTTAAAAATTCTTTCACTGATCCTACAAGCTTATAGTCAAGTCTTCTTGAGAGATTTCTGATAAATAAAGTATAATAATATTAACTTATATAGAAAATTTTCGTAGGAGGTGACATAGATTGACAAGTTAAGCAAACATAACAACACATATTTTTCAACAGAGTGGTTCATGCCTTCAGATACTCATTTTACATTGTGGTCAGACTCATTCATTAAGGATTCACATAAGTTGGATATGCACGACCCTACCTAGTTGGATTTTAGTTGGACAAGTTTGGATTTATACTGAACCTGTACTATATGAGATCGAGATATTTTTGGTCATGTCAAGCATTATAGTTATAGTTTATTCCAAATCAATAACAGAAATTCAAAAAGACCATCACCTGAAACATTTGGAAAAGAGAAGTCAAGAGTACACCCTAATATCAATTCTCAACTGATAGTTTTTTCTCCCTTCTAATATTTAGGAGACTTCCCCTGCGCCACAACTCCTATTCATCCATGAAACAACATAACAGCAATCTTTTACCACGTTTGAATTTCTCTGCTGCTTTGTCACAACTTACCAGCTTTAATCCCACAAAACAATTAAAAATGATTGACTAATCTCAAGGGCTCATGCCAGGTATTATGTGCATGCCAGCCCTGGTAACAATGTACAGCACTTTGTACATGCATCCCACATAATTACATGCCCAGACACAAATCAGGTCACCAGGAACAACTCATAGTTGAATACCATATTGACTAAAGGCCCATATCAGATCTTGATTTAAACTGCAGCAACCATCCTAAAATACAGCATATCATAGTTTAACATGAAAAGAAAAATGTTGCATCAAGATCTTCTTTTTCTCTTCAAAGCATCTATTGTACTGTACGGGGTACAGAGTCCACACAGCCAATATCCTGTAGTTAACACCCTCTAGGACACAAGATTGGTAAACATGGGCAAAGCCATACTACACAGCCAAGAGCCCCTCTATCTTCAAATAAACATAAATATAGCTTCCTCTGTCTATCAGTGTATCCATCTATTAGTTCTTTCCAAATTCCTTTGCGCAATGTATCCCTAAGCTAATTTCCTAATGAAGAATCCATACTCTACAGAGATGAACTTATTCATCATTAAAGCCAAACCATAAAAGAAGCCATGTTGCAGATTTCAACTAATTAATAAACTTGACTATCTTCTTTCTTTCTTTCAATTTTAAATTAAATAAAGTTTCAGGCTAATTTAAAATATTTTAAGTGAAACTTGCATTATTATTGACTGGCAATAGAATATATAAGCACACGGCATATTTTTGTTTAGCGTCCCTTGGAAAGAAACTCTGACTTTGCCCCTATCTGCCAAAGTTTCATCAACTTACCACTACAATCTAATCAAGAACAGCCTCCAAGCTTGCATAAAGACTAATGCCAACATAGTGGTTCTACATGTGTTCAATCATCTTTCCGAACTCTATATATATAACTCCTCTTTTTTCTCTGTATAATCTAATTACTCCATGTTCTCTATTAGAGAAAACCAGGACAAACAAATATACTAGTTTTTATCATATAATATATGACAAATGCAATGAGACCAGTAAAATGATAAGAAGAACCTGGATTCTTAATTCCCTAGGCAAAATTTGATAATGAAATACTAGTAGTTGCAGCACAATTTCACATTCTAATAACTAGTTGACCAAAAATGCATCTTTTAGCAGCAAAAGAAAATTACATGTATAGAATAACTCCTGAAAATTTTAAGAGAAAATTGCTAGTTTACGATGGAGTAAATAGTTAACAAAAATGTAAATTGCGCTGAAAATAACCAACTAGGAAATTATGCACACAAAATGATTGCATTGCTCAAGGACCACAAAGCATGGATACTTAAAAATACTTATTATGCCTATTTCTTGTCCGTACCCAACACTGATAAGCTAGTGGCCAATACCTATTAAGTACTAGCCTTCACATGGAAGGTATTTTAATTGTAAATGAATACCATTGTGCAATGAAAATTTATCTATGTTAAAATGACAAAACTCATGTCTGCTTCACGTCTGTGTTCAACACTGATAAGCACATGACCGGTAGTACTCATTTGACTCATGATGGATGAATCACTCGCATTAAGTGAACAACATAAATATGTTAGACTACACGAAGCCACATAAAATGCCCTCTATACTAATGAGTTTGTAAATTTATGGTGTAGTCATGAAACACAAGGATGTTTGAAAAGGCCTAAAAACACATTTTAGATAGTGGCATGATGCATGTATTCTGTGCTGAGGTCTTCTGCAAAATTGACTAGACTCCTCAATCTTGTGCGTATTTGTCTGAATGTTTTTGCCTGGCAATAATCATATTGACATCCTGACACATGCCAATATTGGCAATACATATGTACTTCTAATATTTTTTTAGAATGCGTTGATTTTTTGTTTAAAATATATCCACAATGTATAGTAAGTTAAAAGGCTTTTTATATAAATGATTATCTAATCTGCACAAAATAATTCTTGACATAAAAGTACACTAACAAATTGAAAGTTACATGTTCATCAAGTGTCATGTCTATGACCATTTTATGCTTCACAGCTCAAGGAAAAACCATGAGGCAAAATTTAATTAACTCAAGGGAAAGAAAAGGAATCCTATTTGTAATGCTGTAAGGAACTTACCACTAGAATGAGGGCTTCTCTCACTGCAACCGTAATAGAGATTTGCAAATTCGGATTTCCATATATCAACAGGAAAACTGTATCCAACCTGCAAATGCCTTTATTTTGACAGTATGTACTAAAAAAAATTCCAACGAAATAAGAGGTCTAAGATTAATTTATTATGAAGCACAATGCACATTAAATGTATAGTAACTAGTTGCTTCCAGAAGACTTTACCTTGCGATGAAATCAATACGCTAAAGCAAATATATAACTGCATGCTCTCGGAAAAGACAATTAAAAGGGAGGATTATCATAACAAATGTCAAATGAACAACAACACCACCATAATCCACAAAAACAAATAAAAAACCGGACAACCAACAACAAAAGCATAAAACATCTCCTCGCGTCACATTGCGTTTTCTGGGAATTGCGTAAAACAAAGTGATTCTATTTCTATTCCTTTCTTGTTTTGTTAGCTCATACCCTTTTGGTTTCCCACCGTCCTCGAATCTGCGACCACTCGAGGTCGGCAGCAATCTGGCCGGTGAAGAGCGAGACGAGGCCGAGACTGAAGAGCATCAGCCCGCACAACACAGAGCGTGAAATCGCCCTCTTCCGCTGGCAAATACAGGTGATCCTGAACCACTTCTTGGGAACAAGGAACGACACACCCCTCAAACCCTGGAAACCGAGCTGCAACGCCATCCTCACAACTATCGTGGTCGCTCCCTCATTTCGAGATACACCGAGCAAAAGACTCTAGCTCCGGGGGTGTTCTAATGGGAACGAAAACCTCCGAAAGTAATGGCGCGACCGCAGTCATCGATCTAAAGGCGGATTGCGAGGCTACGTTCGATCCAAAGATGGTTGCTACGCGGGGAACAAGCTTGGATCGGAAATGGCGAACGCAAGTGATTAGGGACGCCGTTCTTTAGGGTTCCTGATGGGCTCGGAAGCGCGATGCGAGATGGCGTATCGGGGAAAGAGAGAGAAAGAGAAAGACAGGGGAGGAGGGAAGGAAATGGGGCAGTTAACGAAACAAATTAATGGCCATAAAAAAAACTGAAAAGGGATTTGCAAATAGTAAATAGAGCTAAAATTGCATTTACATGTGCTCTTCTCATTATTCGTTTTTTTGTAACCGTTTGGTGAATAATGGGTTCCATTATTCGTTCTTTCCTTATTCCTATCGTGAATTGTTAGAAATTATATTCATGTCTGTTATTACCAATAGCAGAGTTTAAATATGAAATAAAATATAGCATATATATTTTTCAATATTAAGACCCTCCAACTATATGAAACCTTGCAGTTAACAACCAATTAAAACGCATACACTTCATATTCACATTAAATCATTTGTGTCAAAACTACCTAAAAGGTCCAATCATGTGGTAGTCCCAACAACGAGTGATGTCATGCCGTGAGAGGAAAGTATTGGCTGTAGCGGCAGGAAAATGTGGTGCACTGGTCCCACTAAAAAGGGCCAAAGCCTTGTGTTATGAACCTAAGCGGGCCACATCAATTTCCAAGGATACAGCCACGAAGGTGTGATCACCGTCAAGAACATGTGATGGGATCTTAAAAAGAATAATGACAGTATATAATTTTTCGATTGTAATCGATTAATATTCTAAAATTAGTTAAGCCTAGTTTAGATTAATAATAATTCAATCCAAATTCAGTGTCCTTTAAGGCTATGTGAGGAGCGTAAAGTTGTGAAGAAATCGAAGAAGAAACCTTCATCTAAGACAAAGTATATAATCACATTTAGAGCAGTATACTGAATTGAAGAAACATAATTAGAAAAACAATAATTTATATAATCACATAATTAGAAGTTTGATTAGTAATGAAATCGGACCAATATACAGTTTTATGTAAATATTGTTGGAAAAGAAAAAAAAACTAAAAAATCTATTAAAAATGTTTAAAAAAATGAACGAAAAGAAAAATGGCGTCGCCCGGACTCGAACCGGAGACCTTCAGTGTGTTAGACTGACGTGATAACCAACTACACCACGACACCTCTTGGTTTGTTAGTTTATTAAACAATTTATAGTAATAGATTAATTTGTTAATCTATAACCGGTACCGCAGGACCCATACATTTCGGCCCGGTCCATTGCCATGGCCCGGTTAAATGTAAGTCGGAGAGCTCGTCAATCATGACCCATAATTAAAAATATATATAATTTATATAATCACATAATTAGAAGTTTGATTAATAATAAAATCGGAGCAATATACAGCTTTAAATAAATATTGTTAGAAAAAAAAAGAAGCTAAAATATATTAAATATATTAAATATATTAAAAATAAAAAATGAAAAATGAACGAAAAGAAAAATGGCGTCGCCCGGACTCGAACCGGAGACCTTCAGTGTGTTAGACTGACGTGATAACCAACTACACCACGACACCTCTTGATATGTTGCCTATTCCAAAATTAATTTATAGTAATAAGTTGGTTTGTTCACCTAAATTCGGTACCGCTGGACCCGTATATTTCGGCCCGGTCCATTGCCATGGCCAGGTTTAATGCAAGTAGGAAAGCTCGTGCATCAGGCCGACCCACGATCCAACGGTTCGACCTGATCGAATTCCTGCAACCCATGCAGCGTTGGACACCCCACACATAGATCCAAACATGTGGAGATCTCAAATAACAGTCGTCTATTTTGTCTCCCTGAGATAAGTAATAACTCCTTTGGTTAGGTCACGTGCTTGGATCAGGTGGTCAATATTTTATGCATATTTGGCTGCGTTTGTCTTCCCAAACTGTTTCATGATCTACAAAGTCTAAAACTTCTCCCTGTCGGCGGCCAAATGGCGGAACGAAAGTGAGATACAAACCTCAAACTTAGCCAAAGATTACGGGCGGCTGCTGCTGACCACCGCGACGGGGATGTCATCTCGGTCGTCCGAACAGGCGCCGACGCGAGACGGAGGTCGGCCGCGCGAAGACTTCAACGACCAGCAACGCCATCAACGGCCCGGTTAACGGGACTCCCTCGCTTTCAACTAACCGTGATTCGGGGCGGTTAACCGACCGAGCCTCTCGAAAGTCGTGCGCTGCGAGCGACTGATCGGTCCGCTCGTCTCATGCAAACATAACGCATGGAGTGAGCGAGTGGGAAAAGGGCGGGGGGAGAAGAGGTTCTAAAGAACATCTCTGATTCATGGGAAATAAATTTGAGGTCTTGAAACAGTGCAGATGTTCTTAATTATCGCATAAAGGCTTGACATGAAGCATATCAACGATTCAAGAATGAATTGAAATTATCTTAATCAATGCAGTCAGATTTCTTCCTGTTGCTCTTCGAAGCCATGTGCAGGTAGCAACTTATCTTTCAATAATTTCCCGCATAGATTTTGCGGCTGAGACATTGCAGATTACCTGAGCTTATGCACTCTATAAATAGCCCCCAGCCATTCCATCTTAAGGCACACAACCAACACTTGTTCCTTCTCCTAGCTCGAGCTTCCGCTAGTGACCATGGCATTCCCACTCCACGGGTCCTCCTCTGTTCTTTCCTTCATTGTTTTGCTTGCTCTGTCTTCTCTCCTCGGCCCTTGCAGTTGTTTCAACCCCAAGCGCTTAAACTTCTCGTCCTCTGCTCTTGAGGGCTGGTCGCCTGCGGGAGCCACCTGGTATGGAAGTGCTCATGGCGCCGGAAGTGACGGTAATGGCTGAGATTATACAGTTGCACAGCATATGCACGTTTAATCAGCCAACAAGCATACGAGCTCATCATATTAATTGGGTATGCAGGCGGTGCATGCGGATATGGTAACGGAGTTGACCGTGCTCCATTCTCTTCCATGATAGCAGCAGGTAGTCCTTCTATCTTCAAGTCAGGCGAGGGCTGCGGTGCTTGTTATCAGGTATCCATTTGCTTCCAAGATGTGCCCATCAAATGAACTTGCTCAAAAGATTGACTTCTTTTAACCTTGGTGGTCATGGAAGATCCGATGCACTAAGAACGCTGCATGCTCTGGGAACCCGGTGACGATTGTGCTCACGGATGAGTGCCCTGGCGGTATATGTCTCGCCGAGCCCGTCCACTTCGACCTCAGCGGCACCGCATTCGGGGCCATGGCAAAACCTGGACAGTCAGATCAGCTTCGCAACGCCGGAGTTCTCAAAATACAGTACACTCGGTGAGAACTGCTATCATCATCGCAGCAGTCTTATCCACTGAGCTTCTACTGCTTTGTGCCATCTCAAATGACTCAGTCCCAACCCCAATTAAGAGAACACCAATTTCACGTGGCATGCTTATGTATATCGCAGAGTGGAGTGCAACTACGCAGGCATCGATGTCGCCTTCCATGTGGACGTCGGCTCCAACCCATACTACATCGCGGTGCTCATCGAATACGAAGGAGGGGACGGAGATCTCGCGTGTGTGGACATCAAGGAGGGAGCGTCGTCGTCGTCGTCGACGCCGAGCTCCTCATGGATCCCGATGACACAGTCGTGGGGCGCTGAGTGGCGGCTGAACTCAGGGCCGAAGCTGCGGCCGCCGTTCTCCTTCCGCCTGACCTCCGGCTTGTCGCGGAAGGTTCTCGTGGCCAACAATGTGATTCCGGTGGGTTGGCAGCCAGGGGCCACCTACAGATCGCTGGTGAACTACAGCGACTAAGTAATCCATGTTCGGAACTTTAATTACTGGTACTGTGCTGCTTTACGTTGAGAGATGAGATAGTTATCAAGCTCGTAAATAAAAAAGGTTGGTGGAAGAGGAGATAGGTTTGATCTCCCTCCGCAATCTCCTTCAAAACCATGTGATATGTGCTCGTGTGTTGTCTTCTTCACTCTTCGACAGTCAAAAGACACGACAAAGAGGGAAACAAAAAAGTGTTAAGAACAGTCATCACAAATAATTGAATACTAACAATAATAATGAAGACTGATAATAATATCGAATACGATCAAAAGAATCAGTACTAATTGTCATTTTAATTATCATCTTCTAATTTTTATTTAAAAGTTATAGTTCAAAAGAATCATCCTCTATATGAACTTCTGCAGCCATAATAAAATAAAATGGCTCAAATTGTATCGTGAATTTTTTGACCTATAAAGCCATGTATTTTATTGTATGATTTGTTTTTTTAAGTCCAATTAATATCAAAAGGAGCTTCTGCAGCCAATCCGACCTCTCAGCTCCGATTCATCCAAGAAGGACGATATCGACCGGAGGTGGCACATAGGAATCGAGAGAAAGCAAACACTGAGACGAGCATTACATCATCCTCTCACAGCGTCAGCATGGAGATGGCAGTCAGCATCTCGTCGCTGGGTTGGAGCAGCCTCAGCCGCTCCTCGTTGCCGGCGGGCCGGTCGCCGCAGAGCAAGCGGAGAGCCCTCCCCCACCTCCCGTCCCGCCGATGCGCCGCGCTGGCGGCAGTGGCGGCTTCGGCAGCGAAGATGCGGCCGAGGCGGAAGAGGAAAAAGCGGAAGGGTAGGGCGAGCCGGGCGACGACGAAAGACAGCTTAAGGGCGAAAGGGCAGAGGAGGGAGGCCAGGATGTGGCAGTTACTATGCCCCCCGGCGAGGAGCGCCAGCTTGCCGATGATCACCAGGTGGGATCCCATGACAACCTCACTGACAAGCTTATCCTTGCTTGGTCTTGAGGCGTTGCAGGTCGTTCTTGCTTATCTATTTGGTGCTATTAATAGAGCGAAGGGGAATGATCCATCATGAAAAGATAAAAATGCCCTCATTCAAAGGGAGAATTTGCTCCATCGTGGGGGTAGAATGAACCAAGAGATGAGGGTATTGTAGTCATTTAGTTTATATAACTGTGGCTCGACTGCCTTTTCATTGGCCCTGGGCGCGACAGAAGCGAGCAGGCCTCACTACTAATCTGCCACGTCATGGGAGAGGATGATACCGTGCTTGGTCCTCGGACAGCCGATCGGCAGCCTTCCCCCGGCGTGGGAAGCAAAGGTTACGTCCGGGACACACGGCAGATGTGGGGGCGAGCGGCAACGCTTGTGCGTGCACTCTTCTCCCTGGTCGCCAACAACCCATTGCTCGCTCACTCTCGCAGGATCATCTCCGCCCTTCTTTCCCGGCCCAAGTCGAGTAGTTCGGGGTTTCTGTCGTCGGAGGAAGATACACACACCTACGAAAGGTCGAGTCGTTGGAAGAGGTCAGAGAACGAGCGATAGAGGACAGGGACCCACGAAGAAGCATATGGGGGAAGTGACATATATATATATATATATATATATATATATATATATATATATATATGCCATCGATTGAAATCCTTGCATCGATCTAATTAAAAATTTATATTAAAATTATTTTAACTATGAAAGTAAAATATTTAATTTTATTTATCATAATATCATCGATTTTACATCGATTAATTACATATTACTCTTTGTATTTAGATTTTTTTAGTATTCCGTTCTCTAGACTAAACAAATTTATATTGAAATATTTATAGTTGTGAAATATTTAATAATATTTACTCTAATATTATTGGTTTTACTAACGAAAGATATAACACATGATAATACGTGCATGAATGATACTAAAAATGATAGTAAAAATATAATTTCAATATTGATGATGGACGATAGTACTATAAGTGACTATTGTGATGATAGTTAATGATAACGACATGATGGTTAGCTTTGTCGATATTAATATGAGCATCGACAACAAATAAGATGAGATAGAGCAATGAGATATCTGCATCGATGTTGGAGGAATGATGAAGATGAGACTTGCGCTTTATTGCTTTGTCTCATCTTCTTCCTTCGGCATCACTATGCATCTATATTGGTATCGAAAGAGGAAAACGATACGGGTGAGGCAAAGCGATGCAACGTCATTCGTGCACGTGCTATCACATACTATATCTTTAGTTGGCAAAACCGACGGTGTTAAGATAAATGACATTAAATATTTTACTTTCATAATTATAGGAATTTCAATATAAATTTTTTAAGTTTAGGAATCGGGATACTAAAGAGGTATAACTACAATGGGTAATCTATAATTAGTCCATAACTATTATTAAAATTATCTTTTTGTCCATCGTTTTCTTGCTATACTCATGTGTTTTATCTTCCATCTATAAAGTTGATAGTATTAGAATAAATGAGTTTAAACATTTTACTTTCATATCTATAGAAGTTCAACGAATCGTTGGTGTAGAAGTTCATGATATATTTTTAGTACATTGGTAGATAGATAAAAAAATAAAAAAAATCATAGATTAATTATTAAAAAAATTAATCGTAAAGTCGATGTAAGATACATCAATAACTTTATCCACGGTCCATAGAGAAATTTAAAATTTTTATTATATAAAATAAAAAAAAATCAATTTTCATGTTAAGCTACACACAACCCGAAATTTCTTATAAATTTTTTTTATAAAAATAAATCATAATTGTCTAACAACTCTTTTTACTTGAATCCTTGATATACATTTTTATCCTAATCTATCAAGAATTTAATATAAATCATTGGCACAATCCAATCTGATAACATAATTGATCTAAAATATTTAAGTCTGAATTACTAGTAGCACAATCTTTATTTAACGAACCACCCAATGAAAGATCACTTAGTGTGACCATTCATAATCATTTCCAATTATAGTCTCTTACTATCTCCACTACATCGATTCTAATACTATTTCAAACCTTACTTTTATATTTTTATTTTTACATATAATAATTATGATTATAAAATATCTCATAACTATGCCAAAACTAGAAGGAGCTATAAATTGAATTGATAGGATGTTTGTAGTAATTGGTTTTTTCCGAGAGTTTCCGCACCTCCTAACCATTATGATTATAGAATATCTTATTTGGCTAAAATAAGAAACCATTGCCCCCAAAAAAGCGTTCCAATCCTTCTTTTATTTATTTATATTTTCGTATTGGATCATACGACTGCCAAATCGGCTGAAGAGACAATGATGTGAAGAAACACAATAAACGCCGTGGGTAGCAATCTAATCTCCACCTTTCGGGGACGTAAAGCCACTCTTAAGCGTATCTGGTCACCGGCCGCAGTATGGTTCTTAAGGGGATTATTTCTTGTTCTCTAAAAGTTCACCGCAGCGGTACATTCACCGCTGGCCAAGTGGGCTTCAGCAGCACTTTTCCTATTAACCTGAAATGACCATAAAACCCTCAGATCGTTCCCTTTTTCTTTTTTGCCCCCTCGAGCCCCCTTTTGTCTCTTCGATCGTTTTCTAGGGTTCCCTTTAGAGCTCCTCGTCGACGTCGCCTTCAGCCGCCGCGACCTGGGTTTCCTCGCTTCCGTCATGGACGCCCAGAGAGCTCTCCTTGACGAACTCATGGGTGCAGGTGAGTCCCTCGCGGCCCTTTCCGTAGCATCGATCCGTTCGATCGATTCAATTCCTTCGATTTGGTTCCCGCAGCACGAAATCTCACGGAGGAACAGAAGAAGCGGTACAAGGAGATCCGGTGGGACGACAAGGAGGTCTGTGGCGCGTATATGGTTCGGTTCTGCCCGCACGATCTCTTTGTGAACACAAAGAGTGATCTTGGTGTGTGCTTGGTTATTCTCTTTTCGTTGATTTATCGTTAGTTCTGCCTTGCAAGTTCTTATGTTTGGGTGGTTTCTTTTCAGGAGCTTGCCCTAAAATCCATGACCCGAAACTAAAAGACAGGTAGCTACTGCGATCACACAATTTTCTGAATTGCCCTTTTATGCCATCAAAGTGTCGCTATTTCAATTAGTATTTTGCTATCTTTTGGCGGTTTTCTTATGCTTGAACTTAGAAAATTGTTATCCGACTATTTCAGGATGGTTTTGTGGGGTTTTCTATGTTGTTGTAGTGAACATCTGTATATTGTCGTGATTTACAATACTCAATACTCTCTTTGTATTGTTCTGCGAGCTTTGATTGTGATTATTGCTTCAATATTTTTAGGTTTGATTGATAATTATACCATCTTTTCCTAATAGTTATGGTTGGAAGATTTCTTTGAAGCTAGCTGTTTTAATGTGTCATGTAGGAGGGAACTTTAATATGAGTTATTGGCGTGCTTTGATAAATAAGACATTTGGAGTTCTCTGGATATTGCATTGTTTTTCGTTTGAGGTAACCGATCCAAAGCTCTCTGATCAGATATTTGCATGGTAACATGCCAAACAATTGTGTTACCCTTTCAGGTTTTGCGGTTGCATTTCCATATATCAAGAGTTATAATGACTTTGATCATGAGTTGCAACAAGACTCCGCACACCTTCTTATGGGAGATATCTGACTTGTCTGTTTAAGTTAATAGATAGTTGAAAGTTCAACATATACGTGCTAAATAGTTTGACATAGTTAATGAGTGGATGATTTGTCATTCCTTGTAGCAATTCTGTCTAATTTTTAATCTCGATATATTTATTCACATGGGTTCCTGTTATTGCCAAACAATTCAACATTTTTCTCTAGATTTAACTGTAAACCTAAATATACTGCTTAGTTGGAAATATAGCTGGATTTTGTGTGAGCATGTGATATAGTTCACTGCAGCTTCTCTAGAAAAGGTTTACTGCAGTAAGCATAACCAAAAAGAAATATGGTCTTCCAGATAGTGATGCTTATTAGTATACTAACAGTTGTATGTTTTTTCAAAGTCTTGAAGTATTTTGCTGTACTTTGGAATAAAATCAAAGCATCACAAGTGAATCATACTTTTAGACGTTAGTTGCTTTTTAGAAAAGGTGTACTGTAAAAGAAACTGCAAGTAACATTGCTCTTCTATTAAAAAAGAAGAAGTAAATATAAGCAAGGATTGAAATATCGTATCATACTAGAGTTTTGAGATTCGTTCGGTATGATACGGTATTGTATTTTTATATACCGCTCGGTATATATATATATATATATATATATATATATAATAAAAAAATAAGTATGGTACGGTATTGTATTTCTATATACCGCTCGGTATATATATATATATATATATATATATATATATAAAGTAAAAAAAATAAAAATCTGCAACGTCGCCTCTCTTCTCCCCATGCGGGGTGATGTCGCAGAAAAACGAGACGACATCGCCTATATATATTTATTTATATATAAAAGTAAAAATAAAAAATCTATGACATCGCCTCTCTTCTCTCCATGTGGGGCGACGTCGCTTTTATATATATATATATATGTATGTATATATATATATATATATATATATATATATATATATATGTATGTATGTGTATCGGTTTGCTAGCGGACCGGTACATACCGCCTGGTACAGATGGTATTATTCGAATTGAAGACCTTGAATGTAAGTAACTTTGTCTTTATAAATTATCACAATTTATCAAAGTTGGCATGGAGTAAATAGATCGTCATGCATGATTATGGGATATGACAAAACATACTTTAAGCACTTACTGGTAAAAAATTGTCATATTTGTTAAGCAACTTTTAACTGACCTACAGATATAAGTGTTCTGTTTTTCAGTGTAACACATTACACAATCTGTGCCAAAACAATACCATCGCCTTTCAGATTGATGTACCTGTGTGCCATTCTCGTTGAGGCATTTTATATGTGCTCAAACACTTTGATGATCAACTATCTACTTTCCATAGAGTATATGCGATCTGTTGTTGTCGATAGTAAGAGATTCCTGCCTATTTTTATATCTTTAGATGATTCATGCTATGTTTCTCTGGTCTCTTGACACCTCAATAACCTAGTAGTATTAGTATTCACTTCTATAGTATATGATGTAAAATGCCTTTTCTATTTGGTAGGATTTTAATTGGAGACCGACTTATTTGCTTCACTTTTGATTATCTAATTTGTTGTTCATTTTTAAATCTTTTATATACTTTAAACTAATTAGCATAGACGGCATGTACTTCAATATATGAAAATATGTGCTTCGTAGTTCCTGTTGTGCATATTACTGAATGTATGGTACTCCTTTCCAAGACCATGGACAAGTTGAAAGTCATTTTATCAAAAGCAATGATTTGTCACTCAAGTTGGAGATCCATGTTGTATACATGTTTCAGGATCTCTACTGATTCATGGAGTTGAATAGTGGAAAATGTTTATTTAAAAGGTTTCTGCTTATATACCTGTTGAAATATGCATATTTGTGTAGATTCCCCTTGCTAGTTCACACTTGCATGTATATCCTCCAGGATGGCACATAATTGCAACAGCATATTGGATAATAATTCTATTAGTAAAATTGATCTAAAACATGCTGAGTTTATTTAATTGAACTTGCCTTGAGACAATACTTCTGCATTTTTATTTCCCTCTCTCTAATTCTGGAAAAGGCTGAAATAACCATTTAATGGTCATGTTCTAATTGCTTCTCAAACATACAAAGCCACCGATTTCTTATCGAACTTGTGGAGCCTTCACGAAGTCGATGGTGGTTGCCTATTAGAAATTGTTGAGGAGTCGATGGATGGGATTAATAAATAACTGCTTTCTGAAACGTGTACATGCAACTATGAGCTTTTGACCTTCACGAAATCGATAGTGGTTGCTTATTAGAAATTGTTTAGGAGTTGATGGATGGGATTGATAAATAACTGCTGTCTGAAACGTGTACATGCAACTATGAGCTTTTGAGTATATAAGCAAATTATATGCTATTTAGAGGGGATTCATGTTAATATTGAATTTTTTAATGCATACCCAAATACCCATATTTTTAGGGTATGTGAAAAACCCTTTTTAAAATGGATTTGCAATGCTGAAGAAGTGTTTGTACAACTTCTCTATGTTAATGTAAAGTCAGAAGTAGTAAAAGAAGGCTCATGTTGATGTTTTAGTTAAGTGTTGTTCTCTCTGAAGCTACTCTTCTGGGCCAGCATATTCCCCTTCAATCTTTTAGGTTTGGTTCATAAAGTTTATAAGTTAACTTTTTTTAATTATTTTCGGGCTCACAAATGGTAGTATTGATGAAATGGTTTAGCAGATGTTGATCAAAGTTAAGTTCTTTGTGGTGAAACTGTACCCTCATGAGTGCACTGAATCGAGGATTTAAATCTCAGACCAATACTGGTTTTCTTATTTGATCGGACCATATCAACTTGTATTACATGGTAGCATTCAACATAATAATAAAAAAATGAAAATGAATGGTATATACCAGTATCGAGCTCTATGTCTTGATATTGGTACCTTGTTGGACTTGTAAATATCAGTTTGTACCAACCAGTACAGTCGAGATTTAAAACCTTGCACTGGATGCCATGTGACTTGTATGGTGGAAGTAAATCTTGTTTGAATTGTCTTTAAACATGATTATTAAGACTTAACTGTTCATCTTAAGTTTATCTACATACAATCTCTTTTTCTCTATACACCTATTGTATCTTGTTTATGGAATATGAAGGAGGTTTTGTTTATGGAAATAATAAATAGGTAATGAACGAAGAGATTGACTACTTCTAATGGTTCAGTGTGAAGAATTTAAAAAGAATGTTATTCTAGGAAGTTTGAAGGAATGGTTGGTAATGTCTATTTTCTGCTCCTTATAAATGCTTGGTGTTTAATTGAATTTACAGTTTCAGCATAAGCCTCTTCATGTTATCTAATGATTGTCCAAAAACCTTTTGCAGTTTTGAGAAGTCTCCTAGGCATGATGCTTATGTTCCCAGGTTTGAAGCAGAGCTTGCACAGTTCTGTGAGAAGCTGGTACACTTCTCTGTACATATATATTTTTTATTTCTTTTGGTATTCAAAATTTTGTAAGTTAAAATGATGCAATTCTATGATGCAGGTGATGGATTTGGATAGAAAAGTTAAGCGTGGTCGTGATCGGTTGGCACAAGAAGTTGACGCAACACCTGCTCCAGTCCCTGCCGAAAAATCAGAACAACTCTCTGTGTTGGAAGAAAAAATAAAGAAACTTCTAGAACAAATTGAGACACTTGGTGAATCAGGGAAGGTAGATGAAGCTGAGGCACTCATGAGAAAGGTGATGCAGACAGTCACTTGGTACTTGTAAGGTATAATATGCATTTTTCAGTCTAATAAAACTTTGTATTTAGGTGGATATGCTGAATGCCGAGAAGACAGCCCTGACCCAACAATCAGCAAATGATAAGGCTATGATGCTTCCACAAGAGAAGAAGATGGCACTATGTGAGATCTGTGGTTCATTTCTGGTGGCGAATGATGCTGCTGAGAGGACACAAACTCATGTAAGTGGGAAGCAGCATATTGGCTACGGCATGGTCCGAGATTATCTTAGTGAGTTCAAGGTAAAGATTCAAATTTTAAGATGACTTTCAGCTCAAATTAATAATTATCATGATTTGATGGATTAAATGGTTGTTTGCATGTACTGTCCTGAAGGCTGTGAAAGAAAAGGCAAAGGAAGAAGAAAGACTAGCTAGGGAGAAGGAAACAGATGAGCGGAAGAAAGTGAAGGATAAGGATCATGAGAATAGGGTTAGAGAGCGTGATCCGGTTGGAAGAGAGAGGTCTAGGGAGCGGGAACGTGAACGTGATAGGTATAAAGACCGGAGCTCCGAGAGAGAGAGATCAAGGGATTGGAGTGGAAGAGGAAGCAGGGATGGAGGAAGAGGATTGGATCGTAGGCATGACTATCACAGGAATGGGAGGGAATCAGACAGGGACAGGTTCCGAGACAGGTCTGGAGCACGAAGCAGATCCAGATCTCCTGCCAGGCATGGTTATAGAAGATCAAGAAGTCCAGTTCGACAATACTAGCTGTTAGTATAAATAGTTTGTCAAAAAGTACTGAGATCCAAGAGGTAGTCATTTTAGCCTAGATTTTTCTGAATGCACTTTGTGCTTGAATTGAAGTATCATTATTGTTAAAACTCTTGTTGCTGTCCTAACAGCTCTGTTGAAGTCATATGGTCATCCAATTAAAAGAAAAACATTGAGGTAGGTATTACTGATCCCTCCTTTTTTCTTATAAAGTCATTTTGAGCTGCAACTATTATATCTTTCATTTGTATCTATGGGCTCTTTCACAGAGTGTCAGATTTTTTTTGTTTAGCATTTTTTTTCAATCATAATTAAGATGACAGATCCAAAATGATGACATGAATGGTGTGGCAATGAAGATGATGATTATTAATCAACCTATAGAGGTAACACATCAATTCTAACTTCTTTTTTGGTACAGCTGTGCCTCTTATAAAATTCAAAATTGTGGAGATATTAGGCCATTGTATTAGTTGTTTTATCGTAGTTTGTAGATATTCACGTATTATTAATGCTTGTAAATGTTTGATGCACTGCCCTATGCAAACTCTTCATATTATAGATGCAGAGAGATTAAGTTTGATTCCCTCTCTCTCTCTCTCTCCTCCCGGTCTTGTTCTTTCAAAATGGCTTTGGTTCTTTTGAGCTGTAAATATTTTATTAACTTTTGTAGTTTTGCTGGACCTATGAAGTTAAATGAAAAAGAAAAGAAAAGAAAACAGCCTGTTTTCTGATCATTGTCTTACCTTCACACCTAGGAATCGTGCCTTCTGCTTCTTTGTTGTTTTTCATCTCAAACAGGATTGGCCATTGCTTTCTGGGATACTTGTGATGATTGCTTGATTCCCATGCTTCCTGAATATGTTGTCTGTAACAAGATCTTACTTGTACATAATGTGTTTTCTGTGATGATCTTACTTGTTTGGGAACGTTTGATAACCCATCTTGCTCATTGAATTAATGCAATGTAGCAATGATTTCCAGTGAAAGTGTAGCTAAGGTGAAGTCTTACTTGTTTGCTCATTGCCTTTGGAACTTTTCGTGCTGCCAAGGATGGTCATAATGGTGCGAAGTTATAAATAGTTGAGTAATGTTTGCTCACTAGCCTTTATTTTTTGTACCAGTGCTGTTGAATGTTCTTCGAGGCGGGATTCCTCCACACATTCTCAATTCACCGTTCGTGTGTTCGCAATGTTATATCTGTCTGCTCTAGAATTTGGTTTCGTTGAACATTTTGCTCTTGTAACTTGCTGCTATTTGAGTTACGAGAACATGATAGAGCATAATGAAATTATGTGCGAATTTTAAGGGTACGTTGGGGAGATTTGTTGTCGCCCCTACTTAGGAATCGACGCAATGATGCAACGCACGATGATGCCTGGGTGGGACTTTTCACTGATAATCTATAATCTCGGTCGATGTTTCTGTACGTTTGAACGACTTACACATGTACCGGATCAAAGAGATAAAATTGAGCTTTATTTGTGATACGAACGTACTTTTGGTCTGCCATAGTCATCTAATTAGCTATTTCGCAGGTACACCTCTCCTAAGATACGACGAGAACCATGCAATTCTTTAAAGAGAAGGAAAAAAGGTATATACTTGGTATGCATTTAGAGTTTATATTGTCAACTATAATTAGAGTCTTGATTAAAAAAAAATCATTTTTTTATTTCAAGCAAGAAGACGGTTAAAGTCAAAGGGAGAGTCGGCTGGACGGTTGAGAAATTACCCCTTTATACACTCTGGTTTATTTTTTATCATCTCATGGTGGCGCAGTGATGAGAAAAACAAAACAAAGTCAGGGAAGAGAAAAAAGAATATTTAATCACAATTTCGATCGTAGGTTCATAAAAATGCAAAAAAAATCTATTCTCTTCGATTCGGTTGCGATTTGTTAGTTGTTATGGCTACATCAGGGAGATCACCATTATTTCCTCAGCTTCCGAACAAACATTTCTCAATTAAGCTATTAACAATTCATAATTGACCTGTTGATTGGGGTCCGAATGTGGACTGCACCATAAGGGAATCCTATAATAACACGGTTTGGTAGGAGGGGATGTATCTTTAGCGGAGATATTTGTCCCGGTCGTTGAGAGCCAAAACGCACGGCGAACCGACACCGTCGGTGCGCCTCAATTGGTCGCTGCTGTGGACGCGCCGTCGCGGCTTACATAATTTGTTTTTAAAATAATTTTTTTTAATTAGTTACAGCCCTTTCCCCCTTCTTTCTTGATCCGAGACTCCCTTTACTTCCTCTTTCTCTTCGTCTCGTCGCCTGAACCTACACTTCTTAAAGCGAAGTGGGGTTGGAGATCGCAGGACGAAATCCAAGTGCAATCGGATCGAATCCTCCACCAAAAAGAGGGAGAGAGAACAAGAAAAGAGAGAAGAGGCATCAAGGAGGAGATCTGAAAGCACGCAAGGATTCCAATTCCAAAACCCCCGTCCGACGCTACCCAGGCTTTCCCCTACACGCTGCTCCGATTGAGGATTGATTCTTTCCCATGTCTCCCTAACCCTAGGGTCGATGGCAGCGTGCTATTTCGGTCGTGGGGAGAGAGGGATCGCACGGCTCGCTTTTGGGGCTCTCGGTGGTCCGTAAACGTCGGAAAGTGTCTAGGATTTGTGCGGATGGCGGTGAATTATCTGTGCCTCTCGGCGTTCAGCACGGCAGTTGGCCTCGTCGGACTGCAGTGGTGGACGGTCTCCTCGCTTGACCGGATGCGATCCGATGGGTTGTTCGTTGGGGATGGCCATGGTGTTTCCTCGGAGAGTGCACGCCGAGCGCTGGAGCTGCTCCTCAGCTCTCATGTCACTGTAGCTATGCTGGTGAATTTTGTGATTAATGTGTACGTTCTGGTCGTCTTGCTGCTCAAGGTATGGTAATTGACATCGACAACGTTGGTTTTAAGTGGATCTAGCATTGCTTATTGAGCCATTTGCACCAATTTATTGGTTCTTCAATGTTTTTTTTTTTTCCATTGTCGGGACACTTCCAATAGTTTTGCAATGTTGCTTAGAACTGCAGCATAGTGGGATAACTTGGACCGTGTACAACCCCTTTTTTGCTCTAATTATTATTTAGTTTGAAATGGGTAAAAATAGGTTCATTTAAGTGAGGAATTCTGCATGTTGTAGCCAAGGAATATTTGAATTTCTCTATTTTGTTCTTTTGATCTATTTGCTGAACAGGTTGTCGCTTGAGAATAATCATGCTTGTAAATTCTTGCGTTAGGAACCTTAGAGCTAGAGTGAAGTTCAAAAGCTTTCCTCTTCCAAATAAAATAAGAAACAGGGTTATATATCATGAAAATTATATAACAGGATGTGCTATAGTGACAATTATGGCTTTAATCACTATTAATTATGTCTTTTCTCTACAATTAGTCAGTGCTAAATAGAAGTTTCTGCTGGGGCAAAAAACCCAAAACTTTAGTGGTTTCATTGTGCTTAAACTGGTTAGTGATTGATTGAGTTCTCTGATGTTATTTTGCCAAAAAATGTAGGCAATATTGAAGAGGCTGTTATTAGATATCTATTTAGAAGTCATTTAGCTGAATGTTAGACCTCAAGTTGTCAGTACTCCTATGAACCTTTCTATTATTGTGCCTGATCTCATTTTTTTTTCTTTTCTGCAGACACTATTCTTTGTTCGGTTGAATGCATCAGAGACTAGAAAAGTTTTGGAAGGGTTTGTCAATTACATACTATACAAGGTAACACTCAGCTATTAAGTCTGGTTAGGCTTTAAATATGTTATGTTTCTTTTGTAGCTTCTCTTGGCACTCATTCTATATTGTTATTTTCATCTACATTAATTTTTTTGGTCAATGCCCTGAGTTTGTCCTTCATGATAGTGAATTCATACACAAGATTTGCTTTTATCAGTTTGGCATATAACATGAACATGACATATAAGAAACAAGTAGCAGTTTTGCTTTTCTAGATCATTTCAAATGGAATGTAATACTTGAAAACCTTTAAATTATTAGTAATTTAAAGCAAAATTAGGAAAATGCTAGTGAAAAATTATGTGGCCAGTGTCAACCTTATGTAGAGTTTCATCTATTTGTGCTTATCTCTCATGGTTGAGATGCTAATACGGTTAGTGAGGAGTGGCAACAAGATTTTGTTATTATTAAGAAATTCATTAAGGAATTGATCAAATCAGAGCCAAAGGATGACCAAGAGAAGGTACAACAGTGGTAATGAGATGGTCCATTTGAAAATTTGCACTCAGCCTGCTATGAATTTAAGAAGTTCCAATTTATACCTGGCTCATTGTCTAGGCGGTCTAGCCGGTTCACAATGGTGCAATTCTGTGGTAGCTTTGCATCCTCTAACAAGTTCGAAATGGTGCAATCCTGTGGTTCAGGCGTTGAGTTTTGCTGGATTGTTTAGGCAATAAACAGTGCATTTTGTTGATTCGTTGTTGCTGTTGAAGTGGAGTTGGTCTTGATTACTGTTTTGGGAATACAAAATAAAAGCTCATACTAAACGAATTATAAGAGAGATACCTAGATAAGAAAAGAGCAGTTTTAGGGAAAGCAGAAGAGACAACAGCCATTTGTTGTCAGAACATACGACAGGGAGGAACAAATTAATTCATATATAATTCGTCATAACACACTGCAAGAGAAGAAGCTCATTCATATGGAAGAAGACATTCCTTTTATACAAAATCCTTTTTAAGACACCTTCAGAACTATCTAAATACAACTCGTAACAGTTACATGCCTTTCCTCAACCATGCTACTCCTTTATTAGTTCTATAACTCCACAAACTCACTACATACAACTCTCGAACACCATTAAGTAACCAAGAAAGAATAGTGACACAGATCTGAATGAACATCCAGAAGTTGGAGAACTCATACATATACCAAAATATGACTCATTGGACCTCAAGATGTTAGAGGCTAAACCTAACTATGACCCAAATTAGACTAACCTAGGACTTGTTCTGAGTTGTCCTGTGTCAATATTATTTTGGGATGAAATTTCCTATTTTACATGATTGATCCACCATGAAAATTGATAGATGGTGCTTGTTTGTGTGTTCAGTTTGGAAGGTTGCATGAATTTGATCGACAAGTAATCCCATGAGAAGTGTTGTTTTGACTTGTGCTCATCTTGGATTTAGTGCAGCAATACCAGTTTCATTCATTTAAATGCAATTTGGTTATGATCTCAAGGTCACTAATGTTGCTGTTAGTTGATGCAGCCATGAGTTCATTTGTTCTAAATCGAATTTGTAACGAGGTCTTACATATAGATGCAGATGAACAATCAGATATTTAGTTTTTCTAGATCCCTTGTTGTTACATGTATGATTTTGCCTATCCAAACAGGGAGCTTTTCTTCTCCTAGTTGTGCCACCTGACATTTCTCAAGTCATCATATGGTCAAGTTGGTTGATCTTTCTATGTTTCCTTAAGGTTAGAAACAAAGAACATACTCATTCCTTCTTTTTTTAAATTTTAGGAGAACCATATGTACTTACTGAGAGAATTTCCTGCTTTTAATTTACAGATTTTTCAATCATTAGCAAGAGATCGGCTTGAAAGACTAAATGCATCTCCTTCTGTAACACCTTTGAAGTACTTCCGTGTTTTCTCTGCATTGTTGATGGTCCTATCTGCTGATTTCCTTTGGTAATTTTTCTTCGCAAACTCAACATGGGTGACATTGTTGTTAAAATTCTTTCCAACTTCTGTATTCAGGTTTTTATATGCTTCATTTAGTGAATGAGAGACAAGTTATCCTTATTATTGCCTTTATCATAAAGATGCTTAAAATGTAGCACTGTCATTAAAATTTCCAATGTACTTCTGTGCCAATAAATTTCCCAATAAACTTATCCATTTCTTTAATACTATTGGCACCTTATACTAGTTCCTACACTAGCACTGATGCACAATAATATACCTCTAAGAAGTTCTTCAATTTGTACCAATGAAGGGAAAATATTACCTTTAGTTAGCTCTGCCTTTGCTTGGATTGAATTCTTAATGCAACTTACTGGGAAACAAATACATGCTTTTCAAGAAGCAGTGATTTATTTGAGATAGCATGATGGAAATGACATGCTTGACCGATAGAAACTGGACCTTGTACACTTGTAGGTCTTCAAATTATCACTATATCCAGCTATAGGACAGTCATGAAAATACAGCAAGATCGAAGATCTAAGATTTACTGATGATGTAAAGTGTTTCCGAGTATAATTTGACGTTTGTAATAAAGGATTCAATATCATAGATTCAATATCCTTTATTACAAAGGCCAAATTGTACTTGGAAAGACTTTACATCATCAGCAAATCTTAGATCTTCGATCTTGCCGCATTTTCATGACTGTCCTATAGCTGGATATGGTGATAATTTGAAGACCTACAAGTGTACAAGGTCCAGTTTCTATCGGTCAAGCATACTGTTTCCATCATGCTATCTCAAATAAATCACTGCTTCTTGAAAAGTATGTATTTGTTTCCCAGTAAGTTGCATTAAGAATCCAATCCAAGCAAAGACAGAGCTGACTAAAGGTAATATTTTCTCTCCATTTGCCTTTTTGGGTACAAATTGAGGAACTTCTAGGGGTATATTATTGTGCATCAGTGCTAGTGTAGGAACTAGTTTAAACATTGATATTGAATCCTACCATGATTCAATTTTGAAAACATTGATATTGATTCCTACCATGATTCTCAATGATCTTCAGGTAACATAACTGGAGGCACTAAACAATGCAAGATATGGAGCCTTTAGGATGGTCTGCAAATTTTGGCATGACATAACTAGCTAAATGCATTTCTATAATTTTATTTAGTTATTGAGAAAATGGAGACCTTTAGTGGACTATGTATTCACATACCTGTCTATATCTTGTTTAATAGCAGTTCAACTTCTGGAATAGATATTGCATGTGATTGAAGTTACCATCAGCACTCCATGATTTCTAAAATGAAGGGATAAAAGGTGTTTATCCTGCACAGTTTTAAATAAGAAATATAGGAAATAGTAGAAAATTTATCATTCTTTTGTACTATTTGATAGATTCTATTGAAGTTCTATAGGTTATTAGCTCTTGTTTTGATATGCTTTAGATTATTTCCTGTTTTGGTTGAAAGTACGGTCTAAATGGACCATATTTTCCTCATTAGGATCCTTTGGTGACTGTTACCTAAATATTTTGAAATCACAGGATGAAGTTGTGTATGATCTACAGTTCACACAGTTCTAGTTTGTTTATGCTGCTGTTCTTTGAGCCTCTCTGTATAGCTTTCGAGACATTTCAGGTAATTACATTTGGTTAAGCTTTAATTATCAAATTTAATTCTTTAGCTGTTTACCATTTCATGTGTCAGATCTTTCACTTCATGTGCATTTAAAGTTGGATCCTTTATGGTATGTTTTACAATTTTCTGTGCAAGAGAAAAAAAACAAGGTTTGTATTGTTTTTCAAATTGATGCACAGCAGAGCAAATTATTTGAGAATTGAGATGACCTGTAAAACTAAAGGCTTGATGTGGGTTGGACTTTTATATTTTCTCACTTATGCATATTTGCTCATGTAAATTTGAGAGCAATTAATGGAATGCTTTATAATAAGTGAAGCATCCTTGTGGAAATGGTTACAATTTCCAAAAGCATTTATGGATTTCAGTTATATTTGTAGGCCATTATGGTACATGGATTTCAGTTGCTTGAGATTTGTCAGGGGCATTCCAATAAAAGTGCTGCTGATTGCTCAGCAGATTCTGACATTCAAAAAACAGCAGCAGGTAATTACAGATCATGAATTCTTTATTTGTTTATAAAAAGTATTATGATTTGAATTCTAAATGTTAATTTAAATGCTTTTGGTTAATTCTGTTGTTTTTTTTTGCATCTACATAAAACTATAGCAAATCGAGTGTATACAAATCTCATCTTAAATTCATTGTTTAAGTATGAAATTGGTTGTTCTGTTACACTAGGAAAAGGAAGTAGCAACTTTATTCTGATAGAAATTGTTAGATTAACTGTGTTGGCATTTGCTGAAGGTTCTTGGTACCTTATGCAGCATTACAATGACAGCTCCTTGGTTTAATGATCATGGTCTATCAACCTGACAAAAGGCATCCTTTCTTGATGGAGGCAGAGGAAGCTGAGTCATGGGATCTTCTTTTCTCCTATTGAGTTTATAACTGTTAAGCCACTCATCTGATAAGCTATTCAGTCTTTGATCAAGTTTATATTAGGAGGAACCTGAGCATGTAGTGATGTTGTTGTTAGCTGATGGAGGTTGAACAGTTAATTCATGGGCTTGTTCCTGTTCAGTTCTTCAGATCCTTCACCTCTGAATCTGGTGAACATTGCTAATGTCAAAGATGATTGACTTTTGACAAAAAAAAAAAAGTATCTTGGTCGGTCAAAATAAGAACCTAGTTGAGTTCAGATACTTCATTTCTGAATCAAAAGTATTTTCTTTAAAGGAAGCTTCCAAGTATCAATCTGTACATCGTATAGTAGTCTGTTTCAGCAGCTATCATGCAAAAATTGTGAAATGTTGGTCTTGCCATATAGATTTGCATGTTTCTCATTGATTTAATTTGGTACATATTTCTAAGGAGAGGCTAAGTATCAAATATAGACCGACCAAGGTTCAAAATATTGTATTATATGATCGAACATATGCATGATATTTAAATATACTTGTCTGAAGAGTCTGAATCTAGATTTACTTCGTGTGCATTAAATATACTTGAACTTATGCAATGAATGAGGAATAGTTTGTATGATCAAACGTATGCATGATATTTAAATATAAACTTTGTTCATAGCATGTTTGTCTTGTTATTCCTGTGTAAATTTAGAGATGATCAATTCAGATTCAGCCTATTGAAAGAAAAAAAAAAAAAAAATTCAGATTCAGCCTATATGTACATAAATCTAGAATAGATCTATGGGGATCCATCCTAGATCAAATAGATGTAGGCTAAATCCATGTGGATCCATGCTTATTTTCCCTATTTTTATTTTTAAACATATGCACATTAAGGCTGAATGTTAGCATATGCATGCTAAATCTAGATCAGAACTTAAAATTCTCAATTAATGCATTTCAGTAAAACTTATTACTAGTTTCAAACTAAAAAAATTAGAACGAGGTGTGAATTTTTTTAATTTAAAAATGATATCTTAAATGTGGACAAATTAGAGTAACATAAAGCTCTAGTTGAGGATGATGATTTCATTTGATTTTTTAATTTTTATCAGAGATAAATTGTGAAAGGGACAGAGAAAAGTAGAGAGAAGAGGAAGGAAGATTTTAGTCACCCTTGGCTGTATATTTCGATCAATAGGCTTAAATCCCAAATAAAATGGGTTTAATGTTGGATAATATGCTTATGGCCTGGTATGGTATTGACACCTAACAAGTTCTAGGCTTTAGTACATGATAAATATTTATCATTAGGTGATAGGCTCTCTACTTGTTATAGAACTAGTACTTACTAGATATCTAGCTATAAGCTTGAAATTCAAGGAATTCAAATTTGTGTATTGCACCTATAGTTTGTACCAGCAAGGGTCTGATATGTATCGGCGTAATGAGACATGGTATGTTAGTATGTGCCACCCCATGTTAGTATGTGCCACATTACAGAAAAAACCAAACAACAAAAGAAACCCTAATTTAGGATTTTTTTCTCACCATTTACTGACAAATATAACTATATTGATAACATTTAAGTACTTTCATTCTTGAAAATAATAAATAACATGAAATATATACCAGATAAGAGTCAGAAGCAACATCTAGAAAATACATGTACATAAACAAGTTCTAACACATAAGGATAATGAATTAGATGTAAAACTGAAATATGTACCTGCTCATACCACCAAATGATCGGTGAGTATATGACAAGTGGATTTGGTTCCTTGATGTGATGAAACTGTAGATCAATATGTACATCTGCAGGCCTGTGGTATCTGATATTGGGGTAGTAGTCATTATGATGAACAAGCCACATGGTAGGAGATACCTGGGCCAAGTATGACTGTCAGACTGTGGCAGAGGTGCAACTTTCACCATTGTACTGTTGCGTATTGTATGATGTATCTGACTTTGAACAAAAAAATACCAATTGTTATTATGCATCTGGCCATGAGATTTGCTATAGCAGGAAGGCTGTGAATAAGATGAACTCCTATTGGGTCAACATCTTAGGGGCTCTCTCATCTGCTTGTACTCGTCAACTGCCTTTTCCTTTTCTTTATCATTGCAGCCATAAACAAATTGTGTGGATCTTCACAATCCATATCTTGGATGACATGAGTAAAATACTGTTCCTTGATCCATGTTCCATCCACTTGAGTAGTAGGAACGAGAGATTGACCACCCTAACCATGCACTACTGCACACATATTACTATCTTTGGATTCTTTGCAGACCTCACAAAGTGCGGACTGCAAGCAAGGTGTCTCACCATCCTACTGAACTTGTTGCTTGTCAGTTGCATCCAATGGATCAATTGTCTGCGAAATTCAAATCTTCCGTTGCTGCAAAAGGAATGAGACTGAGTGAGAGAGGCTATTTGAGAGGGAGAGTAAGAAGGTGAAAGAAGCAAGGGACAAGTTGCCAAAGAACTCACATCGTGTCTCTTTGGCTAAGGTCACGAGGTCTAGGGTCACTATGGAGTATGCTTACCAGTCACCTCTGTTTATTGACCTGTTAATGGCCCTATATGAGAGCTGAATCATCCTGTTGGGCTTGGTCCATGTCCTGACAGTCGACCTGACCAGTAAATACCCTTGTACTGTACCAGTCCAATTTATTTTACAAACCATGAAATTGGTATTGGTTAAGTATTGATTGATAGGTTCTGAACAAGACCTTACATATTCTTAATGATACATGCTTGGATTGGTAAATACTTGTTAGCACATACCAATCCAAGTGTTATATTTGATATATATGAGTTGGTATGCTGTTTATGAGCCTTCATCAATGCTTAATGGTCCAAGCTTGGACCAACGAATACAAATTGATACTTACTGGTGCAAATGGTATTTTAAAGTTTAAACCATGTTGTGGATGGAGGAATCATGATTCTACAAACAATATATATCAATAACCAGCATAGATTATCAAGTGAAAGTACCTGCTTTGTTGTATCTAAAAGATGAAGGATATTGTTTTATTCAATAAAGCACTTTTTTCTTCTTGAAAAATATTATTTATCTCCTACAATCCAAATGCTCATTCTACTCTTATGAATAAGGGAGTATTTTTGTGTACCATAGCACACTCTCACTATTATGTTGGGGATGATATGAGCGGGCAGCAACATGGTAATAAAATACCAATTTATACCTGATCTGCTATTTTACTGTAATTCCATTGAATCAAACATTTCACTTGGAGCTTATGATTTTCTCTTTCCTTACTAGGTTAGATTATCAAATTTTCTAGTTGTGGGTGAAGCATAAAGACCTATTCAATTTTTGTAAACATCCTACTGCATTGAAATATTACTTGTCCTTACCTGTACCATGTCTTGCCTCTCTAAAATACCGATGATCTAATGTACAAGGCTCCTGCTAATGCAGGGCTAGGGTGTTGTCAACTTATGCAACCTTATCTGCATAGTATAACTATTTTTGTGATTCAAATCTTAGTCACCTGAGTTGATTAATTGTACTGTGGTGCCAAGGCTTGCCTCACGTGTCTTGCACTCATAATGTTATTTTCAATTGTATTTTGATTCTATATGACATTATGGTTTCAATTCCATGATATTTTTTAGCTTTTCCAAAATTATTTGTTAATGGAGAATATACAGCTTTTCTGAGTTAGTTCTGATAGAATTTTTATTAGTTGATTGTGGTGTGACACCAGTGTACAATCAAGTTATTCAAAATATCACATTATCTAACCCAACTGTTACTGCAGGTTCTCTGTCTGAATGGAAGGGGATTCTTATAAGACATTGTGGTTTCATTCTAGATATGTTTACTTTAGCAATGGTGCTAGGTCATTACTTAATGACCTGGTGGCTTCATGGCATGGCATTTCATCTAGTGGATGTTGTTCTTTTCCTGAACTCACGTGTGAGTGTTAATTTCATACGGTTCCCCTTTCTATGGTATTAATATCTTTTCCATGGAAATTGTACACTGGCTGAGAAGTTCTTTTTTTAAATTGACGTTCACAGGCTCTTTTAAGTGCAATAATGAAGCGAATCAAAACATATATCAACTTGTGGAAATCTCTTAGTTCCCTTGATGGAGCATTACCTGATGCTTCATACGAGGAACTTTGTGCCTATGATGATGACTGTGCAATATGCAGAGTAAGTTGTTTAAATGATCCTTTGACTTGTTTAGTTATTAATTTCTAGCAGGATGATTAATTATAAGAGATGCAGGGACCAATGGCCAGGGCTAAAAAACTGTGGTGCAATCATCTATTCCATCTTGTGTGTTTGAGATCTTGGTATGATCTATGTGCCTTGCTTAACAATGAAGTCTTTTTCTTACATGCTGTCTATGGTTCAGCATCTCGATGATTTTATTTTGTGCTGTTCAATACTTGAATCATCACAATCTATAGAGCTGTTTTGATATGCCAATGTAGCCAGGTCAATTTTCTTTCCTATTCAGGCTAGCTTTGGAGTATTTTGAATGGTACTTAAAACACATTTTCTTTTAAAGGCAATAATATTCCCCTATGCCATGAAACAACAATACCATCATTTGAATAAATGAATTATGGCCAAGTGAAATAAATGAAAGTGAAATATGTTTGAGTGTATACACGTGTATTCTGTATCCATGTGTGCTTGAACACATGCACATGCATCAAGATTCCACATATCGCCTGGACCAGTGCATACTGAGTGGTGCATATTGGTCTGCAGCAAATTGAGGTGTGGATCACTCAAAACCAGGCAGTTTGCAAGTGGGGCAGGCTTGTCTTGTCCTATCCACCTCTTGTCCCTCTCCAAAGGTCTTTTGAGTTGTGTAAGAAATGAAAGATTCTTTTGAGCTCTTATCCCTCTTTTAGGTCATAATAACATGCAACACGCTCGTGTATTTGGTTATCATGCTAAGGAAAAAGAGACATCACAATTGATTGATCCACTTGACGAAATTGACTAGGCAGAATTTCAATCTGGTGATGAGACATCTTCTCCCTTATAGTCTGTTGTTCATAAGGTCTGTGTATATAGTAGCCATGCAAATAGTAGTGCTTTGCTTTGACTGATGATCGTGGTTAGGACGACCAATCTTATGTTCCACTTGCCTTGTTTATGGATATGAAGAAAGGGAAAGTTTGTTATCACTTTTGATTCATACAAGGATTTGAGATGAAGTCTACATGAGGTTCCTGGATGTAGTGGCAATGCGAATAGTAGTGCTTTGATCGATAATCATTGTCAGGACGATTAAACTTATGTCCCCATGACTTAGATACATACTTATGGTGTGTGGATCGAAGAGCAGTTTCTTAGTCATCTCACCTACAATGCGGACCATGGAGCATGATGATCCACATTTTTGTTTATTACTATAAAGAAAAAAGGAAAATATACTGTTATCGCTTTTGATTCATACCTGGATATGAGATGAAGTCTACATGATGCCGAATCAAGCAACAATTCCTCGTATTTTCAGCCTTCCTATTTTTGTATATTTTATAGCCAGTCGATTATATGATAATAGTTGGTCATTATTTTCAGAGTCGGATGCATCTTACAACACATGGTAATAGCATGGTATGCAGTACCGAATGGTACCGCCCGGTACGGGCGGTACGTATTGGTCCGACGGCATACCGGTACCGGACGGAACGTGCTACAGGGCTACAGTATTACACTGTAGCAGTGCTACAGTGATACAGTAAAGAAGAAAATATATAAAACTGTTCGATACACCCTGGTGTACCGCTCGATACGCCCTAGTGTACCGCTCGGTAGGCCGGTACCATACCGTACTGAGCCAACCTCGAAACACCGGTACAGTACGGTATTGCATACCTTGGGTAATAGTATAACGATGAATGTCACAACTTAGGCACATTATGTCCTACACAATTATAGCAACTACATTTGTTGATGATAAAGAAAAGGGGAAATTCATTGTTATTGGTCTAATGTTGTGGAATGACAAAGGATAGATTTCTTCTTCCACTCACATAACCCTGGAAGTTTGCGATGTTAACAACCATCCAAAAGTGAATGGATTAGCTTGTGTTAAGAGTGATTTAAATTAGGTCATTTAGTCCTAAATGTGACTGGCCCAACTCTCCTGATCCCTAAGGTGTAATATACAAATAAATTTTATTACTAATTACTCTATTCTCATTCTACTTTACCTGCATTTTTACTCATTGCATGTGACCACACATTACTTATTTCCTTGTATCAGCTAGGTTTAGTGATTTTCTGATCCTAAATATGTTGTCATGCTACAATAGTGTTGATTGCTGATGCTTGTTATATTGTTGCATTATCTTGTTCATTTTGTTTTGGGAGGATATAGTTTCACAATTTAGTTCTGAAGTTGCACTACTTAGCTCCTTATATATGATAGTAGTCCCTCTTCAACATTTGTAATGTTAGTGCTGTTCATTAATGATAGGTTATTAGTTTTTGCCTTTGATCATACTCCCTTTGCATTGGATAACATTCCAGGTTGGACCAGGGTTTGACTGAGATGTATTCTTGCCCTATATGTTGGAGGCCTCTTTTTGTTTCTAGTCCTCGAGGCCACACAAGGTCCATTTCTGGGAATGGAACAGATGACCTGCAACTTCCTGAATATTTAAATTTAGGAATGAACCTACAGACAGTTCCTGATCATGCGTCACCTCTAGGAGCATCTCCAAACCACCAACAGAATGCTTCAGATACAATCTGGAGGTTTGTTTCATTTCATCTTTATGCTCATTGTATGTTACTCCTCACGGAAAGCAATATTTGTGATCATAATACCCTACTTGGTTGCAACTTTTACACCCTGCTGCCGAAGATATGCTGGCATTGTATGTTTCCAAATGGCACATGGCATGGGCTAGCATGAACTCTGCCTGCCAACTTCTTAATTGTATGACATCATGTTGGGGGCACCATGTTGACCTGCTTCCAACTGGCCATGTCAACATTATCCTGAGATGGCATTTAGCTAAAGTTGTCAACCCCTGACCATCAACCCCAGTGAAACTTCTCTATCATTATCCTGGGACAATATTTAGCTAAAGTTGCTGTACCATTATTTCACTGGTCATATTTGAAGTCTGTTGAATTTGGAAACAAAAATTGTCTTACTATGTGGTGAAGGAAAGGAGTTAGCCTATCTTTGGGAGTCTCATCCTTATTTGTGCCACCCTATATTGAACCATGCTCTTCCTTAGTGGTGCAGGGTAGCTGCATCTGATTCCAGTTGGGCACCTCCATTGGCGAATCAAGGAATGGCTGGTGCTGGTACATCAAGTTCCATCAGACCAGTAGGATATGGTGGGGTTCAGATGATGATGAGGCAGCTAGCATCTGTTAGTGAAAACTTTGCCCATGGTTCTCTAGATAATGATGCTTGGACTCCATGGCCTTCTCAGCATACCTCAATGCCTTCTCTTCCTTCATCTTCTTCCCTCAGGATGAACAGAAATGCAACTGGTCTACGTATTAGGAATACTTCACCCTCTGTAAACAATATGTCCGAGTTACTCGCTATGGTAGATATAGTACGCGAGGTTTTGCCACATATTCCAGATGAATTTATTGTACAGGTATTTTCATTGTTGTGTTGCATTCCTGATTTCCAATCAGACTGGATATCATTGATGTCTTCTTTTGGCATCCTTTTTTGCAGAATCTCCTGAGAACCAACAACATCGACATTACTGTCAATAATCTTATGCAATAGCCCTAGTGGCATCCCAGTAAATATATGTCATAGCATGTATCAAGGTCTGTCCAAGTTTTGTATATCACAGTGCCATATATAGTCAAATGCAACAAGTGGTCTTCACACTCCTCTGCAAGAATCTCGATTGTACTTCACGTTTCAGTGTCTCTACTTGTAAGATACGGCCAGTATCCATACGGAAAAAGAAATTTTCCTCGAGGAGAATAAGCTTGCTGGAATTTTTGCTTCTTCTAGTGTAAGTTGTCTTTGGCCCCATTCACATTGCAGCATTCTTTGAGCAACGTGCATAGCATCCTATTTGTGGTATTCTTTAGAATCTTTAATTTTCATCTGTTCTATTAGAAGAGTCAAAAACAAGGTTGCTGATTTTTTGACTCACCTCAGCACGTCACTGCCAAAGTTTTTTTTTTTTTTTTCTTTTTCTGGACACTTAAGTTGTCTCATCTTATTGAAGCCGATGCAAATAGTAAAGAGTCGCTAGTGGTGCATTAAATTACCATTTTAGTTGAAAAAATGAAGTATAATTTAAAATTTTATCTGCGTCATTTACTTTTTTTGTAAAAAATTATCTATAACTTTTTTTTTGTATACTTTTACTAGTCTTGAGCTTTTGGATCTCCTAATGTTGTTATTTTTTTAAGAACCATGGTATTTTTATGTCCTCACACTATCCATGAGGGTAGTGCAGTGTATTACAATTTCTTTTCGTTGGTGAAATATTATACCTTTTGTAAAAAAAATATTACAAACTTATAAAGAGTTTTTTTAATTTGAAGAATTAAACCTTACCCAACCATTGTAATACTAGAGTCTATAACTAGTATGCTAATAAAAATATTATATATATATATATATATATATATATATATATATATATATATATATATATATATATATATATATGTTATTTTCACTCAGTCATATGATTTGTGATGTTTATATTTAATAAATATGATAAATGATATATTCAAGTTTTTGACTTTTAAGGTTTAAGTATCTGTTTTCTAAAAATATCATTCTCAATATTCTATGAAAATATTAGTTGAGTATACATAAGTATTAATATTTATATTAATCATCACGTAATAAGTTAAAACATGCTATCGGATTTGATTATCAGGTTAAGTTATAATAATAAGTATGTATATAATGACTAAAAGTAACATTTGAATTTTAATCGACGAATCTTATGTCTTGAATGAGTTTGATCATGATTAACATCAAAAAGTTTATCTATATGAAGGATAATAAGACTTAAGCATGGATTGAGCAATTAAAAATTAAATAGAGATGCAAAAGGTTACATAAGTGAGATTGAAATATGAGTTTAGAAAAAAAAAATATTATTTTTATTAAATCAAATTAAACTCAATGGAACTTACTGTAATATTAGAGTTATATTAGTAAAAAAATATTAAAATGAGGCCTAATGAGATTAAACCCTAGTTCTCAAGGTAATCTCTTCAGCACCTCTATCTTGTTTTAGCCTCGACCTCTTTACCAACCTGATAACTCACGATCCTTTTTTTTTTTTTTCATCAATCAATCTCTCAACTTTTCTTATAGAGGCTTAGAAACCCCTACTCTAAAGAAGATTGAGGTAAGACAAACCTAATTCTTCTCTTGTTTATACTTAAGATTTTAATTTTACAAATTATATATTCATATTTTGGCTACTTTTGAGTCACCTAAAATTTAAATTTATTATTAATTTTTGGATATATTTTGGATGATTCTCTTATGGTTCTAATGCTTCTTGTATAATCTTAATATGGGATCAGTGTATAGAGTTTTGATTGTCTCAATTTGAGGTACTTACAATCTCTTATTTTTTGAGAAAGGGTTATATTTGAGCTAAATCAACCGTCTTACGGATATGTGATATATTTTAATAGGTTATGTTCTTTTGATATATTTTAAAAGGTTTATTTAGAGTTTTGTAAGATTTAGAATTGAGTGTATACCATTTATGTGTACCAAGATATAATATTTATAAGTTCAGATAGTCTCAACCCAGTTTCAATAGAATAAAATAGGTGTTCATAATTAAATTAGAAAGATAGTTTAGTCTCCAAATGATTTTATTTTAAACTAAAATTTAGTGTGTATTTAGTTTATGTCTCCTAATTTTTTACAAAATTTTATAATAATTCAATATAGTTTGGTCAATTATTTGTAAATTTTTTTCATAGAATCATTTATTTATATAGTGAATTGTTAGAAAATTGGTGATGAAATTTAGATGAATTTTTAGGTTAAGTATAGTCTATTTTATAAGGGATTTTATAATTTTTTTTCTATGAATTATTATAAATCAATAATTAAAGAGGTATGATTTTTAATTAAGGCATCTCATTACCCTATACTCCCAATTTGATAGGTGTATCGCTCCCTACCACACTTGCTCATTAAGAAATATGATTTGCCATTCATATCTTCATTTTTTTAGTTCAATTTGGTAAGTATAAATTTAATTTACCGTAAAATAGTGGTCATATAAATAATTGTATGCATAATGAAAGGGCTGCAAGTGTGTCGACGCATTTGCATCGACACGCACTTGCCGAGCGATGCTACTCAGCATTTATGTCGGCATCAATACAGATGTCGAGCAACCCTTTTGTTGCTTGACAACTATGTCGATGTCAACGTAGTGAGTGACCCTTCCGTCACTCGGCAACTGCATCGATGCCAATGTAGTGAGCGGCCTTTACGATGCTTAACAATTGTATTGATGTCAACGTAAATATAGAGCAACAAAAAGGTCGCTCACTACATTGACGTCGATGTAGTTCTCAAGCAACGAAATGGTCGCTCACTATGTCGACGTCAATACAATTACTAAGCAATGAAAGGGTTGCTCACTGCGTCAGTATCGACATAGTTGCCAAGCGATGCCGCTTTGCATATGTGTTAGTGCCAATGTAGATGTCAAGCTGTACTTTCATCGCTCGATAACTGCGTCGATGCCAATGTAGTGAGCGGCTCTTTCATCGCTCGATAACTGCATTGACACTGACATAGTGAGCGACTCTTTCGTCGCTCGACAACTGCATTGACACTGACGTAGTGAGCGACCCTTTCGTTGCTCTACATCTGCGTCAGCATTGACGTAATTGTTGAGTGGTAAAAGGGCCACTTAACATCTGCATCGGCGGCCCTTTCACCACTTCGCAACTACACTGATGTTGATGTAGATGTAAAGCGACGAAAGGACTACTCGATAACTGTATCAGTGTCGACGTAGTTGTCGAGCGACTTCGATATGTATCTGCATCGACGTCGATGCAAATGTCGAACGACCCTTTCATCGCTTGGCAACTGTGTCGACATCGATGAGTGGCTCTCACATCTCGTTACCACTTTTTTCATCCATAATAGCCACCCGCAGCTCCCAATGACATCGTTGTCCTTCACCATTGATGTCATCCACCACCACCAATAGGAACGATTAAAATTATTTTTGTGCCTATTATTTTTATATTTTCGTTGATAAAATCGAGGATAAATGGACATAAATATTTTACTTTGATAATTATAAAAAAATTAAATTATGTATATATCGAGGATAAATGACATAAATTATGTATCCCAGGTAAATGTGTAGTCCCTACTGCTCAGTCGTGATTCGTGTCATGGAAACGGCTAGGAATCGTGCCTCGTAATGTTGGTCCAAATCGTAATGACATCATAATCCGGTTTCGGTGACCTCAATAGGATCGGGTCGTGCCTTTTGCCATAATTCAGATGGTCGAGCACGACATGAGCGTGAGCGGTCGTGGCTTCTGCGCGGCTTTTGGGGTTCAAAAGCCGCGACCATTCGCCGGGTAACGGCATGCACCGACCACTTCTTGAACGCCGCAACCGTTGGCTTCCCAACCAAGCCATCCCGCCACTAGAGGAGCACAGCATGAGGAGGAGGCCGGCGGCCATGGAGAGACCCTACGCAGTGCTGCACAAGAATCTCGCGGAGCTTGAATCGCGGCTCCGTCAACTCTCCATCGCGTCATTGTCCTTCGAGAACCACACCATCTGCAACGATTTGGTGGGGAAGGTGGACTTCCTCAAGGCCCTGCTCACTGCCGAGATGGAGTCTCATGCCAACCACACGCTGCCACAGCACTTACTGCACATCGACGAACGGCTGAAGGCCCTCGACCAAGCGCTGCACGAAAGGGACGACCTCAGCGGGTTACTCGAAGATGGCCTTTGTAATGTGTCCATGTGCTCCTGCACAGACAAATGCTTCGAGGAGGAGGAAGCAGAGAGGGAGGAGGAGAATAATGTACCAAAGCCAGAGGATTTTGCTCCGCTTACGAACGAGAATGTAGAGGGTTCAGTACCAGCGGAGTGGAACAAAAGGAGTAGCGCAAGAGGCAAAGATGGGGAGATGGCACGTCGGCTCGCAGGTTGCTGCTGCCGGTTCATCATTGTCGTGACTGCAGCGGCCGCAGCAATTGGGGTGGCAGCGTGTTTCTTCGGAACGGAGGAGGAGAGTTTCCTGGTGCCCACCTGACGGCGATTCCGACTTGAACTCTGCACCTGTAAAATGGTATGCGTTCATGCGAGCAACATTTGCATGTTGTGTTCTGACAAAAAGAAAACAATGATTATGATGAATTAGTTCCCTTTCTCCTACTGAAATTGTTAGTTTACAGACACTAGCAAGCAAGGAATTTCTTTATCAGCAAAATAAATCAGAATGATAAACCTTGATGATAATAGATCCAGAACTAGTTATTCTATTCCATTGCTCTCTCTCTCTCTCTCTCTCTCTCTCTCTCTCTCCACAAGATCCAGAACTCGTATTTAAGGGTCATGAAGATTTGGAACAGCCGAAGCAATCTTTCAACGGAGTGCTACAAATGTAAACATCAGAGATTGAAATTTGCCGATGTTTAAGAAAAGAGCAAAATGATGAACTCGAATGCACAAATGATCATTGTCTTTGACAAAATGAATCAACTCATATATAGATCAATACTCATGGGGAAGCCATTCTGTTAGGCGCATGAAGACAACATATGCTTGAAGCAGGAACTTCCACGTAATCAGTCTGTGTTTCTATGTTTTCTTGATGAGAAAACCTATGATGATCCCCAAAAGAGCCACAATCGTAACAAACGTGACAGAGAAACCGCTACGGTTTTTGCGCCTTTCTTGTCTTAGCAGTTCCTGGACATTAAAAGAAAGAAACCAAGGTCACAATTAAGGTGGGTTCATCACTTTTCTGTACCAAGAACTTGAGGATAAAGGCAGCAACGCAATGCAGTATGCCATGGACTTTATGAATCTCATGGTTCATTAATTGATAAACAATCTCAGAAGCATCACAACAGGAATTGAATCATGCAATTAAATTCTGGAAGAGGCCACAGGAAAGGTTCAGATACTAATCATGAATAAAAACACTAGATCCATACAGTAATATCAGACCATACAGATCTAATGCTTTTGATCACAGTAAAACTATCCCACATAATTATATCTATCAAAGAAGGCTATAGCTCAAATCATTTCAAAGCTTCAATTCAAAAAAGTTTCAACATATATCATTGTGTCACATGCATTTTCATGTTATACCTTTAACAATAGATTTTCAGATATGGAGGAGCTCAAACTGCCACCAATCCATGGACCTTAGTCTGACCCATGGAAGACAAATCAAGCTCAAGTAGAGTGGAAAGCCAACTGATGTATATTCCCATCAAAAATACCAGAGAGTCGAATTATATCTCAGTTGCCTTGCACAACAGAGTAGAAAATAAAATTTTGGTTCGAGTAGAACCTCTAACTAACAGCTCACTGTGTCCGGAATGTTAATCTCTACTAATTCATATAAATGCTTAAGGCGATAAATGGACCATTGTCCATTCATATATATTTAATGCTTAATTGCTTATCACATGTGGGTTGACAGAATGGTTAAGTCTGCTGCATGGAGCTTAAATAAGGAAGAAACCATGCTTAGAGAATTGTAGAAAATTGAATCAAAGACTAGGGGTGTTCAAAGAGGTTCGAACCAAGCCATTAAAGGTTTAACTTAACCAAACTGAAAAACCGGTACTCCGAACTGGAACCAGTTCAAACCAACCTAACTGAACCAATTTAAAACCCGTTAATCTGGTTCGGTTAACCAGTTTTCAATTTTAAGTAATTTAAAATATATAAATATTTCAAAAAAACCAGTTCAGTTCAGTGAATCGATCTAGTTTAACTGAACCAAACCAGAATTTTGATCCAATTGGACCTATATTCTCAAAAAGTTTAAATCACAAATATCATTCTAAACATTCTATACAATTGAGCCTATACACAAGTGGGTTTTTATTTTTTTATTGAAAGATGCCCTAGAGGAATATCGACTTTACATGCAATCTTTTTTTCTTGATGAGGATATGCAATAATATATACAAATCAACAAGGGGATTATTAACGAAGAAAGATAATAAAAAAGAATAGGATTCATACCTGAGACGAGAGAGCAAGGCCAAGAAGGGAGCGATGAGGAAGAGCCGCAGAGACGATGGAAGAGCAGTGAACTCATCGAGTTTAGGAAGGGATTTTAGAGTTTTTGGGGTCTTTGGGTTGAGTTGGTATTTTTTTTAAATTAAAATCGGTTTGGTTCAGTCAGAACAGGTTAATCGAATCGAAGAAGTGTACTCTCACAAACTGTTACCATTTATAGTTTTCAAAATCGAATTATTGATGAACTGGTTCGGGTTCGATTTTCTAGTTTGATTTGAACACCCCTACCAAAGACCTACTTTGATGTGATGATGAAAAATCCATTTAAATCTTGCTAGATAAAGGAATAAGCAAGCCAGTAGGATGGATCCAAATAGCATGATACATGTAATGTATAAAAAACATAATGAAGACCAATTATATCCAACAAGCTAATAAGGGAAAACATATTCTCGCAAAAAATTCACCTTTCTATAATGCTTATATCATTATCCCACTCTAACATGTCTTTTTATGGATTATCACGTTCTGAAAATTACTTGGGTCATTTGTTCTTACAACTTACAAGGTCGTATTACCTGCATAAGTGAAAAGAGCTAGCGAAAAACTTTAGAAGATGAAAGGACAATTGTAACCAGGATAAAGACTAGATTTGAACCCATGAAAAATAAATTGACATACACAGAGAAAAATAACAACTATTGTTCAATTGGTGTTCAAGACACTATAGAAAATAAAAATTTTGGTATCTAGGATTCTACAGTTAAACAAAGAAATGGATGCTAAAATCTTGCTTACAGGATAAAAGCAAGATGAAACGCTGTGTACATTGACCTTCCTAAGTAACCACTAGCAACAGCCTCATGCAATGGGTCATACTTTTTGGTTGAAATGGAGAGATGTATTATGTTTTCCACCACTATAGTACACAGAATGAAAAGAAAATAGGACAGTGAACATCATATTAAAAAAAATGTTGGTGACACAATTGTGTGGATCTCGCGATACAAAACTTTAACAAGAGCACCAGTCTCTCGCACAAAACCCCAAACATGAGGGAGAAAAAAATGGTAGGGAATGCCCTATCCCTAAGCATCAACATACATAGACATACAATCTTTAGTACTATGATGGCTGAGTAAATGCAAGACAACATTGAAAAAGATTGATGCCTGTAATTCAACAAGAAAAAAATTAGAAACGATTGCATTGGCAGAAAGTAAGATGGTGTTATTTTAAGAAAAATGAGAACAGTTAAGGTTAATTTGGATATGTGAAAAGGATTTCAAATGCATCAATGAGGGTGAATCAATACAAATTAATGGTGCCAGGGATGTGAAAAAAAGAAACAAAGAAGAGTTGAACAACTAAGAGTACATAAGATACCTCTTTGATTATGTAGTGTCATTAGTATCAGGCTATTAGCTGAGTCATATGTTGGAACGTGATCACTATAACAACCCCAAAAAGATGGAAGAATAAGCTGTTACTGTACCATGTCTTAATTCACTTGACAAACACCTATATATGATGGTCCATAGTGGCACCATACAGGTAAAAGATTTATTAGAAAGGAATTCCTGGAACCTAGGGCTTGTCACAATTCACTTTTCATCATATCTTCAATATAGAAGTTAATAAAATTTAGCCACTGTATTCACCTCCAATATGAAAGATACAGGGTTATTACTGCTTGGATTTAAATCTAGCAGATTAAAGAGTCAAAACATGCAAAGGTGAACTGAAAAATTGACACAATAATATCAAAAATTTTTGGGTGGGAAAAAATACATCGCTTGAGCGGAAGTTTTGGAGTCTCAGATGTTAAAAAGAAGAGACGTTCCAAAAAATAAAGAACCAAATATAGAATAAAATAAACAAGAAAAGTATACCAGCTCTTTTTGCAACTTCTTATTTTGTTGCATTGCATACTTCTTCTCCTCAGTCAACTTTGAAATCATAGTCTCCTCCTAGGGAACCAGAAAATCTGGTTGAGCCACTAAAAGACAAGATAAACAAAATAGTCTAACTTTTGCACAGAAGAATATTAGTCTAGCATCATGTCACATGATTTTTCCCAGCATTCAAATGGGCAGCCATCATAATATATTATTAAATAAATGTTCTATCATTGATGGTGAGACAAGCATAAGCTGATAATAAGAAAGAAAATTACGAAAAAAAGAAAGAAACTCCTTATCAAGAAAAGAAAAAGAGAAGACCAAATTCAAAATTATTTTCATAACAAGAAAGTTCTCTTTTCTTTCACAAAAAAATGGGGGATCAATGGATCATTCCTATGTTCATTAAATATTACCGAACTCTATACTCTTTCCAAAATTTGTGATTTAGTTGTTACTGAGGTAAAGTGGAACATTTTTAGATTTATCCATTTTTATATGGAGTTATTTCAGTGAAGTTTGAGACAGATGCATGTTGGATGTTTCTGTAGACATGTTCAACAAATTAGCAGACTTGTCATAATCTATGTTTGATAATGTTATCATATGGCGTGAAAGACATCTATGTTATCTACAATAAGGCTTATGAGATGTTGAATATTGGCTAAATTTACATATTTTAGATATTTGACTTACTATGTATGTGAATAATCTTATTAGGCTCTCATATGCATTTGAAGTACTTTCGTATGAAGTGAACTATGATGAGAGAATTTTAGCATATCCATGTTCAACGATGCCAAACAGAGTCTATCTGGATTGTTTTGTTTAGGTGCCTTTAGGTAGGATATTAAGCGATGGAATAAGGACTTATCTCATAATAATTTGCAAAAAAAATCAGTTTAGGAAAATATATATTTTATTTATTGATATCAAATAAAAATTGGATGGTTAAAACAGTGAGGAGATCAATTAATACCTCTAAGATTAAAAAAAATTATAAGACAATTGTTAGACCAGGAATGATTTATGAATTTGATTGTTGTGCAATTGAGAGACAAAATATAAAAAAAGGTTTATATTTTTGAGATTAGTTAGTTGAGTGGATGTATAAAGTTACTAGGGAAGTTATGAAAATAAATAATTTCATTTGTGAAGAATTATGTGTAATTCAGTAGAGGATAAAAAGAGGGATAATCATTTAAGATGGTACGAACCATCTGCTAAAGTGATCTTCAAATACTATAGTTAGAAGATGTATGAGTTCACTATTAGTCATACAAGGACTAATACAAGGAGAGGCTAAAAACACTTCACTAGAAACTATACATAAAGATTTAGACATTCTTAACTAAACCAAATATGAATTTTTACATATCTCAATGATGATAAAAGATCCATGTAGCTGACCTCAAGTAGTTAGAGTTTACAGCTTTATTGTTGTTATTATTGTTGTTGACCTCTCACTTGATATAATAATAAATAATTCATGCCAAATATGATGCATCTGGTCTAGATTTAAATATGACAACCCTTTTAAATAGAAAATACCTACAATTTAATGGGGAACTCCTTAGAGTAAGCTACATGATAGTAGATACATGGATTCTGTTAACACCCTTTGAACTAGGCTAAAATGGCAGCATATTGATGATATAATAAAAAGGTCCTTTTGTAAATCTTTACTAAACCATGATAGGGTATGGAAATGAAAGATTCAACATAAGCATGAACACTCAGTAAAGGTGTAACTTGATTGCACCAAATAGGCAGTAAACAAAACTTGATTAGCATATACAATCGCAAACTCAATATGAAGCATTAATTTATATCAAACTCCATTTGAGTGTGAAGGGTGTTGTTATTGTAACCGATTAATATAGTGTTCATCTCAATTTCTGAAAACTTTTGGCATAGGCCACTATTGGTTACTTATTTCTTTCATAGAGACTCAGGGAACACAGAGGTTGTTAGAGCAATATAAATGAAAGTTGTGATATTAAAAAAGGGCTTGACTGATCGATGTTCTGCATAAAGCAGAACCAATGAATGTAGGAAAAGCCACTGAATGTTCTGAGATATAATAATTGAAAATCAATGATTAAAACCATCCATTCTCTGCCAGGAATCCTCATCCAACTCATTTCATTCTATGAAAAATTCTCTACCTCATTGTCTACTACTTCATCTGCCTTTCTTGAAGCCTTTGACCATCATGACCACATCCTAGTTACTCTCATTCGAACTACTAGTTTCCTCTTGTACCCTTAACCTCTCTCCTAGGTAGATCCTCCCTACAGTTCCTCCCAATTCAACAGTGCTAGCTATTGTCCTCTAAAGCTCCTCTTTAATTTCCTTTATATTCCCTAAATCCAAATTCTAATCCTAAGTTATGAAAAATTACATGAAAAGGGACAAAAACAACAAAAAATTAATGCGCCAATACAACAATTCCGTTAGTACACTATAGCTACATCACAAATATATATCAAAGGCATTAGACAATGCATGTTTAATATGTAGAATCATGAATTATGATCATCTTATAGTATGCAATTTTCCATTAGAATGAATGAGAAACACAAGCAACTACAGTTTGCTCAGAAACAAAGAAGCTAAAAGACTTGGCCTGTTTATTGGGTTAGAAATCAATTATTCTGGATTCGTAATACAATAAGATATAAAATTTATAATTTAATGTCCAATTATGCTAACAAGTCATACATTTGATTACCAAATAGTTAGAGACCCAGAATTACTAAAAAAAACTTTAGTTTATTATGTATTTATAAAAATGGAATACAAATGTGCAATTTTCAAGGAGTGTGTATATTTGTTTTGGCCAAGGTCCCCACCCAAGTTAACTTTAAAGGGTTTGTGATGGTTTTTTGAACTTGAGCATAGCAATCGTGGAACAAAGCAGTGAGTTTTCTACTTTTATTTCCTACTTCAAACAATAGAGTCAATATTTCTATTTTCTCTATCATGTGAAAGATGTGAGTTTTCTACTTATACCTAAGGAACTTGTATTAAGCACAGATAGAATACAACATATATAAAATCACCTCCTCAGATTCATCTCTAGGAGCTTCTTCTAAGGATCTTGATACCTGAAATGGTTTCCACTTTTGTGTTAGTAACACCCAAGCTCAGAAAACAACTAACCAAGAAGACTAATTGCAATCTCCAAAAATGACTAGTTAGAGATGAGGATGGGCTTACAGCATCAAACAAGGTTGAACTCTGAGTTTTATTCTCTAGCATGGATGGCCGTGGGGAAATTCCTTCCTCTGATTCCTCAGGAACTGGTGAGGGAGGATTAGCAGGTATATAAACAACCCGTAGCTTAAACTCCTCAACAACTTTGTCAGGTGCTTTGTTGAACTAAAAATTGAATATGATCATCAATGCCCATGACATCCTTAGGGTTCAGAAAACAAGATTAGGAAGGAAATCAAGAATTATCATAATATGCTACCATTTCAGCAGTAATGTCCTTGGTTGTTGCTCCATCATTTGCAATAACACTCTGGATAAGAAACTTGTCTTTGCTTTGATAATCAGGTGGAGCTTCCTTCTGAGCTTGCATTGTCACTGAGAAAGCAGAAAATAATTGCAAAATTAAGCTTCAATGGTTGATAAGGAGTGAGACTTAACAGTTAGATTCAAGAATTTAACACACGATTTCACCTGTTATGGTAATTGCGGACCTGGGCTGAACAATTCCCATGTTTGGGCGCACGCTATATTTCTTGGGGCTTGTTGTTTTAACCTAATAATAATTATTATTATTATATAGAAATCACCCACACATAAACAATTAGTCCTATAACCCTAGCAACATAAACACAAACGCATATATCTGAACAACAAAGATAAGGTAGAAATCAAGGAAAGAAAGAGCTGAGATAACCTTGAAAGCTACATAGTTATCTGTTTTGTTGGTCAGCTGCATGCAACAAGAGCTCTGCCTTTTCACTTCGACTTCGCGAGATAATCGTGTCGGCAGTCGTACACAATCAGACATCATCAGGATCAAGAATTCGATGCCAGCCAGGCAACGTTTGCACGACCAAAAGCCAAAAAAACCACCAGTCCGGTGCTCATCAAGATCAATAGAATAATACACGAAAACTACAACCTAAAAGCCGATCAAGACCGAAACCCTTCAACGTAGACAAAAATCCAATTTATGATCAACGGGAGCGAAGAGAAAAATGAAACAAACCGATTTAGATCATATACGGAAAGACGAGAACATTTACAAGGCAATTTGAGCTCGGAGGGGTGGATCTTGAGAAGCCCTCCACTGATCATGATGACAGATTTGGATCGCTGCGGACAAGAAACTGCCTGTTGCTCTTCTTCCCACCTCGATCTCGAAGAAGAGAGGAATGGAACAGACGGATGAAATGCAGAAGAAATGCGACAGAGCGGTACGACTCCTTTCTGCAACAAATAATGGCTTGGTTTTCTTGTTGGTTTATTTTGTTTCGACGGCTGAGGGAGATCGAATCGAACGGCTGGTGATCCCAGGCGGAGTGAGGAAGGTGATGGGATCTTCTCCAGTTTCGCCTATATTTGCAATCGTTCCGAGTACATATCAAAACCGCTCACCCTTGGCGGGTCCCACGTTTCCAGTTATAATGATTCAACGAATGCTTTGGATTCGGGTGGAGGGATTGGAGAGGATCCCTCCGAGGTGAAGTATAGAAATTGTTGGAATGACCACAACCCAAAAAATCTTCGCGTCGGGAGGAGATGGGAAATGGGAGATCTTATTTTTCCAGAAACATTTTGGGCTGGCCAACTCATCGACCGACTCATCATGACGCGGGTATCATTCGCTGGTCCACCTTGTTACCCAACGACGACAAGGCAGGTAGCTCGATGGGTAACATGTAGAAAGGAAAGCAGTCGATGTAAATGAAACCCAACGTTCCAAGCTGGAATCAGCGTCGGGTAGTGTTGCGTGCCCGTCTGTGAGGTGGTTGAGTCCTGATGCCTGTACCGACGACACCACCCAAATCACGTCTCACGAATCCTAAATTGCCTGCCCCGCGAACGGGGTGTGCAGCATCATCGCCGCTGGCCCCCACAGATCAAGCTTGTGAGAAAGCGCCACATCATATGAGAGGGCGTTTGGGGATCGATCTCAGGTAAGCAAAACTTCATCCAAGTTAAATGAGAGATAGGAGCGAGTCTTAGACTTGGTTTGAATAATGGGGGTTAAATAATGTTAGTCCAAAATAGATGAATTATTTGGGTCGCAAAAAGCAAAAAAAAAAAAAGGAGAGAGAAATATTTTATGCCATCTTGTACATTGTTTTCTCTACAATTCATTATTTTCCTCTCTACTTTAATTTGTATGATCACCTTCTCTGCCTTGCTCATCAACTCATTAACCAAAACATACCACCGTGAGCTAACTTTGGTTTAAGTTGCAGTCTATTACAAATTCAACATTGTAAGACGAGTATATTCAATGATCAAATTGGTAATTACAAAGAAAAATGATGCAGGATGTGAAGAGTTGAGAAATTTAGATTTGCATGTGAATTAGTAACTCTAATCCTTTTCATAAAGAGTTTTAGTAATCCGTAGGATTGGTTTGGTGGAATCGTCGAGTATTACTTAGACATAAGGAGTAATGACGTGATGTGTCATCGAGTGATTAGAAGATACATATTTTTAGTTTAAATCTGTCTCGGATTTTATGTAACTTAAATAAATGAGAAGAAGCATCTGACTTTGCTTGAAGATTGCATCTGACTTCAATTATGTGCTTTTATGAATATACTACTACTTCAATTCATATTTATATATATAATATAAGTAGAAGGACATTTTTAAAAAGATATATTAAAAAGGCCCTAACTTAATACAAAATGATAATATAACAAATACTAGCCATGTTTATAGTAATTATATCATTGAAATGGAAGTCACGTTTTAATCTCTTCCCCCCATAAGAACAACATGGTCAAGAAAATAAGGAAAGAACATAACTATTTACTTCGAGGACGAATTTTATCTTATGGGAATCCAAATCCAATATTGGCATTCGAACTCGACCTTTTGAATTTGAATATATTTCAAACCTGATTAGAAGGTAATTAAATCTGATTTATACTGATGGAATGAATACAGTAAAATATATATTTCGATCTGTCTTATTTGTAGGGGAAATGTAAGAGAATGTCAATACTGTAAATTTACCACCACCGTTAGAGTCCCACCACCGCATACAACCCTTCACCTCTCTTCGTCCATCTCATTTGCTTGCCGCTGCCCACCTCCGTTTTTACGTTGCCGTTGCCGTTGCCATCGCCGTCAAATGTCCTCCGGCTGGATGAAGTCGTTTCGCTGCAGATCTAACGACGTCGACGACGTCGTCTGCCCCCTCGCGCCGTCGTCTTCGTCTGCCAAGAAGTGGCTGCTCCTTCCCTCCTTATTGCTCTCCTGCGCCGACTCCTCTTCTCACGCTCCTAACGACGTCCTCCCGAAACGTCCCTCCGCCGCTTCCTCCCGAACGCCGAAACCCGAGCCGAGATCCCGCCCGCAAGTCTCCGCCCCGCCTCCCTCCCCGGCCACGGCGGTGGCGCCCGCTGGCCCGTTCCCGTCTTTGGTGGAGCTGCCGCCTGGCCACCCCTCGCGCCGGGTGGTGGAGATCATCTTCGGGTCGCGATGGTGTTCCGGCGAAGGGCGCGCTTCCGGGGCCGACGCCTTCTCCGGAACGATCGAGATGATCTTCCGGGTCCGCAACCCGGCCCGGAGCGTCGCCCGGTTCGAGGAATACCGCGCAGCCGTCCGTTCCCGCGCCGCCCGGTCCGACGACGCGCGGTGCGCAGCCGACGGGAACGAGATGATGCGGTTCCAGTGCCGCCCTCCCGCCTCGGCCGGCGAGGTGTTCGACGGCGGAGTGGCGTGGTCGCCGGCGGAGGGGATACGTACATTCGCGGGGAGCGGCGGGGCCCACGAGAGCGGGGGCGGCGGCGGGGCCGGGCGGCGGGCGATGCTGGTGTGCCGGGTCATCGCGGGCCGGGTCCGGGCCGAGTCGGACCCCGAGTCCGCGGGCGACTCGGTGAGTTTGGGCGAAGGTGAGCTTCTGGTGTTCGATCCCCGCGCTGTGCTGCCGTGCTTTCTAATTATCTATAAGCTTTAAACTTGCCTTTGCCTAATCTAATATTACAATTTCAATTAACATCTATAATATTTTTTATGTTCTTAAAATAGTTCTATTTCATTGCATGTAAATTTCTCCGTTGCAAGAAATTAAATTTTTTTATTTATTTTGGTTTGTTTAGTTTCATTAAAAAACATTTGAACTCATGTGGGAATGATTTGTTTTCTTTATAATTCATTTATTTTCCTTCCTCCAAAATCAGTGATATATTTAGAATTGGACATTATCACATATATGTAGAATTAACGATGATGTATTGGAGATCTTCATTTTATTTGGACCATTAATTCGTAAAGATGGAAGTTGAGGGTTTCCATCATACTTTTATTGCTTGATATATATCAGATATAGACCACTGACCTAAAAGCCAACGTATTCTTTGCTTGTGAGATTACAAGTGACAGCAACCTTTTGTTCTATTAGTTCAATAGTTGAGTTCAGTGCTCCATTTCTGCAAGATTGTGGTCCAAATCGAGAAAGCAGTCGTCTGCATACCTTCAATTGTCACTGCACTGCCAAGATTGTACTTGTGGAGGACCAGAATAAAGATGAGGTAAAAAGACATTAATGAGTCTCTTCTAATAACTAGTGATACATAAGATCCATGTAAAAATGCTAGCAGTGTTTTCTCTGTGATAGATAAGTTGTTTGTATGGTCCAATCAACCATACAAAATTAGGATTATTATGTCTTAAACATAATTATGTTGAAGTATTTAGTCTGTTTGAAATGGGGAGGAGAAAGTCCTCTTGAACCTTACTTTTGTTCACTGCATCATAATTATGTTTGATGTTTGTAACAATATCAATTACATTTACTCGTGTTTTAGGAGATAATATTCAATATTATGTTTGTTGAATTGTCAACCCCCTAAATATGATTACTAACTGCATCACAATTAACTAAGGTCCGAGAGATAAACTTGTGCGTAATTGCCCTTTATGTATTAACTATTATTTGATTCTTTATTAAGGGGTAAGTTTTGGCGTTCTTTATGTATTTAGGGGGTTGACAATTAAGTTAATTTTAATTTTTTTAAGTGAAAAAGATTCATAAGAAATTTGAGTATTCAAATTAAATTTGATGAGTTCAAAATTAATACATACTTTGATAAGCTCCCTTTTAATTATCACTGATTATATTATGAGGTTATGCATCGTATATCAATAGACACTTTATATTTTACCGTATATGAATATATCAAACATAAGGAGACACTTTGATCATATCGAGCATTGAGATATGACGCACTCGATCGAAAGATGACATCTTGGCTATAACAAGCATTTTATGCGCAAGTATTATTTATTACTTTGAACTCAATTGGATGTGTAATTCAATGGTAAGGAGTTCACTATACGAGAGGTGTGTTCAATTTCCTTAGCGATTTTATAAATCCTTTTTTTCTTCTTTGCTTGTTATGGTAAGCATTTCTGCTCGATTGAGTGAGATTTCTTTTCTTTCACATGTTTATGTCTATCAATGATTAGATCTTTTACATGAGAAGATCTACTATAACGAAAAAAATCTTCGAAAGCTCGTTTTATTTGCTTTTTAAATTAAGAGAGATACGTAGGGAAGATCTTTAAGAGGATCTTTCTACACGACTTCCAAATAAAGCAGGAGAAGATCTTTGAGATATTTGAAAATCTTTTGGTTGAATGTTTCTACGCGATATGGTTATGTCATATTCTTTTATCCTAAAAGATAAACTATATCAAGTAGTAAATTTGAAAACTAATTGACGGTAAGACTGACGTGAGACTTTCTTAAAAATATGAATAGCTTTAGTCATCTTGAAGAATATAATCATTTTGAGAATATAATTGACCCTAAGTAATTATTATTTTAAGAGTATGATCAACTCAAGGATACAATCTTTTTAAAGAATATAGTGGATATAACTGACTTAAAAGATGTAACTATCTTATGGAATGCAATCATTTTGAAAACACAATGGACTTGTGAATATAACTGTCTTAAAAACTGTGGTTATTTTAAAGATACAATCGACATGAGGATACAATTATTTTGAAGAATATAATCATTTTGAAGATATAAAAAACTTGAGAATACACAACTATGTTGAAAGATGTGATTGTTTTAAATATATGACTTTTTAATGATGCAATCATTATAAGATTATAATGAAATCAAGGATACCATCATCTTTGGTTATTTCTAAGATATAGCTTACTCAAAGATGATTTAGCCATTGACAACTTAAAGATTAAAGTGAATTGAGTACGATACATAGGTGTGATCAACTTCAAGATAAGTTAATTTGAGGGCATGACTATCTTGAGGAAAATGTTAACTTGGAGATATGATCCGCTTGAGGGCGTGACCTTTGTAAGGACACAATCGTTTTGATGATATAATCAAGTTAGTTCATTGTCGACTTGGGGATGTAAGCTTCTTTTGAATTCGGAAGGAGATTAAGCTTTAACGTAGATTTTTTTAAAAATAATATTAATGTCCATTATAATGTCGGCTAACATAGGATTTATATGTTCAACTAATAATTAAACAAATAAGCACGAATTTTGCCTTGCACATTAATCCTCAATTTTCTTTGGACACCATCACCTATGTAAATAGGAAACTCTAAGCATAATACTGATATAAGAAAAGTAGTGATCCCAGGAGGGATTTGAGATTACAAAATGCTGCAGTAACTCCAAAACTTCTGAATGTTGAATTCTTACAGATCATGTGGATGATCATGGATTATCTTTCTCGAATTGCATTCCTGGAGATCTTCAATTTGGCATCACAGTCTATCAAAATCAATTGCATCAGTCAAAAAAACCAGTTCTTATTTCTCATTCTTCAACTCAACAACAGTTTGCAGAACTAGTACAAGCATCAGCTGGTGCTGATACAACCAAAAACAATTCCTTTGCATTGGAAACCTCTTTGATCTCAAATATCTCAATTGCATTACTCCAGAATTCTGGTGTCTTAGTGAGGAAAAAGACAGTAACACATCCCAGTAAACCAATCAAATCTTATTGCCACAGGAAAGAAGATAGGCAGCTTCATCTATGAGAGTCGGAATGAAATCCTCCAATATACAGTATCATGAACTCGCTTCAGCAAGATGAGAGAATAATACCATCATCAATGGGACTCCACCAGTACGTATAACGGTTTGCCTTTTAACCTCCCTCGGCCCTGCAGATTAAGTTAGATGCCACCGTTATGTTTGCTGGTTGAGTTGCCACTTAGAAGCAATTGTGTAGGTTTGTTTCTAAGATACATGATGAAACATTGACAGATATTACACTAAAGCAAAATGGAGGAGCCCAAAGGAAAATTACGATGGCGGTACAGTTCATTTTTGGGCATGGATGATCTGTGCAAATTGTAGCAACTGAAATCGGTCTTTGTCAAACTAAGGTTTTACCGATACGTAAATACTCAATACGAATGATCCTAGCTAGAATTCAGTGTTCACACATGTGAGGTTGGAACAGCTTGGTCGAAAACGTTGAAGATGATCAGTGTCTCGTAAAGTATTCTGATAAAAACTTACGACAATTGACACCGTTTTCCTATCCATCTAAGAACGATAGAAGTTGATTTGGATGTGAAGTTCAATGATATACCCCTAGCACTGATGTGAAGTTCAATGATATACCCCTAGAAGTTCCTCTAGGAACCATTGATTTGGATGTGAAGTTCTATGCCAATGAAGTTGCTTATGTTGAGCTTAACGGAAAAGTACAAAAGCTTCAGGTAATATGATTTTCTCATTTTGCTTTAAATGCAGATCGATCGAACAATTTGGAGCTTTTCGATAAATGTTCACACAAAATAGTTCATTTATGTGATGTTTTGTTGGAGAATGCTTGTAACACTAATGTAACTTCGACAAGAGAACAGCACATTGAAATCGCGGCAGTAAAACTTGAAATACTTCGATAAAGAAACAGATGAAGTGAAAGTATATACACGCGTGAAAGAATATAGTAACAGGAATAGCATGTAGAACACACCTTGAGTTCTGGAAGTTCAATTACACATGCGCATTCAAGCACCTCAGCCCCAGCCCGCTCTGTGAGGAAGAAGAACATGGGGAGATTAATAATAAGCAGATAGGAAATTTGAATGAAAGACAGCAGGCACCAAGAAGCAAAAAATTGATGGTTGATGCAAGACAAAGAGAGTTAATATCATCTACTTCAGCATTGTGTAAAATATGAGACTCTCTGGGTTTGTTCTACCAGATAAATCTGAGTAGCATCCACCTACCATGACAAATGGATCTTTCAGACAGGTCAGAGCAAGTTCACAGGGTTGAAATTTGTGTTTGATTAAGCACAAGATTCAATAACTTACAATGAAGCTATACAAAACAGGATCTCAGTAGTAGTATTTGATAAGCTGGCCTCGACAAGAAAAGTTCTGTTTAGACAAAAAAATCAGTTTTTCCATGTCTAGATAAAGCTAATGTGGCATGCAAGTGAGTGCTAAAGTATATTTAGTGTATGAAATGCATGTTGTTTATCTTCTGCCAAAACCAAGAGAGTAGCCATTATTTTCCCAATACTCAAACAAGTCCTCAATTCTTGACATTGATAATGTCTTGACATCAATAATCAGCCATTATTTTCCTTGACCTTCAGTTTGCCCACTTATTAACCAGCTGAGCTTCACTCTAAAGCATACTTTGGCAGTAAAAGTGCAGGTATCAACATTGAGTAAGAACTTTGACTTATGTTGGCTGCATTAAAAGAATAAGTAAAACACACTAAAAATGCAATCTTCATCAAGAAAATTTACCTGTCGACGACAAGCTCAATTAGTTTCTTAGAATTTGTTCACAAGCTTTGTTTAGTTAGTTCAGAGTTTTGGGCTACATATCTAAGCCACACGAACATACCGAGTAAACTTATCGCAGCACAAAGAGTTCCACCGGTCGCGATCAAATCATCGACTACTAGAGCTCGTTCACCGGGTTGGACTGCCCCAACATGCATTTCAAGACAATCAGATCCATATTCCAGTATGTAGTTCTCTGAAATCACTTCACCTATGCATTGCACAAGGATCCAAGAATTCAATAAAAGAAGTTAATTTCATAAATTATATATAAAAATTTAGGCGTAACCCCAGTAATTACAACACACAAGTATATAAATTCTAGAATTCATTCTCCAATCTATACTGCAATCACCACTTGAAGTCAACTAGAAGAACATGGATTACTGATGCATAAAGAAAAACATGAAAACTAATGGCCAAGCATGTAATTGCTTTGCAGAGCTCCTGAGTTCATATATATTATTCCAACTGGAAGCAGCAAATGCTAAGAGCAGGTTGTTAGGTACTAAGTTTGGATGTACCTGGCAACTTTCTTGGCTTTCTTAGTGGGACAAACTTTGCACCGATTGCCAATGCAATTGGAGGACCAAATATGAAGCCTCTAGCCTCAACTCCTATCATAATAGGAAAAAAAATCACCTTAATTTTGCTAAAAAATAAGAGCATTAAAAAAAAGGAATTTTTCATGTTATAATCATTGTACCACAAAGCATAAAACATTAAGGTATGTGATCTAAATCATTTCTCGAAAAGAAGAAATCAACTGATATACGTACGCAGAACTCGTCAGAAAAAGTATTAGAAAATTTAAGTCCAATAAAAAAATTTGCAAAATTCCATTCGTAGAAACTCTAAGCAGCCGCGAATTTAGAAAGGCAAGCAAAGGAAATGCTTAGATAAGAATTGAATAACCATTATGACATAACAACTACTTCAGAGCACTGAATTAACTGTTAATTATGGAAAACATAACATAATACTGAACAAATTTAAGTAAAGGTGACAGTCGTTCTGAAATTAATTAGAGTGACAAGTAATAAAAATTGGAGCCATAGGGTGCCACAAACAACATAAGGTGTGACAAAATTTCAGACAAATATTAATGAAGGTTGGAGCCATAAGGTGCCAAAGAAAACCATGAAATCTGAACAAATCAATGGTGATGGTATCATTTCTTTCTTTATTTCTCTTCTGCAAAATTTAATGATGACAATTTTGGTTCAACTCATAAGATGACTCCCTGCTGTTGGGAAGAAGCATGGAATGGCTACTGCAGTTCTCCTAATAAAATGTGACCCTCCTTTCTATGATCAAGTGTCTGTGTTCAAGAAAATTGTGAGATTAACATGGTCATAATAGCAGTTCTCCTTCTTTTCTTTCTTTTTCTTCAACCTTTCCTAAACAGTGTCTAAAGATCCCAACTTGTTTCTGTTCATTTCCAGCATAGTCTGGAAGGATCAAAGCTCAAAGTAAAGGACCATTACTATGGTACAGATCATCAATGCTTGACCATTTGAGGGGAGGAAATCTCACTATTCCCACCTCCAAAGGCTGCAATTTGAAGCACAGCAACTAAATGAAGCACTAGTCCCTTAATGTCGTTCAACTCTCCCATCGCGATCGCATCTACCGAAATCTGAACAGCCTCGGAAAGGCACGGACAACAGAGAAATAGAATATCGAGGCCCATAGAACAGTGCCAAAGCTTTCACCATCGAACATCACGGTGTGGACCAGGAAGCGATGTCAGTGTCGATAGGGCCCAATGCCACCTCCACAGGCTAGAACAGATTCGGAGAACCGAATCCATGAGCAAGGCAGAGGGTGCCCGCAGCTCTCACAGCTGGGCCACGATAACATGGGGCAAGGCAGTCAAACCAGGCGCCCCTGCCACTGCCGAAAAGGCTCTCGAGAGTCCAGAAACGATTCAGAAGCATTCTGTAATGGAAATGATGACAGGGAAGGCGAGCCTCCGCCTGTCAATCCACTTTTATCCTCCGATATAGGAAAAGTCTAAAGGAAGAAGGACCCACAACCGACATCTCTCACGACATTGATGGGCAAGTAGCATTAATGGGAGGAAAGGAAACAAACAATGACCAGCGCGCCAATGAAACGGAGGGAGAACACAGTGGAGAAGAGAACTTGACATGGCGGAGCCACTGAAGATGGGGAAGTTCAGGGGATTTACCGGCGACGACAGAGATGCCTCTCCCCGTGTACTGCTCCACGAACAAATCCACTGTGTCCTTGAACGCTTTCGGCTCGAGCAGCAGCGTCGTGATGTCTTGGAACATGATCCCTGTAATCCTATATCCATTAGCTGGAGAACTAGAGAAAAGACGTCGGCGTGGCTGATTCAGGCAAGCATGGAAACCGCAAAAAGAATCAAATTTGTACGAGAAAAGAAGAAAAATTGGCATCAAAATCCAACCTTTTGACAAAATAAAGATTACAAACGACGAGAAAGAGAGCACAAGTACGCAGTCAAAGATATCAGACGAATTAGAGAAGGTGCGGGATAATGCTCTCCAGAAAGCAGAGACATAAAAATCAGATTTTTAATTGGAAAAGAAGGAACAAAAGCCATGCGGTGACAAGAAAAAGATCGGAACCAAGAAAGCAACAGAAAGAACAGGGCTCTGTATTGACCTGACAGCGGCATAAAAATGCAAACTTGCATGGAAAGGCAGCGAGAAAGCAATAGAAAAAGCATTGAAACGCAATTTTGATTTGCAGGGAAAGGTGCGACCTTTCTTGGGGAAGTCGGGAACCACGCGAATGGACGAAGCTATGCGTTGAATGCGCGTGTCCTGCTTCTTGTCCTCGCAAACCGCCATCACCTCCACTTGAAGAAGCAACTCTCTCTCTCTCTCTCTCTCTCTCTCTCTCTCTCTCTCTCTCTCTCTATCTTCTCTATAGCATGACAAAGAGACCCAAGCAGAGAGAGAGAGAGAGAGGCTGAAGGCTCAAGGGGCAGCTATATATCATCCAATGGATATACTATATACATCATCTCTGTCCATATATCTCCTCATGTTGCTCCTTTGAGAAGATAGCAGATGATGGATGATGGCTGGCCACCGGTGAAAGGGTTGCTTTCCTTTCCTGCAGGGGTGCACAGTGGTGCAGACTTGCTATATATTTCACCTTTCTGTAGGTTCTTTCCTTCATCACAATGAAAGAAACTTATTTGGATGTGCTTTGAGCTAATGAGTTGATTTTTTTTCTTTCTGATTAGAACATCATCCAAACCATCTTACCTAAATTCAAATCATTGTCTCAACCTTTTAAAATGATTTATATACTTATGAAGCAAACTAAAATAAAAAGGTGATTTTTTTTGGTGTTTGATAATAATTTCTTTAGGAAATTTACCTGAAGAAATTTTTAAGAAATCCCAATGTAAACCAAAACATTTTTCTAATTTCTAATGGAAGGACTTTTGTAGTTGTTGTGGACATCAATAATATTTTTTACAAAGAGTAAATAAAAAAATATTATAACATAAAATCTTAATACTTTTAATATTAATTTTTATTACCACAAATAATATAATCCATCAAAATCATTTACACAATTATAATTGAGCAATATTGTCACACTATTATCATTGTTATTGTATTATTTTGATTGTTAGCATGCACTATCACTACTATTAATTAGTATCACCATCATAATCAATAATTATCATTATTATTATCACTATTTAGTAAATGTCATCATCAACACCTACAACTATCATTGTCCCTATCGCTATTATTTCTACATCAACTATCATCTTAAACCAAAAAGGTGTTCACTAATTAGAATACTATCACTCATCGGTTGTGGCATGACGATTATAGATTTGTCACAACATGACAATAATGATAAGTCGTAATATCTCAATTGTTTAGATCTATTACATGGATACTTTTTTCGTCATTAAGCTCTCTGCAAAACAATATCCTTAATCAGATTAGGAGCTTTTTAATTTTTATTATAATTTTTAGCAAAGTTTTTCTTGAATACATATTAGTATCTTCTTAAATAATTCTCTCTCTTGTTGTATTATTTATGGGAACTACATTTAACCATTAATGAAAGATAATATTTTTTTATCTTTATAGATATTTTTATTCTTTTATATATATGTATATATATATATGTATATACATATATATATACATATATATATATATACATATACATATATATATACATATACATATATATATATACATATATATATATATACATATATATATATACATATATATATATATACATATATATATATATATATATTTCTTTTCTTTCATGTACATGATTTTGTTGTCACCCAACTTGAAAAGGAATCGGAGAAAGATGGTGCAATCCACCAACCCAAAAGGTGGAGAAAGAAGATAGAAGGTAGGCACCTATAAGAAATAGAAAGGGAGATCTCTTTGGTCTCCAACACTCATTTTGATATTGCAAGGTACAGCCTCAAGATCCTCCCTCACGTCATTCATCAGCCGGAACAGTGTCAAATCCAATCCTGCAACCACATCTCATCCTTTAAGAGACACTCCATCTTCTCCCACCAACTTTGCTCCCACCTCCTCATCTCTCATCTGCATTACTATTGCCATTCCTAAATGAGCTATGTGAGATAGAATTTTGTGCATTAATCCTTATGGAGCACACAGATTTGCCAACCCTCACATTGTAGGATTTTGAACGTTGGAAGGGTATGAAGTCAATCTCACTAGTCAACGCTTAATTTGTTTGTATTGTAAGGCCGCTAATAATGGCGTTTGGCATCTTAATCCTTGTCAGGAAGACAAGAAATGTTAGTGACAACTCATTCCTAAATAGTCGAAAGATCAACTGCGTAAACCAATGTTGGCACCTCAAAGCATACCCACATGTTGTTTCTCAGGGTTTAAGGAGAAAGGAGAAGAAGGCCCATTTGCATTAAAGATCACCAATGGAGGATTTAGTGGACAAGAAAGGCTCAGATAAAACTAATTAACTCCATACTTCCTTTTATCGGGTGCTTATCGGCTATGCAATTAATCATACTGGCCAAATAAGTATCATATACTGTGAACATTGAATCCCCTCTCTAAGATACTTCTCAAGTACGATGGAAAGAAACTCCAACTTCTGTGTTGAGTTTGTCACCTGACTAATAATTTTGTCATATGAATTCTAAGTTCTGAGACGTAGCTTCACTTTGTCTCACACACAATAGGATCTTTATGCTCATGAATCTTTAGTCACACATTTATCTTGCTATTGAATCCATGTTCCAAACCTTCTGTAATCAAATTTATATGAGGGAAGGATGATAGAAGTTATATATCTATGTATATGATGTCTAAGGAGAGTGTCATGTATACATTTCACATTTCTATCAGACCCATATATATATATATATATATATATATATATATATATATATATATATATGAAGTCAATCTTATCTTTCACTGGATTCATGCACAATCAACACTTGATGTCTCATTCACTAAGATAGATGTGGTACCTCAGTCAAGCTCATAAATCCTCAAAAATGGAATTGCCACATTACGCTGCTATCTGATATCTCCATTTGGATCGCCAAAGCTTGTATTTGATTGCTCAGTTTCTTCCTTGTTATATACACTTCCTTCAGCTTGCATGAACACAACACAGTCGTTCTACTTCGTTTTAACACCAAACCCTTTCCAAGTTTTCTTGGTTTGGATCTTACGATGTCTCGGAATGCCTTATTTTAACTTGTTGATTGAGAATGAATCACAAATACTAGTGGATTTCTTGTTGGTGAGCTAAGTTGCTGTTCAGCGAATAAACAATGGCTGAGAGCAGCAATGAGCGAATGGATGAGGAAGAACATACAATGGAGTGTCTGAATCCTTTATGTCATGCTCAGCTATAAACGTAGACAATTGAGGAACCACATTGTCTACTGCAACCAAAGATCAATTCATAAATGCTTGAAAAGGCTAAGTTTGCAGTAGGGTTAGCAGATAAGAGTGTTGCAGACATATCTAAGCACTTAAAACTTTTTGTCCATGAGATCTGCCACCACCCAACCTTTTGCACAGGCATTTACATCCCCCACTGCCCCTATATCCTCCATTAGAAGACCAAGAACGAACCCCAAGAGGAGAGGAAGAGGAGAAACCCAAAGGGAAAACTCAGAAGCTGTCTTTGAGAAGAACATCCTCTCCCTCCTAAAAACAAAGAATGACCAAAATAAGCTAAGAGAAAGATTAGGTTTTCTGAGGTGGAGAGATAAATATTATAGCATCTTTCATTTCACTTACCTGCAGCCGAAAGCTGGCCTTCTTCATGAGCTGATCCGGCATCAGACCGAAATGGATGTGCGGAAAGTGAGCCCACTTAGAGCAGAAAATGTAAATTGAGAGTAGAAGTAGTTAGCAAAACCCTAGAAAAAGACGGGATAAGATAATACGATGAGGGAGAAGGGGGAAGTGTGTTACGTTTTTTGCAGCTGCACTGAAGGCCTCTCTGTGAGTAATGTCGGGATTCACAGCTTTTATGCGTTGGATTTCATCCCTGCAAATAAGAGTCCCCTCATTCCCCTCCTTTAGATTTCAGAAAAAGCTAGTGAAGAAAGTGAGATTTTATAGGCACTGTCAAGTGTTACTGTACTGTCATGACATAATGGTGTTGTCTCCCTTACTTGATAAATCGATTGTATGCGGATGGAATTCTCTGCCTTTTCTCCAAAGCTGCAACAAGATTTTGTTATGATGAAAGGTTATCAACAAGCAGGATTAGGTTATGCAGTCGAGGAGAAGGGAGGAGGGAAGAGATGATTTGGATGAGATGCAGTTAATTGGTGGAATGACCTTCTACTAGTAGAAGATGTGAGACTACAAGACAGCCTCCGTTGCTAAGATGTAACCATGCGAGAGAGAGAGAGAGAGAGAGAGAGAGAGACTTACGTTTGTTAAGGACCGGCGTCCGTCGAAGTTTATCATCAGTTCCTCTGTTGACTGAAGCCACTAGAGTATTGGTGGTGGTGGTGGTGGTGGTGTTCATTGTGGTTGGATCCATTAGTAAGCTTGTAGGTGAGCATGGTATCTCATCCTACACACCGCTCATGAAACATCAAGATCGAAAAGAAAGCAGCAAGTAGCTAATATGGTATAAGAACTCCAAGTGGATTCTGTACCGAGAGCCTGTGATGGGGGAGAGTCAGAAAGGAATGGCCAAGTCGGAACTGGTTGACCTCGGGGAAGAGAAGTCCCCTCGCATTGACAGAGAGAAGGTTGGTGCACTTGCCGCACTTCACCGTCACCGTCATGAAAAGACTACTACGGGGAACGCTCACCTGCCGAAACCCATGAAGAGAATAACAGATGAAGCAGCAGCAAAAACTATAGAGTAAGATTTGGGTACATACCGCGAGAATGGTGTCGCAGAAGTTGCAGTAAGCGTAGCAGAGCTGCTCGGAAGGGGATGACGAGAAGTGGTCAAAAGAAAAGGCGGCTGAGGAGGATGACATGCTCGCTGTTGAGGTTGCTGATGATGATTGAACGGCCTAAGGAGGGCTCTCCCAGAAGGGAATATCTTCCCTTTTATACCTGATCTGATGATGCGATTTGATGTTTGATTGACTGCCGATCCTACAAATATGACCTAGGATCTATCGTTTCTGAATTCAAGAACAGGTGGAGAGAGAAAGAGGCTGAGAGTAAAGGGACAAAGAGACACTAACAGGATGAATGAATGGAATGACAAAAAGAAGAAAGGGAGGGAGAGAGCTGAGAAGTGAAGGTGGGATGGTGCAGAGGCTTAAGCTGAGAGATGGGAAGATATAGGCTAAATGGGAAACCCCACCCGCCTGCAATATCAGACAGATAGCACTGCTGCCCACAAATATTCTTAGTGAACTATATATAATATGAGAGTATGTGCAACGAGGAATAGTAACTCAAATAAGTTCACAAAAAGAATCAAACCAAGATATATTGAATGACCAATGCCCATTTCAAGCGAGGAAATGATATTTTTCTTCGGGAGACACTAATGCAACATGTCATTTTCAGATATAGATTGATCCATAATGGTGGAATTTGGAAGCTTCCCTCTCTGAAGCAATTTTTTTCCTTTGATAAACGCAAAAGGAATTGAGAATGACACAAGTAGTCCATCCAAGCATCAGATGGCATCTGTATTGTTTCCTGAAATCAATCCGATCTGTCTCTGATATAGATATGATGGTGTCCACACTCGTATTCGATGGCTACAAAGGGGATCCGGTCATGCTTCCTTGTAACATGTCGAGGTCACAAGGCTCCAATGGTGATTGCATGGATCACGTGCAGCGCGGGAGAGAGAGAGAGAGGAGCGAAGTGAGACGAAGGAAGCAGTCATCATTCCCAATGGGATGATGAGTCCCTCGAAAGTTCCCAGAGAGGAAAAGAGGCGCAGCAGGGGCGGGGCAGAGTTGGGGGAGCGGAGCGAGAAAGCGACGTATCCATGGCCTTGTTAGCTTTTTCTCACCCAGCACTTGTTTTCGCGGTAATGAGCGAGAAAGAGAGGGGGAGAGAGAGAGAGAGGGAGAGAGCACGCTGTGATGTTTCTCGGATCCCTCCTTCTGTCTCCGGGACAATACAGCTCAGATGTAGCTGCAGTACCAGCAGAGTGGAACAGTAGTTGCGCTGTGGGGTGGGCTGCGCCTCCGCTTCCTCCTCCGCCTCCTCAGGGTGATAACTAGCTATGATTTGAAAGAGAGAGAGAGAAGCTTTTTTTACTTGCTATGATTTGACGTTACAGACTCGTCATCAGACACAAATGAGCAGCAGCCGCAGAAGAAGCCAGATCGGATCTCTCTCTCTCTCTCTCTCTCTCTCTCTCTCTCAATGCCTTACAGCCTTGTCCTTCCTCTCTGAGATCCCACCTTTCTCTTCCTTTGAGCTGCTCTTGTTTAGGCAAAGCGATCTGTTTCTCATTCCTCTGCAACCGTCCAAAATTTCTGGTCCCTGGCTTCTCCAAAACCACAACTTCCCTTCTCTTTCCTCCCTCGTGATCGAGGAAGCTTTTCTTGCTGTGTTCCCAGTGATCGCCCCTTTCTCTTCCCACACTAAAGCCTGCACTGCCCCCATCCCAGACACGCCTACTATAACTTTTTACCTTTTGCTCTTGTAGTTTTTTGGACTGTCATGGAGATTCCAAACATTGGCATCTGAACTATCTGCCCGAGCAACTGTCATCCAGATTACAAACACGACCTTACTTAGAACCAACACCAATGATCTATAGAATGATGCATTATTGAGTCCAATGGAGTTGGATTTGCTAATTCCAAAGACAAGAAGACCACTTTGGCAATCAGGATAACACAAGAGCTTCTGAACATTACATATATTTCCTGAGTGAAGGAAACTATCCCCATATCATAAATGCAATTTATCTTCCTTTTGACGCAAAATAGTACAACAATATACAGTATAGGATTAGAAATTTTTGTCTTTTATAAGATGCCACACGATGATGTACCTTAATATTCCACAACCCACATGGCACGCATTATTACTTGGCAAAGAAAGCAGATTAAAGTGTGGTACAGCCCAGTCCTATGAGGGACAGCAAGTGGGATCATATACTACTACTTTTGTCTTTATTGCCTTCCATCTCTACATGTCATCATATAGTCTTCGTTTTCTCCTTGCATGAGAAAAATTAAAGGCAACGCTTGTTTTCCTTACATCCTAATATAATACACATCACCACTCCACTGTCCACCTCATTTTGAGATCTCAAGCACCACAAGCACGAGGACAATATATATACTTACTTGATCGTTGACCTTGGGGATTCTTGGTCTCAGAGTCAACTTCCTTCTCGATTTCCTGCTGCTTCCTTTGTCTCTCCTCCTTCCCTTTGTTTATCCCCTCCTCCACCTCTTGTATCTGTTGAGCAACGCAGTCAAATGTGTGTTAGAATTACATGCCCTACTAAATCAAACTCTTCATAAATAATAACAGGTTTTACTTTTATCACATATATGCGGGTATTTAGATTTGACACGTTGATGAACTGACGAGCAACAAAGAGATGAGACGCTCTATTCTTCACAAATCTTAATTGTTGTATGGTTTTCATGTACTGTTGTGGATATTATATATAGATAAAGAAAGAAGAAATCACAACTACGTGCATGCTTACGTTCACAGATTGGGCGGCGGGCGGTCGGGAGAGCGGTTCGCTGCTTTGCCGACGGTTCCCATCAGCTTAGCTGCACCGTGGCGGGCAGCCACGCCGACGAGTCTCTCCTTCGCCACCGTACCCATCTTTCGTGTCGATCCGCTGATAAGAGAGAAGGACAGGGAAGAATGAGTGGAGATTTGAGAGATTGAGGGCGGTAGAGGGCGTTGGGTGAAGACGGCGCTCGCGCTTCACTAGCAACACGCGTCGGCAGGCTTGAGAGGAATGTGTTTCCACACGGCATGCATGCGTGCAGCCGTTTCACACATGCGGCAGACCCTTTCGATAATTTGAAGCATCAGGTACGACCCGACGAGCAATGTATTTCCTTGGATTTAGGAGTATTTTTGTGGTTCGTCTATTCCTCTGTGCATGGATCATACAAATACAAATAATGGTTTGGAGGTTTGAGTAAAATTTAAAGGCCATCTCATTCTAATGCTTTCAAGTACAGACGACGCGTAAGCGGAACTGGAACCAGACAAAAGTAGCAAGGAATCCACTAGAATGTCCAATATCTGAGACCGTCGAAAAAGTCCAAGCTGGAGTCATGAAACAGGGTGTATAGGTATGTGTTTATCGTCAACCAGTGTCTTGAAGCAGATCATATCATTAAAAGAACATCTAAAATTTCAACCATCCCGTCAGCAAAGAAGCTGCTCCATAAATCTAGTGCTGTTGGCCGTCGAGACAACACACCAGAAGCATAGAAGAATTGGGCTTAGGAGGCGAGAAGATTTAGGAAAGATCAGATGGGTGGTATATCGACCGTTTCTGCTAATTTATTCAGCTGATGCGAGCAAAGGGGCATCGCTCCCTAGATACATTGTTTCTAAACCACATTATGCACTGCAGTAATTGTCTAATGCAAACATGGGCATATGCTGGATGTTAATGATACATCCATATTCCTACATGGATACAGCTGAACGAGTATGATACGGAAAGATTAACTTCGTTCTGTATAACTAGGAAGAGTAGCAAACGTCAAACTACAAATGCTGGAGTCACGCATTGATGAACACACTGTTACGAAATAAATGGTTAAAGGAAACCCAATAATTATTACGGTATTCACTGGTCCCTGAATATTGATCATCATGCTTTCTTATAATTCTGCACCTACTTTGTGATAATATGGTCATCTACATGAACAAAAAAGTTTGTGCCAGAGAGGATGCTGATACAAGGCTGAATTGTCAATGAAATACCACATCCTTATCCGACAAAATCATAAATCTGAATTTGTACCGTAATAAATTTGCTTTACAACCATGAATCTAGTCAGACAAAATAAAAAAAATTTCACCTCTAGTCAGAGAGGATGGATTGGCAATCATAAATCCATAGTATCTCCAAAATTGAGCTACTTGAAATCACAAAAGAATTGACAATAACAAAACTGTACACTGAAAATAAATAGAAAAAAAAATCCCTGGAAGAAATTGAAGAACTAGCAACCAGAGACAGAAAAGGAGTGCCTATCCACTTAACGCGAAAAGATATGTGGATATATCATCTGTCATCATCTTCAACGGATTCAAGATACAGAATCTCCTTTGCTCCCTTGAGCTGCTGTTCATAGCAAACATTGTTTTTTCTCATGCATTGTGACTGGTACACAGCACATGTAGTGCAAGTTCTTTTTCTCCTATGGTCAAAGCTAATTACTTCAGCCTTTCATTCAAGATTTAGATCCTGACTGCACTTCATGTAGCATTGATCCTCCGCTCAGAATATATTTCAGTTGTAAACTGGGACTTGGCCTCAACTGAAGTTATATGAGAGTGGAACCATCAGAGTAAATAAGTGAATACTTGCAAACTGCAGAGAACATGTCAAGCAATGCATTAGGTTAACAAATAGACCTATAGTAAAAGATATTGAAACAAAAACTTGTGCCTCCACTCACCAACTGAAATGCACACTTATTTTAATGTATTCACCCTTATAAACTTGAAAGCATGAGTGGTGGCAACGGTTGCTGTGCTGACTGACACATGTCCGAAGGGCATGCGCTATGCTGACCCATGCTAAGGTGCTAACATTGCACAGACATGCCGATGCTAACTTTTGGCATGTGCTTTTCAAGCACGGTTTCTTGCCATGCCAAAAAGTCCATGTTTACATACCACAAATGGCAATCCACTATTTGATTATGATTGTGGATTTCCAATTAAATAATTTTGTTTCGACTACTTAGAACATAGAGAGAGACTGATAATTTCTTAGACCATAAAGAGAGAATGATAATACACATGGCAAGAGATACAAACATATCCATAGATGCCATAGAACACTTGTATCATGACCCATTGTTAGAGCAACATGCCACACCACCCTTAGGGTAAGTCATCGATATGATAATTCTAATGAAGGTGATACGCCTTTTTTTTGCCATGTATGAATCCTGATAGTAGACAAAGTCCAATCATGACACAGAAACCAGATGAGTTTGTTGTAACAAATCATATCAGAGTAAATATACGAATTGGTTGATCAAAAGGGACACTTTGGTAATGTTATCACGGTGATAAGAAGCAGGTATACCTCAAAGAATTCTGGTGCATGAAATGAAATCCTTCGAACTATTCTTATCCACCAGCATGTTTGACAGTAAGACACTGAAAGAAGAGATCGACTTTCATCAACTTGCAACTTTTGAGCCTCCAACTTCTTCAATCTTTAAACTCTTATGCTGAAATATTTCAGAAGTTAAGATTGCTTTGGTGAGATGAAACCAGCAAATATAATCATAAAGAAGTAATGAAGCTGAGAAAACCAGAACTCCCACTACCTTACTCTTCTTGTGCTTGTGATTATCTACAGAATCTTCATTACCGTCATGTTTCCTCTTCTGAAACATTTATTTCAGTAAGCAAAAACATGAAGAACTAGACTGAATGAAAATAAATGCATATACATATACAATTTGCAAAAACATGAAAGAACAAAAAAGGACCTTCTCATGATGCTTCGTTGAATGATCGCCACCAGAATCATGGCGTCCACTTTTATCCTTCTTTTTCTCTTTATCTTTATCTTTAGTGTGATCTTTATGGCGATGTTTGTGCTTCTTATGCTCCTTGTCCTTCTCTCTATCTTTGTCCTTGTGTTTTCTGTGCTTCCTCTCCTTGCCTTTAGAATCTCCATTAGATTTCCCAGAAATGGTGGGTATTCCTTTTTCTGACTGCAGAATATAACAGGACCATTCTTGTGGGAAATAACAATAAAAATATAAATTCCCATTGAGATGACAGGATTCTTACTGAAGGCAAGTCAATAGGAGCTGTGTCTCGCAGATGAAATGCTTGCCCTAGTATCTCCAAGTCAAATTGTTGAATCTGAGATGTTGCCTCTCTCAGGTATGGAGCACTCTGAAAGAGCTGACCCAGCTCCATGCCTTCCCCCTTTCGAATTTCTGTCTCTCCTACAACATTGTGGAGATAATGTGTGTCTGAAACCGATGAAGGAAGAGTTCTTTTGCAAAAGAAATCATGGAGTGCTGACAACTTGTAGTGCTTTATCAAATCAACAGCACCCGTAAGCTCCCTAGGCCCTGTATGTTCCAACAAATAGTTGAATTTGAAATTTTCAAAGACAAATGCACAAAAGGTCAAATCAACAAGAGATTCAAACAATTACTAATGACATCATATTATAGTGATTGCAAAGTCAATTTTCTGCAATTCTTAAGGGAATGACAATCACTACCTACACATGAGTCTAATCAAGGTTGTAGATACTGTTATCAATAGTGGTGTGCTTTTGGTCTATGATTTAAAATATTGGCGTCAACCGGTAAGTGAGGTATGGCCCACAGTTCAATGGTATTCAAAATCAGTCATTACAGGCACAAGCTTCCATAAATAAGTACCATAAACTACACAAGTTGAGCTAAGCCATGTCTCAAATTCCTCATCATATGCAACTGTACAGCTTACAATCATCCAAAACAGAACCAAATGTACAGACCAAACCAATTATGTGGTGTATCTCAGAATCACAAAAAGGAAGGTAAGATTGTGCTACACGGTGATGGCCAGTGACATGGGTTTGATAATTGGATGTGACCCGAAAGCATTTAAATCATTTGCAGGAACAAATTCTGAAGTAATTTTTATTTTCAAAAAATATTCATTGTCTCATAACAACAGGCCATGATGTCTGGTAACTTTCTTCTGCAGTGATGATAATAGAATTAGTCACTAATACTTTGTACTGAACATGTTTGTAATCCAAGTTTAATAAATTTGAATAATAATATATACCTGCTTGAATTCCCCTCAATTCAGGAGTATCAAGAAAATCATAATATACGCTTGTGCTAATCTTGATTTCAAAAAATATTTAAAATGATTGCAACAAGGAGGAACTTTTAAAGCTTTGATATAGCTTTATGGGACTGCAAACTGATGCAAGATCATTTTAGTTATTGCTTATTTAAATAAAATTTTATTAGCTTATGGTGTTTTTGCAAATTCCATAAGTTGCCTTATGGCTACATCTCCAACATTTCTAATTTGGTTTTCTAGATTATTCAAAGTGAAAAAAAAAAGCAAATGAGAAAAAATAGAAGAAACCAACTGGATTGTGATTAAGAACACAAATCTTGATTGGAAATATTCTCTACAAGGAAGTTTAAACTTTCTGGAAGACCATCAATCAAACACTGGATAGAAAAGGAAGATTATTCCTTAAATCAAATATCAAAATATATATTCATAAGAGAAGGAAAGTTTTCTTTTGAAATAAGAGAAGTTGTAATGCTTGAAATGCCTTAATTTATGGGATTTTTTTTGTATTCTTCCTTATGCTTGTAAAAATAAGTTTAAAAAAATCAGATAATAAAAATTTCCATGCCACTATATTTGATGAACTTTAAAATTGCATGTCTGAACCATTCAAATTTTCAAAGAGTTTCCTTTGAGAAATTTACCTCTTCCAAACTTTCCCTTGGAATACATCCTATCATTGCTTAGCATATCCATAATTCAACATCTGCAATAAAAAGAACACATGATTGAACTCAATCTTTCAATGTAGTTCCATCAATTAACAAATACAGTGTTGTAAAACAAGTCCTTGGAACTATATGCTTAACAGAACAAGGATAAATATATGAGGTCACAGTCTAAGAATCATTTTCTAAAGCAAATCTAGGGCATGTAAAATCTCTAGATGTATGTTCATAACAGAAAAAAATGAAAATATCAAGGTCACAATCAAAGAATAACCTACACAACTCATATATAAGAAAATTTAGAAATATTAGAAAAGTGCAAAGATATTATTTAAATGAAGTTCTTTGCTTAAGTAAATTTTGTAAATTAAGGACCAAAGAACAAGTTTCAAGGAGAAATTTCCACCCACCACTTTCAACATTGTTACTCATGATAGAATCAGCATCTGTCCACATAAATAACTTCCACACTTAAGTACTAAAGTTTCACTTTTATAAATCCTCTCTCTACACCGAATTGTCACGACCTTAGCTGGTTTTGCCTAAGGCGTGCGGCACCCTCGCGCGTCCGTCCGCAAAGGTCAGCCTCCCTGAAGCCTCCCATTGTCCCTTAGGACCAACAAAAGAGAGAACGGGTTAAAAAGAACGCCTCAATCGGGATCCACAAGCAAACATGTCCGAAAAACACTTCATAGACAATGCAAATTACAAACAGACTTTACAAGCTCTGAACAGTTGCACAACAAAGGGTAAAATGGTCCATTACAGACTGAAAAGCTCTCGCACGTGTCCACATGACACAACCTTTATTTACAAGCCTAAAGAGGCCACCAACCCAACTAAAATGAGACTTATAAGCCTTCGGCCGCCCCTCTACCTGCTGTACAAGGCATGAACATGCCAAAAGACAACGGACAGACATAAGCATTACATCCAACATCTTGTTTAGAAGTATGTCCGTTACATTCTCCCCCACTTATCCCTTCGACGTCCTCGTCGAAGCCTTTGTGAACACTGCAACTCTTCGCCTTTGCTGAGTCTTCAATCTTCCGCTCCGGCTGCAATGCGCCTCCTGGCTCCCAGCTGCTCTACGCTGCTGTTTTTGAGTAGTCGACCCTTTAATCCGCCATGCTGCTACAACTCACCAATGACTCTGACTCTATTGGGGGGGTTGGCTGAGTTGTGTTGATCCTTGTTGATTCCTGCGGATCCGCCAGATGAAGGAAAAGACCATCCTTACTGCGCCAGTCTCTTAAAAATTCCACATGCTGCTTGAACTGGATGGATGCTTGTTGGAGCTTTAACGAGCATCGTCTCGCAAACTTCTGAAGTTTTGGGTCCTTCCTCCACAAAATCTGCTCATTGACTCTTCTTTCAGTTAGTTGTCACATCCAAGTAGGTTCGCATCACTTCCGCTTTCGATTGGCATTTCGTTGGGAAATGAAGCGGACAATCTACTCTCAGTAGCACTGATCACCGTTGGTGAGGATTTGACAACTATTGTCTTCCATTATCTTCGAAGGGTCTTTGAACTTGTGCAGAGCTCCTCTGCAGGATAGATAAGAGAACTGGGGTACTCGGTTTCGCCCATTCTCTTAAGAGTTGAGAAGGCAAAAGTTACTTGACTTCGCCCGCCTCCTCGAGGTTGTACTTCATGCATCGAGCTGGTTACTGGCCTTCGCCTGCTCTTTGCTCACACTTCTGAAGCACTTGAAGTGTTTGCACTCCTTGCATTGAGTTAGCTACTGTGATTCACCTTCTCAATGCCATTGAACTTCTGGAATGCAAGAAGTTTTCACCCCAACTTGGAGTAATTCTCTGATAGATGAGGTCGCCTCTGGGATTGTACCGTCTTCTCCATCAACCCTGCCGCCTACTCCACTGAGTAGTAAAGGTACAGCACCGTGTACTGCTTGCTTCGTTCCTTGGTCGTGCACCCTTGCATGACCTGAAGTCCTTCACTTACGGCTATCTTGATGAGAAACTTGTTGACACCGGTCTTACGAAGTTTCTTGGCCTCTGCCCTTCAGCCTTGTCTCGGTACTTGGAGATTGCCTCTGCATGCTCCACCTCCTCGGCCCCTTTCACGACCAAGCGCTCTCCCTCCATGAGAGCAAGGGATCAATGACTTGCACGGAAGTCCCGCCTCTGCGGTACCATGGCGCTGCCATGCCCATGGCCCTACTATCCGTCGCCTCGCCTCTGTATCCCTTTTCTTCACAATCAGTAGAGATGTCTCCGTGGCACTCCTCTGAGTCCACCTCCATTATAACTGATGCTTGATTTTGGGTAGCTAAGTCCCTCTGGACTCGTCGTCGCTTCCTCGCCCCTTTCGACCCCCTGCTTCAACACCACTGTGTTCTCCAAGCAGTCTGTTTGGTCGATTGAAAGACAGACTGCAACTCCCATGCATGGCCTCTGCCATCACGTTGTAGAGTTTGCACCGATTCTGTTCTCCTTAGCTTCCTTGGTAGCAACGTTCGCTTACTCGACCTTGTCCTCTGACTTGTCGGGCTCCCTTAAGCGAATATGAGCTCTGGAGCAGTCCAACTCTCCAGCTGCTTCGATCATACCTCTGCATGATCAAGTCCCTCCCATGGAACTCACTGGTACTTGCATTCGAACTTTTTCCTTGGTGGAACCCAGCCCCCATATGCTGATGACCAAGGTTTTCATCCGATGCAAAATTCGGTGCACGCCCGGAAGACCCGCCTCTGCGGTACCATGGCCTTCACTCCTTGAATCCATAGCCCTTCTTGCCGTCGTGTTGTTCACCAAAGCGGAGCTCCCAGTAGCTCCCGATCATACCTCCATATGATCTCATCCCTCACGGGACAATGTCGTGTGTGTCGCATTGCCACGAACTGTTCCACCACGATCCGCTGCACCATGTCGCCTCCTGGTGACATCTCCATTGCATTCTGATCTTTGTGGAATAAACTCGAATTGTGAACCCTCCATGTGTGGCCTCTGCCAATACATCGCAGGGTTTCCTCCACCTTCGATTTTGTTCACTCCTTTGGCAATCGACCTTCATCCACCCACTCTTGGGTCACACCTAGATGAAGCACCACTCTAGGACAGTCCGTCGCCTAGTAGCTCCCGAAGTCCACCGACTTCACTGTAGTTTGTGCACCATTGTCTGGATCCTGGGCCTCTGCCCCTACCAGCACAATCTCCGCTGCGCACTGCTTCCTTCATGGCAACTTGAATGGCAACACTGTGGCATATTCTTCAAGAGTACCCGCCTCTGCGTCCTCTTGCCCCGTGCTAAGACCTTCTGAACCCAACTTCGCCTCCGCAAATTGAGTCGCCTTAGTTCCTCCATCAAATGCTCCTCCGAGATAAGGTGCATGTGCCTAGAAGCTCCCTTCGTCTTTGGCACCATGCAAGATGAGTCCGCTCCGTCAGAATGAAGGACCCATGGAACAACATTATCCTACCCTTGCCTCTGCAAGAGTTCATGTCTTTGACCTCTGTCTAAGGAAAGCACTGTGCTTCTGCTCCATGTTCCAACTTCTCTGCTGGCTCCCTTCATGCGGCTTGGGTACTTCGCCAAGTTACACCCAAGTTGCTCCGCTCCTCTTTTTTTTGCATTGAGTCGATGGTGGCCCTCGCGCCCTCCATTCCACGGGTCAGCCCTCCCTTGAGTCTGATCTCCATATCGACTCTAAGTGTGCCTTCATTTAAGTTGCTTCAGGTTGCTCCCCCACTTGATCTCGCAATGCATCCACCAATGCATTCTCTCGAGCGAGATCATGCGAAAACTCCTCGCCGCTTGCTGAGTCCATCGAGCTTCGTGAAGTTGTTGTTTATGAGGTACTCCTCCTCAACATGTGAAGTCCGTCTCACATGATTCTCCCTCTGGAGTGCCGAGACTTATCCCTCCTAGATAACTGTCCCGTTGGAGCAACATCTCTCTTCGTTTCGGAGACCCCCATCCCCTTGGACTACTCCGATCTGCTGAACAAACTGTGCATTGTTCTGCCTCTTGCAAACGCACTTGCTAGATTGCGCCTCCACGTCAATACAGCCACCGCCGCACCCCTCAAGGCCTAGCAACATGCTAAACTCGTTGCACACTTCAGCCTCCTCCGGACGTATCCTTCACATGACGAAGAGAAAGTTTCAATGCTCCATGGCGCCGAGTCTCGGTCGCCTTGGGATGGCCACGAACATTCCATCGTCCGCATACAAGCCCATGCATGAGTACCAAATTCTTCGAGTTAGCAATTCCCCTCACCTTTGTGAGCTTTGCATAACTCTTTTGGTCGTTGAACAACTCATTCCACCTTGGATGGTCTCATTCTTGCCAAGCGCCTCGCTTGCCTAGAGCACCATCAAGTATAGTTGTCAACGTTGAGCCGTAGCTCAAACTCAGCCATCCCAGCCTTTGTGCGCTCCGCATTCAACCAAGCTTGCCTGTTCTCGTGGTGCCTCTTGCGCGAAGGGTTGGCCATTCCTCTGAATGCCAATCTCGGATGCTCGCTCCTCTGAGCGACTCTTTTCCCTACATCTCCATGCCCGTTTTCCCTCAAACGGTCGCGCGTGTGCTGACTGCCCTCAACGCAGCCCCGCTAGGTCCCCCACGTTTGCATGTCAAGTGTTTCTATGAGTGCTTGTCCCGCTCTGATACCATAATGTCACGACCTTAGCTGGTTTTGCCTAAGGCGTGCGGCACCCTCGCGCGTCCGTCCGCAAAGGTCAGCCTCCCCGAAGCCTCCCATTGTCCCTTAGGACCAACAAAAAAGAGAACGGGTTAAAAAGAACGCCTCAATCGGGATCCACAAGCAAACATGTCCGAAAAACACTTCATAGACAATGCAAATTACAAACAGACTTTACAAGCTCTGAACAGTTGCACAACAAAGGGTAAAATGGTCCATTACAGACCGAAAAGCTCTCGCACGTATCCACATGACACAACCTTTATTTACAAGCCTAAAGAGGCCACCAACCCAACTAAAATGGGACTTATAAGCCTTCGGCCGCCCCTCTACCTGCTGTACAAGGCATGAACATGCCAAAAGACAACGGACAGACATAAGCATTACATCCAACATCTTGTTTAGAAGTTTGTCCGTTACAGAATGGCCCCAGCCGCTCAATCCGCTTGACAAACCCAATTGGAACCTGGCCCAGCCCATTTGATTCATGTTGGGCTTGCCTAGGCATGACCCGAGCCAATTCAAATTATTTTCTTTTATTACAGGTAAAAACAATAGAAATATTTCTCAATTAATCTATAACACAAAAATATAAACAATATTGAATACGGGCATCTTTAAACAGGACTAAACAATATTAAATCTGAACATTTATAAACAGGATTAAACAATATTAAATATGATCATTTATAAAAAATATTTACAATATTTTAAAGCAATATCCACAATAATCAAATTCAGAACATGAAGACATGAAAATCCATAAAAAAAGATTCAAATTTTTACATCATGCTCCAAGTCCAAACAATTAAACTAATGTTAGCAAACAATCTAAATTGACAGAAAAACAGGAAGTTTATAAAAATCTTCAAACAGGGTTTACTTACTCTTTTTAAATTTTAAACAATTAACTAAATCTAAAACATCCATCATACCCCTCTTGTTTATACGTTGAAAATATCAAAGTAATTAACATTAGAAATTCATGGATAATTAAAAATAATATCAATCAAATAATTTTTAATTAAATTAAAGAAAACGTAGGATAACCTACTTAGAGCCTAAGAGAACGCAATCCTTCGTCGAGATTGAATTCTTCCCCAACCGAGATGAATGAAAAAGGGAAGGAGTTCGCCGATATAAATAAGGGAATGAGGAGGCCTTTGAAAAAGGTGAGAGATTTTTATGTTTATTTTTGTTTTCATTTTAATTAAAAATAATTATAAAATGCTTTATTTGAGGCTACGAAAATAGGAAGCACTAATTAATCAAAATTCTTAATAAGGATAGATGATTTAGCCTTTAGGAAATAAGTAGCACTATTTTAGTTAAGGAACAAAGGATTAATTGAGGAGGTCACAGATTTATTTTTTATAATTTGTATAAAAGTGTCAGTGAGTAATGTTTGTTATTTATTTGGATGATTAGAGACTATGATGATTAAGAATTAAATAATTTTATTATGGCCCATTATTTAACATAATATAATTATTTTCTTTTTTTAATATATTTTGGATGCTTCCTAATTAGTTACTGGTCTAATTGCATGATGCCTTGGTTCTCCAGCTTTAGAAAGAAGTAACAGCTTTGGCACATGAGTAAGTGACTGCAACCAATGAACCAATAACCCGATACTTGATTTGATCAACATCGATAACTAAAAAGGCCTATTACAAAATTATGATCATAGTCAAGATAATGATTAACAATAATCACAGAAACAAGACCAGCAACAATATAAAGACAATTTGAATAAGAAAAGGTGGCACATGCATAAGTAGACAAAAGCATTCAATAAGCTGGCTATACATGGATGCAAATGTATACAGTAAGCAATTAAATCATTCAGACATGTTCTATACAATATAAGTCTGCATAAAGCCTTATAAGAGACATTCACATGATACACTCCCGTGATCAGCCACATGAAGCAATCAAATCATTCAGACATTCGTCTGTAAACAATATAGGTTTGCATAAAGCCTTATAAGAGACATTCACATGATAAACTCCCATGACCAGACACATGAATGACATTTCAGATTGCCATTCCTTACGAGAATACCCTAGTCTCTCTCTATTTCAGCTTCCTACGTTTTAACTGTTAGAGCCTATCCAATACAGTTTATCATGGCTTACTTAAATACTGAACATTGGGCCCAAAACCAAAAAACCATCAGGGTTACATTGTTTCTATATTATCTATATATTTCCCTGAGTAAATAGTGATCTACTCAGTTTTTGCTGTCAGTTACTAAATCACATCAATGAAATGAGAAAGAACTCACCATATTCAGTAATAGATAAGCTTTCATCCTTCTACTATTTCTCATGGCTAATCTTTGACATCCATCAATGAGTACTCAAGGGTCCTCCTTTAGAAGTACACCAAGAAACCTATACAAAATGTTATAATATGCCTTGTCTAAATTCTATTTTTCATACTCATCACCGTATCAATTCATCTTATTCTCCTCCTTTTTTTTCCTATTCCTTCACCAAAAAAACCAGAAAAATAGCAACACTGTACATGGGCCGGTCTGGGTCCAATATCCAAAATTAAATTCCTTGGTACCAACCTCTATAGTGATATATGCTTCAGCCAGGCCAACCTATTCGCATATGCTAAGTGGCGTTCCGTGTACAAACAACTTATATGTGTACCTTTGACGAGAAAATTAAGTGGATTTGCATAGATCTCATAAGCTAACAATCTGAACCCAGAAGTTATTGTTCCACATAAAACTCATACAAACAAAATTAGAAAACAGCACAATCAATTAATTCCACCACAAAAGATGTGAATCAGATCATACACAGGCTAAAACATACCAACGACTTTTTCCATTCAGTAACTGACGAAAGTAATACTACAACCAAGGCTTTCCATTAAGATCCGTATATTGGACACGTTATCAGACTGAAACCTAGTAAGCGTGAAAATATTCTAATATCGACAGCCTAGAAGAATGTTTCATTCCGTCTCTTGTGTATGGCCCCTTACACGCACGCGCGCACATAAAAGGGGGGGAAAAGAATGGAAAGACGAAAAGGTTTCTTGGAGGGATCAAGAAACAAAAACCAAGAAAGATGTACCGAATTAGATGTTGCAGAAACGGACCTGATTGATTTTGATCCGCGAGCACGAGCCAACCCTCTTTCGGATCACCACGAAGAGAAAACACGGGTTCGCACGAAGTGGGACGAGGAGCCGGGTACTTCGTTGCTCGACTCCGGGCCACCCGAGGCGGACGGGGAAAGGTGAACGGCGGCAGTGGCCGCGGCGGCGGCGACGAGGGAGAAGAATGGATGAGGTCGGGTGTCGAAGGAGAAGCGGAGGGAAACGGAGCGAAAGGAGAGAGGAGACGGATCAGAGGGAAAGGCTAGGGTTGAGGACGATCCGGCTCCAAAGTACACGGAAAATGAGCTCACTGGAGGAACAATACATGTACGACAGGATGAATGGCTTGTACACGCTCGAGGGTTTATAGAAACCTTTTTCTTCTACAGAGAATAAGTGGGAAGAATCTATGATGCTTTTACGGGCCCGCAGCACTTGGATTCCTATGTTCTTCGGGGCCGAGTCACACTTGAAACTTGTCATGGATGGCGTCGGACTCGTATTTGTGGCTTCCATCAAACCCTGATGTGTTTTCAACGGTGATTCGGCCAGCGACCGGGGTGGTGGGTACCACTGCTGGGGCCTGCGGATCTTAGTCACTCGCCAGATAATAAAAAAAAAAACAAAAAAGAAGTTGCCTGTAAAAACTGTCTATAATAATAATAATTATTATTTTTTTAGTTATAAAAAAACGGGGATGGCTTTTATCCGAAACAATGAAAAGGATTAGATCGAATGATAACTATGTTATATAATATATATTGATAAGTCGGATTTTCAATTGCCTCTCATGCAAAGAAGATTTAGATCCGATCGAATTCATTTTTACATGATAGATGTGTATGACGATGGACTTTGGCAAATGAAGTTAACGGCGGATTTGTGAAACATTGACAAGATTAAAATTGATTTATAAGAGTGTATTACTATTAACTTCAACTTAAATATTTTGATTGGATTAAACCAAACGAAGTTGATAGACCAATTAACCTATCGACAATTTGAGTGGCTCGAAATGTATGAGGAGATATGATTTTTAGGGAGTCTTGACGAGGCACATGAGAATTTTTTTAATATTATTTTGAAGAAATTATTAAATTGAGGTAGGTGTTAATATTAAGAATTATTAAATATAATCATTTAGTCATGAGATCCTATGTCAAATCATCGAGTTATGGAATGAAAATTGATGTTACCTTGTCTTTTTAGTTAACTAAATTACTCTATCAAAATCAAGTCATTATCTTTGTCAGAATCATGGCTTCGAATCATTATCTACATAATTATATTTATGTGACGTATCATTAGAATCTCTATATGTCAAAGCCTTATATCATATGCCTCTTATCATGGTTCGATACATAGAAAAATTTCAGATATGATATCTTATTCGATAGGCTACTGATTATATCACTTAATATATAAATATATATATTATTTTGTAACTGCAGATTGTTCGGTGGTTACTTTGAGATGGACAATAAATATGTCATTTTTTAACAATGTTTTGTAATCATACTCCTTTGTCTTAATTAATAGGATTTTTGGTATAGTGTTTCATGGTAGATTTGATCATATTGTCGGATATTTCATGAGTAAATTCGATCACATTATGTATGAGAATAATTTATGATCAAATTTAATTATTTTATTATAATACAATGCTTTATAATTGGATTCGATCGTGTTGTTATAATACGATGTATGACGTTTCATAGTTGGAATGAGTGTTCCTGTGATGCTTTATGATAGAATTCAACCATATTATCCTAGTAAGATAATCCCAAAATTTGATGATGGAACAATTAATGAATTTGATGAGTTATTATATTTTTGAGATAAGTGACACACAAAACATTTCAACTAAGGGAATTATTCATTGTCCTAAAATATCATCAAATGAGTCAAATGTTGAGTCAAAGTATCGATCATCAAGCTAAAAGATCATCAAGTAGAAAATTGATTGATGTATAAAAAAATGAGCATCATAGAGCATAGGATAATGTGCTGACAGATTCGATAACATGATCAAAAAATTTTATGAAGCATCGAAAGCTTCGATAATGTGTAAGATGAGTTATGGACGAGGACTAGTCTTGATTAACCATTAAAGGTGAGGCAATCATTAAACTAGGTTTATATCGAGTTAAACGTTAACCGTTTAAAGGTGAAACACATAGCTTCACCTTATGGTGATACTATACGAGTCACCCGACAATATTATTGATGCTTTGACAATATTATTCACAGTGGTATTACTTAGGGTGGTCGTGATATCATCAATGATAGTAGTAGTATTTTTGGTGTCAATGTTTTTGATCCAAAGAGAAATACCAGGGTTTGAGAGAATAATAGCTTAGACTTGTTGATTTAATGAACTAAAGCTATACTAAGTGAAGTATGAAATATTTTGATTATAGATTTAGGTAGCTATAGGGTCGAGCCAAAGAATCAAACATTATATAAAAAAAATTGAACGTCAAACTGAATGAATAATAAATTCTTAAAATTGATATACTCACATTATTTTCAAAAATTCAAATTCTATAGGTTTGGTCTTCAAGGTTGTGGGGACCATTTTGATAAATAAAAACTCAAAAATACATCTTAAGTTTTTTTTTAGACCAAACATTATCCACAAAACTAAAAATATTAATTCTTTAATTTTTTTTTATGCCTTTAAAAGATTTTCTATTTTAATAATTCTACAAGAATTTTAAATTAATTTTATTTAAAATATTCATAGAATAGTTGGATATTATTATAAAATAAAGACATGAATTATACCGTTTATTTTACTCTTTAAGATATTTTTATAATTTTTAGGGTAATTTAAATTTGCTTTATATTATTTCTGTATTTTATTATTCTTTTAGTTTGATTTACTTTTGCTGTCAAAAATGACCATTTAAAAGTTAAAGAGTTTATACAGAAAGTTATCAAAGATAAATACTTCTTTTTGGCAATAACCACGTCATTCCTTTATCCTGAGGACGTCTGTTTCTCTCCCAAGAGCGGAAGCACGCGGAGCGGCGGAGGAGCGTACCTGCAAACCGTGCTACAGTATCGGATCTGGAGCGTCTACCGCGGGGGCGATGGAGGAGAGCTCGTCGGCCGGCAGCGCCGATCGAGGCGGAGGCGATGCCGGAGATTCGCTGCGTAATGCGAGCCAGGGCAAATCCTGCAAGGGCTGCCTGTATTACTCCTCGCTCCTCAAATCGGACTCCAGAAACCCTTTATGCCTTGGCCTCACGAGGCCGCTCAAACATGGTTCGATTCCTTCTTCCTCCCCTCTTTCCTTACCTTGTTTGGATGTTTTGGGAATGATTTTGATCCGTTTTGTGATGCTTCACCCCGTTGGATACTGTTGGTAGGTTTGTCCGTTCCCTTGCTTAATCATTTAGATTGACGACGATAAGGGATTAATTTCATCGATTGAGCAAGAAAAATAGGTACAGTTTTGTAGATGTGCTATAAGGAAACGGGGATCAGAATGAGTGTTTCTACGTGATTCCTTAATTTTTAGTATCTGATCTTAAGATTTTTCTCTTGAAAATGTGGCAATCTGATGAGCTATTGACCATATATAGACCCAAACAATTGATCACAGTGTATCTGTTTGCTTTTTTTGTTTTTCATATAGATGGGTTGTCGGTATCTTGTTGTTTATATAATTAGTTTAGACAAACGACTGCTATATTTAATATAATTTTTAATAGAAATTTGCAACACGATGTTAAGTGACCAAGAATGCTTTGGATGCTGAAATCATCGGAGGCAGGCGGAGGTTATGACATGTACTTTCTTGGAAGATCTTAAAAATAAAATTGATAAGAAAACATTATGAAAATTATACAATTTTTATAGGACTAAAGTTATATGTTTGATTTTGTTAATTCAGATGCTTTCTTGCTGGTATTACATGCTAGCACTTCCTTTGATGCACACATCAACAAAATGTCAGGAGAGACAGAATTCCACCCCATTTTTCATTTTGAGTGAAATGATGAAAACATAATTTGTGCTTCTCACCTTGTAAATGATGACATACTGCCTTTTGTAAGAGCCTGTCTGTTTTAACCCTCTTTGGTGAACGTGGAACCGCTTTAGATTAACCTGCATCCGGGTAGGAGCTGAATAAACCTTCTTCGAAAGAATTACTTCATCATAAGTATATTTGTCATAACTTCTTCTCTATAGGCTCGAAAATGTTTTTTTTCCTCTCATTCTCTTGTTCTTGTGAACTTTTTATTCACAAGAGCAAAGTAATTGCGTCTTTTTGTCATAATGTGATTGAACAAAATTCAAAACAAAATTACTTTTTATTATCTGATTATGGGAACTTGTAACTTTTTGCATAGAAAATATGGGTGAGCTGATGGATTCTATGGTATTAGTGAGGAATCTAAAAGTTTCTTACAGAAAATGAGTATTCGTGTTGTTTATGAATATTCTTTTAATCTACACAACCAGTTCTTTTATTGCTGACTTTTCTAAGTAACTAATTTTCCAAAAGCTTCACCTTCATGACTCAATGTGTCTCCCTGGTTACCAGGATTGGAGGCAAAGATTCACCAATGCCTTATTTTCTTGTTTTCTCATGTTTATTCCTTACAGGATAAGTTGTATGTGCCTAAGAATTCTCCTTCTTTTTCAACTTTAAGTTGGTTTCCTTATGCCTTGCTAGATGTATTAACCTTATATTATGTTTTCCTACTTTTCTCACAGCCATAAGAACAAAAGCAACAAAAAAAAAGTTTTCAAATATCTGGTGTTGGATGCATCGATTGTTTCACACCATTGCAATCTACTAAGAGCATTCTAGGGACGTGATCCTTTTATTCTTCACACTTGTTATTGTCGTAGTTAATTTGTGCATTTTATGTGTGCATCTGAGCCAAATTAAAAACATGCTTGCTTGAGACATGACTGTTTCTTCGGGCCCTACATGCAATTTCAATGTGAAATTTAAAGTAAAAATGGTACATTTGGGAAATTTAAAGTAAAACTTCCAACAATTCACTTTAAAATTAGATTATTTGCCATAGATGTTTCTGCTATGAGAGTTGTAGGTATAACTTCAGCAACTAATTATTTTTTTCTGGGAAATCTAATTTAGGTAATTAACTTAAAATTTTGAGTACATTTTGTTGAATTTCACTATTTCTCACACTTGAAGTTGTTCAGTAGTTCCTAGCTCCATTGTGGGGGAATCTGAGATGGAAGCTGATAAAGAAGGTCGAAGCCTCTCGGACTTCAGATACGTTTGCGTTGGTTATTCAGTGTTCTTAAATGACAAAGAAAATACCACTGAAAATCAAGAGAATCAAGCAAAGTTGCCTTTTTGTGTGGGCCTTGAGGTCTTTTCGAACTTATATCATCGTGTTTGTTCTTGTTAAAGCTTTTATGAGACTCAATTTAGTTTTCTGTTTCTGATGCACCTTAGATGTTGATACAAGTACTTCTATGCATTCAATAAGATCAATGCAGAAAATCATCCATTTCAAGTTCTTTTATGCAATAAAGGAGTGATAGGGAAAGCCTGGAATTTGTTTGTGTTGACTGTCATTTGATTATGTGTTCTTGCTTTTTACTGCTTGCTGCATGTTTTGAGTAACACCTATACAACTATTGGAATCACTATTACAATCATTTCAGTGAATTGGATCCCAGTATGCTGCATATAATACTTTGCTGGTTAGGTTAAAATTAATTACATAAGCTGTTGTATTTGTGCACATGACTAAAGGGGAAGTGAACTGAGGAACCAATATAAGTGGTAATCTAGTAAATTATTTTATCTTGCTCGATTTTATGGAAAACATTTGTGCTAGATGGTTAATGTCTAGACGCTAGGTGGTTGTCTGGTGGTTGCCTAATGATTAAGGTTGTCCAATTACTGCTGCCATGTAAACAGCACCTGCCTCTGCAACTGTTGCCAAACCGGTAGAGGGGCACCATGACTGTAGTCATCTTATTTACCAACTCCTCTAGCGAAACAATAGCTGATTACATGGAAGATTGAGGAAAAAATGTATGTAGATAATATAACTTTACTAAAAAGTGGAAAAGAATTAAAAGTGCTGTCAGCTAAGAATATCACCATCTCCATTTATTCATTCAGTTTCCGTCATTGGAGCACCATTAGCCATCCACAGGGAGACATTGATGGTAGGTGGAACTCTTAGGGCATAGTTTAAGTGCCAAAATAATTAAGTGCAAGAAAAGAAGTCAAAACATCTTTTATGGTAATGGGTTGGTGAATGTTATCGGGTTAATGAATATTAAATCTCATTAAACTAATCATCACATTTTAATTTGTTTACAAGATTTAGGTTTCTATATTAAATGGGTCAGTCAGTTGTGGCCTAGTGAATTTGATACCATCTTGCTGCATTCATTAAAGGCAATGTGTATGGATGAACTAAAAGGTTTACAGGCTGTCTCAGTTTAGGCTGATTGATGCTTGGACTGTTTTCCTAAAAATGACTATCTTTTACCTTGATAAAACTAAACTAACTGTACTGTTACGAATTTCAATTTCTGCTTTCCCTCCTCCCTAAAATAATCTTTCTTTGGAATTGATCTTCTTCTCACTTACTTTACATGTTCTGACTTGGGTTACTCATTTTTGACAAATGTGAATGATATATGGCTGCAGTTAATTTATTGTCTGAAGAAAAATGGTAAAGGAATTTGTTAAGGCTGTTTATGTTTGATGAATAATTTGAAGAATAAATGCTTAAATAGAGAATTAGAGAACAGAAAAATATCTGAAAATCTTTTAATTGCAAACTTTGTCAAACAGATGTTCCATTCTAAACATGCAAATCAGACTTTACTTGTTGCAAATGAATTTTAGTATTGGAGGAGAATAAAAAAATAGAAAGATGTTGTGAAAACTTTTGCTCTGTAAATCCTTGACCAATATGATGCATATGTGAAAAATTATATACATAAGAAGACCCTTATACATTTCTCTTTTAGATTCTACCTATTTGAACATTTTGGATTACACTTTCTGACAGAAAATATTTTAAGTTTTTCAAAAGCAGAAACAAGAGCTTAGATCCACATATTCTGCACTGGTTGGATGTGCCTACGTATACGAGCAGTTGTTTCTGTTTGTGTGTTAAGTATAATTTTAGGCAAGGGCAACATGATAGAGGGCAGCCCTTGTTAACATTCTGTGACAAAGTGGTACCTCCCTCTCCTGTGCTCTATGTACACAAACTAGTCACCCTCTTTAGCCAGTCCTCACTTGATCTTGAACATTCTTCGTACCTCCAAGATGCTGAGTGGCTACAGCTGGGATAAGAGTCGTAGCTCTCATGTTATTCTAGTCGGCACTTGTTGGTGACTATGAGCTCCATATCCTTGAAATTTGACCAAATGTTCAAATATGTTCTGCATTGATGGAAACATGTGTTATCTATCATCTTTTCTGGATTTTCCATATTTGGTATATCTGCATGTTGTAGTATTTGTATCCTTCTCCATTGCAGGTGACTTCCACCTGCAAATTACTTTTTGAATGAAATGCCTGGTTGTTGATGTTCTAATGATACATTAAATTTTTTTGCAGCTGTTAGTGGATAGGAAAACATCAGCAGCTGAGCATGTGCCCACTCATGTGCACAATAAGGAAGGTAATATAATGCCCCCAAGTTGTTTCATATGACTAATCTTTTTTTTAATTGTCATTATTCACAGTTTAGCATTCACATATATGCAACTGTCGTAAATTCATGTAGGCAATCTGTTATTGCTTTATGATGCGCTAATAATGAGAATATCGAGCTTAGATTCTTTGTCAAGTCATTTGGATAAGGGAGATGTTAATTGTTTCTGATAGCTGAATGCTTTTACTGTAAACTATACAAGTAATAGAATTTTGGATGTTCTGCAATTCCTAGAAGCATCTGGGGATATACAAGAATTGATGACATAGTATTCATACTTCCCCAAAATCATCTTCTTATGTTGGTGATGAGCCTTGTTAAGTATGTGGGAGATCATTATACCATAATACACATCAATTTGCATTCACTAAGCAAAGCAGATTTTGTAAGCATTAAAGCATAAGGGAAAGATTGGATTTTTCATTATACTTTTTTCCGAGTTGAGCATTTTGGTGGTGAATGTTGTATTTTCCAGATCAGCTTGGTTGGGCATTTGACCATCAATTCACCAATCTGTACATTTGAGACCAATTTGGGGTTTGTTATGTCAGGGTAGATTTTGTAATTTTGTAAAGCCTTATAGAAATTAGACATTCAATAAGTTGAAGAATATTGCTGAGGGGAATATATGCAAGAGGATATTTTCGAGAAATGACATGATTGATGATCAGAATTTTCCTTCATTCCTTATGAATTCTATGGTTATAAATAATAACAAATTACATGAACTGTTGCAGGCCTTGATCTGCTGACGATTACAAGTAGAATGTAATGGAGAATGGCTAATTAGAGCTTTGCCAGGGTCTTTTACACTTTGACCATTGTTTCTCTAGATGAGACTTTCTGCCTTGATGCTGTTCGATGAAATATATCTATTATGGTTGGTTGTGCAACTTTTTTGTGTGGTAAAATATTTCATCTCTGAACCACGATCAACAGGGGTCCAAAAATTTACCGGTATACTAATGGAAGACAACTCTATGGCTTTTTTTCCTTCTAAGCAACACTTTTCTTGGAGGAACTGGGGTGTTTTTTACCGACACACAGCTTTTTTTTTCAGATAATATGGTTTGGAGTCTGTTCTTATGTCAATCTTCAAATGTTCCTAGCTTCTTTACTTTTGCATTTATGTGGTCTTTACCATTGTGTGGATATAACTTGATGCAGACAAAAAGACTGTTCTTTTTGGTACACTAGTTGACCAGTGTCTAAAGATGAAATTTGCTAAACTTCATTCATAGATCATCACACTTTGAAAATCATCATACATTCGAAGATCTACATTGAAGCATATCCTGCTTTTTTTTTTCAGCATGCCTGGTAAATATCTGTTATCAAATTTACCTGTTCAGCTTTTTCTGCAGTCACTATTAACAAACCTTCAAGACACCCTTGTTTATTCTCAACAAGTGCTTTCCCTAATCTTCCCTAATCTTGCTGTCTTGTAAATTGAGGTTAAAAAGTTCATGCCATTCTTTAATTTTATTCCAGAAATATAATCTTTTTTACTAGTTGCCTTTGCAATTTTGCAGTTCCTATTCATTCGCATAGGGAGGAAGCTAAAACGGTACATTTGCCCCAGAATAACTTCTTTAGCAAGTGTGTTCTTACCCTAATCATGTTATCTAATATTACCAGCTTGTCACATGAAATGATCATAAGCATCAAAGCTTATTCTGATGCAGGTTTTCCAGGAGCGCTGGGCTTGTGGCCTCAGGTGTAGTTAAAAACCTCATCAGAGTGGGTTACTCTATAAAGAATAATTTTGAAGATATACTGTATGATCGCAGGCGTCCCAAGTAAACTCGTATCTGATGCACCTTGTTGATCTCAATTCACAGTAACACAATAATGTTTGGCGTTATGTTCAGATTATTATTGTGTAAAATGATGACGATTACACCTGTGAGAGAGCTGGGGATCGACTGGCCAATGGTAGATTGCATCACCTTGTTAGCCATTTGCCAACAATGTCCGGCTACAACTTGTTGAATATTGACAGACTGTTAAAATAGAAACCATATTCTTAATAATTTTCACTTTGAGAATATGATGGATGTTTAGTTTGTTCGTCTGATTTTGTTAGAATTTTATATCAGATATGTGAGGGTGGAGGTGGATACAAATCAGATTTGGGTTGCATACAGAAATAAATTATTCAATAAATACGGGTTGCTACGTAGCTCGAGACATGAGCCAAAGGAAAAAGCCCAACATCATAGTTCTTATACCTAAAAAATTTATATATGGATTTTTATAGTTTTGAAAGTAAAATAAATAATCTCATTTATGTTATCAGCATATTAAATTTATATTTTTTATTTATAAAATCGTTAAAGCACGTGATACCTTACCTGTGCTCAGGATAGAAGTCAAATAGAAGATTGAAAATTTATATTTTTTATTTATAAAATCGTTAAAGCACGTGATACCTTACCTGTGCTCAGGATAGAAGTCAAATAGAAGAGTCAGTGAGTCTATTGATTTGAGTGATTCTTCCTCCTCCGATTTTGTTTTATATGAAAATTATTAATTCTCGTTCATAACCCTTCTAAGGAACTCATTAATTTTTTTAATATATATTCACTATCAACGAGTACGGAACCTCTACTATTACTATTGAATCATTATTTTAGGTATAAGATAAAATTTTGAATCCGTAAAAGATACTATTGAACTCTGCAACTGCGCAAGCACTTGCATCATATGCCAGAGGATATTAGTATTCATCACGGTAACGATTCAAAAGTTCGCGGCGGCTATAGGAATTTCCAAAGCTCTTTCGTCAGTGATTACATGTTCCATCCACTCGCCGATACTATATATATAACCAGGCAGCGAGCGTAAGGCAAGCACCGACAGAGAAGGCAAATAGCTGCTCTCTTCGACTAATTATCACCGGTGGACGCATGGCGATGTCTCCTGCGGAAGAACACCCTCAGAAGGCCTTCGGTTGGGCTGCTCGCGACACTACCGGTGTGCTCTCCCCTTTTAACTTCTCCAGAAGGTACGTTGTTGGTTCGTCTTCTCCTTTATGATCCTTCTTCATCACTGCTGAGGTGTTCTCGGAAAAGAGATCTAATCGATGCTTATAATTTGGTTCTTTGTTCTTCCTATTTCTCTTCAGAAGCACCGGACCAAAGGATGTCGGTATAAAGATCCTGTACTGCGGAGTGTGCCATTCGGACCTCCATTTCCTGAAGAATGAATGGGGCTTTTCTGTGTACCCTCTCGTTCCTGGGTAATCAAAACCTCCTTCCCAACTCCTTGGATCGAGTTGGCAATTGGAAGCAGCTCACGTCTGTTGACATCGCAGGCACGAGATCGTGGGAGTCGTCACACAGGTGGGCAGCAGCGTGCGAAAGTTCCGCGTAGGAGACACCGTCGCGGTCGGCTGCATGGTCGGCGGCTGCGACGAGTGCGACGACTGCATCAACAAGAGGGAGAGCTACTGCCGGAAATCCATTCTCACCTACAACGACATCTATCACGACGGCACTCGTACGTACGGAGGGTACTCCGACGAGACCGTGGTGGAGGAGCATTACGTTCTCGGCTTTCCCGACGGCCTGCCCATGGCGGCCGGGGCACCGCTCTTGTGCGCGGGAATCACCGTGTACAGTCCCATGAAGTACTTCGGGCTATCCCAGCCGGGGACGCACCTGGGCGTCGTCGGCCTCGGAGGCCTCGGCCATCTGGCCGTCAAGTTTGCCAAGGCCTTCGGCGTGAAGGTCACGGTCATCAGCACTTCGCCCGGCAAGCGGAAAGAAGCAGTGGAGGAGCTCGGTGCTGATGCTTTCATTGTAAGCCGCGATGAGGAGCAAATGAAGGTACACATAAACTTATTGCCTCTTCCATTTTGCTTCGCATAGTTCATACATACGAAACTAAGTTATCGATCAAATCAGTGCGATCAAGTTTTTGCGCTGTGAAACTCCAAACTTCCATTTTCTTATTTGGATCATCGCCTAATACTCTATGTAGGCCGCCATGGCGACCATGGATGGCATAATTGATACGGTCTCTGCTCAACACTCTCTCTTGCCTTTGTTGGATCTCTTGAAGCATCATGGCAAGCTAATTATGGTGGGAGCACCTCCAGAGCCACTTGACCTTCCGATTTTCCCTCTGCTTACAGGTAAGCGAAGTAGCATCTTCTACATTTGATCCATCTCTTTCGAACACCGGAAACTTGTCTAGATGATGAACTATCTCTATGATCTGTTAGATTGATGAGAGACGAATTTGACAGGTCGAAAGCTTGTGGCGGGCAGTGCCACAGGAGGGATAGAGGAGACGCAAGAAATGCTCTACTTCGCCTCCAAGCACAACATCACCGCAGATGTAGAGGTTATTCCAATGAAATCTATCAATGTGGCCATGGAGCGGCTCGCTAAGGGAGACGTCAAATATCGTTTTGTTATTGACATAGCAAACACTCTGCCAGCCTAAACTACATTTGTCGCGCTTTGATGCTGAAGAAGGAATACTTCACCGATTTTTATGGTTATTTTACGTAATCGATTTGTCGTGGAAGATGTTATATGAGTGTCATTGTTCAGGTAATTTCTGTGTAATAAATATATTGGTACTTTTTATTGTGCCCGTAGAAGAAATATATCATTTGATGTTTGCTACTTATATACAAACACCATTCTCTATGATAATTTATTGTGTCGTGAGGTACCTGTGGGTTTTGTAGTTGTTTATCGATGATATCTAAATCCAAAACTTATAATTAATGGTTGATGAGGCTTTCTTTGTTTCTTTCTTTCTTTTCTATTAAATATTATTTCATTGTTTACCTAAAAGGATTAGTTGATCATTTTGGAGATGACGCTGATGAGTTTCAAGTATTTGGAATCATTGAGATTTGATGTCGTAAGTTTTTATTATTTGGAATCATTGAGATTTGACGATGATGATGTCATAAGTTGATTTTTTGACATCATTAATATTTGTAAAAATCTATATGTTTAGTTAAGTTCATAATACTAAAATATTTATTTATAATTTTTATTAAGGTATTGTAAAGTCTTTCTCTATCTCTCATCGTAGGGCTAATTATAGATTATCCTATATAATTAACTATATTTAATATTTCGATTCTTATACTTTCATAAATTAAATTGAGATTTCTATACTTACAAAAGTGAAATATTAAGATCTGAGAGAGATTTTATTAAAGTAACGAGGTTAAATATTTCACTTTCATAAATATAAAGATTTTAATATATTTTTTTAAAATATATAAATTAGATATTAAAGATAACTAATTATAAGATAGTTAAAATTATTTTAAAAATTAGCTATTAGTAATATCAGCCCCTTTTTTAAAAATATTTTTTGGAATTATAAAACTTTCATGAGAATTATAAATATAATACAAGTAGCGAGCGTTATGGATTTCTAGGTGACATGTGATCCGTTGATTTCGATCGCACGGCCGACATGAGGCTGATCCTTCTCGCCGACCGAACCGTGGGTTCGAACGCTTTTTTTGGTTGCTCGAATGGAGACGACGGTGAAGAACAAAGACCGCTCGAGGGTTTCCTCTTCTTCCTTTTCCTTTTGTGTGCCTGGTTTTGCCTCACTCGCCATTATGAAACACTAGCCTTTCGATGCTTTTCCGACGGAAGATTCGATCTCTCCGCCGAATTCCTTGTCCGTGTTTCGCTGGTAAACACCCGCTCTCGTCTGTGGCGGCTGCGGACGCGGCGGAGGAGCTCGTCTCGGATTCTGGGGTTTGGGACACTAAGAGTTGCTCGAGAGAAATCCTAGCCCTGTCGAATCTAGAGCTCGGGCTCTATCTTTCTTGTCGCTCTAATAGCAACGTTGTGGCTGAAAAAGGAGTTTTGAAGCAGAAGGAAATGGTCTCGTGCCCTCGGTGGTCTGAGCAGGACCCGAGGCTGGCGAGATTGGAGGTTTGCCATGCTTTGGCCAAAGAGGGGAGGTTGAGGCAGATGAGGAAGATACTGCGGCAGATGCTGGGTGATGAAGGTTTTCCCTGTTTTCCTCTTCTGGTTTGTTTTTTGTTTCCTTTTCTTAGTCAAAAATAGAAATTTTTCTCTGCTAAAAATTTATATATTTCTTCAAGGGCTCATTGAGTTTGATTTGCAATTGGTTACTTTGATATCTAACCTTTATGTATATAATTTTTCTCTAATGTTTGCTTGGTTGATCGCATTCTTACCGGTATTGTGAACACACAAAGATCGTCGACCGATGAGTTGACCCGGTTGATGTGGAGAGTAGACCTTGCTGAAAGGACGAAGGAATAAAAAATAAAAATCTCATATTTCTCAAAAAGGTGTTCGTCGTCATACGAATATTGATGTACAAAAACCCGCAAAACTGAAAATCACGTGTGAGATAGTTATGTTACATATGGAAATCATATATCATTAAATTTCTGTAGATCTATGTGAGAGGATGAAGGAGATCAAGTGTTCTCCTTTCTAATGGTGATCCACACGGCAAGGGCTACGAAGACGTTCCTCGAATCGCTACCAAAATCTCCATATCTGTTGATTGAGAAGAAGAGGAGAGGAGAATAGGACGTGACAACCAAAAATCTTAGCTTATGACCCTTTGGTTCCCTCCTATTTATAGAGGTCCCCTGTCAACTTAACCCTAATGGATCCTGCCATGTGGATATTAGATCTCTATCCAATTACCCAAGCCTCTTAGATTAGTGAGTCTCTACCTAATAATCTTTTATTAGTTCTTAATGAATCTCATCTATATGATTCAATAATTCAGGGGCTTAATGGATATCCAATAAGATAGGGGCTCCGGCGGATATCTTATATCTGAACCTATACTCGTCGTAACACCTATCATATGTGTGTGACCCTCTAGGCTCAATATCTTGCTGACCTTGAGTCGTACCTGTCAGAACTTCTTCTAGGTCAACGAATTATTATCTCCATAATAATTCACTCGACACATCGACTGTGGATGTACTAGACTACTATGCCGCAGTTCCCAGACGATATAGGAGAATCCAATCCTTTAGACCTATCTGTCCTCAGTTACCATGTACTTATAGTCCCTCATCCATCTAATATCCTAGAGGTCGTATAACGGGCATAGTGTTGTCAAGCCCATACGATTTCTTCTCGAATCTTGTTCTAATCGGATTCTCTTGGAGAACTCTTTATCTCTCAATTCGAATGACCTTAGCCAAGGATTTGTTTGAGCAAAAACGCATGAGATATTTCTCTCATGATATCGAGATCGGATGATCCTCTATCAACACTCAATAGCCCTTGTAAGGTTTTGCCACTCTCGATGATCGGCTGTGCTAGATCTGGAACTTCCAAACATAAGTTCGGTATCAAAGAGTGGAGTACTCATACAGGATATCCTTGGTGTCTCAAGTCTAAGGACCAGGTACACTATTGGGACGATGGAATCGTTATCTGACAATGAGTTATCATCAACCATTCAGTATTCCATGAGCGAATCAATCAGTTAACTCATTTTTCAATGGGCACATGCAGTGTAGCCCTAGTGTCCCCACAAGAGCAGCTATGAGACTAGCTGTCTCCATCATATGGATAGGTATATAACACATTAGTCTATCTAGTTATCTCGATGTTCATCTCGAGTACCCTATGACCAGAATTATTTAAGTTGTGTTTAGAGGTGAATCAGTCTCATTATTGTGATCTCATCACGATCCGATTCTCATTGCACAGATCCATTAACATCACAATATATATATATATATATATATATATATATATATATATATATATATATATATATATATATATATATACATACATATATATAAAGTGAGAAAATATCATAATAATAATAAGCAAAAAAACTGTGTGTCATGTCACACGTGTCATCACTTACGTGATTGGCTTGTAGGGCACCTATGACTAGCAATCTCTCACTTGACCTAAAGTTAATCACTTATGTGTCTGATCCCCATCAGACACCTGTGACGCTCAGAGACAATTTGAGACAACGACTTTGTCAGTGGATCTGCGATGTTATCTTCGGATGAAACTCTTTCCACTACTACATCTCGTTGGGCCACGATCTCTCTAATAAGCTGAAACCTCCTCATAATACTTCTGATGAGACCCGGGTTCTTTTATTTGAGTAATCACCCCGTAATTATCGCATTACAAGGGAATCAACTCCTCGTTGCTTGGCATGACTCCCAAATCTGTGATGAACTTCTTAATCCAAACTCCCTCCTTTACTGCCTCTGTCGCAGTAATGTATTCTGCCTCTATGGTCGAGTCAGCAGTAGTATCTTGTTTAGAACTCTTCCAGCATACTGTTCCTCCATTCAGGGTGAACACATACCTTGAATTAGACTTGCTATCATCGACATCAGACTAGAAGCTCGAGTCTGTGTAGCCCTCAACCCTGAGGCTACTTCCTCCATATACCAGTAAAAGATCTTTAGTTCTTCTTAAGTACTTAAGGATACACTTTACTGTTTTTCAGTGCTCCAAGCTTGGATTCGCCTAATACCTGCTCATGACACTCAAAGCATGCGTTATACCAGGCCTGGTACATAGCATAACATACATGATAGACCCTATTGCCGAGGCATAGGGTATTCTATTTATGTCTACCCTTTCTTCAGGAGTTTCTGGAGACATACTCCTAGAAAGCGATATCCTCTGTCTCATCGGTATGAGACCTTTCTTTGAATTTTTTATGCCAAACCTTTTGACAATGGTGTTTATGTACCTGGACTGGGACAAGCCAAGCATCTTCTTGGATTTATTTCTATAGATCCGAATCCCCAATATGTATGATGCTTCTCCTAAGTCCTTCATAGAGAAGTGTCTAGATAGCCAAGCTTTTATCATGGAGAGCATTCCTATATCATTCCCAATTATTAGGATGTCATCCACATATAACACCAAGAAGGTGATAGCGCTCTGACTTAATTTCTTGTACACACAAGGCTCATCTTTGTTCTTAACGAAGTCATAAGATCTGGTCGTCTTATCAAATCTTATGTTCCAACATTGGGAAGTTTGCTTTAGTCCATAGATAGACCTAAGTAACCTTCACACCTTATCTGGACTTTCTTTGGACACGAATCCTTTAGGCTGTATCATATATACCTCCTCGAGGATGTCGTTGAGGAATGCGGTTTTTACATCCATCTATCAGATCTTATAATCATAGTGTGCTGCAATAGCCAATAGAATTCGGATGGATTTTAGCATGTCTACAGGTGAGAAGGTTTCGTCATAGTCAACACCTTGCCTTTGACGATACCCCTTGACCAATAGCCTTTCTTTATAGGTCTCTACCTTTTTATCTACTCCGGTCTTCTTCTTGAAGATCCATTTGCAACCAATGGGTACAATACCTTCGGATGCATCAATAAGGTTCTAAACATTGTTGGAGTACATTGAATCCATCTCAAAATTCATGACCTCTTGCCACTTCCCGGAGTCTATTATCATAATAGCCTCCTCGTAGGTCTGAGGATCAATATCCTCATCTCTAATATGTCTCATATATCTCTCAAGAGGATAGGATACTCTGTCGGACCTACGTAAAGTCGGAACCTGTGTGCTAGGTACCTGAACAGACCCGGGCTGTGGAATGGTGCTTGAGCTAGATTCTCTACCCTTGCTCAACTCTATCATGCTCCCACTGTCTCTGTCAAGAATGTGTTCCTTTTCAAGGAACACTGCTCTCTTAACTACAAAGATCTTTTAGTCCTCTCGGTGAAATAAATAATACCCACAAGTTTCCTTGGGGTATCTCACGAACTTGCACTGCTCCATCTTGGATTTCAACTTGTCGGGGTTGTCTCTCTTAACGTGGGCAGGGCAGCCCCAAATCTTAACAACCTTAAGATCGGGCTTATTCCCTTTCCATATCTCATATGGTATAGACACTATCGACTTAGTTGGAATTCTGTTCAGAAGGTAAGTTGCGGACTCTAGGGCGTATCCCTAAAATGAGACGGGTAGCTCAACGAAACTCATCATGGACCACACCATATCGAATAGCCTGTGATTCCTCATTTCAGATACACCATTGAGCTGAGGTGTATAAGGAGATGCTCATTGAGATAGAATCTCATGGTCCTTGAGGAACTAGGTGAACTCTATACTGAAGCACTCACCTCCTCGATCTGATTGAAGAGTCTTGATACTCTTTCCAGTCTGGTTCTCCACTTCATTCTTATACTCTCGGAATTTCTCGAAGGCTTTGGAATTGTACTTCATCAAGTACACATGTCCGTACTTAAAGAAATCGTCAGTGAAAGTAATGAAGTAGGAGTAACCACCTATGACATGAGTTGATATGGGACCACATATATCACTATGTAAGAGTTCCAGCAACTGAGTAGCTCTCTCTCCAATTCCACTAAATGGAGAGTTGGTCAGTTTTCCACGAAGGCAAGGCTTGCAAGTTGCATATGAGTCAAAGTCGAATGGATCTAGGTATCCATCCTTTAGCAACTTTTAAATCCTTCCCTCATGGATGTGACCTAGTCGGGGTAGGCGACGTGGCCTCTTGCTGGCGGCCGTAGGGAGTTGGTGATCCTTGAACTTTTGCTTAGGTGTTGCTTACGTGGCGGGGGGAGCTAGGGAGTGCTAGGATTATCCCTATCATTCGTCCCCTCGGAAAGGCGTTCTTCGAAGCGTCGAATGGTCTCGAAGGACATTGCTTTTCATGCATTCTTGCATGGTGGTGTGATCGCTGTTTAGCTTTGGGTTTATTGTCGGCACCGCGTTGGTTGGTGCGAGGCTTGTTTGGGGCGAGCTATGCTTTCTTGCTAGGGTGATATTTGTTTTAGATGGGTGTTGACCTAAGTGACCTCTCTCTTTTTTCTTCCCTCTCTATATTCGTTCTCCCCGTTCCGCAAGGGAGTTCATTTTCTCTCATTTTTTGACCTCCCCCTTCTACTTCTGGAGGTTTCCTTCTACATTTTTGCCTACTCCTTCTGCACAAGAGGTTGGGTATTCTTTTGGGCTTGCCCCTTCTTCTGCTTATGGGGGTAGGTACTCCATCGCTTGGACGGGAGTGTAGGTCCCAGTAGCGGGTGTTGGCTCGACCACGTGAGCGGGAGGATCGATATCAGTTTGCCGTAGCGGCTTCTGTTGTAGCGGGCCTTAATTCAATCATCGTAACAGGAGTGTTGGTATTAGTCCGTCGTAGCGGGTCTTGATTCGACCGTCGTGGTGAGATTATCGGTATCAGTTCGCCGTAGCGGGTCTTGATTTGATCGTCGTAGTGAGAGTATCGGTATTAGTCCGCTGTAGCAAGTCTTGATTTGACCACCAGGGGCGGGAGAGTGGATCCGCCTTAGTGGCTTCTGCTATAGCGGATCTTGATTTGACCGTCGGGAGCGGGAGAGTGGATCTGCTTTAGCGGCTTTTGTTGTAGCGGGTCTTGATTCGACCGCCGGGGCCAAGAGAGTGAATCCGCCTTAGCGGCTTTTGTTATAGTGGGTCTTGATTCGATCATCGACGGCAGGAGAGTAGATCCGTCTTAACGGCTTCTATCATAGCGGGTCTTGATTCCACTGTCGTGGGCAGGAGAGAGGATTCGCCTTAGCGGGTTTTGATTCGAGAGAGTGGATACGCCTTAGCGGCTTTTGCCGTAGCGGGTCTTGATTCGACCGACGTGGGCGGGAGAGTGGATCCGCCATAGCGGCTTCCGCTGTAGTGGGTCTTGATTCAACCGCTGTGGGCGGGAGAGAAGATCCACCAACGACTTTCGTTATAACGGGTCTTGATTCAACCGCTGTGGGCGGGAGAGAGGATCCACCATCGGCTTTCATTGTAGCGGGTCTTGATTCGACCGACGGGGGCGGGATAGTGAATTTGCCTTAGCGACTTCCATCGTAGCGGGTCTTGATTCGATCGTCGTGGGCGGGAGAGTGGATCCGCCTTAGTGGGTCTTGATTCGACCGCCGTGGGCGAGAGAGTGGATCCGCCTTAGGTAAATGCTGTGGTGGGCTGCATCATTCATGTCGTATCATTTTGCCATTAGCGAGGTGCCGGATGGTGAAGCGCCATTTTGGGATTTCTGCCGTTTGCTATCTTTAATTATCGTGGGGATCCTTTGTTAGCCTGATGTTTGATCCGTTTAAGGATTTAAGCGGCCCTTTTTGGCTTCTATAGGTCTTTCTATCGCGCTGAGGGGGGGCGCGATTTCCATTGCAAGCATTCTTGAGCGATGGTGTAGGATCTCACGTTGTCCCAAATGGGTGCGTGCAAATGTCAACTGCGGAAGGCAATCCGTCTTCGGCTCCCTTTGGTCTGGTTGGGACCTTTATATAGCGCCCTTATCTTTCTTCCTTCTCATCGACTGAGCATACTTTTTGCTTGAGGCCGCTGTCGACTGCCAAGTTCCCTTAGCGTGTGCTAAGATGTCTTTTTTTTCTGCTTCTCCTTCTCGCTCTCGCCCCTCGTGTCGTAGGGGTACCGAGGCCTCGGCTTCCTCCCAAAGGGTGGTACAAGTCGATTCCTCATCTTCTACGGGTGTGTGCCTCCTCTGACCTCAAGGGTTTTGCGGGAGTTGGGTTCGATAGAGGATGTCTATGATTACGTATCCGTCATGACCACCCCTCAGCTAGAGCAGCTACGTCGCCATTTCGTTATCCCGACAGAGATTACTCTATCAGTCCCCGAGGTCGGGGATCGCTCGTTCCATCCAACCCCTAGGGTTTTTGCCTTACGGTCGATGCCCTTAAGGCAGGGCTGCACCTCCCCTTCCATCTTGTGATTGTCTCCTATCTGGAATAGTAGCGGATTTTGCGCTCTCAGATGGCGCCCAACTCATGGGGCTACATGGTGATCTTCAGTGACGCATGTAATGGTGCGGGGGTGGCACCGTCTTGTGACCTCTTTCGCTTGTGCTTCCGCTTGAGCCGGGGGTCGAGCAACCATTACTTGTCCCCTCGTCAGGGCTTCAAGACAAGCGGGGTTGGCTCTGACAACAAGGGGTGGAGGGCGAGGTTCTTCGTTGTTTGTAGCGGTCGGCTGGGGCTTTCCTGTGGCATGGATGTTGCAAGGCATTGATAACACACTCTCCTCCCTGCCAGCGAGGGAGGCTGAGACTGTCCTGCAGATAAGAAGGCTCCTCTCCTTTAGCGCCATGAGGTGGGTGGAGGAGGCTTGTTTGGTGGACGCCACTCACAGCCTCATGTCGTGAGGTACGATTGACTTTCTCTGCTTGGTCATCGTTTGTTTCTGGCTCTTATCCGGTGTGTTCTCATTTTAGCAGGCATGGATCTCTGAGGGTTGATGAAGCGTCATTTTTCTGCTACCCTCCCTGGGCCCGGCAAGTGGCTTCCACTACCACTGGGCCCGTCCTATGGGTCTTTTATCCAAGCTTTCGGGGACCTTGAGGGCGATCCTAGACGCCCTGATGAGGGAGCAGGAGATCCTGGTGAGGATTTCGGCTTCGTTGGGCTCCTCTAGCGGGTCTGACCCAACGCCATTGAGCCACCGGAAGAGGCGCCCGGGGGCCCTCTTTGAATCTCCAAGAGTGCTACCTGGGGGACCCGGGTCTGTTTTGGGGCCTACTACTACCCCATAATCTTCTATGAGGTCGCCTTAAAATTTTCATCGAGACCCTCTACGGGAAGGTCAGGCGGATCTCCCCTGGGCCTCGTTGTTGCATCTTCTTCGAGGCCTCTTCTTGATCTTGCCCTTGGATCATGTTTTTAGATCGCCTCAAGAGCAGTCGGTGGGCCCAGATAGCGAGGACGTCATCGCAAAGAGGTCTCTTGTGGCTAACTCCAACTTCCGGAAGGCACTAAGGTAAAGCACGTCAGCGGAGCTGCGGGTGTTAATCATCACCCTTTTGACAACGGTGTTTGCCATCTGGACAGAGATTACTAGAGCATTATCGTTGATGGGGTCCAAGTGGCACGTGGCTTCTCCAAAGATGATCTTAGGCCCTTCTTTGATACTCGAAGGTTTTTTTGAGGAGGCCCGTGCGTAGGCTTTTCGTCTTGAGGAGCTTTAGCCCCCGGAAGCGTTCCTCCCGAAGATGACGTCATTCTGCTTTCCCACGGGTCCTCGGGGGCAGGACGAACGCTCCAAGGGCTGTCCCAGGTGCCTTCCCATGTGATCCTTCCTGATGAGTTCCTCGATTTGGTATCTCAGATCCCTGCACTCTTCTGTGTCATGTTCGTAGTCCCAGTGGAAACGACAGTACTTGGATATGTCTTTATGCTTCGTAGACCCTCTCATGGGTTTGGGCTCCTTCAGGAGGCCCTTCTCCTTTATTTGGAGAAAAATCTCCGTCCTTGTTATGTCGTGAGGAATAACCCTGTTCTCTCCCGCTGATCGTCTGTTCGAGAACATCTTCTTTGGGGCGACTCCGAGGCCGGGATCCGAGGTTCATGGCGCGCCCGCCTGTTGGCCTCTTCTTGGCGTCTTGAGACCATGGCTTCGACTGATGTGTGCTAATTGGCCCTCTGGAGTATCTTTGGGACGGTTGTGGGAGGTCTCTCGACCAACGACCAAAAAAAGCGGGCAAGCCTCAGGCCCATCATGAAGGCCTAGATTATTAGTGAGGGATGGACATTCTGAGTCCCTCGGATCTCGCCGGCGAACTAGGTGACGAAGCCGGACAAGGGCTCGTCTTCCCTTTGCCTCAGTCCAAGTAGGACAATGGCCGAGTGCTTTGGTCGCACGTTGGCAAGGAATTAGAGCTCGAACTCTTTGGCGAGCTACGAAAAAGAGAAAATTACCATTCCTAGGCGGACCCCCTCAGCATCGTCGGGAATGCTCGGCACATTAGAGCGTCCGAAGTGCCGAACATAGACATCTTGGCATGGAACGTGGCGGTGTGTTCTATGGGGTCGGAGTCGCCATTGATGGTTTCTAGACTGGGGAGGCGGAAGTTGGCTGGGACGGGATCCTCCTGGATGCTTTGAACGAAGGGGGAAACATGGGGTGTATCAGGTTCCCCATGAGGGTGCCAGAATTATCGCTGAACCTCTAGCCTCCGGTTCATGGCTTGGAGTTGTGCCTTCATTGAGTGTTCCCAGGAATCAGCGGATTAGGCCTCAAACTCTATCAGGGTTTTTGTACAGCTTGGCGGAGTGTTACACTCCGCCGTTGGAGGGTGCGGTGCAGCGCCACTCGTACCTCCCTGGCCGAGGAGGTTCTTGGAAGGTTGGGCGTGGACTCTCCAGTTGAACTTCAGGTGCAAGATGTGCAGTCGACAGCTGGAGGGCGGGCCGTTGCACCAGAATCGCTAGCTGCGTCAACTGGGGGAGGAGTGGGGTGATAGCTTGTATCATGTTGGTGAGGGTCTGGACCCGCTGAGCGAGGCCTAGGAACGCTTCTGATGGGGCGAGCAGGGAGCCCGTTCCTAGCCCTGGGGGGAAGTCCTCGGTCGTTGAGTAGGCGCTAGTAGGGCCCTAGTGTCTGGGCCGAGGTAGAGGCATCGTTCTATTCGAAAGGAGACATGTGCCCTCTCTCCTCAAAGGGGTTAGGGGTCATGGGTAGCGCTTTCTTGCTGGAGCGCTCATTGGGAGGAGTGGTAGAAGGATGTTCCTGCGACATTCGACCCTTCCTCTAACACTAAAATGTTAACACACAGAGATTGTCAATTGGTGAGTCGGCCGGTTGGTTCATTGTCAAAAGTGTGGGTCTCTTCTGATGACTCCTCTTGGCTGACGTGGAGAGCAAGCATTACGGGAAGGACGAAGGAATCTGTAGGGAGAGACGGTTCACCGGGAGCCGCTTAGTCTTCGAGCAGTGAAGTTTGGTTTGGGAGTTGAGCGGTCCCCTATGCTGGGTAGCCTCATAACTGTGCCTCCGGGCTGTGCCGACGACCCTGCACAACAAGCTTGCGCTGGGGGTGTCTCGACTCGACCCCTTCGATGCTTAAGTCAGGAAAACGGAGAGGGAGGAAGACAACAGTATCAACAGTGTAAACGAGAGAGTAAAGAGTCTCTTTTGCCTGCTTGGCTCGGGGCTTGGCTTTTATACATGGGTGCTGACGGAGCGGACGGATCTCCGTTGAGGCCCCCCTTACCTTGCGTGGCAGAGGCATTTAATACGGGCGGCTCGCCGGCGTGTGCCCCTAGGAATGGTGCTTGGGGACTATCGGGGTGAGGCTTCCAGTTTGTCTTCCTTGCTTCTTTGGGTCAAGCAGGGTGTGGTCCCTTCATCCTCCGTCCGGAAGGGAAGGCTAGTAAAGCCGGGCCATGCCGTCGACCATTAATGCGGAGTTAGGTTCTCTTTCCCAGTTGCGGGATTGGTGAGTATGGGTCTCGCGAGCCCATTTTAGGAAGCCGGGGCAGGCAACGTGATCTCTTGCTAGCGGTCGTAGGGAGTAGGTGATTCCCAGGCTTTTGCTTAGGTGTTGCTTATGTGGCAAGGGAAGCTGGGAAGTGCCAAGATTATCCCTATCATTGCATTATATCAATATGAAGATCATTCTTTAGTACTAATTTTAGATTGTGCACACCATTTATGATCCAAATAGCTTATCCTCCCACCAATGAACATGGTTAAATACAATGAAATAAGAAAAAAATAAACTTGTTACTGCTTAAGATTCGTGAACTTTTTGTATCCTACACCGTTTTTCTTCCTGGTTCATGGTGTCTGGCATCCCACCATTGATACAATTCTTATTTTCCATAACATTTTGCATGGTACTTTGTTCTGACAGTCTTGCAGCTTAAGTTGCTGTTCTAATCTTTAGTGAACGTGGCTTGTCACCGAATAACTTGATTATATGCATATTGTTTTCCTAGGGACATCATCATCGTTACTCTGTGAGCTTCTGTGTACTAATTTCAAGGACTGGGATTCCAACAGCATTGTTTGGGACATGCTAGCGAACGTGTATGCTAGATTGGAAATGATCCATGATGCGCTTTTTGTTCTAAGCAAGATGGCTGCCCTTGACATGCAAGCTTCAATATCTACTTATGACCGTTTGTTGTTCAACTTAAGGCATACAGAGATCGCTTGGGATCTTTATGAAGAAATCAAATCCAGTGGGGTTTCTTATAGTGAATACACATTTAAGATCCTCATTGATGGTCTCTGCAAGCAAGGAAGATTACAACATGCGATTTCCTTCTTCCAAACGGAAAGAGGAAATAAAGAATTTAACCGTTGCATAGTTACCTTCAATTCCCTCATGGCTGGAGTATGTAATGCAGGGTTTGTAGAGATTGCAAGGTCACTCCTTTCTCTTTCTTTCAAGTATGGGTTTCTACCCAACAAACACAGTTACACTACTCTCATTCATGGGTTATGTCTAGCAGGCTATGTGGATGAAGCCTTGGAACTCTCTGAGTACATGCAGACGGATGGAATAGAGCTTGATGTGGTTATTTATAATATTCTGATAAATGGGTATCGCCTACTTGGCTTGATGAGCGAGATTTGGAAGCTCATAAGGATGATGATTCAACATGGGCTGCAACCAGATTTAGTTACATATACTATACTGATAACCGGGCTTTGTGAAGGAGGTAATGTTGATGAAGGATTGAAGATGAGGAAAGAGATGCTTTCTAGGGGGTTCAAGCTGAATATTGTCACTTACAGTGTTCTCGTCAATGCCCTTTGCAGAAAAGGACACATCAATGAAGTCGAAGGATTGCTTGGAGAGATGAAGGAAATTGGCCTAGATATGGATCTAGTAGCATATTCCATCCTCATAAATGGGTATTGTAAGTTAGGAGAAATCGAGAAGGCACTTCAAGTATGCCAAATTATGTGCTCCAAGAGAATAATGGCTAATTCATTTGTTCATGGGGGAATTCTTTCTAGTTTGTGCAAGAATGGATCGGTGCCCGAAGCAAATTGGTATTTGGAGAACCTAGCTGCTACTGGTCAAACGTTGAACATTATTTTGTACAATATAGTGATTGATGGCTATGCTAAAATAGGTGATGTTGAAGGAGCTGTCACATTATATGAACAGATAATCAGGTCAAACATAACACCTAGTGTTGTGACTTATAATTCCTTGATTTATGGCTTTTGTAAAATTGGAGAATTAAATATAGCGAAGAGTTTCTTGAGGAAAATTGAGCTTCATGAATTAGTTCCCACAGTGGTAACCTACACCATTCTTATTAATGGATTTTGTGGAGCTGGGGATACTGATTCAATTCTAGAACTCCTCGATGAAATGATTGGGAAATCAATCATGCCGAACAGAATAACTTATAGTGTAATTATAAAGGCTCTTTGTAAGCAAGGCAGAGTACAAGAGGCTATTGACATTCTGAAAAATATGGAGATAATGGGTATAGGTGCTGATGAGATTACCTATAATACGCTTATTCAGGGATTTCATGAACTGAGAAATGTGAACATGGCTTTCTATCTACATGATAAAATGTTGCAACATTCTCTCATGCCTACTCCTATTACTTACAATCTTCTCATTAATGCCCTTTGTTTGAATGGTGAAGTTGATAGAGCAGAAAGGTTTCTACTCTCTCTTTTCGAAAGAGGTGTTAGGCTGAGGAAATTTGCTTACACAACAATTATAAAAGCACAATGTGCAAAGGCAATGCCAGATAGAGCCATTATACTTTTTGATAAAATGTTAGAATCTGGTTATGAGGTTTCAATCAAAGATTTTAGTGCAATAATCAATCGATTATGCAAAAGGCATTTTGTAAACGAAGCAAAAATATTCTTTAAATTGATGTTATATATTGGCATACTTCCTGACCAGGAGCTTTGTCTTGTGATTTGTAGTGCCATTCACAAACAAAATGATCATAAGTCATTGGCTGCTTTCCAAGCTATGGTTGTCAAAAGCTGTCTTATTGCCCTGGGTATCTATGAATGAGTTACCTCTGTGATAAAGCATACATGTCACATGAAAATCGTCTTCTTATCTCCTCAAACCACTTATGGATTCCAATAGTTGGAAGCTGCTAATTCCTTGGAGTCACACTTGTTGAAGTTCAGAAGGTGCTATGCAATGAGGTACTTATCGGTTATAGTTTGCCTGGGTTATTATAGTTCAATTTGCCACAAATCAATTTAATCTCTCAAATCTAATTTTGTCAAGTAGTTTGTTTGAATAGTGAGTTTCTTGTAAGAGTATCTTTTTATTGAAATAGTAAAAAAGATCTCCCCCAATTCAAGTCTTTTAGTCATATAATGATCTTTAAAATGTCATTTTAATTAAGGCTGTGATTTCACTTATTTTGTTGAATCCGACTTATTGTCAAATTGGTATTGTCAACGAATTCAAGCGATGGAAGTGTCAAGTTTTATTGAGCACCACCTTTGAGGAAAGAACCTCCAGTAGAAGAGTAGGGAAGAGGAGTAATGAGAGATAGAAGAGAGAATAGAGACATGTGTTTTTGGATTATCTCGAGTCTGAACTTGTTTATGCAAGCCAGAAATCAAGAAACGTGAAATTGAACTAAGATATTACTTGCAAATTTTGTTGGCTTAGTGCCATAACCTGCCAACCACCCCTATGGTGCTTTAAACCTTGATACCTAAAGCTAGTGAAGCATCCAACTCAGGTTTGGCTAGCCCTAGATCGGTGACAATTAAAATTGGTTGTCCCTTGATTGGCCCTGTTTTCGATTGCAAATGCCAGTCGAGGAACTTGTCTTTGCTTGAATCATTTGGTAGTCTTCTTAGCCTTCTTTAGTTTGACAAAAGGAAGCCAAGTTGGGTTGCTCTTGTTTGTTGACCAAGGAACCTTGTGTTTGATCATGTTGACCAAACGAAAGTCATAAGTCTCCCATACAACTTATAATATGCATCTGTGGAAGCAACCAAGTTTTTCATGAGCACTACTATGCCAAGTTGACCCTCTCTTCTTGTCACCCAAGACAAATTGAGCAACACTTGTGCTTCTGCCTATATATTAGAGCTGATTGGACCTCTGATATGAGCCTTCCCATGGCCGACCCTATTGAAGCTGATATATAACTTGTGATGACAATGTGAATCCAATGGTCCTAGATGAGTGTGCTGTAATGTTAACCTAATTTAAAGAATCTTGAGTTGAAGAATCCTAGATCTATTGCCAAACTTATGTGTGTACTGGATTGCTTTTCATATGATCATATAGATGGTCTTTTAATCTTTTTGCCTTAGTCTGTTTGTTTATTGAGCATCTGCTTGAGGCACACTGCTATAGTACTTCTTGAGCAAGGTTGAAGAATGAGGATCAAAGCTCAGGTAGTTAATTAAAACAAAGGGCATTAATGAGAAGATTGTAAGTAATAGGAGTTATTTTTATAGTAATGTAAGTATGAGAAGATTGTAAGTAAGTCTTTTAATCTTTTTGCCTTAGTCTGTTTGTTTATTGAGCATCTGCTTGAGGCACACTGCTATAGTACTTCTTGAGCAAGGTTGAAGAATGAGGATCAAAGCTCAGGTAGTTAATTAAAACAAAGGGCATTAATGAGAAGATTGTAAGTAATAGGAGTTATTCTCATCTCCTCTGTGGATTCTTGTTATTTTTATAGTAATGTATCTTTGGGATTATTCTTTTTTCTTTAGATGGTCATCTTTTTGCGAATGATTTCCTGTTGCAAGCATTAGTGCACACAAATATCTAGGGCATGAGTAGTTGCATATTCAAGGGATATAAGAATGATGCAGGGTATAGTTTGTTGGTTAAACAAAAGTGTGAAATGTCAATGAGATCTATAATTTTTGGCATCACATAGGCTTACAACATGAATAAGGAAAGCAATGGGATGGTTGCTGTGCCAAGATGTTGGCACATTGGTGCATGCTGAGGATAGATCTGGTGCAACTTGTACTGTGTTATGTACCTATCCGCACATCCTGGAGCCACGATAGTGCTATTCTTGATGCCCATATGGGTTGTAAAGTCTACCAAAAATTGTATTGTAATTTCCCTAAATGTTGCCTGTGCTTATCTAATGCACAAGTTGAATTTTTGTTTGACTGTATTTGTTTGGAAAACTGATTCATGTTTCTTGCTTACTGGCTAATCACTGTAGGTTACTATGGCTCTTTTGATGTCTTTAGAAAATGAGTTTTCACATAGAGGGATGTGTGAATTTGACCGACCATGAACCAATTCTTTGCATAACTATTTTTTTAATCTTTGGAGACCACATCTCATTTTCTTAAAAATAAAGGTATGTTCTTTTGGTGGGTGACGCATTGCAATTTAACTGGTTGTATGATCCAGAGCACTTGCTTATTGCATCAAGTTTGGTTCATTTAGAGACTCGGCAACTAATTGAGATGACATTCGTCCAAGCTGCTTAACAGTAATGTTGATTCATGTTGCCTATATAATACCAATTATGTACTACATTTGCAGGGCTTTATTTGGGTGCATAGATGTGAAATCCATGAATAACTTCTGGAGGATTTGGACGGGTGAAGAAATACCCATCATGCATGGGAAATCTCAACCATAATGGATTCGTCGCCTTCTCTGGCTCAGGTGCCAGTTTTCGTGTACGAGCAGCACGGCTAGATGATTTCTGGGACTTGTAGTAGGTTGTCTTCGCTGATTTCTTGTTTACATGTCTTTAATCTTTCAGGGAAGACAAAGGTGCAGCTTCTTGTTTTCTCTTTAGAAGTCGAACCCTACATAATTTCTTACTAGATGCTTGTTTGTGGTCCATGTGCTGTCGTGAATTACTTACATGCTGCTGTGTGAACTCTTTAAACCTGGAATCTTTTATTTTGATTTATATGGTAGCAGCTGATAGGTTTTTGGTTATAACATATAGTCTTATGCACGGTTGTGACAGTTTCATGATACTTTGTGTTGTCATTTTGTGAATGCAGCCAACTTGCTGTTTGAATTGAAGGGGACATGATGTTGAACCTGACCTGCATTGTCAAGCTGATGTAAACCAAATTGGAGTCATGGCCTAGTTGACCTACAAGACAATCAGAATGTGTGCCGGAATTAATATAGGTGGGGAGTCCTGATGCTTCAATGCCGAATGAAGAAACTGAGTCCTGATTGGAGTGAGTAGCAAAATTATACCTTGCATCAAAGTGCCGTATTTATTTATTCTGGATGGTCAAAGTGCTAGCTGCTTGAGAACATGTTTTGGCGTCAACGAGAATCCTATGGTTGTCTCCTTCAATATCGTCTGCTTAAAAGTGCTCTTCCACAATCTTCCGCAACGGTTTGGCCTCGATACCCCTGCATGGATGATTTTTTCTCAGCAATCCATTGATTCAATTATTGCTGGCCTCTAAGCCTCTATTCTCTTATAATTTAAATGGTGAAATCTCAAACTAGTCCATGGAAGCAAAGGAATTTGTTAGTGAGACTCCTTTCTTCCTGGTCTGTTCATTATGGTACAATAAACTTCATCTAGTGTTCTGGATGATTTCATTCTGGGGAATAAGATCATTCCTTTTTATTTTAGGAGGACTGAGATCATTCATCTTATATCTGTCAAATTTTCTATTTGTCAATTTCTAATGTTCCAGCTAAACCCATATAGAGGTAGCAAAGATATGAAGGAACAAAAGCTTTCTCATCCAATAGACAAGGCTGAAACGTAAAGTTTGGCATATAAAACCTGCAGTCTTCTTATTGATACTTCACCGAATGATAGAAACAGAAGATTCTCTTTCATTAGCATCCATGCTTTTGTTTGTGAAGAATTGGAACTCATCTTAGCTGACATGATTTGATGATCTATGGCTTAGTAACCCGGTTTTGGTTAGATCGAAATATTCTTTAACACAGTACAATTGGAGAGAAGAATAAAGATGCATTTAGAGTATAGGAAAGGTATAGCATATCCTAAACCTGTTCAAAAAATTGACATCTTATACCAAATAGAAAGCCTACTCGGCAATTCACTCTCTAATATTCTTCTCCCCCCACACTCCACCGCCTCTTAATATTCTTCTCCGCCGTATCCTTCCGTAGAACAAGATAAATGCAATAACCTAATTTGCTGCAAACAGGACATGCTAACTATACTTCTCTCTGCTCTCTCTCTCTCTCTCTCTCTCTCTTAGAGCGGACACAATGTTGTACCTATCAGGTTCATTGCTCTTGTTCATCTGAAACCACAAAATCTAAACCATCATTCTGGTCTGTGTGAATCCCCTGTCATGGACCTGAGCCCCTTACCACGATCTCTCTCTAAACTTGCAAAACTGTTTCGGTCGAAGAAGTCGTCGTCCTCGGCGGATCCCTCTTCTCCTGTGAAGGAAGGGAAACGAGGGAGAGAAGAAGAAGGTGAAACGAGTGGTTGGAGGAGAGCGAAGAGCAAAGGAGGAAGAGATGAAGACGAAGTGAGTAATGTTGATGATCGGAGCAGTGCAAAGATAAGGCCATCTCCTTCAAAGAAAAAAGGTGCGACAAGAGGAAGTGATGGAGAGAAGCCTGAAAGAGCGGCGGCGGGAGAAGGGCAAGAAAAGCGCACGAGTAGTGGGTGGAAGACGGAGATGGTACACTCTCCTTCGCCGGCGCCGGAGGTGACACCCACCAAAACTGAAACTTCGGGGAGTGCTAGGAAGGAGCTTGAGATGGCGAGGGAAGGAGAAGAAGAAAAGGGTGCAAAGAGTAAGGAGGGCGACGAGAATATAATGTCCTTACCTTCCGAGAAGCCAATCCCTCCAAATGAAGATATTCTGGCGGGAAAAAAGTTGTCACCTACGACACCTGTGACAAGTGGTGCGGAGGTGTCTCAGAGACAAGGAGAAGGAGGAGTAGACATGAATGGTGGAGAGAACGCTGCAACCAGACCATCTCGTTCACCATTGTCATCGTCGACAAGCGGTCCAGGCGGAAGCAACAACAAGGAGTCCAAAAGTATCGGGGTCAAAGATGAGGAGGGAGGACATGAGGGTGGGGAGAAAAAGCTAGGGATGATGTCCTCTCCTCCTTCGGAGAGCGACAAGGAAGAGATTGAAAGGATGAGGGAAGAACAAGAACAAGGAGACAAGAGGAGCTATTCAGAGTTGGCACCTACGACAATGATCTCTTCTTCCCCATTGCCAACCAAAGGAAATGAAGAGATGAGAGCAAGGAGTGGTGTAGAGGTGTCTGAGAGACAAGGAGGAGGAGAAGACATGAATGGTGGAAGGAGTGCAGTAATCACGTCCTCTCCTTCACCATCTTTAGTATCAACAAGTGTTCAAGGAGGAAGCAATAATGAGTTAGAAAGAAATAGGACAGGAGATGAGCGAGCAAGACATGAGAGTGGAGAGCAGATGATGGAGACGACATTGGCCAAAAGGGATATTTTGGAGAGTGACAAGAAAGAGAAGGAGAGGACGAGGGAAGAGCAAGAACAACGAGGTGAGAGGAGCTATTCAGAGGACTTGTCATCTACCACAACGATCTCTTCTTCCCCATTGACAACCGTAGCAAATGAAGAGATGAGAGCAAGGAGTGGCGTAGAGGTGTCTGAGAAACAAGGAGGAGGAGAAGATATGAATGATGGAAGGAGTGCAGTAACCACGTCCTCTCCTTCACCATCTTTAGTATCAACAAGTGTTCAAGGAGGAAGCAATAATGAGTTAGAAAGAATTAGGACGGGAGATGAGCTAGCAAGACATGAGAGTGGAGAGCAGATGATGGAGACGACATTGGCCAAAAGGGAGATTTTGGAGAGTGACAAGAAAGAGGAGAGGACGAGGGAAGAGCAAGAACAACGAGGTGAGAGGAGCTATTCTTCCACAACGATCTCTTCTTCCCCATTGCCAACCGTAGCAAATGAAGAGATGAGAGCAAGGAGTGGTGTAGAGGTGTCTGAGAGACAAGGAGGAGAAGGAGAAGCAATGTATGGCGTAAGGAGTACAGAAATCACATCCCCTCTTTCACCATCATTACTGTCGACAAGTGTTTCAGTAGGAGGAAACTACAAGGAGCCTAAAAGTATCAAGACAAGAGAAGAGCAAGGAGAAGATGAGAGTGAAGAGAAAAATGTGGGGATGACATCCTCTCATCCGATGACGGAGACAACATCGACCAAAACAGAGATTTTGGAGACCGCTGAGGAGGATAGCAAGGGGACGAGGGAAGAACAAGGACAAAGAAGTAAGAGAAGCCATCCAATAAAAGATAGTCCGACGTCCTCGTCATGGTTGATGCCAATGTCAGTAAATGGAAAGACCGAGTTAGGAGATCAGAAGTGGTCACCTACGACAAGACCAACCATAGCAAATGAAGACGTGACAGCAACGGAGCCCAAGAGAAGTCATGAAAGCTTCGTAGGAGGAGGAAACGATGAGGAGCCTGAGAGTATCAATGCAAGAGGAGGACAAGGAGAATATATGAATGGTAAGGAAAAAATGGAGATGGTACCCATTCCTTCTCCAATCTTGGCGACAACACCATCAAAAAGGAAGGTATCTGGAAATGAAGAGATCGAGAGCACGATGGAAGGACAAGTAGAAGGAGATGAAACAAGCAAGCAAGAAAGAAGAGACGATGACAGAAATGTACCCTCTACTTCTTTCATGTTTGACTCGGTGAAAGAAGAGACTCGAGTGGAGAAGCCGAAGAGAAAGGAAGAGGAAGGACAAAGATGGGCATATAATGGATGGAAGGCAGGGGTTGCATTTGGGATCATAGCAGTGGTGGGTACAATAACATGGATAGGATCGACGCTGTTCCTGAAGCGGCGACAGAGTAATGTTCAAAGTCAGAGAACGAGACACCGTGACGATTAGAGATGGTGGCATTGGTGGATGGATAGTTCTCTTATCGTTGTATACTTCACGCCTAGAATATGAGATTAGATTACAAGATAGAGTACAAATATTGTGGATATAGCAGGTTGATTGTGGGATCGAAAATTGAAATTGTTGTACATTGAATAACTAGGAAGGAAGATTATTTTTCTTTTTATTGTCGGAACTTATTAGTTCCAGCTTGCAATCAGCAAGGAGTTTATTAGGTCTACATTTCTACAATACATTTACTTCTATTGTAAATGAACAAGAAAGGAAATTTTTTTTCTTTTCAAACATCTTTCTATCTCTTTAATTTCTGGGAATGATATGTAAAATAGTGGGAGAAAAGAAGATTGTGGGTGTATCATCAAACGATTGAAAGATTTGTTTTGTGATCTAAAAACATGTATAACTTCTAATTAGTAAGGGTGTTTATAATCGAAATTGAATCGTAATTAAACTGGTTCGATCTGAATCGATTCATTAATAACTCGATTGTAAACGCTATAAACTGTTTTAGTTTGAGAATTTTTTGATTTAATTAATCGATTTAAATTAAATCAAATAGATTTTAAATTAAGAATATTAGCCCGATCGAGTTCATTGCTATAAACCTTTAATCGATTCAAACTAATTAATCAAACCGACTCAAAAATTGAATTTGACCGATGCCAATACAATAATTTCACAAATCACATGGGCCTAATATAATAAATTTTATCGTATCGATCGAATTAGATTAATATTCCAATTTGATTCATCAAATTAATTTATTTAAAAAAATATATTTTTTAAATTATTTGAAACTATAAATCAGTCGACCAAATCAAAAACTTGATTTGATTTAGTCATTAATGATTTGACGGTTAGACCTCTTTAGGTCTATAGTCTTAAAAAATTTATATTGGAATCTCTATAGTTATGAAAGTGAAACATCTAGGTCTATTTACCCTAACATCATCAGTTTTACTGACGGAAGCACGAAAATGATGAGCAAAAATAAAATTTTATTGTACTAGTACATTTTCGGTGGTGACACACGACAACACTATTTGGGGTAACAGGTGGCTGTTGTAGATGAGCATAGAGAATAGTGGTAAGAGGTGAAGCAAAGAGAGAGAGGAAGAAGAGAATAATGCAAATGTTGATGCTTTGCATCTACATCATCGTCGACGCAAATGCTGAGTGATGCTGATGCAAATGTAGAGCGAAGAAAGGGTCGCTTAACATCTAAATCAACATCGATGTAGATGCAGAACAAACAATGAAAGGGCGATGGTCTATTAGGAGTCAAACACAACCTTCCTTTGTTGGGCCTATGACGTGTCCATCCATGGCACCAACTTTCTTGTAGCTCATTATGTCTGCTAGATCATATGTGTTGCTTGCCACTCCCTCGACGTTGGTTGCCACATCTCCGACACAGGTATGTGGCGGGTTCGCCTCCTTTGCGCTTCTTGCGATCCCAATCCTACTGCCTCCCATTTGCACTCTGTGGCCTCCTCGTCCTTTAGCTCTTGTCTCTCCACCTTCGAGTCCACGACGACACCTCGTGTCACGCCCCCACAAAATATATCGATAATATTTAAAATCTTCATCACAACTAACCCAGGATCCAAACACACATTTGAGGTCACTAAGAAAACATTCAGATCAAAATTTTCACTTCTATAATCTACCAATTCATAACCCTGTGCAATTCATATACATAGCACACATCACTCGATAATTCATACAATCTGAACTCAACTCATCAAAATAAAAACCACAGTGTAAATCCACAAGTGGGGAATTCTATGCGGTCACCATAATCATCGATTTACCATAAGTTCATATCATTACACGAATTTAATTTAACATTCCAAAACCCTATAAATGAGGGATCCATTAACTTACACAAAATCCACAGGTTTAGATTCATAGTCACATTTCATTAGATGCAAGGTAGCTCATACACAACTACATATATGCTAACAAAAGTTCTGCCCAACGTCTTCTAAACTTTCCACTGCCTCAGCCCATTCTTAACATTTAAGCAAGCGATACGCTATCCTGAAAAATTTATCAACAAACGGGGTGAGCATAAAGAGCTCAGCAAGTGACTAACATATCCATATCAAAATAGTACAATTTCCAAAGAGATACAGTTTCAAAACACAAAGCAAAATATACGATTTCGTAGACATAATATCATTAGGAGCAGAATCACAATTTGTCCTTTCAATCATGCATATTTGGTTCCTGACAGATGGAGCATAGAGTAATTGGAGCATATCAGTAACAAAGGAAACATATCGGAGCTTATCAATGGCATATAAAATGTTCCGAAGCATGTCAACGGCATATGGAACATTTCGAAACAAAATCATCAGTGAATGAAGCATTTCAGAGCATATCCACAAACAAATATCGTACAGAAGCTCAAACGTCGTCCTTGACGTTGCAATCATATCATTCTTATCCAGAGTACGAACAGAAATAACTCACCAAAACTCTGGATGTCATATCAAACATATAGAGGGTGTAGTGGGATCTCAGTCAGAATGTGATTCATCCATTTCTGAATGACCACCTGACAAAAGTCTCCCACGTCTGGGAGCTCCATCCACCCACGTCTAGGTGAAGTCAAAGGGGGCCGGCAGAGCATCGTAGGCTCTAATCACATACCCACAAAGCGGGCAACAAGCGCATACCCTTTACCATTTCTGGCAAAGGTCCAGAATATCCCACATAACGGGACCCCACAAAGCGGGCAAATAGCGCATACCCTTTACCATTTCTGGCAAAGGTCCAGACAATCCCACACACCAGAGTACAAAAGGGCAGTTTCAACAATAAGTAGCATATATCGGAAGCACACGCGGAACAACGAAGCTTACATGTGCCTTTTTAAAAACAAATGACGCAAGGATACAAATCTCTCACAAATGTATTCATTTTAGAAAGGAAAATGGAAGCAAGAGTGTACAGGGAATCCATTTAAGTCCAAAGAGAGACATATCAGTTTCTAAATAGAAATCTTCCAATTTATTTTGAATCAACACAAAAACAGAGTCTAATACTTCTGTAGGATGGGGTTAGAACACTTGTCTTTGAGAATTTTTACCCCCAATGAAAAGATTAAAGCAAGAACCCAAAAAGCCCCAATTTTTGTTTCTCTTCTTGTTCTTCTTCTTCTTCTTCTTCTTCTTCTTTCTTTCTTTCTTTCCCTGATCACCCACGAGCTGCCTCCTCTGCTTCCTTAAGAACGAAGGCAGAGAAGCTTAAGCGGTGGGATTTGTCATTTGGTGTATTTTGCAGATTAGTCCTTGTTTTTATCATATTCACGATTAGGTCCTTAGGGTTTACATATAGGTCCTTAGATTCTTTTTTTTTTTTTTTGAACAGATCTCCCAAATCTTAAAAATAAGTTACCTCTAATTCATACTCTATTTCTTTTGTCAATTAAAATAGATGCTTACATTATCACCAAAATTATACGAACATTCGGAAATGAGGGGTGTTACACCTCGGGCAAAGAAGCCCACAAATCCTTAGCAAATGACCACAAAGCAACAATGTGAGGTGGTTGAGGAGAGGGTGGAAGTCGTCGTACTAGGTTGGAGCCTAATGATGAGGTTATAGAGTGACGCTGATCTAGATACAGAGTGACGCTATTTTACAACCCCATCCTCGAGATCCAACTTAGCAAGACGATTTCCACCCTCTCCTCAATCACCTTGCACCATCGCTTTATGGCCATCTGTCAAGGATTTGCGGGCTTCTTCGCTCGAGGCACCATCGTGGACTCGAAGGTGGAGAGATAAGAGCTAGAGGACGAAGATGCCATAAAGTGCAAAGGGGAGGCAGCGAGATTGGGATCACAAGAAGCGTAAAGGGGATGGACCCGCCACAGACCTGTGCTAGAAATACGGTAACCAACATCGAGGGAGTGGCAAGTAGCACAGATGACCTAGCGAACATGGTAAGCCACAAAGAAGTTGGCGCCATGGACGGACATTTCGCATGCCCAACAAAGGAAGGTTGCGTCCGACTTATAGTAGACCATCGCCCTTTCGTCGTTTTGCATTTGCGTTGGAATTTTCCTTCGCTCCCTTTGCTTCACTTCTTATCATCATTTTTTTTTCTTATTTATAATAGCCACCCGCGACTCCTAACGGTGTCGTCGTCCATCACAATCAAAAATGTAACTAAGGCGATGAAATTATTTTTTTACTCATTATTTTTATATTTTTATCGGTAAAATAGATGGTGTCAAGGTAAATTGATCTACATGTTTTATTTTCATAATTATAGGGAATCTAATTTTTTTTTTTAACATATGGATTCGGATGTTAAAAAAGTTATAATACGTAATTAGCTCTGCTAAGTTAATCTATAAAAAGTCAAAGGGTCGCTGCTAATTCACCCAAACGAAGCATAAATTGGTCCGTCGTGACCGCCGGCCCCTTAAAAGCGCTGCTCCATGGAATGAGGTATCGTATCCATGTCCGCCGTGTGGGGGCTGCAACCCCATCTGCTGCCGTTCTTCTTCCCAACCATCTCGTCTTGCAACTCCCTTTCCCTTGTGCTTCCCGTCGCTTCCGAAGGTAAACCCTACACCTTCCCCTCCGTCTTCTACAAGAACGCCTGCCGCCTCCACCTTCGCCTCTCCTCTCCTCTTCGCGGTCGTCATCAACAACACCCTCTTTGGTCTGCCCATCCTTCTTATCTGCCTCTACCTCCTCGATCAAAATCCGCTTCTTCCCGGCTGCTTCCCTGCGCATATCCTTCGACTGATAACAACACATTCGACGGCGGCGACAACAATAACAATGGCAACAACAACAACAACAACAATGGGAATCGGTGGTGGCATGAGAAAAATCCTTCCTTTGGCCCTGACGGTTGGTGGGTTCTGCTGCCGCTGCCGCTCCTCCTTCTTGGTGGAGGACCCGACGACGGGGATTCTATCTTCTCCTCCATCAGGGTTGCTGCCATTGTCCTCTTGTCCCTGCTCCCGCAACTCCTTTTCCCATTTCTTACGCTTGGCTTGACTGCCACTGCTGAAGATGCCCCTGGATTTGTCTGGGAGGTGACTGGGGGCAGGCGGACGAAGCTCGTGCATGATCCACGAGGCGATTGCTTGGCGGTTGACCGAGGGACGAATGCCCAAGATGGAGATGGCAGGCCCCCATTCTACCCGAGTCTGGGGTCCTCTTGGCGCATATGCAAAGATCTCGTCTTCAGGTTGTTGCTGCCTGAAGGTTACCCCCACAGTGTCAGCAGCGATTACCTCGAGTACTCCCTTTGGAGAGGAGTTCAGGGAGTTGCCAGCCAAATCAGCGGAGTCCTTTCCACGCAGGTTCGCTGCTCTTACTCCTTGTATTGCTTCTTCCGTGATTATAGATTCTGAGTGCTACTTTAGTTTGTTTATCATGGCAGATAGCAAACTTATTAAACCAAAACCCTTTCTGTAAAATATCATGGTAATGGTTAAAAAAAGATACCATTGTTGTTAGAAGATTTTGGCAATGAGGTTTCATGGTATAGAAAGGAATAAATGTTTTTTTTTCTGTAGAATTTGCTAATTGTTAATTTGAGTTCAATGTTTTGTTGTCTTTTTATGGAACTGGCCAACTATTAATTTTGAGTCCAGTGCTCTAAGTTTGTTTGATTTAGTTTCCTTTGATAAGCAAATTTCTTGCTTTAGTTTGACTGTTCTAGTTGCATTATGTTCTCAATTTTTACGTTGCAACAAAGTGCATTTCTCTATTTCCCCCTTGATACATATTCTACCTTACCATCAAATTGAAGATCGTTTAACATTGGACAAAGTTTTGCTGAATCTGTGCTAAATTCTAATGCATTTAATACTGCTTTTGGTATGGGAAATGTGTGGGATCTGTAACAGACAAACCATGCTTGTTCGTGCAGGAATCAACCTTACAATTAGTCATGTTAGATTGTCACATTGTAGGACGTTGTAATATGTATTTCCACTTGGATGTGAGGAAATCTTAATCCTTTAATTTAATGTCAAAATTCATGGTTCCATCAACCTACTTGGTTTTCACAAATTAGGATGAGTGTTAAAGATGATAAAGGATTCCCCATCTTCTCCTCGAAGTTTGAAATTTGAACCAAGAACTCCTTGGTCATAGAGAGATGAGAGTAGAGTAGGCAATTATTCATTTGTTTAATATATAACGAGAGCCTTTTTATTAGATTTTGGCAAGTTTCAACAAACACTTGTCACAGTTTAATCCAGGGATAACAAAGATGCTTAGCTATATGGTCATCTCCACCACATCCAAACTTTACTACTTCTTGAAGCACAATTCAGTATATGAATCATCATTGCTCCATTCTTTGCATAGCTAATATATCCTTTCCTATATGACTCTTCTTATGGAAAGAAATGTATCAAAGTAAATGTGTAACTTTTTTGTCTTAAATATTTCTCATTGGTTTTTGATGGATGATTTGATATTTCTCTTTTATTAGGCTTTACTTTATGCAGTTGGATTGGGAAAAGGTGCAATTCCAACAGCAGCTGCTGTGAATTGGGTGCTTAAGGATGGAATTGGCTATCTCAGCAAAATATTATTGTCAAATTTTGGTCGTCACTTTGATGTTAATCCCAAGGGATGGAGGCTTTTTGCAGATCTTTTGGAAAACATGGCATATGGGTTCGAAATTATTACACCTGCTTTTCCTCAATTTTTTGTTTTAATTGGTGCTACAGCTGGGGCTAGTCGTTCAGCAGCTTCTTTGATCCAGGTACTGCTTGAAGCTTGATTTTTTTTCCTTTCATTGTTCAAATTACCCTGCAATATGTGTCGATATTGACTATTCTCATCTTTACACACATCTTCTCATCTTCACATGCATCTCTACCCTATTCTCCATAACATAATGATGCATTATGTAAAATTTAATTTTAACATTATATTCAAAGATGTGCTAGTAAGATACCCCTATATTTTTGGATTTTTAAAAATATGCTGTTACTTAGTAATTTTTAATTTTTTATATGTAACCGTTTGAGAGATATAATTATATGATTAGTATTTTTTATGTATAATTATTTTAACATTAATTCTATTTTTTCATATTTTATTTATAGAATATTATTTTTATATATAGAAATATTTTTGCTTGTTTCTAATCAGATTACTAAATATTTTTAATAATTGAACAACTTTATTTTTTGTTTTAATTATATGATATTTATTTTTAAGCACATTTTTTAATGTATTTATTTGTATCAGTTTATATATATCAAGATTTTTCTGGGTTCTTAAATAATTTATTTTTAAAAAAATTGGTGCCTACAAGAACACGAAGAACTTGAAACATTTACAAGGAGAATTATTGAAATTTGAAACTCTAGTATTGCTTGGACTAAGTCACTTGTAAAATGATATTTCAATGCACATTTGAAGTTTTGCTTTTGCTAAAATTTGATGACACATGCTTTAATTATTGTTATAACAAAATCAGTTGCTTATTTATGTCATATTTGATGCTTAATCAGGATATTAAAATCGATATTATGATGATTATTTAATATGATAATGATTGACATGTATATCTGTGATTAAAGACATCTCAGATTTTATTATTATTTTTTTCATGTAACAAGTTTATGTTAAAGTTATATTAGTTATTGTAGATAATGACTATATATTTATAGTTTTTCGTTCTGATATAATAATTTAGTATATTAAATCTTCTAATAGAAGGGAAAGCCTTAGTACAACACTAAAGTTACAGTAGTTACTAATATTGCCATGTATTAGCAAATATGCAGACCTTGTTATCCACGTATTTGCAAATGATTGAAATTCTCACAAGGTTTTTGTATTTTTTCAATGTGATGGCTAAAATGCTTTGCAAAATAAAGAAAAAAGCTTGGAACATTTGAACATCATAAAAGTCATGCAGTTAATGCAATTGGATTTCGGCGAATGTCTAATAAATGTCCTGAACTTGACTATTTTCATGTTTTGCAGTCATCATCCTTACAATGGTCATGATATTAACTCTCATGGCATTTGATCGAGCCATGAAATGTGAATTTTGTTGCTTGATTTAGGTGACTTTCTGACTTAATGAGGAACCCACTTTCATATTTGCACTTGATTAGATTGTTTTGGATGTGCTAGTTCAAACACAGACTTGTTGGTAAGCAAGTTCATTGTCTTGCATTGTATGTCTTAAATTTGATTATTTATAATGGACATGGTAACATATCTCATGTCATTTGAGCTAAGTTTGACATGCGAATTATGTTGCTTGATTTAGGTAAACTCCTTTGAAATATTGAAGATAAAGGACTTACATTTTTTGCAATCGATTAGACTGAATCGAATGTGCTACTTCAAAAACATACTTCCTGTTTAGCAAGTTCATTATCTTGCATCATATGTTTGAGTTTTCAAATGCATTTATTTAAGTAGATGACTAATTGGAACCTCTATCATATATGGCTTCTTTTTCAGTAACTAAGTTTCTCGCTGGATTGTGAGCTTTGTTTATATTTCACAGGCTGCTACAAGAAGTTGTTTCTATGCTGGTTTTGCTGTGCAAAGAAATTTTGCTGAGGTACATTGAATTCATTTGTTCCATTCTCATCAATCAATGGTATTCATATTTCATACGCTTATACCTTAATTATATGGTGGCAAGAAATTTCCCTTGTCTATACTTAGTAGTTGTGTCAAGTCATCAAGGATGATCTATGGCCAAGCCCATTTAGTAGCTCCTTTATATATCTCTAGTACTTTGGTTTGTTTATTGCTTTTGTTGACAACACGTAAAGAAACATGGTTGTGTCTAAATTCATGTTTCACATGTCTATACATCTTGTGCTTGTACGTACTTATATACAAGGTTTAGTTTAATTCTCATTCTATTTTCATATTGGTCATCAATCAGATTGTTGTGGGACTGATATGTTGGGACTGGATGTAACCAATGTTGAACCTCTAAAATCCTGTTTTTGTTATTTTTTTGCCTCAATAATGAATCAGTATATGTTTTTAAGACCTGCTACGAATCATATATCAAGACCATGTGCATAAAAGCTTTTGAAAATGTTGTAATTGGTGCATGATACATGATACATGGTATTGTGATACATGTATTACCAATATAACATAAATTTGTAGGTAAGAACTCATATGTACATGGATTTCATCACTATACAAGGCTGACAAGCCATGACTTATTAATGGGTTGGCTACTACCATCATAATGAATTCTGTGCTGCTTGGAAGGTGGGTTTAGGTTCACAATTTCATGTGTCTGGAAGGATTTAGATTGCATAGGGTAAGTGAGTGCTTTCTGAATCTTTTTTTTTTTGGTAAGTTGCTTTCTGAATCTTTGCTCTAATAGTGTGTATAATGTGAAAATACAGAGATCATCTACAATCTCTTTTCCATATCAACTTGCATATCTGTATAATGGCTCAAATTACCAACGATCTTACTCAATGTATCACAGACTATTCCACAGCAATTAAATTATTTGATTATAAAAACTTCCAAATTGTTATTGCAAACTGAAATTTGAAGAAACTATTAGGCTTCATAGGCTGTGGTACATGCATATTCTAGAATTTGAGATGAAATACTACTCTTGATTATCATCATTAACTTTTCATGAAAAAATATTGCCTCATTTCGTACATGTAAGTCATAACATAGTTGGATATACACACATAGAAAAATAAAATCTTTGTGTTTGTGCATTTGCATAAAGGCATCTTACTTGTATTATATGCTTATGCATAAACTGAAAAATATAGGTATGCTTGTACAATATTTATGCAAACATGCAAGGATGTCCATATACATTTGATTTTTATTAAGTGAATTTTAGGTCATTGCAAAAGGTGAAGCTCAAGGAATGGTTAGCAAGTTTGTGGGAATCATGCTTGGAATCGCCATGGGTACCTACATTGGATCATCAACTCCATTAGCACTTGCTTCTTTCGTTGCAGTGACAGGACTCCACATGTACTGCAATTTCAAGTCATATCAGTCAATTCAGTTAAGGACTTTAAATCCATATCGAGCATGTAAGTTCTTGACTAGTCAATTTCAGCCCTTTTTCCACCCACTGTAGATGGATAGTTATAAATAGGTAAGTGATGTAATTGGGTGATTTAAATTTGAATTTTGCTCAACTTATGTAACTTGAGTTTTTTGCCATCTTCTGTCAAACAAATGGTAATCTCTTTTAACTGCATGTTAACACCTTGAGAGCTGCTCTTTTAAGACTAAAATTTGTATTAGGAAGAGAATTTCTCATGAGAAACTTAAGTCTCGAATGGGCATATCACAGGTCTAAGAGTATGCTCTGTTTGCTTGTACATGTACAATCTTAGGATTGACAATTTCAGATGAGTTTTATTTCTACAAACTGTGCTTGGTGTTGTGAGAATTGTCTTTCAACGAATACCATTTTTGGCATTTTGTCTTAGTATCTTTTTTTCTTTTTATCTTTCTGACTTTTTCGTTCTTGTTATTGAAGGGAGTCATTCCTTATACAGGGTTTTGTGCTCTTATGATAAATTTATAATATGAACATTCATGTTTTAGTAAACTCATATATGCAATTATGCATTACCAATTTACCACAAATCTTCTGCATAAGATACCTTTATACCGTGGCTTGTTTCTTAATATACTTTGTATGGGCTTTCAACAGGTTTGGTCTTCAGTGAATATCTATTGAGTGGACAGGTTCCTCTTATAAAGGAGGTCAATGATGGGGAACCGTTCTTCCCAGGCATACCATTTGTCAACAAAATAACTCGTAGAGTAAGTGAAGATATACATTTATCTTGAACATAAGTTGCTAATGCATGAAAGCTATAACGTTTTGGTCCTTTTGTATTATGTAGGCATCATGGATCTGGCAAATATGATATGCACATATAATTAAATTACTCAAGCAAGGCATGATATGGTCTGATATAATGGATCAAGAACAAATATCATATTTTTAATGTGACATTTTAAAACATTCAGTAAAAGACTAGTTTACTTCTCTTATCATTTCCTGTGGAGTCACTTTACTATCTTCAATTTCCTAAATAACATTGTGAACTTATGATAATCTTTGTCCTGAAGGTTTCTCTAGTGGGATATTATAATTGATGGATAACATATTTGGATAATCTCTAGCAATTCTTTTTTATTCATAAAACCATGCAATGTCTTTAAAGTGAATGTGCTAGACAAAAGAAGTATGACTTTTAAATCATATCTAAGTATTCTTTGATGAAATTGACAAAATCTGAAATGTAAGTGGCACAAAATGTTTCTTGCACGGTAAAGAAAGGTAACAATCCAAACATGTTTTAGAAGCTTACAAATATGTTTATCTATTGGCTGCTAGTGCCCAAAACCCAGAATCTAACTTCGAATCAAAACTGGTTTATAACACTATGAAATACATCAATATTATGCTAAGAATAACTAATATATAGCCTCCAAAAACTTCATAGCTGCTGCTTTTTGAGCTGAACTTTAAAGACCGTGGGATGATCAGTCTAAAGGATCTCACAAGTTTGTCCTTACAGTCCATGTGGACTCTGTATAATATGTCTGTACAGTCCAATGGTCTGGGGAATTGGACCTCTTGACTCCTTCCGTGGAACAAGTGTTGTCGCCTCTTTTGATTGTCTCTCGCCTGATTAGGACTTTTTTGAGATTGGATTCCATATTTTAGAGCTTTTCTGTATGGACACAAACATCCTGAGGCTTAGGAAGCGCTCCCAAATCGCACATTGTGGCAAGCCCACCTGTTGCTATGAATGGATGCTCCCTGCAGTCCATGATATGGTTACGGGCTGCCATTTAAGCTTCCCGACTCCAGGCAAGGGTCTGGATCTGATTCAAGTAATTCTATAAAAATACCTAATTGAGGTTGGTCATATTTGTGATCTCATGAAAAAGAAAAATCTATTGTGACCACCAGAATTTCTGGAGTATTTGAAAAGTTTAGGGGATTTCAGCTGATGGTTCTCCAGCATGACTAGAATCTTTTAGGTAGTGGGTTGGATTTTCCTCCATTGAAATAATGAAAACATCTAGGGACGTAATGTATGCAAACAATTTCTTCTCTGATCCTCATTACAGTTGACTGCATGGTGTCCTTATAAAAGCCAGTGTCACTTTCGTCAAGACTTGTCTGGCATCTTTATTTAGATGTTTACCTGTTTACTGTGTTTTCATGCCTTTTTCTGCTATTTGAATTTGATTTTCACTTCAATGGGATGCATGCTAAACTAGGATTCACTTCACCTATATCCCCTTGCGGTGCTTACCACTAAGTCATCTGTGCTTTCATATCATGATGTCCAATGGAAGCATGTCAGCTATGACATCATGGTGAGGTTGAATAGTGTGCTCGATAGTTATGAACGTTACTCTCTCTTAAGCAAAGAAGTTACATAAAACATACACATCAGACATTAGAACAATTGACAAACTTAAATAATTCTTATTGATGCAGTTTAAACAAATGTGACTGTGTATATATATGAAAAAAAAAAGCAATGCTTGTGACATTAAAAATCAACTAAATTGGAACACTGTTGAATCTTATAAAAGGTTATTGATTAATTAATATCCAAATTCTTATCTGTGAAAAATATTTCTGATAATTTTTAGACCAAGATCACTCATTGATTTTTTTCTATTGATTCATTTTAAGTCAACTACATTAACCAATTGCTTGTACAAAACAAGGAAATCAGTTATTTCTGTTGCTTCAATATCTGATCACTTGAAGTTTATTTCATAATTTTTGGGTATTTATTTTGGATAAAAACTCACTACACAAATTTGATTACTTGAATTAGTGTGTCATTCTAATGTCATGTGAATTCCTCACCATAGCATATACCCATTGTCGCTTTTGATGACGAACAATTTTGATAATTTTATGAACTCACAACTCTTATATGAGAAACCATAAAGATTTGAACTTAATTTATTATTCAAAAATATTGATTAGTAATATGTTGAATAGTTGCATGGATTCATGAAATTGGTCAACTAAATATTTTTAATTCTGGGCGGAGTATTAGGAAAGGATAGAATCAATATAATTGTGTTGTAGTTTCCACAATATCTTTACAATAACTGAAGTAAATTTCTTCTCCTAGAATCTACTTGAACATCCTAACAAATATATACCAGCAGAAGTTAAATCTCTCATTGAGTTTGAGCTCTTAAATCTAAGGTTTATCTGGATCAGATTATAGCTTGGCCCACTAGATTGTGGTGGATGTGGTCCAACATAATTATATTTGTTACTTTAATCAGCAGTTCTCTCTGTTCTCCTATTTTATTGCTGCCTCTAATCTTAAATAATTAAATGAGGAATTATTTTGTTGCAGAATGTATCTTTTTTTCCTCTTTTTGCTCTTTTATATTTGTATAGTTCCCTAGTTACACTATCTATAGTTTTATATTTGTTGCAGAATGAATCACAACTTTGTGATTCTTAAGCGGTAGATGGCAAAAGTCTTGTACATGATCTATACATCTTTATCATGTGGTTTCTGTTTGTTGGTTTTCTTTTAGGGACAGTCTCAGATACTATCCGTGGAAGCTAAAGATGCAGCAGCTGAGATTTGCTGCAGGCTGCAACTGGGGTCTAAACTCAGTGAAGTAATCAACAGTAAAGAGGATGCCTTTGTACTGTTTGATCTATATAGAGATGAAGGCTACCTGCTTACAGAGAACCAAGGAAGATATTGTGTAAGACTAAAGTCTATCAAAATATTTGTACCTTATAGTTGCTGAGTTGCTTTATAATTTTCTCTCCGCTGTAGATAATTCTCAAGGAAGGGTGTTCGCCAGATGACATGTTGAAATCTCTTTTCCACGTCAACTACCTGTACTGGCTGGAGAGAAATGTGCATATGGAGTCAGGGAGTGCTGCTGATGAGTGCAAGCCAGGGGGAAGGCTGCATATATCCTTCGATTATGTACAGAGGGAATATGGTCATATCAAATATGATGGTCTGCAAAGTGGCTGGATCACTGACGGGCTGGTCGCGAGGCCATTACCAACCAGGATACGCCAGGTTTCTTAGTTTTCTGCCCAGATTAGGTTCATGGCAACTTTCTCTATAGGACATTGAAAAAGAACTACAAAAAAACAAATAGGTGATTGACAACTCATCTGATTATTTATTGCTTCATGATAAACCGATAGTGGAAACAAGAATGGCCCTAGAAAATTCTCCTCTTGTTCGATTAAAGATTAGGCGACTGAGATTTTTGCCGGCATGGAGAGTTTTGTGCCAAACCATGCCGTGTTGTGTTGGTTCTGGCTACTTGCCATATCAGTAGGTCATTTTACGAACAAGTTCTTATGCAGGTACTCGGTCTGTACCCGTCTTATTGTGCAAAGTTTTATGGTGCTTAAAAATAGAATCTATATATATAATTTTTGACAAGGATGTGCTGTTGTTTCAATTGTTAGTCAGTTGTATTTAGTCTGGGAAAATAAAAAGTTATATATGTATATGTGGACGATTGGAAAGGGGTATATCGAATCACATCACAGAAGTGATGCGGATATTTGATGATGGGATGCATTGTTCTCCTTTTCGAAGTGAGATTAAATCAGCGTCTTGATGTATCTTTCATGAAGGGTTTCATGTCATCGTAGACATGTGACATGTCATGTCATGTCATGTCAGCAGTTATAATAAAAAATATTTTATAAAATCATCTTTGATTCAAAGAATATTTTGTAATAAAAAAAAGTAACATGGATTGAAATGAAAAATACATTCAATTAATCTTTTGGTTCGGGACAAACAAGCAAATCAAATTAAAGAAATGTGAATGCATCTTAAGGATGATAAGGATAAAAAAAATGTAAAAATGATTTTTTAATAAAAAATTTTAATCCGATTCTTAGATTTAAAATTTTTTTATTCAAATAATTATAGTTATGAAAGTGAAACATTTAAAAATAATTTTTTTATTCAAATAATCATCGATTTTATTGATGGAAGCATCAAAATGATGGATAAAACGATAATTTCAATGTTTCAATTTCATTTTCGATGATGGTAGATGACAACATCTTTAGGAGTCGAGTGACTGCTGTGGGTGAGAAGGAAAAGCAAAGATAAGAGTTGAGGTAAAGGGAGAGGAGAAAGAGGATGACATAGAGCGGCACCGCTCTACATCTACATCTGTGTCAATATTAACATAGTTGCCCCGCAATGCCAATGCAGATGCAGATGCAGAGCAACGAAAGAGTCGCTCGGCATCTGCATCGACACAAATGCAGAGCGGCCCTTTCATCGCTCAGCAACTACATCAATGTCGTATTGCAACGGGATAGCCTCCACCCTCTCCTCAATCACTCTACACCATCACTTTATGGCCGTCCACTGAGGATTCGCAGGCTTCTTCACTCAAGGCACCACCATGGGTTTGGAGGTGGAGAGGCAAGAGCTAGAAGATAAGAAGGCCATGGAGTAATAAGGGAAGGCTGCAAGATTGGTATCGTAAGAAGTGCAAAAGAGGCAAACCCGCCACAGGTCTACGTTGGAGACACAATAGTTCGCATCAAGGGAGTGACAAGTAGCACATATGACCTAATGGACGTGATGAGCCACAAGAAAGTTGGCGTCATAAATGGATGTGTCGCAAGCCTAACAAAGGAAGGTTGCACTTGGCCCACTATAGATCATTGCCCTTTCACCACTCTACATCTGCGTCGATGTCGATGCAGATGCTAAGTAGCTCTTTCGTCGCTCTGCATTTGCATTGGCATCGACATAGTTCCCTAGGTGCCAACATAGATATAGAGCGTCAGTATCTATATCAAAATCTTCCTCTTTTCCCTTTGTCTCACCTCTTATCATCGTCCTCCCTCCTCATCGACAATAGTCATCTATGGCCTTAAGCGATGTTGTCGTTCATTACTATCGAAAACGTAACTAAAATATTGAAACTATCTTTTTACCCATCGTTTCTATGTTTCTATCGGTAAAACCAACAACATTAGAGTAAATAAAAATAAATATTTTACTTTCATAATTATATAAATTTAAATATAATTTTTTTAAGTCTAATGTTTGAGATGACTCAATTTATTTTTAATTCTCTTTACATAATCGAACCTTTCTATTTCGTTTCGTGTTACACCCATGAACCTACTTTTATCGGATAGAACTGCATATAATCAAATCCAACATGAAATAAAACCTTGATATATAGCTCATCTCTCGTCAAATCAAATCCCCATGTAGTTAGAAAAGTACTCATAGTTAAATGTAAAAGATGATCTAAAATCAAAATCAAATTATTCTCCAATAATTTATTTATTTATCACATTCAGTGGATGAGCGAAACAACAAATTGGGAAACCCAAGTACGTTACGTTGATATCTCACCATTCGAAAGGCTTGACGATAAGACCCCACATTTTGTTTTCAGCCCTTTAGAGGAGCGCTCGTCACGATCATAGGGCCTCGAGAAGAGAACGTTTGCAATATGTACCTCTCCTCGAAAAAGTGAATTATGACCTGTATAGTTATTGTATCAATTAACTGCTTGAGAAATTCCATTGTGTTACATCACAAAAAATATCATTGTAAAAATTACTCAATTTTTGGCATATGAGATCTTACACATCACTTGATCGGACATTTAATTATCATGTCCACTTAATTTGATAGCAAACGATGGTGCTATGGTGGTCGGCGGGTGATGACAACGATACAATGATCGACTTTGCAAATATTGATTCGAACAATCAGAATGATAATAAAGAGGAGGCAAAATAGTAAAATCGGTGGTTGATGACAACGATGTAATGATCCTAATATCAATTCGAACGATGAGAATGAGAATAAAGAGGAGGCAAAGCGATGAGGCATCTGTGTTGACGCTGTACTGCTCTACCTCCTCTAGTATTTTTGGAAGAGGAAGATGAGACAGGTAAAGTATTTGCATTATCAATGACGAGGAGAAAGGAGGAAAGAGGAAGAGGTGGCAAGTGAGGCGAGGCAGAGCGATACGATACTCATATGCTATCATGTGATATATCTTTCATTAGTAAGACTAACGATATTATAGTAAATGAGGTTAAATGTTTCAACTATAGAGATTTTAATATAAATTTTTTAAGTCTAGAAACTGAAATATTAGACAGGTCTAACTATAAGGATAATATGTAATTATCTTACCACCATCATCGTTCGTTTGAAATTACCTTTTTGTTTATTTTTTTCGTATTATTCATGCACGTGTTGTGTTATATACTATATCTTTCGTCGATAAAATTGACGGTATTATGATAAATAATATTTTTTTAATATTCTATTTTTATAATTATAGAGATTTTAAAATAAAATTTTTAAATCTATAAATTGATATGTTAAAAGAGATCTAACTACGAGAGAAAAGATAATATATAATTAGCCCTAACAAATGGCCAACAAGGGCAAGTGCTCAAGCTGCTCTGTCATTCTTCGTGCTCAAAGAAGGGAGAGAGGAGGAGGAGTAGGAGGAAGACCGTGCACGTCGCAGGGAAAGGGGAATCGAGATTCGTGGTGATGGACGCTCAACTACATAAGTGGCATAGGTCTAATCGGCATATGAACATCAAGTATTCTTTAAGAAAGACATTCTATTTCAACTTAGCTTGATTAAAGAAGAAAAAACATTAGAAGAAAAACTAAATACTACTTTTATTCCAACTCTTTCGGTTAGAAGAAAAACTTAATTTGGTGACCAACAAATCCCAAGAAGAACTTAAATTATTAAGAAAATGATCCAATATATAGTAATTATTAAGAAACTATTTGGACTTGTAGTTGACGTTTGATTAGCTGAACAATAATACATCGGTTGTAATATAGTAATTCTTTCCTCTGTACCTCCAAACTTCAAGTTTGATAATGTCTCCCCTATCACTCTTTCTTCTTCCGTTTGTTTTCATTTCTTGTTATATATCACTACTCACCCAAAGCATGGATTTCAAAGAGCACAAGCACAGATGACTCCAAACTATATCACTGTTATATATCTTAGATTCCATACATGACAACGCTTACATCCGTCTTATTCCATAGGTATAGTATGTTTGCGACATCCATGATGACAGCAAGAGGATCACTTCGCAGGTGGAGTTGGCTTAGCAGTACCTGTGACCTGCAACAAATACATACGTACGTTCTTCGCATGCCACAGTGATCATAATCTCCAACAAAATATAGAAAGGGAATCCCAAGCAAATACCTTCTTCGGTTCCTGTGGTTTCTGCGCCACCTTCTTCGTGGTAGCTGGCTTCGCCCCTGCAGACTTGGGTTGCTGAACCCTGGGTGCCTGCGAGGAACCTTGAGGTCTTTCTGCTTTCATGGAGGCCATTGCTGTAGACAAGGATGACCGGAGATATCAAAGGCAGTTAGCTTCAGGACGGATGCTGCACTCCCTCCCTCCACAATTTATAGTGTCCCTCGCACAAGAATCTACGGAAAGTAGATAACGAGAGAGCATAAAAGCCAACGTCTCAGGAAAAAAGACGAGTCACTGTAGTGGATACACTACTCACTCTCGCAAGTGAATGAATGTTCTTATCGATGTATTCCTTCCTAGCCGTGGAAGACACAAGGAATGGTGAAAACATGTTCATTCAACTCAAATCAAGATGAGACAAGTGTAGGTCCGATCATGGAATAGAAGATTCCCCAATAATGCGAAGCTAACATGTAAGGCTTCGAGCACTTCAAGTCTTATCACAACATGGGAGCAAAACGACATGAATTATTAGACAAGTTGGCAGCGGAGGATAATTGGCTTCTACAACATAAATTTTTAGCTGACCGATAGATATTTTTCTTGTCTTGCACGAGTTTCTTGTTCGATTGCCTTCCTACAAAACTTGAGGAAAACAAGGATAAAAGATGATAGACTAAATGAGAAGTACTTTTAATATGTAGTGTTTTGAATAAATATAACAATATCTATTTATGGCACTAAAATAGGTATTTATAAGGTTTTTTTTAAAAAAAAATTATTTTATGAATTAATCTTATCAGTTGCTACACTAATTTCGGATATTTCCGAACTTTCACAATGTTAGAGTTGAGCAGGAAGAAAAAACAAGGAGAAATTCTCTTAGAAAAAAACACAAAAGAGAGATATAAAGGAAAAATATATATAATAATTGACTCGTTTTTAAAAGAACATGCCTAGATATTTAATCATTACGAGTTTTGTCGAGTATGTTCCTGACATAATTTTTGTAGAACTCTCTACCAAACCTTTTTTTTTTTTTCGACAACGAGCTTGAGATAAGTTCTAATGATAATAAAGTTAGTTGGCTCCAAATGAGGACAATAAAAATTTATTTGCAACAAAAAAGATTTTTTTATGAAGATTTTTTAAAAAATAAAATTTTAGTTGTTCAATAAATACCTCATGTATCTTATGATCTCGAATGTAGAAAATACTTCGATGCTTATAGACTTTTTCTTTAATAGGTTTAAAGAGGATGAAGAAAACAAACAGCTTCAAGATAATTTAAGCCTGAGCTTGGATTAATAAAAAAAAAAAAGCTTATTCGATGTATTTATCGAGCTAAATCTTGGCTCTCTCATTCTTCACATCTCTCCCTTGTCGCGATATATGATGACCAAGATCACATATCATATCACTCGTCGGTCCGTTTAGCGTGGATTAGCGGATTCATCTATCGAAGGCCATGGTTGTGTTTCCTATCATCTGTGCTTGATGCTGAGGAAAGCTGTCATCATTTTGTATATGAACAACTCAGTCATCTCAATCAGAGTCTTACGAGCATTGCACAAAAGTTTTGGCTTTGGTGTGCTTGGAATTAATCAATAAGTGGCATTGGAATTTAAATTGTCGATATTTGTTGGGTCTCGAAGTGCAACTATTGCACAACTCGTTGCTGCTCGTCTATTATGTGTTAGAAGAATCGACATATTACGATGTACTATAGCTCTTTGTTCAGTTTTGATATCTCAAAATATGGGCCATCGGTTGAACTTCTTTTTGATTGGGTGACCACAAATCCAAGAATCCTATAATCTTCTTTCACGAGTAAGTCGATTAAGCTTAACTTAAGATCCGTATTGAGTGATCACAAATCGAAAGGATCCAATACATGCTTTCATAGATGTGGTGATAAACTATGCTATTGTATAGTGCCTCCGATTGAGAGTCGACGAGGAAACTTCATAGGATGAGGTGATAAGTAGGAGCTGGAAATCTCCATACTTTTGTGAATCCCAATCAAGTTTAGACTAGACATGAAAGACATTTCATTGTTATTAATCAAGCAACGTAATTCAATAATGACATTCATTCCCTATACCAAGAATCAGATTAGTGATGATATTTCTATTGTGATGTTTCAAGAATTTAGTAAGAAAGAAATAGTAGATAATGTATAAATGAGGTATAAGCTTTGAGTTTTGAATGTCATAATTTAGTTTCGTAAAACTTGTGAAGTACAACAACATTTGCGTGTTCGTCGAGTACTAACACCACAATTTCCTTAGCATCTCAAATAATTATGTGGTCATCACAAAGTACAAACATGACAACCATGCATGCCAATAAACCATATGAAAACGATTGAGATTCTTATATTAACTTCAAATGTCATGTCAGGCTTTATCGTGCCCTCCCCCTCAATCTCACACATAAACCAAATGATCGTCCTACAATGACTTGACTCACTGTTAGAATGAGGCCCACTCAGCTTTACACGCCAATTTATGGTTCTTAGCGTCAACTTAAAATGATTCAATGCACGCCTTTATGATTTAATAATGACAGATGATTTCACACAACAATTAATATAGTTAACCATTTACAAATCATTCTGATTACATTTACGTCAATTGGGGTTGCATGTTAGACGTAGTCATAATTGATAATAAATCACTATTATTTAGATCTAATATGGTCATAATTGTATCTTCTTCGCTAAAGCCCTTTTTTTATATAGAATAAACAGAAGAAAAGACTATTTTCAAATAATCGTAAGTTATTCATTTATCACTTTTATTTATTTCATATTATTAATTTTATATTTTTTAATTATCTCATATTATTATTTAGTTAGTTTTTAAGTGCACTGATCTTTCCATAGTTTTTCATAAACTTATGGTTGTAACGTGTTAAACCCAAAAAGCCACGTAGCAATTTTATATTCCTCGGGGTTAGCCATATTACTTCTATTTTGGAGATGTCCATAGTCGCACCTTCCTCTGATATAATATGCCCATAATATTTAATCTTTTGTTAAAGAAAGTAAAAATTCGTAGTGACCGTGTTCAAAAGGCGATTTTCGGTATGTCTTCTTCGCACACTCGTATTTGATGATACCTGGATCGATGGTCCAACTTTGTGAATTCGTCTACTACTAGAATAATGATGAAACAAAGTGTGTTAAATGGACTAATTTCAATTTACTTGTTCATAGTTTAAACGTTTCTTTGCAAAAAAATTAGTCTAATTTTTTCATATGAAGTCAGAAGTAGCCATCCATTGTTTCAAGGATATTGTCAATCAATTGAAAGATCTTGGCAAACTTCATAATAACCTCAAAATTAGTAAGCAAGGTTCTGAGGTCACTATCCAAATTGCTGGAAAAAAATTGAGAAGGTCACTTATAATCCATGAAATGACATTTCAGGTTCATGAACTAGAAAATTATGAAAACCATCCCAAAAGAGCATTCATCAAATCTCATGCTAACATCAAAACAGTGAGCAAGATTCACATGTCACTTCTTAAATAATCACAAAAGAATTGATAATGCCACTTCTGATTTATTAGAAGACTCTTTAGGTTCATAATAACCTCAAGATTATGAAGTTGTTTGAAAGGTCATAAATATCAAGCCAATTCAAAAAGATGATTCAACCGAAATATATTCAAGGAAGACGAAATATCAATCCTTTCTAGAAACTCAAAGGAATCTTGAAATATCATCGAAATACTCGATGAAAAATATCAAATGATTACAGTATCATTTGTTTCGAGTGTAAGAAGAACTCGGCATACGCGAAAAAAAATTACATGAAATTAAATATAAAAAAGTAAATTTGACTGGAGGACAAATAGAGTTTGCCATGTACAATTCATTTGAGCATAATAATGCACCTACTTATGCTAAATTGCATGAAACATTAAAAATATATATATACTTTGAGTTAATAAAGTTTCTAGTAAATGTTGATATTTAAAGAATAAGCATGTAAGTTTATCAAGAAATTAAAATTCATCAATGTGTGTGCATATTAAATTAGTACTGAATGTAGTAAGCTTAAAAGTAATTCTATATCACCCACTTGTGATCATGTTCACATCCAATGAATTTGCAGTGGTGGTGTGTGTTTAGATCTATGATTCTGGGCAGTTCTTTATTTTTTTTATCGATAAAGCGATTATAGCCAAAAAAATTAACATTCTTTTTTTTTAAATTATTTCGATAGCTCTTTTATGAACTCTCAAATAATTTCTAATTGGTCTCTCCAAATTTTCTCTTAAACATGTAGCATTTGGGAATTTGTAGAAGTTCTACCACAGCCTCACTGTTGTCTCTCCAAACCATTTAAGTTCCTTTTCCACTGGCACATGCCATATTTCCTCTGAGATTTTGCAGGATTTGCACCTTAATCAGCATGTTTCCTGCTTTTTGGATCATATCTTCTAGTTATTATTATTATTATCATCATCTCAACATCAACATCAATGCTTTAAGAGGCAGAGTGCTTGTGTCATATTCCAAAAGAAGGTGCATTCCCCCTCCCTAACAAACCAGTCATCCATCATTTTCTAGCTGCCCTTCTTCATGTCTTCCTTGCATCTTTGGTTCAGTTGATGCAGAAGGTTCATCCAAGACACACACCTTAGCAAATGTGTTTTAAGGTGACAATAGCACACTCGATTCGCCCAGAGTCAATCAACCTTCTTATTACTGTGATCATTACTAGCTAACTCGATATCGCGAATCGGAGGAAAGCATAATCTTCTCTAAATAAATGAGGAGAATTGCGTGGAAACTAAGCTTTTACTTTCTGGGAGCGTATTGTATGGTGAATTAGCTGAATCATTCAGATAAAGGAATGGCCTCCATTCGATTGATAAGATGCTCGAAGTCCCACTCTATATAAATTTGTGTTGACTAGTAAACAAAAAACCAAAAATATTCGCTTAGAAGGATTAGTACTCTCGATACTTAAGTTTTAGTTAATTTAGTATTATCTATCAACATCTTCACACACATCTTTCCTTTCAGTGTCTACCATCAACAAGCTTTTTGCAACAAAGACAGATGGTTCACTCTTTCTATCTTCTTTTTTGTATCATATCAAAGTCCATCCTTTCCTTGGTTGAATCTTACAACTCTTTCCTATTCTTTTTCGGACATATATATAAATACATATATATAGATATATTATTTATACGTAACAAATGCATCAAACATCTTCAAATAAGCAGATTGACAGCAGTTGAGCGTCTGTGGTGCAGAGTTCTGCGCTTAGGTGGAAAGGAACTCTGCATCTATAGAACTACTCCCCTAACTAATGTTCTTTGTGATATTAATCGGTAATGATTGCCTTACTATAATGAAAAAGGAGAGGTCTCAACGCGTATGGAATAGTCAAATGGAAGCGAGGTCAATAGATCTGCCTTTATCGCTGGAAGACCTTCATGGGGTACACTTCGTATTGGAATCCTTCGCTCTTTAAGACTTAAAAGAAGAGAGAAAAGAGAGCTTTTGACTGTACAATCGAGGAGTACCCCTAGGTTTCTCCACGCTTTAATTAGAGTTATATATTGTTAGCATATAGCATATCTTTGTGAGATGAGGTAGATTATACTCGATGGGAAAAGCTTGAGCTAAGATTCCAAGTAATCTTTGGATCGAGATCCGAAAACTGAGGTGTCAGTGCTTCAGCCCACAGAACGTGCAGTGACAGATGTTAGTTTGCATGAACAATGAATTATCTAATAATGGTCACCAAAAATGAGGTTAAAAATAAGAATAAAATGGATTATAGTTTGTATTGCAAGGATCAACTGTGAGAAAAGATTCGATATGACCTACGAGAAATATCTTAATGCTCGATGCTGTCTCACTTGGAAGCTTCCTCGCGTCATTTACATTGGTGTGGTCAGCGTTCAGTAGCTGCAGCAAGAACAAATCCCTGGCATTGGCACGGGCACAGAGACTTTAGGGATGCGTGCCAAAGTACTATCCAACTAGTTTTATATTGGATGGGGTTGTTTTGAGTTCAAAGCAATATCATATTTGTCGGAAAGTTTGAGTTGACTTTTCAAGTATGAATAATAATTCATTTGTGACAATCGGGACGTAATGATGCATCCAATATTATCAGGTTGGTTGGTATTACGTAGAGATCATGTTTATCTCAGAGAATGACACTTTGGGACACTTCAACATCTCAGGATCATGGTGTGGATTTATGTGGCCATCGGAGCTGTAGCAGTGTTGATGAATTGCCTCTTCCTACTGTTGATTTGGTGGGAAGTTTCAGCCATAGACTATAGATAAGAAAGCACATTTCTTGCATAGTGATAGCAGGAATATTCATTTAATCAGAGATCGGTACGTGGCGGATTAAGCTAATTATTCAAATATAAAATACTTCTAGAATATTTCGTTCGTACCGTAAAATATTTCTTCCAACTGGATCAATCTTACGAGATATATCATACCATATGTCGATTTTTCACGTACTCAAACAAAAGGTCAATGTCGAGTCGACACGTATGTTCGAAGACTTGTGCATGTATGTTCAAACCAAGTAGAATCGATCATGAACATCGTCCCCCGATAGTGAAGAAAAATGCAATCTATGTATGTGGTGGCTTTACGGAGTGGCACTTAGGTGTAACCAGTTGCTAGTAATTGTTAGCAGCAGTAATCGTTTCTATTGTCACATATCATGCACAATACAAAGTGGATACTGGAGCTGCTTAAAAGTTCGCAGCAAGTAGTTCTTTCTAGAGTCCGGATGTGAACTTTCGATAGGGTGCCCAAATCGATCACAGGGTCAGCATGCATTATAATAAATAGGAGAAGATTTTTATGATCCATAGTGCATATTATTCAATGGGGAGCAGCTTTGACACAGTGGAAAAGGTTGGATTTCTCATTCCCTTCCTCTTCCCACTCTTCCTATCGTTGACAGAAAGCATGGGTGACCTGAGCTGAGGTTTCCTCGTCGCTCAGTGTGTCAATCGAAAAGACTGTACTGTACAACTTGGGGGTGTGTGAGAAGGCCTCTGGAGGAACTGCAATCGCTTTTATGATTACAGGGTCCTGCTGCTTGAAAGCGTCCCTGGAAATCGCCATTGGATCAAGCTGTATGGTCCTCGACTGGTGACTTGAGAGAGAATCTCAGGGGCAAGCCATTCAGGGGCAGCACAAAAGGTCCGAACTGAATACCGCTTTGGCATCCCACCATAGACCACCTGATAGAGATAGCAATGCATCAACACCAGGAAGAGAGGTCAACGGAGACGAAAAGTCAAGGGGCGGTATCTGACTTTTGATGGTTTTGGCTGGGTTACCTGTATTTGGTGGTGAGGTGATGGAGGAGCACGAGCATCTCCAGCTTCGCGAGTTCATTGCCAGGGCAGGAATGGGACCCGTTTCCAAATGGCATGAAAGTGTTGGGTTTTGGAGCAACCTGCAACAGTCGACAAAAAAGAGACCAGAATTATTTGTCTGCAGGAGGAGGAAAGGCGACTGATGGAGATAGGGGCGGCGCGGCCGTCCTCCTTCGCCCACCTCAAATCTGGAGGGATCAAAATTTTCCGGGTCAGCGAAGTTATCCGGGCTGTGGTGAATGTTTCGGAAGAGCGGCAACACCTTCCAACCCTTGGGAATCAGATACCCTGCACCACATCACACGGGGAGAAGTCAGCACAGCAAATACCTCCGCCGACATCCTTTGCATGGATAGAGGTTGTGACGCCAACTCACCTTCGTACTCCACATCTTCCACCGCTTCTCTGAAGGTAAAAGATAAGACGGAGGCCACCCTCATCGTCTCCTGAATCACCCTCGATGTGAGTGGCATCCTCTTGGTATCAGCCCAAGTCAGGGACTTGCCGTCTTTGCTCCTCGTGATCTCCTCTTGCTCTTCCTGAGATACGCAGTCCATGTCAAGCTCTTTCTACTGAAAACGACACTTGGAGATGGGAGGAGGAAGAGGAAGAAGAAAGCATCTTACCGTCACTGCTCGTAAGATGCCTGGGTTATCCCCGAGGTACTTGACAATCCAGGTGAGCACGCTGGCAGTGGTGTCCCGGGCTGCAAAGATGACGCCGATAATGTTGTCGGCAATCTGATCGTCGGTGAGCGCTTCTTTGGTTTCCATGAAAGAGCCAAGCAGACCATTGGCCTCCGTCTTCGACTGCGTCCTCCTGGACGACACAATCTTGGCCACAATTTGAGCCAGCTGTTTCCTGGCCTTCATTGCCTTGTAGAAGAGGGTCCCAGGCAGGTTGACGGGCATGGAGTTGTACCCCTTCTCCAGGGTGTAGTAACACTGCTTCAGATCCTCGATGTAGCAGATCTCATCATTCCCAAAGATAGAGAGGAGTGCCACATTGAACGCGTACTGCAGGAAAGCAGCGGACGCGCATCAAAACAGAGAGACAGACGACGGGAACACAAGGGAAAAGGAGGAGCAGAGCATCAAAGAAAAGCGATCTTTCACGGTGTTGGAAGGTCAGAAGTCGACCGAATCAATTTCCTACAGGTTTGACTTTGCAGCAGCTCAAATTTAGATTTGTAGTAGCGTCTGCGAGAGCTTACCGTCTTCATTTCAAGGAAGGTATTAACGAAACGGCCGTCCCAGGAGCGCAAGGCCCGGAGAGCGGCTGCCTCAATGCCGGCGACGGAGCCGCGGATGGCGTCGGGCATGAGAGCCCGCAGCACGAGGCGGCGGAGGCGGGCGTGGTAGTCGCCCTGCTGGAAGAAGATGGCCTGGGGACCCAGCATCCGCTCCTTGCTCGCGGGGAACGTCGGCTTGAACAGGTGAGCCCGCGTCACCAGCACGAACCTTGCCGCCTCAGGGCTCGACACCATGACGCAGGGGCAGCCCAGGATGTGGGTCTTAAAGATGGGACCGTACCTGCAACCACCATCACCACCAGCAGCGTTATGTGCGGTGACAAAAAGGAAATGGGACATCGACAACAATCCTTTTCCACCGACAGGCAGAAGCCACGAACCTCTTCTGCTTGAGGGCGAAGAAGGCGTTGGGATTGTTGGAGTAGAGCTGCAAGGTCTCTCCAATATAAGGCCAGCCCATGGAGCCCGGCGGCAAGGGCAGACTACGGGACCCGGTGAGGAATGCTCGCGAAAGCAGATAGTAGATGAGGCACAGGAACAGGAAGCAGAGGGTGAGGGACGGAAAAAGCATGATCGTCAAGGACGCATTCGGGACGACGGTGGCGACGCAAGTGGAACTCATCGTTGGTCGGAGAGGAGGAGGAGGAGGACAGGGGAAGGTGTGGATTATCCTGTGTGAGGATTTGATGTGCGTCAATGGGGAGGGAAGGGGGTTTTATAGGGGAGCCAATACAGCCGATGCACCCACGGAAATCTATTCCAGCTAATGTAGCTGAACCTCGGAACACTGAATGAAGCAGTGATCATAATATGCATCATTGCAATGCAATTGTTGGGAAAGATAGAAGAAAGACAAAAAGTAATATAAAACATAAATAAATAAATAATGATCAATGAGTGTAAGCTTCCCAAAGAAATGAAATAGTACGTGTCAAATCACTTGCACGTGTTTGACTTTCCAATCCATACTCTGTCAGTGTTTTTTTTCTCCAAGTATTTAGAGCTGAGTAGAAAAACTAAATAAAGCGAAAGTCAAACTCTCTTCCCAAGTTTTTGTTCTTCATAAATATATTTATTTATTTACTTAAATTCAGATAGATTCAGACTAAGTATTAACTATGTTTTTGTACGGGGGATTGCAAAAATGGATGAGTAGAAAGGTATTAAACCAACTAAAAGAATGGAAAATGTAATGTTAGAGAAGCCATGGAGATCAAATAGGTGGAGAAGAGTCGAGCAAAAAAGGGTTAATTATGAGGGGAAGAAGTGGTGAGGTAAAAATAGGAAGATGAGACCCACTGGGGGGGAAGCTTAGTGGGGAGCTACTACTCTTCACTTTAAATAAAGGGTTGGATCCTTCATAGCTCCAGCCAATTACGCGTGTGATCTGAGTTGTTGACACATGGAATGGGCCTTCCATTCTATACCACAGCTCTTCGATTGTCTTTTTATGGCCTACTCTCTCTCTCTCTCTCTCTCTAATCAATAAAAAGATTATAGCTTGCCATCTATTTCTGGCTTTCTCATGGCTGTTTATCTTTCATTACCTGATCTCATCATTTATGTCTACGAAAAATCAAACCATGAAGGAATGTGATGTAGCGTGTGATTGACGTTTTACACCACATATCATCACTTGTCCGAAATGAATCGATTTCGCTTCGATCCATCATTGTGTTACTCACAAGTTTCAAGAACAAGAGAGTGACGGCGCAGCATAATCTTGGATTAGGCATCTAATTCTAGACATTAAGTGTCTACTCGCTTGCTTTGAGGGAAGTAAAATCGCGCATAATATTTATCCTGTCGAAAGGGTGATCGGACGGTGCAATGAATGGCTAATTGCACTCGTGCTACCAAATCCTTTATGAGGGACAGCCAAGAATAAGATGAAGGCTAAGGCCTCTTCGAGCACAAATGGGCACGTCTCGGAGAAGGACCACCGGAGACCTCAGACGCCATTGGGCGACTGGGATTTGTACTCCGCACCACTGTAGTCCACCTGTCCGTCATCCCCATGCACGGGGAGCTCACTGTTGGCCTCGAACAAGAGAGTGATTGCAACGCCAAATGTACGTCGACTCTCTCGCAAGTCGTGGAATCTTCTGCACCGCCAACTCTAAAGAACTCCGGTGAAGTTCCCCGAGGACTTCCATAGATTCAAGTAACATATGGTTGGAAAGCTTTGATTTATATTAATTGACTAAAGCTAATACGATGATTAACGGCGAACTGAATCAAATTGAATTTTGGTTCGATTAAGATGAGATAGGTCAAACGGGAATCATTTCGAATTTACCTAATCAAACTGGTTCAAAATCAATTAATTTGATTCGATTAATCAGTTAATTAGTTTTATAATTTTAAGTAATTATATATTTATATATATAAAGAATATATTTGGATCGATTGAATCGGACCTAATAAGATCAATATAATAATACTTGCGAAATTAGGCCCTATATCATTTGATACCGAGACATTTGGGCCATTTTGATTGATCAGATTAGATCGATTAAGTGTTCAATATAGTAAATTTAGTCGGAGTAATATTTTTTTAAAATAAGATCGATTTGATCTAAAGGGGTTAATCGAATCAAAAAATTATTTTTCTAAACTAAAATCATTTATAGTTTTCAAAATCCAACTATTAATGAATCGACTAGAACCAATTCTAAAACGATTCAATGTTTATTTAATTTATTTTTCGATTCGATTTGAACGTTTCTAACTATGATTTCCTCATAGCCTACTCAATCATTTCTAGATTAAAAGTTAATAGACATGTTATCTCATAAATAAAGTTCTTGATGCATCACCAAAGGGATGGATGATATGTAAATTTTGGTGATAATGGTAGAAGAAAAATTCCTTATTATGATAATGTTGATAACAATTTTTAAAGATGTTTTATTATGTGTGAATCAAAGTATTGTAATTTTAAGTCACTCATGCAACTAAGTGTTTGTTATTAGATTTATAATACGATATTAATTTCATCCTAAGATTAGAAATATATATAATAGGCTTAAAATATGAAATTATGTATATTATTAATTTTGATTGATTAAATAACTCATATGTAATATTTTCTTTTTGTCTTGAATGATAATACGATACGAATTAAATAAGAAACTAGGACAAGCTAGCATAACTTCTTTACTAATTTAGTCACATAAAAATCTAGCTCAACTTTGTGGGTTATTGGATACTTCTCAAATAGGAAAATAATTTAAAAAGTAGCTTTAGCATAAATATGATATACAAAACAAAATTAATACACTTTGCGGATAGGGTTGAGGATGAAAACATCTTAAGAAGTAAAATTTTTGAGATAAAAATATATATCATCTCAATAAATTTGATGTCTTCTATATAGCGAAAAATCTTCAAATTTGGATGAATTTTTATTTTGTATAATCGAGTATTAAAACCTAAAAGATATAAACAAAAAGTGTTCCAAATGAGTTGAAATTAATTGTGTATGCCACACAGTATTATCTCAGTAAGTTTCATCAACTAAAATTAGTGTAAATAACACTAAAAAAATAATGTAAAAATGATCCCATCCTCTTTTTTTTGTCTAATACCTATAACATAGTACTAGTGTACTATGTTATAATATTTTTTAGTATTATTAAAGATATTGTAACATAATATAAAAATACTATAAACATTATTTTATTTTATTATAGTATTTTTCTAATAAAAAAATTATAACTAAATCGATTGACCATAAGAAAAATATATGGAAAAAATGGGATTACTTTTCTGAAAAAAACTAAAAAATAACTTTTTTTCGAGGAATTACCTCAAAAAATATATGTATAGTGAAGGGGAAGAATTTGACCGGTCAAGAGATGACAACACCTCAACTATCTTGGAATCCTCAACACCTTATCCTTTGGCAAGCATTGTCAACGCGACGCCTCCGAGTTACATTAAATTGTGGGAGTGCCGAAGAAGACTCTTCGGGCGATAGTTGATAAGGTCACGCAGCTGTCTTGGCTCTTCTTTTCTCTGGCGTCGAACAGACGGATAAGTGCGTGAAGTCAACAATATCATTACGTAAGGATGGCTGGGGTTCATGAACGAAGACACAGAACTGCAACTTTGACTCGACCGTCCTAAATCAGGAGGAGGAGCAGTTCGAGTTTGGAGCCGATGATGAGTTCATGTCACTCTTGACTTATCTTCCTCGTGTGCGATGGCGTTTGGCACCTTTAGCAGTCGACGGGTAACAAACACCCATCTTGGCTTTTCCTTCCGATGAAGAGGTGCCCTTTTGTATGCATAATGTCCACGGCGGCTGCGGTTTCCCACCCTTTGCCCAAAGTACCGATTCCACCACCATATAAAAATGAAGGCAATATACATGCAAAGGTCAGGTTTTCACTGGTTAGTTTTTTGACATTGTGTCTGGGATGTCTTTTTCTGTAACTCTCAATTTTGTCTCTCTTTATATTTCAATTCTTTGCACTTCGTTCTTTGAATCGAACCGATTTGAGTAACCCTAAGTGACTTCTCTTCCTTTATCATCTCTTTTGTTTCTCTCATTTTTCTTTATTTTTTTATATCAAAAATGAAGAGTGAGATGAAGTTGACTTTGATCGACTCACCTTTGACTCATTCTTTTCCAAACAAATGGAAGAAAAGATGGAAAACCAAATCGATTTGAGTCAATTGATTTGGATAATTTTCCAATAGAGAGGTGTCATATCGTAAAAGTTAATTATTAAACTTTTTTTAAGGTAAAATAATTTATTGAAAGATCTCAGTTGCCAAAAGAAAGTTGTCGTAAATAGTTTCCTTCCCTCTCACGAACAAGCAAAGGGGTTCGCACTCCGAATGATGAGGGATGGCAGACGAGCAAGTCACTGCGCATGTCGGTGCGTTGTGATCGCTGATCCAAAGTCAGTGGGTTCCATCGTGAAGCACCCACCACTATTTGTTCCTGCACTGAGTCTCTCAAACACATTCCAAGGAGCATTGATTTCCTGATGCGAGGAACACGATCATGTATACGTACGTTGGACGCCAACCCTTTCCCGCCTCATGCATGAACGTTGAGAGGCCTATGAACTAGGATTGGCGGTTGAGCTGGAGTTGTGTTACCGTAAAAGGTTGTGTCAGGGCCAGATTACGATTCGGTTTGAATTATAATCAAATTGAGCTGAAATCGAAATCGAACTGGTCTAATGATCCGTCGATTCTAAATCGAATATAATTAAGGGACAATTTGGACGGTCGATCATACGTGCGGCCCGTAGGCTCGCGAGGAATTATCCACTTTGGACAATGGACGTACTCGTACGATTTTTATCCTTTTGGAGCTCATATATTCCGAAAGAACAAAATCGTGCAGATACATCTATCGCCCAAAGCGGACAATTCCTCACGGGCTTACGAGTTGCATCAATGATCGACCGACCAAATTATCCCTTATCAGATTGGCGCTAATAGGAGGGCCTAAGGCCTGCACCTTGGCCGAGCAAATTCGCTCCCAAGTCGTGCACCTTAGTTATGAGCCCTTGGCTCTCTTACGAGAGGGAACAATGATAAGGCCATTTAATCCCAAATTGGTTGAGGAGTATAGGAACCAATGACTCGTAAGTCTCCCTTACCAGGCGTATTTTGGAACTCACATGCTCCTCCGAAAAGAACAAAACCATACGGGTATGCCCATCGCCCAAAACGAACAATTTCTTTCGAGCCTACGGGCCACTCCAATGGTCAACCGACCAAATTGTCCCTTATGAGAATCGAAATGAATCTCGAACAATTCAATTATGATTCTTAAGTTTGAAAAATCAAAATTATTGATTGATTCACGAACCAACGATTCCGATTTGAATTATGGTTCGAACCATTGATTCTATAATTATATATTTATTTTATTTAAAAAATATATTTATACTTTTTTATATTTTAAAAATTTTAATAGAAAAATAATAAAAATTTTGGTGATTCAAATCGGGATCATCAGAATCGAAATTGGAACTATCAATTTCAATGCTGATTCCAAAATGGACCCTTGTAGATTTAATTCTAAAATCAAAATTATTGATTCGAAAATCATGATCAAACTTGGCAGGAGAGACTTTCCCCACCCCTTCGTACACCCATTATATTTTGTTAATGCTTTACATAAATGAAATGATACATGAAAAGTTTTTTTTTGGAGGGTATTCTCTTTATATATATTTTTATTTTTATTTTAAAATGTCTCTTATAAGATGATGATTGTTGCAAGGTATTCTCTTTTTATAGTTTTCAAAAAGAATTCTTGAAATATCTCTACCTTTCCTGATAGTATATAGGATGAGCAAGTTCAGTGCTCTATGTACAAGATTTATACTTCTAGCTATTATTTTTTGGTACATCCATCAAAACCCTATATATCGTTTTAAAATCAATATTATAACTAGACAAATGGATTAAAAAATGAATGGAAACCAACTCAGCTATAAAAATAAGATTTCAAGGGTGTCATTATTGGTTTAGAAGCAATAACAAAAAAATAGAAATGTTTTTATGTTAGTTATAATATTTTTGACACCGTAAAAGAATTAGGACACTTCACCCAATTTGTTATCTCATTATTGTTGAATCTCGTATTTGAAACCAATTGATAATTATGTTTATGTTTTAATCTATGTTTTGAGTGACGCGGGATGCTTCGATCAGGACGAGATAATTAAAGCAGGAAAAATCATGTTGTGCCGGAGGAACATATCAGAAGATTGGATGTCGGGTTGATGGATCGGTCGACGTATCAACAAAAGGCTTCGAGCCGTGGACTCGGGCATCGGGCCAAGAAGAGCGGGTATTGTACCAAGGGTATCGGAGTTGCGGAGTCAACTGACCGATTGGGCAATAGGCTGTAGGAGAGGACGATGCGCCGAATAATCGGACGAAGCGTCGAGGGACCAATGACATGCCGGACAACTTGGTTAATTGCCTAGGATTAATTGTCTCGATCGAAGTTTTATTTTGTATGTGCAGGATTAACTACAATGGAAGAAAGATATGCAGCAGGAGTTGTGCCGGAGTCAAGACCATGATCACGTTGGGGGTTCGAGAGTTCGACGGAAGTCCGGACGGTCGTCGTCGGTTCTGCGGGAACAAATCCGAGAAGTCCGAGAGCTTACCAAAGAAGCTCGTCGGAACTCGTCAAGTGGATCGTCGCAAGTCCAGGAGTTTGCCGGAAGTCCGCCAGAGCATCGTCAAAGGTTCGTCGGATGTTCGCCGAAAGCTCGCCGGAAGAAGCAATTGACGCACTGGAGCAAGTTGCAGTAAATGTCTTAAGAAATATCATAGTTAGCATGTAGATTAAGTTAGGAATGAGAGGTGATCACATTAACTTAATCTAGGAGCAATTGGGCCCTTGATAGACCTAAATTGGGCCGAATGGATCAACCCATTCGGACCAGAATTCCTGCTAGGCGGTGGCACTACTAGGGTCGACGGTGGCACTGCCCAGGAGATGGTCTCCCAAGAATGCTGGGCGGTGGCACCACCTGGGCTCAATCTCCGAGCGAGATTGGGCGGTGCAACCGCCCTTGTCAGGCGGTGGCACCGCCCAGAGGCTCAGTCTCCGAGCTACAGTTGTACCGCCCTAGTCGGGAGGTAGTACCGCCAGGACCCCGAAAATCCGGGAAATGACACTTTTGAGCTCCAAATTCAAACCAGTTTGGGGCCTATATAAATCGCACCCTTTCCTGCATGAAAGGGCAACCAAAGGCATCGAAAATCCAATCTTACTCTGTGATTTTTAGAGCTCAAAAGTGTTGTAAAGCCTAGAAGTTATCCTCCCTCTTTTCTTCCAAGTTTTGAGCTTTCAAGAGAGGAGAGAAATTCTGTAAGGGTTTTCTCCTAAGCCCGTCAAAATGAGTGAAACTGTAAAAGGGTGGTTGGCCATCGCCTATTGAAGGAAGGCCTCTAGTGGACGTTAGTGACCTCGTTGGAGGAGGAAGCCAAAAGTGGATGTAGGTCACGTTTGACCAAACCACTCTAAAATCTGGTTTGCATTTCCTTTGTGCTATTTATTTTAACTGCAAACTGTCTTCCTTACTTTACTTCAAATACATTTCCGTAAGTTTTCAAAGTTATTATATGCACGAAACGACTTTTACGTCGAAATCAGATTTTAACGTACGAACGCAATTTCAATCGTCGAAAGTTTTCCGCTGCACTAATTCACCCCCCTCTTCTCTTAGTGCTCTTGATCCTAACACTTATAAGGATATTTCAGAAAGTATAACAAATAGAAGGTACCCTTTGATAATTATGAAAAAGAAAGACATCTTAAAAAAAATAATTTTTTTTTTTTTAATATAGGGTGTTGAATTTGACTAGGGGCGACCCAACTCCAATTGCAATCAAAGTCGTTAACAGTGTCAAACTAAATTGAAATCGTGATTATAAATTAAATAAATATAATATTATATAAAATAAGTTGCAAGACATAAAAGGTTAATATTTTAAGCTTAAAACATAATATCATGGGTTTGAACCTTTAATTTTTCTATTAATTAAAATTAATTAATATAATTAAATTGGAACCATCAATGATTTTCAAACCAAAATCATTTGTAGCCAATTGGATTTTAATTTTTAATTTTATAAAATTAAAATCGATAATTTTAAAATAATATCAACCCTAGATTTGACTTTGCACCCACATTGTAGTTATATATTATCGGCAAAGGTAGTGTAGATGGGGCTAATTATATATTATCTATTGTAGTTAGATTTCCTTAATATTCTGATTCGTATACTTAAAAAATTTATATTAGAATTCTTATAATTATGAAAGCGAAAACATCTATGTCTATTTATCCTAACGCTAACGAAACATAAAATAATTTTAACATTTCTAACTGATGGTGATGGATAGCGTTAATGGTAATGGGCGATGGCACCATTAGGGGTTATGAGTAGCTACTGTGAATGATGAGAGCGATGATAAAAGATGAGGGTTGCCTTGCATCTATGTTGGCGTCGATACCGAGTGACCATTTTGCTACTTGGCAACTACATTAATATTGACATAATGATTGACATTTTTATCATTCTACATCTTTATCGACATCAATGCAGTTGCTAAGCGATGAAAAGGTAACTTAGCATTTGTGTAGGTATCGATGCAAATATCGAGTGTCCCTTTCATTTCTTAACAACTGCGTCAACATCGATGCAGATGCAAAGTGGCGAAAAGATCGTTCGATAACTATGTCAACATCGACGCATATACAGAGTAGCCCTCATCTCTCAACGTCGCTCTCCTCATCCATAGCAGCCACCGACGGTCATCAACGATGTCATTGTCTATCACCATCAACGTCGTTCATCATTCCTAACTGGAATATTAAAATTATTTTAATATTTTTATCGATAAAATTGACGACGTTACGATAAATAGATATATATATATATGTTTTACTTTCATAATTATAAATATTTTAATATAATTTTTTAAAATTTAAAAATTAAAGATCTAATAAAACTAATCTGTAATTAGCCTGAGATGACGCGTACAGGAATGAGTGACGGGGACAACCATGTGGCCGCTGTATCCTTCATTTTCTTTTGTGGGGTTTGGTTGGTCGTTTATGATGACAGCATATGGGCTCGCAAACCAATGAAATCGTTGGCTTGTGAGGCTCGCGATTCGGTAGGTCGGGGCGGCTCGCCAGCTAAAGGGCGCGAATTTGTTGGACATGTGTGGGACACGTGTCCGCCCCAATCCCGACCTACCACCGCGTTGACAACGACTTTACTGATGAGATGATGGAGTTTGCTTTCGGTCAACGATCTGTCGATGTGGTGATTAGGACATTTTAGACCAAATATCAAGAGAATCAAGAATTTTTTAGTTTATCGGGTCATTTTTATCTTTTTAAGATTTTTTTAAAACTTAAAAAGTTAAAATCATTCGGATACGTTAATCATTTAAAACAAATAATTGTTCGTGAATCTACCGGTCACACCAATAACAAATTAATCAAATATTGACTTATTAGATTGACGCTAGAAAAAAGATCTTGAGCTCGAATGTGAGAAAGAGTATTGATAAAAATATTTAGTCTCATATTGATCGAGGAGTAAAGAATCAATGGCTCATAAATTCGTTAGATCACCCTTAATCTTAAAAGTATTTTTTTTAATTTTAAAAGGATAAAATAGTATATATACACTTATCACCAAAAATATAAAATTCCTCATGAGCCTACGTGCTAGATAGACCGATCAAATGTTAATTTATCAAGTAGAAACAACCCGCCACTACAAACTCTATAAATATCACAAAATGTACTAATAAGTGTTTTAAGAATCATTATTTGATTCTAATTATATTTAATTTAATATATATATATATATATATTTATATTTTAATTTAAATAATAATTTTTTTAGTAAATTAACACTTATTATTATAAATATGTCATATATCTCAAAATCTAAGTAAAAGGAAAAGGCAAGACTTGAGTGTGTGTATATATATATATATAAGCACTCGAATGATGTCATCAATACTTATGGTAGTATAAATATATTTCGTAAAAATAGATTTTAATTCTCACGTAGTTCATCCATGCAACAACTAAACCATGTCCGATACATTGTTCCACGTTCTATGGGCGAAGGATCCTCCAAAAGCTAAAAAAACTGAAGTTTCATCGTTTGTCAAATCAACTTTTCTTTTATTGGTAGTTCTGATAGCCTATGAATAGACATGCAATTTTCCACTTTCATAGAGATGATGTCGAGGAATTAATATCTGCACAAAGATACATCATATTCCGATGCATCAGTCACATCACCACCTCATGACAATGTCAACATGAATGTTCATCATTCTGACACTACAATCGAGGTTTCTAATTTCAACATAAATCATTATACGTACTTATAATATTTGATGATTCAATATATATGTCAATGATTAAATAATAATCGATGATTTCATGTTACCGTTCAGAAAATTATTATCCGAATTCACTTTATAACAAAAGGTTTTCGATGCATTTATTTTTTTTAGTCTTTCGACCTCATTAATTTAAATATTAAAGAAGTTGTCTAATACTATCATCAATTGACCTTTGAAAGCCCGGATTTGATCGGATGAATTAGTAAAACAATATATTTATATTTTTTAAAACATAAAAAGAAGTAAAAAGTTTAACAACGAAAACTTTTATAGTAAAAAAATAATAATGGATTCGAAAATCTCATCATGAACTCTAACTCCCATGCGATGGAGGATAACGACAAGAGTTGAGAGGCAACCTCGAGAGAAGATTGCGGCCAAGTGGTAGGGAACTCAAATCATTAATAGATTTCTTAACTTCAAAGGTCACACCATTGCTTTCTTTTTCTTTCATTGTTTTTTTGGTTTGTGTCGGCAAACCGAAGTGCGAGCAGCAATCTTGCGTTTGGTGTGCCTCTGCATGCAGAGTCATCATGTACTTGCGGAGTAATCTATGATGGAAAGGTGAGACCATCGACGCGATACACACCACTATTATGCCCTCTAACGAGTGTCAAAGCGTGAGCACCGAGCGATCCAGCTGTGGGACATGTTGTATGTTGCAGAGATGATCTGGGCATCACCTTAGACGACCATCCGAGTTGGTGGAAAGATGAGCATACGAAAGGCTCGAAGGAGCTACCAACCGATATAGTAGAATACAAGGATCTGTTTGTGTGCAGCAGTAGTGCTTCGATAGTTGGATCACGGTCGGATACGTGTATACGTGTTAGTCTTCGGGAAGAGTAGCTACGTAGGTGGAAGATGATTCGGGCGTACAGCCAATTGCGTTGCGTTCATTACGTGTGAAGGATGGCTATGGTGGGTGGACCAAATAAAGAGGAATCGAATGACAATAATCGCCTGGGAATCATCGACGTGCTTTTCCTTGCATGCTTTGAGGCTATTATGGACGTCGCATTACCACCACCAGTGGTTGGTGGGTTGGCGATGGATCAGAATCTTGGATCTAATGAGGTCTTTTCGAGTCGTGGAATCCACCTCAAGATTTATTTATCCAAATGGATATTTTGTCTGTTATATTATTTAATTCTATAAAAATCATGGTTGAAATAGTTCTGTGTTGGTAGGATTATGATCCCGAGATGAAAATATAATGTTTTTATTAGTATAATCGATATTATATTCGATAAAGTTATTAGACGAATATTGGATTTGCATTTATCATTGGATAATTTTCTTTTTGACAAAGGATAGGTAGTGAATACAAATTTTGATCTACTTTATTAGATACGATAGCTTGCACCTTTGGTTCAACATAGTTGTTTTGTGTTGGTTGTGATTTTAAATTTCATTTTATTTTTATGTGTAAGGACGATATATAACTCTTGCATTCGTCTTTCTAATTTTTTTTTTCTTTTCTATGCATGTCGTTAGGTATCGCTTAAGTACGATACGGTTTTAGGCAAAATCAACTAAGGATGAGATGACAAAGTGGATCTCAATTGCATAATGATTCACTTTGTAAAGATCGCACCGTAGTGAGGACAAGCTTCGTAGCTACATGTAAAACCTCATCGATGAAGTGCTGAGAAGATGATCGTTGTAGAGCCATACTCGAAGACTTCAATTCAGCTCCATGGACCGGCCTTACTCTCTCTAATGGATCACTTGCCATTCCTCAACGATGGGCTTTGACACCAGCCAACAACCAATTACTTTTCAATTTTGATACAATTGAACAATGTTGAATTCTAGTTGGAGGAATACACTTGTAATATCCCGACATGGATGAGATTAAAATTAACTTATAAAAATCTGATAAATATGATATTATTAATTTAAATTGATGGATTAATTAGTCTATTAGGTTAGAGTCGTGACAACACTAGCATAGGATGAGAGGGAAACTATCCTATTGATCTCGAATCCTAAATTTTCCTTAAAATTAAAGATTCAAAATTAAAAACAGGCCTACGTTATGCAATTTTGCTTTGTTAAAAGAAATGTGTCAACTATAACGCATAATCTTGCTAACATAGGTTGAACAAAAAGATTAACTCTTTAGCGAAGAGTCCAAAATGCTAACTTTTTTTTTTTTTAGTAAGCAAACACACTTTAAGCTTAATACAGGTTAAGTTTGAATAATTAATTTTTTTTAAATAATAAACCCATGATATTCTTTTCTAAAATAATATATATATTTTTTGTTTCAAGGCTTTTGATAAAAAGACTGTTTCTTGATAAAATCCCAAAACTTAAGGATTTTTTAGGATAAATCATCATAATATAAAATAAAGTCGGTTGAATGTGGTATTGCAATGCCCTAAGATTAGATTGATCCCCTCCGAAGATTAACTATCTGTCAAAGATTTAACATCTCAATCTTGTTTCTATGGAATTGCAAGGAATCGAAAGAGAGGACTTGTATTTCTCGCTTTTCATAAGAGGGTAGAATTCGGATTTATAAAAACCTTAAATAAATTCTTAATACATAGACGTTATTTAGTAAAAATTTTTATGGGTAAATTATCCTGCATATATTAGCGATTAAATTTAACTTTTTATATTTATTGATGTGTTGTTAACTTTTTATTTATACATATAGGGGTGTTCAAATCTAATAAAAAAATTAAGTCGACTTGATTTGATTTTGAAGACTATAAGTGATTTTGATTTGGGATACTTTTTCTTGATTTGATTAATTAACTTGAACCATATCAAATTAATGTTAATTTAAAAAATCTCAATCTAGTTAAGTTCATTGTCCTAAGGCTTATCTGGTTTAAATCGATTAATTAAATTAATCCAAAAATATAATTTTATGGTTTTAATTATAAATTTTATCATATCGATCCATTCAATTATACAAAAGTGATTTATTTTAAAAATATAAAAAATTAATTTATTTTTAAATTATAAATTGATTAATAAATACTAATTTTAAATTAATTTGATTAAGTAAATTCAAATAAGTTTTAATTCGAGCAAGAGACCTTTGGTTGGTCGATCATTAGTGTGACCCGTTGGCTCGTTTCGAGGGCGTATGATTTTATCCTTTTTAAATATATAAATTTAAAAAAGTATATTTTAAGAGTAAGAGAGATCCGAAGGAGTTATGAATCCTTGGTTTTCATATTTCTCAATCAATATGAGACTAAATGATATCTTATATTTAATTAAAAAAAATCGATTGATCGAAAAATTCTTTAAAAATTATATAATTAGATATTATAAAATAATAAATGCAACGGAAGCACCGACTATAACGGGATCCGAACCGTAGCTAAGTCAGTCGGAACAACACGAGAAAAACCAACAAGAACGAGAAACAAGAAGACATATAGGAAATTGCAGCGCCGTCCGAACCCAATGCCTCTCTCCGGCTTCGCATTAAAAAAGCGTCGACCTTTCGCGCGTGTCATCCCCCCATGGCTTCCTCCCTTCTACGCCGCGACGTGTCACTCCTCCTCCTCCTCTCCACCTTCATTCCCACGACTTCGTCCTCATCCCCATCGTCCATCCTTCCATCCGCCGCGGACTCGGTTGGAAAAGAGAGGAGGAAACGGGACGTTCCTCGTCGTCGGCCTCGCAGGTAGCTGCTCCCGCTTTATCTCTTCTTCTATTCCCATATGACACCGTTGTGGTTTTCTTGCACACGAAATCCGTTGTTTTTTTGTTGGTATATTGTTTCAAGCTTTCCCTGTTCCCAGGTTTTCTTTTGCAACTTCTTCTCTATCTCCTCCGCCTCAGGTGCAGCATTCCTTCGATTGCGACGCAGATCGTGAATGGTGTTCTTCCCATGGTGCGGTCGGTAGGTTTTTTCTTCCCCTACAAATGTGTTGTTTGTGTTCTCAGATATTTAATTCACTCGCGCAATCGTACCAGTGCAGACAAGTATGTGTCGTCCAGATGTGCCGATAATGTGTTCGTGTAAATGACGAATATGGTATACTTGATTGTGAAACCCTTCGGTTTGGTCCAAATCTTCTTCCTGCTGGGAGTGAGGACGGTTGCTCTTCCCACGCTGGTATTCTGGCAACTATTGAAATTGATCATCAACTTTCACGTGGACCTCTGTTGGCACTTTCTCATTTTGGGGATTACTTTCATGACTCTACCAATGCGAATGCTGACTGCCTTGAAGAACGAAGTAAAGGTCAGTCTCTCCTGCAGAAACCTATACAAGCCTTTTTATTTTCTTTTCTTTGGAGGCTATACATTTTGCATTATGCTACTCAATAACTAGCCATTTCTATCTTGCTGTATTGTTTTAACTTATGTCGACGCTTATAAAGCTGTAGGCCTTAAGAATTCACTTTATGTCGCTTGGTTTTACTATATTCACTATTGAAGGTTGTCATTTTCCCAAAGATTGTTGAGCTTGTCTGCTTGATTATGTGTTTGCAGTTAGTTGTATAACTAAGTGAGCTGGTACCATCTCATTTTGAAGTTCTAGCTTGGCTGCTTGCATAGTGTAACATAAAATTGTTGAGAAGCATACTAAGCATATTGTGTGCCACCAAATTTCTTTGGTAAAACTTCCTCAATGACCGAATCATACACCAAGGACAGAAACAAACTGCAGTTTTGAAGACTTTGTATGTCAAGAAAATGTGAAAGATATTAAACCATGTATGTTATGCTAACTAATAATTTTGACATTTGCATTTCTCAAGAAAAAAGAGAAGGGAATATATATATGGGGTTACTGGAAAGCTGGAAATTTAAAAAAGCGAAATCAAGTGTATTTCACTCTATGTAGATCTATCAGGTATTATAAAAGTGAAATATTACGTTGTCATTAGAGCATCTAACTTGCTACCAAGCAAAAAGTACCATAGGAGTTTTTGAAATAAAATAGATTATATATAATTAACTGGAAGATACAAACTTCTTTGCTGAATGATTATCAGCAAGCCAAGAAAAAAATGGAGAACATACTGTTTTCCCAAAACCCGCAAGCATATGTGCCATGGTATTTGAGTATCTAGGAATATGTTCTAATTTTACAACATCCAATCAGTTAGCTAATGCCATATGATTTAATTGGACAATTTCTAATATGATTTAATTGCTGACAATAAGAGTAAATTTTGTGTCGACAATTGATACAAAAAAAGACAACAGCAAGATGCATTTCTCTCAACTATTCAAGGTCGGCCATGTTATGGGCACAGTAAATAATCCGAATGCTATCATTATATAATTTTGAGCTTTATCGCTTAAACTATTTTCCTTAAGACTAAATGAAACTGGGGTCACTTATATGTTCGTTTTGCATTTTGTTAAAATAGACCTTGCTTGAAGAGAAAAGAACTTGCTAGGAGCAAGGGGATTGATACCTTTCAGATTACAATGGAGCAGAAAAGAGGTGTGTGTGAGAGAGCTAGCAGGAAATAAGCTAAATTGTAGGGACTGAGGAGTTCTAGTTGTCAAAGGGTTGTTCTAAGAAAGAGAGCATAAACGATATGGGGACAGCACATGGCCAGGATTGGCCCGAGCCTGACCCACAAATTTAAAATGATATTTGACGTAACCTGGCCCACCAAATAGACTAGGTCTAGCATACGATGGAAACTGAGTATCTTGGGCCAGATAGAACTGATCTGCCATTTTTTTACTTGCATAACAGGAATGTCCCTGAGTCTCATTCTTATATGAAGTTTTTTTTTCCTGGAAGCTTGTCACTTTAAAAGGAATATTAATCCATAAAATGCAAACTTTAAGATGGTTTATGAAGAGTCACACTGTTGAGGTTAGTTTGCGAGGGAGTAGTCCCATGTCAGAATGTCATGAGAAGGTGGATCAAACTGATATTTTAGATCTTGATGAGAACCTTGAATATTACAGTAGAAGCTTTTGGATTGTGATCTTTTTGAAAGCGAGCAGTCTCCCCAGTGGGTTGTGCTTGGGCAGCAATTACTGTATATCTACTGAGTGGGAGCTTTGATGGGTTCGTAGAATATCATTATTGAGAGGAAAGATTATGTGGGTGGGACTTCAACACATGCATGCATGATTTGTTGGTCCCATGTCAAAAATGTATTAGGAAGATTGATTTGTATATGCATACTGGATCTTCGGATTCACTATGTGCTTCTCATGCTTCTTAAGGCTTGGTATTCTCTGTAGCAATGATTATTTTTTGTCACATATAATCGAACAACTGAAATGAAAATAAAATATTCTAATAACACACTCTTATGTTTGCACATATTAGACAGAGAGAAGTGCAAGGTCCTTACCTTTCTTTTATTATCATTGTTTGATTTTGATATGGTTAGCAATTCGACATAATAGGATAGTATATATTCTTTGATACAATTGAGATAAAATTAAAAAAAAAAAAACTATCTAATAGTATTTTTACTCAATAGCTTATGTCTGTGCCAAACAAATGCTGAAATGAACTAAAAGAAAATTTATTGAATCTGAAACTTTCTCCTAAATTTTCTCAGTGCTTATATTTTCTTTAGGTTAGCTTGCTCTTCAATTCATTGGCTTCCTTCTTTGCTTTCTTGTTTGTCCTGTTTGTGTCTCTAGGTTCTCGAGAAATTAAATTCTGAGCCAACTACCATTGGTTGCTGGTGTTGTGTAAACGGTAGGGTGCACGGCCAATGCTGTATAAATTGGGAAGTATGGTGTAATACCCCCAATTAGTCCCACATCGGAAGTGGGCAAAGACTAAGATTGACTTATAAGGGTCTGATGAGTGTACTACATTAACTCTAGCTTAAGCATTTTGGTCAGTGGTTTGGATCAAAATAAAATTATAGGCCAATTAGCCCATCAGACTCGGGTCATGACATTTGGTATCAGAGCCAACCTAGTATTTGAGCATGGTGAGAGAGCTCGAGTAAGACCCAATATTTGAGCATGGTGAGAGGGCTCGAGTAGGAAGGGTTACCCATGGTTGGAGTCAAAGTACTCAACACGGCGTGGAGCCACCATTGGGCTACGCTTGACATACATCGTGTTATTGTTCGATCATATCAGGAGAAGAAAGAAGTAAGATGGAGAAAAGAAAAGGTTGGAGAGGAAGAGTTGATAATATGGTTTGTATAATTCCTTTCTCCAGCTTAAGCATTTTGGTCAATGGTTTGGATCAAAATAAAGTTATAGGCCAATTAGCCTATCAGACTCCGGTCACGGCGTGGAGCCACCGGGCTACGCTTGACATACACCGTGCTATGGTTCGATCATGTCAGGAGAAGAAAGGAGAAAGATGGAGAAAAGGAAAGGTTGGAGAGGAAGAGTTGATAATATGGTTTGTATAATTCCTTTCTCCTAGCGATTTGGATTAAAAATCTACGGCTCTGAAGTTCTAATTTTTTAGCTGGTTTTGACTATGACTAGACTAGCAGTTATTTGGACTTGGCTTGCTCCTGCAAATTGTGGTTAATTTGGAGACCACAGAAATTGATGTATGTGTATCATCTATAATGTTTACCAACTACTTTTACTTCTCTATTGCACATCTTTACCAATTGCATAGTGCTGAATTATACAATTCTCTAAGAGGATATATTAATTCATTGATTATTCACTGTTTGTTGCTAGTGGTTTATGACCTGTCAATTGCATCTCATTAACTAGTGATCATGTCAGTCATTATTATATATGTCTATTTCCTGTAAAAAAGTTCAATTAACAAATGACTGACGCTGTTGATGTATAGCTAGAGAGGCTTCTCAATGAGATGCAAATTCAGTTAGAGAATCTCGTATGGGAAAATAAGGAACTTGAAGAACGGCTGCTGATAGCAACGGACGATCGAAAGGTCATAGAAATGATACTTAAGGAGATTGAAGAGGAACACGAGAAAGCTGTAACTAGGATTGACCTACTTGAGAATGAGGTGACTTTCTTTCCTTAAACAAACTTTTGAGATATAATTCAGAGCTACTTTAAAATTTAGCTTCGTCTATGTTGTAGCTAGTCAAATAGAGTGAAAGCTCAATAGTATGACTTGTGTGCCACATTGTGAAAGGTGGATCATAAAGGAGTTATGAACAGGCTTGTGATCAGTACGTAATCATAGCAAGTTTCATAGGAGCTGGTAATTCTCATAGATGATCATGTGTTGACATGTCCTAATTCATCTTTTAGTTCATTTAGAATTTACTCCTGATTATCATCCTTATTTCATGTGATTGACAACTGACTTTTTCTTTTCTGGGTAAGGTTTAGCTCAGATAAAAATCTTAGTATCATGAATTAACACGTGCTGGAATTTTCCACTGGTAAGTGACATTTTATGGAATTTTCAACAGGAAACATAAGTAGAGATACATGCTTATTATGGTTTGGTTCATGGAAATATGGCTAAGATCTTATACTTGAAGCAACATATGATAGCTATGACAAACAAGTTGTTCGTGTGGGCTTGGTGAATGAGCTGGTCTAGATTTGGGATTTTTTATGCATAATTATCAGAGTGGTCAATTAACATGATCTCTTTTTCCTTTTACCAGTTGTGGAGGAATGGATATGTTAATTGATAAAAATAAGATGTCCTTGCTTGAATTTAGTTATCAGTGAGTTACGCTAGAAAATTCTTGGTATCGTTTCCCATGGTAATGGTCTTGTCATTGTGATGAAAGAAATGAATAATTTGTTCTTCAATTAAGATATGGAGCATGGGAGAAGAGGAGGGGATGCATCATAATAAAGATATAGAAGCTGAAAAAGGAAAACTTGTGTGTTTTCCACTATGCTTGTACATGTATGGTTATGAAGTTTGATAACTAAAAGTGAATTTGAACATGTGGTATTTAAGACTTTTGTATAGGATCAGACATGTTATTTAATATGAGAAAATATTGGTTGTCATGGCATAAGAATAACTTTGCTTTTATGTATCTCTATCAACTAGGGTATGCAGGAAACTGGATGTGACTTTAATAGTCTGCAATACCGGACTGTACCGCCCGGTACGGGCGGTACGTACCGGTTCGAGAGGTTATCAGTACGCGGACCGCCCGTTACCGGGCGGATCGAATAATAATAATAAAATTATATATATATATATATATATATATATATACATACATATATATATATATACATACATATATATATACATATATATACATACATATATATACATATATATACATACATATATATATATATACATATATACATATATACATATATACATATACATATACATATATACATATATACATATACATATATACATATATACATATACATATATACATATATACATATATACATATATACATATATATATATATTAAATAATCGAGGCGACGTCGCGTCGCCTCGGCGATGTCACCGAGGCGACACGACGTCGGCTTTCTCGACGACGCAGCGCCTTTTACGGCGACGTTGCCGAGGCGACACGACGTCGCCGAGGTAGGTATATATATATATATATATATATATAATTATATATATACATATATTATTTAAATAAACGTCGCCCCGTGTGGGGAAGGAAAAGGCGACATCGCCGAGGCGATGCGACATCAGCCAATAAATAAATAAAAATAAAAATTTTGTACCGTACTGAGCGATCGTCGAAACTCCGGTACGGTACAAAATTTCAGACCTTGTAATATTGCCATTTAATTTGTTGGATGGTCATGTTAATCTTTAAACACTGGCTAGCATAATAGATGTTTTCTGATCTCTTAGCCTACATTTTCTGATCATAGTTCTTTTAAAAGAACTTGATATTTGTTATTGAACTCATTTATCCATTTTGTAGTGGTTAGATGAGATTTTCTCCAACCTTGACATTGAAATTTAATAGCACAGCTCCATGGGCAAAAATTCTGTCATGGTTATTGTCATATTTGATGTTGTTATTATTGGGGGAAAATATATGAAATATAAGTGCTCTCTAGGGGTTGGGATGGTAAAATTTTCAGTATGCAGTATTCAGCCTTAAGGTTCAGTGTAGGAAGATTAAATATAAATACTTCAATATTGATGTCTCACTTTCCTTCATGAGTTTGTGTATTGGGATCTAGAGAGGGGTGAACTCCTTTTTGATGTAATAAATTGAATACTTAAATATGGCTTTCTCAATCTCTAGCCAAGGAATTGAATGTCACATTCTGGACCCATACCAGTCCATAACCGGACTGCTACCGATTCATTTTTTACTGCAATACACATGGTTTGCCAATACATACTGCAGTACTGAGAAAAGCCTTGAAAATATCTAAAAAAGTTAAAACCCTCATTTAGGATTCCTTAAAACCTATTTTTGGTAACACAATTAGCATCGACAACAATAAAGTGATTTTGTCCAGAAAACAAAAAAATATCAAATTGAAACCCAGATAAGGATAAAAAACAGTACATGTTCATAGAAAGGAGTTTTAGCTTACATGTAAGTCGAATAAATAATATGTAAAGCCAAGATACATACTCCTATCACCATGATGATCATCATGAGTGGATCGGATCTCTAGATCCATGAGCATCAAGCCTTGATCCTCATGGGTCATTACTGAACTTGCTGATTTTAGATCCTCCCATATGTACTAAGTAGGTCATTGTTTGTCAACCTCTTGCGAATCAAAGTGATGGTTTGCAGAACATGTGTTATGCCATACGAATTTTGATACAATTGTTTAATCTCTATTAACATTCAGCAGTAATAACCATCTTCCAATCATTTGCTGCTGATATTTTCATATCATGGCAGTTGCAGGAACTTAAAGAAGAAAACATGCGATCGAATGAAGTTCAGGGAAAAACCCTCTGGAACAGCAAATCTCATTATGAAAAAGATGTGAGATCCCGAGAGAGTATCTTAATTGGCACTGATTATGGTAGCACTTCAATGCATCCAAGTTACAACCGGAGGGGCTTAAGCCTTTCGGACCCAGAGGAACCTCATGAAAAAGGTAATGCCTTGGCAACATAACCTTTTTAAGCTGCTTGTGAGCTCATCTCTGTTCGTAGTGTTCTCAAGAAATTTTACCATAGGTGAGGCTTTGAGGCAACAGAGAGTTGTGGTACTTTCTCGGAGTTTGTTCAGTTCATTCCTGTCTCTTCTGGTAGGCATGATCATCTGGGAAGCTGAAGACCCATGTGTTCCTCTGGTAGTAGCCCTATTTACTGTTGTAGGCATATCTCTTGGCAGCGTGCTCGAGTTTTTCTCAACCATCAGGAACAGGCCGGCTTCCGATGCTGTTGCTCTACTTAGTATCAACTGGTTCATTCTGGGTACTCTCTCTTCTCGGACACTGCCTGTCATTGCTCATATGCTTGCACCGTCAGCCATCAGGATTGCTGTTCAGCTGGTTGGCTGGCTTGGTTTCTCTGTGTAGCCTAACGGCCATTAAGCGAAGCAGCTCTTGTAGTCAGTTGTGGGTGTTTGCTTTTTGATGTAATGGTTCACATCAGTTTGTTCTTTGTTGCAATGTCGGTCTTGTAGCTTATGTGATACTGTATCTTCACTTGTACTGTCATTGTGGCTTACGTGGTGCTTGGTTTGCTTTCTTTCAGTTAACCTGTTTGAAATCTTTTACCACTTCATTCATCCAGGAGTTGTCCATATATCATAAATTGCATGGTAGCGAACAGCTCTGTTCTCCGCTGGATGATGACACCGATGCTGGACTCTTATACTTCGTATAACCATATGGACTAATAAGTGGGAATGATGTTGTTCTACGTGTTGACAGAATGTGCGTCCATATTGTTAATAAAAATTACTTCATGTAGTTAGTTATCTCAAATTTTATATTTTAAAAAATTATATAAATATTTTTATAATTATAAAATTAAATATATAATTTTATTATTCTAAAAGGATAATTTTAATGTTTTAATCGGTAGTGGTGAATAACGACATTGTTGAGAGCTGCGAATGACTGTTATGGATGAGAAGAACGATAGTGAGAGGTGAGGGTTATTTTGCATCTACGTAATTGATGTTGATGTAGATATAGAGCAACACAACTCGACAATTACATCAGCATCGATGTAGATACAAAGTAGTGTTACTTGACAATTATATCGGTGTCGACGCGATGTAGATACAAAGTAGTGTTACTTGACAACTATATCGGTGTCGACGCAGATGTACAGCAATTCTCATCTTTTATCGTCGTTTTCTTTATCCACAATAATCATTCGTGGCCTCTAACGATATCATCGTTTGTTACTATCAATATCGTATAACATCACAAACTGAAATATTAAAATTATTTTTTTAATTTTTTTTTAATTTTAATATTTTTATTGATAAAATCAATAACATTATGGTAAAATAATGTTGTTTTACTATGGAGGCCTGAAACAATAACAACGTACGCTACTTGATCTTTACAACGGACACTAGTGCAAGTAGTGTACGTTGCAAGGAGCACCTTCCCACGGATCTTTTTTATTTATTTATTTTTCTGCCAAATGAAACACGCGGCTGTTTCCCCTGATTTGAACGGGGAGCACAACCCTGGTTCGGGATCCTCGCAGTCGTTGGATCTGTAGCCACCCCGAATTCCCAGCATCCGACGGTTGTGCGTGGGCCGGAGAGCCATAAAGTTACAAGATCACCAGAACGACATTACAACTTCCTCCGATCGACGCTACCATCCAACCGGGCGCCGTCCTCAGGTATTTTCTCCCTCTTTTCCTATCCCACTGTCGACGCTCGCCGCTGTCGTCTGTTCCGCCTGTCCGCTCCCTGTACCCATCCCTCTTTCTCTCTTCCTCTCTCGATGCGTCTTTGTTGGTGTATCTGTGGTCGTTGGCTTTAAGCTGTATTGAATTGCAGGAATATATCGTCAAACTTGTTTCTTGATCTCTTTTCTTTAATTTTTTGCGTAATGGTGACTTTTATGCTTCTATTTGATGGGGTTCCCGGAGTTAGCCTCAATTTTATTGGAAACTTGTATGCTTATTCAAGTTCGTCATCTGATTATTATATTTGTTCTCCCGAATGACGTTTCTCTATTTTGCTACCCTATTTGAATCTTTTGAAGTTCTTGTATGTAAAGATGAATTGAAATCGTTGGATATCGGATGCCCTAAAATAAGACTGCCTAAGCTTATATTATAAATATAATCACGAGGTATTAGTTAGCATTGTGGAAAATATAAACAATACTGGTAGTTTTGGATGGCTTAATTCCTATGTTAAACCAAGTTAGCATTTTCAAGGAAGCCAAGTAGAAAAGTACGAGAAAAATGAAAGTCACAGGCACGAGAGTTCTACATGGACTGATAAAATTAAGTAGAAGCAAAGGTACTATTGTAAAATAAAAAATTTGTGGGAGTTTCTAAAAGAACCAGGGTTCCACCTGGATTGATGATCTCCTCTCTCTCTCTCTCTCTCTCTCTCTCTCTCTCTTCCCCGATTTCTATTACGAAGCTCTTTAATTTTTATTACGTATTAGTATTTTATATCCATAGTGCAAATGCTGAACGAGCACTAAAAAGGTCCAATCTTATATTTTGTGTCTATCTTTATATTTTAATTATTTTTTTAGTAATTTAATCTATCACTTGTTACTAAATTTCTTTTAATTGTTTTTCTCATCTCAGCATTAGTTCCTGCTTATGATCGCAAAATTTTAAAATTACTATGTCTATGCATTTGTAAACAAAAAAAGAAGAATCTTCATCTTTCGAATAAGTGTTAGGGGAATTGTGCACGATCAAGATAATATGATAATTAATAATCTTGCTAATTATTCTTAGTTGTCTGCTAAAACTTCAAAGTCAAGACAAGCTTTATCTATAACATCTACAGGAGCTTCTTAGCCAACTAGGGGTCTTGTTGTGCCCAAATTTGCAAAACAATGAAGGAAGAGACTGTGCTTCCATGGGGATATGAAGTGGACTTTACTAGGATACAAATGTGATGAACCTTCCAATTTATTGTATATATGTAAGGAAGAAGAGGAGATTTGATTATTGGGAAAAAATGTTTGGGAAGTTACTGAGCCTCAAGAAAACGAACTGCATATTGCTAATTTAATTTAATTTATTTTTTTTGAAAAACTGTAATTTTCTCTAGTTCTCAAGGTGACTTGAATCGAGACATTGAAGCATGGTAGTTCCAAAAGGTTCTATATTTATGGTACTTAATATGATTGTCAATTGTTTTTAAGTTTGAACTCTTGTATATGATTCTATTGAATGTTATGGGCTTAATTTTCTTAATTTATTTCTTCTTTTTGGAATAAAAGAAATAGCTGAGTTATCTCTTGATCTTTTTGCTTATGCTTCCTAGGGCGAGAAAGTGCCGGTTGTTTATGCTTAACAATGAACATGATGAACTCAAGATTCACCAGATTTAAAGGATTAGAGAATGAGCCAACTCCTAACTTGTTTGTTGCCAATTGTGGACCAGCTGTGGGCATGTCTTTTGATAATATTGAATCTGCTTTTGGCATTTTTGGCAAGGTTGTTGGAGTCCATGCTGCTGATGAAACTGGTACACGTGTAATTGTTTGCTTTTCTGAAGTCAATGCTGCTCAAGCAGCCTTTAAAGCACTAAATGACCTCCCTTGTGCTGAACTTGGAGGGAGAATAATGCATATAAGCTACTCAGTAGTACGGCCACTTCAGAAGGTTTTAGTTGTAGACTGAATTTTAGCAGAAAGTTTATTTACTAGGTTAAAGTATTCTCATGACATGTATTCCTTCCTTTAAACATGCCTAAGTTTATGTTCATCTTTTTTTATAATGACTAGGAGGCATCACATTTATCCTAAACAATGTGGAATATGCTGTTGACATGTCGCTTTCTGGCCTGCAGATCACATCTTCCATCTAATTTCTGGTGGACGTGCTTAAAGTATTGAATTTGTTCTAATTAACTGACTGTGATGCTCTATCTACTCTTTTTTTAAAAATCATGAAGTTATCACAATGTGTTTAATCCTCTAAATCAAGTGCTAAGGAAACTCATTTTAAGCTATTTTTCTCTTGCCGTTTTGTTCACAATTCCATCAGTACATTTATGTAGTTACTGTCAGTGATTTCCTAGCACAATGTGCACTGCACTTTCCTTCCAGGAATGATGACCATTAAAGTATTAATAACTATAGATTATCTACATTTCTATTTCTCCATTTATAACATTGTACATATGGTGTTGAACTCTATTATGTGCACTTCATTGGCTATTTTACTTACAGCATGCTGCAGTAACATAAGCTTCATTCTATAATCTGATCATCAGATTTTGATATCTGCAAGATGTTTGGTTTGTCATCAGACACCAGGTTGAAATTCATTGCAATAAGAAATTGAATTGGCAAATTGCTTGACACATTTGATTTATGAACTTGTATTTAAAAATGAAATTTGAGTAGAAGCATCGATAGTTACATTTACTTTAGTTAATAAATATATTTTTTAATTTTTAATTATAATTTTTAAAATATATTATTGGATATTGTTTATTTATTATAATGACATTAATAATAAATTATATTAGATACTTATATAATGTATCTATATGGACATGAAAGGAATATACATTATAAAACTCTATTATATGAAGAAGGAAAATTTTTTAATTCAAAAAGTTTTTGTGGTCTTTGGAAATGGAATCGAAAGCCCATTTTACTAATAGAAACTTCAAATTCTCTCAAAGAGGAATGGATTGCCTCCAAGAATGATAAGTGGAATTTGAATTGCCTCCACCATACATTTGGAATAAGAATTGTTCATTCTATTTTCACTCTGATTAAATTCATAGAACCAATTACAACCTAAATGTTATTTCCATTTCTTGTAAATTTCTTCCATATTAAAGTAATTTGCTCAAAGCAGAACTCAGTTTGAAGGATGTAAACTTGGAAACTTGGTCTTATCTTGAAGTTATCATATTCCATTGTGGTTCAAGTTTTTTCACTCCAAAATATACTTGGTAGGATTTGGTCAACATGGACAAAACTTATCAAGATAATCATGTTCTACCACCATAGTTGACCGAAGGATGATATTGATTTTGATTCTATTTTTATTAGTTCATGTCCTGCTTTAAGTCTTGGAAACCCCTTGTTATTACCTTCTTGCAAGAATAAGGTCTATTGTAGTAGTGTTTTTTCTTTTTTGATCAAATTCAATGTCTTCTATTTGGTTCAGCATGCAGTGAATTATCTCATCAAAGCCTTATGTTGTGAGTGCACAATTGATCTGGTTATGAGGACAAGCCTTGGTACAATATTAAGGTTGTTCCTTTGTTAGTTTCGAGTTTCAGTAAGGTTGTTCCTTGGTACAATAGTAAGGTTGTTCCTTTGTTATGATGCCACCTGAAGCCTTTGTTAGTTTCAAGTTTCAGTTTTCTTGGTTTCATTTTCAAATCTAGAATGAAAGACTACAAAATTAGGCAGTTAAGCATCAAATTTTAGCAGAATATTGAATCTGCAAAATTTGATAATGGTGTTCAGGAATTAAAGTGCTTATATGCATAGATGCAATTTTGAAGATTCTGTTGTTTTTTCTTCCCTTAAAGCACTGGAAAAAGATGTGTGTTATCAGCTGTATTTATATTGTAGCCTGATCTATATCTGATAGTATAAATGGTTAATGGAAACAAGGATATCATTATCTGTCATAAAATTTATGCATGAAATTTTACTGAGAAATATATGTTGTGGGCAGTATCATGGAGATTAAATGATGACAATAGTGTTTTTCTAACAACTTATTAAGGTATTTCTTAGGTTTATGTTTCTGAAGGCTATTATATGAATTCAAATTGCTGCCCACTGAATATGTATGTTTTAGTATGTAAATAAGGAACCCTTGAACTTATTTGTAACATATACTACTTTCTTTTCATAGGATTTGTAAATGTCTAAAAGATTCTATGTCGCTGCAGTAACACAGATTTTGTGTTGGCCTAAGCATTCAAGGATTCGAGATTTTGTCTCATGCCTAGGGCTTGTGTGACTGACATGTATCTCATGTATTCTGTAGAATTCATCATTGTAATCCATTTAGATTATGCATGTCCATGACTAAAATTTATATCTCTTTCTAGGTACATAAAGAAATATTTTTTCCAGTATATTTTTCGGCATCAGACTTGGGGATTCCAGGAATTTATCTCGTGCATGATTTTATCACTGTGGAGGAAGAAAAGGTTAGAACTCAAGTAAATTTATACATGTTCTTTCTGTATTTATAGAATATGTTCCTGGAATATGTTTAGAAAGTCCATCTCTCTGTTTTATTTTCAGAGACTCCTTGCAGAAGTTGACAATAGGCAGTGGAGAAGTCTGTCGAAAAGAAGAGTTCAGCATTATGGTTATGAATTTTTGTATGAGGTAAGCTGCTTTTTGTACCTACCTACTACGACCGAATATATGACATTCTGCAAACTTCTGCGCGATTATGAAATTTGGATTCACAATAAAATTTGCCGGTTGAGATTGCTACAATTTTACATAACTATTGTTATCATGGTTCATTATTTTGCCGGGACTGGTACATGCTGTGCGGTACATACCAATCCGATGGAGAACTGAGTAGCGGACGACCTGGAATCAGGAAATGGGTATATAACAATTTGTTGTATCCAAGAGTTTGCTTGTTTATCAGACTGGCTTCTCTCAGAATCATTTATAGGCTCCAAATTTCCTCTAGCTTTCTTTTTGGTCTGACTGGTTGTTTGACTGAAGTTTTGCCTGATACTGCCTATCATTGATGACTCTTGTGCCCTGACATCCTTTTGTGCAGACAAGAAACATTGATTCTAAGCATTTTTTGGGTGAGCTTCCATCCTTTGTTTCGAACATACTGCAGAAAATCTTATCATTTCCTGGTCTTGGTCGTGATCAAAACAAAGAAATGGATCAGTTGACGGTATGTACCAGACATTTGTTTCTCACTGTTCTCGATGTGTTCATTAAATTCTTTCTACACGAGTAAGCTAGAAATAGTTGGCTGCAACTTTATCTATAAAGAGAATATATTATAACACTTAAATTTCTTGTTGTGCCATCTCAGTCTCTTTAATTTGTTTTAAGATTTTTGGAGTCATTTTGACAATTAAGTCACAATGTGATTGATGGAATTGTGTTACATAAGCTGTCCGTTTTATGCCTTTAGTTTGATTATTATTCCTTATGGCAGAACTTGTTATTTCCCTCTTTTCAGTACTACATGAGCTTTGTAGTTGCTTTACTTTTTTTATTGCTAAGTGAACTTTGTTGTTGCATGAGCCTACTAGGCTACCAGCGAACTGGACTTGTTGGTTTCCGAGGCAATAATTCTCCTTTCTTAAGGGGGAAATCTGTACCAACCTGAAAGGTTGATGTCCAATCAGTTCCTTAGTTTAGGGTATTTGCACTATAGCCATCCATATACCACTACGAAAATGCCTCAATAAATAGATTTAGTGTTGGTGTCGTCGTGTCGATAGAGCCTGGTTATATCATTTTACTATAGTGGCCCAACATTTATTCCACGGATGATAATTTTTGTTACTTTGGGGTTTTTATCGTGGGCTATGATTAACTATGTATTTAGATGAATATGAAATCACTAATGTTGTAAAAGTCTATCAACCAAGAGATTTTTGTCAAACAAAAGTTTATATAAACAAATTGTGATTTAGTCAATATCAGTGTCAAAAAGTCCGGTGCTTAATTTACCTATTCAAGAAAATATCCAGGAAGATTCTAATTATTCTATAATTATTCACATTTTAACTACTAAAACTCATTACCATCCAAGGAGATAGATATGAAGGATACAAAAGAAACATGCATCTTCTTTAATATGGCAGTACCAATACTATTTTTTTTGCTCCATGTTTAAGAATGTTAGCAAAAACTAGAGAGTAGTGTTTGGCAAAGTTCTAGATTTGGTCCAGTATCAATACCAATCTATTGATGGATTTGTTTGGTATTGTATGCAAGGTTGTTTAGGGATGTCAACAGGGTAGAGTGGGGGTGGGGGCGGGGGCGAGGGCGAGGAATGCTTCCCCCATCACCATCCCCGTTTCATCCCCCATTCCCTATCCACACCTCATTTCCCATTTAGACAAGGAATCCCTACCGGGGGCAAGGAACTTGCACGTTCTTTATATTCTCCTAATCAATCCATTTCATTTTAGAAAAAAATAAAATTATTATCAAAACTAATTAACAATATCAAAATTTTTAAATAATAACAATAATATTTGTAAAGTTTGCATGTCATAACTCGTAATTTTATTGATGTTTTGATATTGTTTCATTTGGTTCAATTGAACTAAATGACTCGCAATTATCTCACAATTGACTCAACGAAGGCTCAACTTAGCTTAATTTGAATCAGGTCAGTGCCTAGTCTACCCAGCATTTGGGCTCACTTATTGATAGGGTGGGGATGGGTATGTGGACGTGTGGGAGTGCTCTACCCATCTGGCCCCATAACCGCATAGGTAATAGAAAATACCCTTCATCCCTAACCTCATCCCCACTTATTCCCCCCATCCCTGCCCTTAGGGGATGGGTCCCTGTGGGTACCTGTATTCGTGGGTATAATTGATGCCTCTAAGGTTGTACATATGTTGCTATAACCCTTTAAAATTGACATGGATTGGCCAAACCCAATAGAAAAAAGTATTTGATTTAGTTTTTGACTCATTAGGGTTAATAGCAAGTAAGAAACAAAATTTTGGGTAAATAATGACTGAATATTAATTCAAAACACGTGTGTTGCTATGCCCTTGTGCAAATTGACATGGATTGGCCAAACCCAATATAAATAAGTATTTGAATTAGTTTTCAACTAATTAGGGTTAATAGCAAGTATAAAAACAAAATTTTGGCTAAATAATGACTGAATAGCAATTCAAAATATGTTTTAAACATAGATTACAAACAGTATATGAAGAAAACATTTATGGAAGTATTTAAATGTCCTAAACATGACATATGTTGTATGTACTGGAAACACATAATTGAAAATTTGATGTTATACCTTAATATATGCTTATCACCAACAAAATGATTGCCTTGAGTCAATGGGAGATGATTCCATGCTTTCAATGTAACTTGGTTATAAATCAAGATCATAATTTTGAATGACCCATTCATAAAACTGCTTCCATGGTACTAGATATTGGTATATGGTGTGCCACTAATAATTTTCTTATGAAATGATTAGTTCAAATGTTTTTCTCTTTAAATTTCTTATCATATGGATTCTTATTATATGTTTTGGGAAGTCTAAACTACCTTTGATTTTGATTACAGGTTAATGAATATCCATGTGGGGTAGGCTTATCCCCACACATAGACACTCATTCGGCATTTGATGAACTCATCTTCAGCCTTTCAACAGCTGGTCCATGCATTATGGAATTTAGGAGATATCCTGAAGGGACTTGGTGCCATCCAACTGCATCTGTTAATGAAATACATGAAGACACCCCTCTTTTACCCTCGTATATTGCTAGAAAAGCTATTTTTCTTCCTCCTCGTTCTATGCTCTTGATGTCTGGGGAAGGGCGTTATGCTTGGCATCATTATATTCCACATCGCAAGGTATGCCTTTTATAGTAGCTCTTGACAAATCCAAACATGCTAGCATATTATTGACTTTGTCGAAGAAGGTACTCTATTTGAATCATGATAGAGATCTCATTTTGAGACATTTTCTCATCATATTCGAAGTATTTAGTGTAATTAAAAAAGGAACCTCGTTTTAAGAATCTCATATTTCATTCATTGAATGTTTGTTGTCCCTTTTTCATTGACATTATTTGCCCTACAACAAGAAGATAATAATAAAATATTAGGTCTCAACTACTTGGGCATTTCTGTTGTTTTTCAAAAAAAAATCTTTGGTCTTCAACTATGTTTCCTTGCACCAAATGCTTTAATTTGGATCTATGGATCACTACAGTCTGATAGTGATAGAGCATTATGTTGGCCAGACACCGATATGGTTCAAGATAGAAATTACCACTCATTAAGCTCACTATGTCAGGCTTACCGGGCGATAAGTGATTGGTACCAGTTTTACCATTTGGTATGCCTATTGCCTGTTACTGGTATTGTATCTTTCTCTATTTTTAAATTTTATTTCAAGTTGACAGTTGTCAGTAGTTGCTTTTTCTTATATTTCTTTCTATTTCTCCTCCATTGCCTCCGTTTCCTCCACCTCATCTTCTCCTCCTCTTACTTTGCCTCCTGTTCTCCTCCTCCTCATCCACATTGCCATCACTGCCTCTTCTCCATATCACCGTTATTGCCTTCTCATACCGGTATGTGTCGCCTCCTCTTTTCTTCTCTGTCTAATTTGGTTGTATGCCAATTTATGCTAGTATTGTATTGATCCGGCCACAGATTGGCATCAGTTTGGAACCTATATTCTAAACCATGTGTTGCATCATTTGTTATAATTGATTCACCTTATTTAATCGGTACATGTAGATCTAGAATAACCGTGAATATTGTGCCTAAATCTGTTATAAGTTAGGCTTGTTAAATCATTTTTTGCAGGTAAATAATTTTTTGCAGGTTGATAGAGTAGGGGAAAAGGCAATCGGAAGAAGTTCACGTAGGGTTTCTTTCACTTTCCGCAAGGTTTGCTTATACTTACAATTTTTTGTTCATCTTCAGTATCTATTTATTGAGCTGGATAGAAAGAAGTATCGGGGGTGAACTATTCTTAAGCATTTACAATGTTGCTTTGTTGGAAAACACATTTCCCATACAATAGATAAAGTATAAGGTTGCTTTGTGTAGTTTTTGTTTTCCTTAATACCTCTATTTATGATTGTAATATTCTGGTGAATAGCACCAATTCTTATTAAATAATCTGTGTAATTTTTTTTAGTAGATCTTTTATTTGTTCTAAGTAAAATATTTTTTTTAAGGGTAACCAGTGATTCAAAGAATTTGTAAGACAAATTTTGGATCCTCAACAAGTCGGGTACACCATCACCATACCAATACTTTGAGTATAGAATATTTAGATGAGATTTCGAACCCTTAATCCAAGTTTAATAAATTGAGTACCCCTCAGTGGACTAGCTTATTGGGGGTAGAATTTAGAGAATGAGGAATCAAACCATCAACCTAAGATAAGTACCATTACCCAACTAATATTCAGGTTTAGAATAAACTTCTTAATCATGTATGATGTTTTATTTTAATATTATAGTACAATCGAGGTTCGTAATTTCATACCGTGTCGGTGTATCGAGCTTTGCTCGGTATGGTACGTTATGGGCGTATCGAGCAGTATGCTAAGGCGTATCGCTCGGTACGTATATATATAATATAAAAATATAATAATTATAAAAAATAATATATAAAAATAAAAATAATAAAAAAAGGAGACATACGCTGCCTTTGTGGTGTTGCCTCCTTTTCTTCTCCTCGTCGCGTCAGATGAGGAGAAGAACGTGGTCTTCTCCTCATTTGCGACGTTCGACGAAGACGTCGAAGGTCGCAAATGTGTCCTACTTTTGGCGAAGAACGCGGTGAAGGCCGTAGGCATCTCTGGCCTTCAGTGAAGAACGCGATGAAGAAGTCGAGCCGCCACCTCTCTGTTACCTCCTGGGTCGGGATTGTCGAGGGAGGGCGACGTCGGATTGGGAAGCATCGAGGTTCTCCCGATTCTCCCTTTTCTTCGAGTGCCTTCTCCCTTTTCTTTGAGCGCCTTCTCCCTCTTCTCCCTTGATGCTTCTTCTTCCCTCGTTGCAGCTAGGCTGATACCGCATGGTAGCGGGCGACAATGGTCAATTACCGACTTGTTTCGAGCGGTAACGGTTGAAATATCGATCGTTACCACTCGATACAACCCTGTATCGTCCGATACAAGGCTAGATCAACGGTACCACTTGGTACAGGCGGAATCATTTAGTGTTGTAATCCTGAGTACAACTATAATTTAGTACAAGATTTATCATACCACAATATACTGCTCAGTACGGGCGATATGTACCAATCTGACAAGGGACTGGTATGGGTGGTATATTGGTATGTTCCATGTATCGTGTGTTGGTACACTTGGTATGGCTTAGTACAGCTCGGTATGCATCGTACCAATAGTTTGTCGGTACATCGGCATGGACCGGTAAGACGAACTATGATTTATTATAGTGTAGTTTCAGTGTGTGGTATGAAGTTTATAAATAGTATGCTTCTTGTAGCATATAGTAAATATCTGCTATTACATTTCGTAGCCTTCTGAATATAATGAACCACATTAACAATACCATGAGCAATCACCTGTATTGCCATTCTAGTTGTGGCACTGTAACTTTTTTGTCCTCTATATAAATCTTATAAACTTCTAGTTTCTGCACGCTCTATTAACTAATGTGCTATATGGTATGGGTTGACATGAACGCTTGTTCCAACTTGTTGGTATTGCCTATGCACCTTGTTGGTATTTCATATGCACCTTGCACTTTTTCTACAAACTTCTCTGGTCAGGTAGTAGTTGGAATTCGATCGTGATCATTATGCCTCATTTCTCTATTGCAAGCTTTTCAAATAGTGTTAGTTAGATCTAGTTTATTAATTCAAAAAAAGATACACGTCATTGTAGGTTAGGAAAGGATCATGCTGCTGTCCATACAAGCAGTATTGTGACTCTCAACTGGAATGTAGAAATCAACAGGTAAAACAAGACATAGTCCAATCATCTCTACCATTGAAACGAGAAGCATTTTGTCCAACAGACACTGACCGAATATAAAGGTAAATTTCAGTTTTTCACTTAGTCATTTGTTAAATTAAATTAAGATGCAAAGAATAATGAGGAAAAAGTTAACCTTTTGAATGTTGTGCAGGTTTCTAACCACGATTATCCTGTGACAACCTGTGTTGATTGGACTCTAAATCAGGTGCACTATGATGAAAGCCGACTTTTATAATCACCTCTCATAACAATCATTCAGTTGTAACATCTTCATGTTGATTCTTTTTTCTGGAGCTGAGATGGCTGATAATGAATATTCGGAGATTTTGTTTTCAATTTTTCCTTTAGCTGCTTTTGTGATTCCCGGAGAAACTCTTGCAGACTTATTTTGGCACAATATGATTGTTGTGTCATGTGTTTTGGTTTCTTTCTTCTCCTATCTTTGAAACATTTTAGTTCAAGGAGAGACACATTTTACTGGATTTTCTTGATTTTGTTGTATTAAGTGTTGTGCTTATAGCTTTGGATCCAATGCCCATACTAAATAGGGAAAAGGGGGCACCAGTAAATTCTGCATGAGATGTTCGAATATCTTACTGGGCATTGGATGATGTACTTATGGGCTAATTATCTTGTGGCCAACTTAAAGCTGCAACCATTTCGAGGAAGTGATCAATTTGATGATGTACTTATGGGCTAATTATCTTGAGGACTTTATTACAAGACCATCTTATGGGCATGATCATCTTGAGGACATGAATGATCTTGAGGACTTGATTACAAGACCATCTTATGGGTATGATCATCTTGAGGATTTGATTACAAGACCATCTTATGGGCATGATCGATCTTGAGGACTTGATTACAAGACCATCTTATGGGCATGATCGATCTTGAGGACACGACAGACTTCATGATGCAATCGGACTCGATGGCATTCTCAATATTTTGTGGGCATGACCATCTTGAAGGCGTGACTAAGTAATTGTTTTAATAATATAATAGACTTCAATGTATGATCATCTCGAGGGTGCAATCGTGTGACCATCTTGACGATATGATCAGCTTGAAGGTGTGCTCATCTTGATGACGCTTCTGAATTGAGGGTGCAATTGTCTAAAGCTTGTGATCGTTGTAATGACGTGTTTACCGTGAGAAAGCAATCAATCCAAAGAGGTGAGGTCAGGTGGAGGGGCAATTGTTGTTGGCTCGAAGGTGCGTCTATCTTGACTTGACAATGCATTTGATTTGAGCACTGCCTAGAGGTTGCGATCGTTTTCACGACATAGCTGTCTTGAGAAAGGAATCAATTCGGAGAAGTCAATCAAGGGGGTGCAATTGTCTTCGAGGTGTAGTTGACTTGACGATATGATCGGCTTCAAGGTGTGACCATCTCGACAATGCGTCCGACTTGAGGGTTCATAACAATGTGGCTCATCTTGAGAAAGCAATTGATACGAAGAGGTCAAGTTGAGGGGTGCAATTGTGTCGAAGGTGTAGTCGACTTGACGTTATGATCGTGTTGTTGAAGGTGCAGACTATCTTGACAATTCATCCATTTTGAGGGTGCAATTATCCGGATGCATCCATGACTATTTTAACAATGTGGCTCTTTTGAGCAAGCAATTAATTCGGATAAGTTGGGTCGAGGGGCAATCATCTCGAATGTGCAGTCGATTTGAAGGTGCGACCATCTTGACGATATATCCGACTTCAGGATGTCCGTCCGGAGGCTGCAACATAGCTGTCTTGACAAAGCAATCAATCCACAAAGGTCCAGTCGTGGGATGCAATCATATTGAACTTGACAATATATATATATATATATATATATATATATATATAATCGACTTTAAGTTGTGACCATCTTGACAATGTGTTTGACTTGTGGGTGCAACCGTCGTAGACATCATAATTGTACCTTATTTTTTTAATATAAAATTAGATTTAATTGTTCGATGGATTATAAAAATTAGATTTTGATAATAAAATTAATTAATAAATTAATTTATTATTGAGATAAATAATACTTTGACTAAAGATTAAGACTACCGATGGATCAAATGTTGAGTGGAATAGTCGAATATTGTGTTTAAAGATTATCGTGCTAAAACATTAAAAGGATCGAACTTATTGCTAGAAGTTCTGTAGTCAGAGGATCGAATATCGTAATGCGGTTAATATGCTAGAGGATAAAGTGATGTGTCAAAGATACGAACGAATTATCGAAAGATCAGATTATAGAAAAGTAAACAATGGGCCAAAAGCCTTAAGAATGTGTCGGATGAGTCGTTTACGAATCAAGGTTTTGATCCATGTCATTTCGAACTAATTCGAGTTCGATAATGAGCTAAAATAGAACTCACTTATTATATCTAACGCATCGAGAAACATTTATGTGATTAAGAAATATGACAAGAAAGCTAATCTTCCATGGAACCGGCGGCAACTTTACGACACGAAGAATTGCATGGATACGGGCAGTCGATCTTCCTTACAGCAGAACTCCGACCGAAGTACCAGTCTCCCACAGCCTTCCCAATTGGCTGCAAGAAAGAACAGATATGATCATCACCATGGAATTCCCATTTCTGACACGAGTGATGAAGTTTTCACAGAGCTGCTAGAGCTTACAGTGTTATCGATCTTTGGAGAATCATCTGAATACCAGATATCCGCATCTCCAGATAGGCAATGAGTGTGGCATGAGAGGATGAACAATCCCGTAGACGAGCTGCCTGCTCCCGGCAGTGCGTTCAGGAACGTTGTCCTGAAACCTGATATCGACGTATTAGCTCACTCTTTACACACGAAGAATAAATTGGCAGTTGACATAAATCTAGAATTACTCGCCAGCTGATCTACAAGTTCTTCAAAGATCAGTATTTGAATCGCCTAACGTAGACAGCCACTACTGACACATCACACCCATTCGGTCGACAAGTGAAGCCTGGTCTCACGGGTCGATGGCATGGCACAAGATGACCCCATGAGTTCAGTCACACAACATTGACGGAAAGGTTGACCCGATAAAATTAGTACTTTATAATCCATTATCATCGACATTTACCTCTACCAAACAGTTGACTATCACGTTATAAAACGGTTCTCTTTAACTTAGGTATTTAACTGAATCCTCCGAACTCTTACTAGCCTAAGTATGAAAAGAACATTTAGCTCTTTGTAGGGTCTATGCCTAAGTTCCCGGCACCTTAGGTTAAGACAAACTCGAAAATAGATATCGATTAATTTCGAACCCGAACTCACACTTGTTGGACAAGGAAAACAAATATGGTAACACCAACCTTGCAGTTTCTGAAGTTGATCCGAGGAACATTTCTTGATATCGAGCTTGCAGTCTCCCCAAGTGTTCTTCGGATCAGCAGAGGATGGCACTAAAATGTGATCGATCTGCGATTAGGTAACATACGTCACATCGTAGAAACCTTCACGAGAGTAGTTTATAAGATAATATAGCTCATTAAAGTTACAACCTGCCATTGATCATATGCTGCATTGAGGATAAAAAGGGGTGTCTTCATTGTGGCCACCACGTTCTGTGGGAAAAAGCACTGCATGTATTCACGTAACCAAAGAGTAAGTTAGATGACTTGATGACTTCTGTATTCGTTCCAGAGTGAAAGTACACTTCCCACCTTGTTTGCTGGTAACCTCGACGTGCATGAAGATGGCAAATTATTTGCTGATCCCTTCAAAACCAGAAAGTACCACAGAATTATCATCACAAAAAGTTAGAGGGAGTCATCAATCAGGAGCATGGAAGGTCAGAGCATACATGAAGTTTAACAACATCACCATAAAAGGATTGGATCGAGTCTGCTCCAGAAATATCCTTCCTGTTCATAGAAACCTAGTACTGGTTAACGTCAGAGCCAGAAGGAGATTCAGAGATCACAATCAAATTAACATATATTAGGTTAGACATCGATTCGATCCAAAAGTTTAAGCCAATTGAGTACAGACAAAACCTAGTATATGTAAACTTAGCGATAAACGACTATCCACTCAATCCATCTTTATTATCTTACACACATGAATATTTTTGGTTTAACTCTCTTTATCTCGTATGTATATATGTGAATATTTGCAACAGTAGCCCGATGATGAGATTCGTGACGCGGACTAAAGATGTAGAACTTACGCATCAATGAAATAACCAGCATCGGAGAAGCATTTCACTGTTGCACTAGCTGGGAGAAGACTGCGGAAGTTGTCACAATGTAGTATGGTTGTCAATCCACCTGCCGAGCAGCCACCGAGAAGTGCCTGCGAGCATTCACCAATGCTAGAACAGAAACTTTGAGAGTGATAAGACTTGACCACTTGACATCTACATACCTTTTGTGCTTTGTTCATCCCCTTCGCCAATAGATCTTTCATTATAGCTCTCCAAACTCTGGCTCCTCTGAAGTGGAGACCTGTAGCCTAATCAAACGAAGATGTGAAAGACATGTTATCGATACAACGTTGCTTAGCAAGGAAATGAAACATATATCAGAAGAAGCATCGGATTAGGAGCTCACAGGATCTACTTTTTCTGTGTCCCCTGTAAATGAGGCACCATCACAGTACCGAATCTTGACCCGGTTCCAGTTATAGAAGTCTGCAAGCATTGCAAGAATCAAAGCAAAGAATAAGACAGCAAAAGCTCCATATTATTATTGTTGTTGTTGTATTCGATGGCATCATTAGAATGATACAATGAAAGTTAAATCTGACATGCATCAAGAAATTGTGTTAATAGTACATTGGTAGAGAAGGAAGATTAATCATACCAGGATTGCTTTGCTGAACGCCTCCTAACATGCCAGAGAAGGATTGAGGCGGCATATGATCAGAGGAACCTCTAAAAGTGTTTTTACGTGCTAAGCATTCTTCAACAGTGCTGCACCAACCTCCTCCCTGCAAAATGAGGAGGGAGGGATTTATTCGGACCAAGGATAGATTATTTCGAAACATGGATGTTCCAATGGATTTATAATATCCTTCGATATAGTATGGTATTGTAATACTCCCGTTACTCACACATGAAAGATGAACAAAATTAAGATTAATTTATAAGAGTCTGATGAGTATATTATTATTAACTTTTATTTAAATATTTTAATTAATAATTTAAGATAAAAAAATTGATAAACCAATTAACACACTAAGTCAACCGTTTATCGGTTCAACAGTTTGTCTTCACTGATTAGGGTAAATTGACTTTGCTCATCAATGTAAGGCCTGTATTGTCTTGTACTAATTTTTTTTTATTTTTTACATATATTTTTAAAATTTAATATATTCCGATAATATCTATCAATATACTGATACAAACCGATATGATACATTAAGGATATATGAAATTGTGAATCTTGGTGTGCATTTCTCTTTTTTAGCAAATAGAAACATAATTAAAAAAGAATACAAATCTTGTTACTTCATTTTCAGCAGTGAATGTGCAAAATCTACTTTCACTTTACATTTTTTTGTCTATCAAAGAAAAATTTTGCATCTACCGTGTAGTAAAACAATCTATCTATCTGTTGTTGCATGTAATATAGAAGACTAAGACTGGGAAACCTACAAGGAATTGAAGTTCTACAAGTTCTAAAGATAAATCATGATCTAAAAGGCATTCCAATCACCATTTCTACTGCCAAAGCTCACGCTTCAGTTCTAGATGTTGAAATCAGGTTTGACAGGCATCCTATGTTGACACAAATCATATATGCATACAACATATAACCAACAATTAATCGAAAACGTACCAATCATAATGTTTACGTACTACATCAAGAAAATAAACTGACCTCGACGAAAACCAACCAGTTATTTGCACCAGAGCCAGAACCAGGGGCGAGATTATATGCTGGAGCACTTCCATCCAAGCAAACTGGAAAATAAGAAGATGAGTTCACTTGGAAGCTGCCGTGGGTAGATGTCCAAGAATGAACTTGTTCGGATAACTATCATAGCAATGAAGAAGATAAGATCCAAAAGAGAGTCCATGGGTACACAGACCTGCTCCTTCAGCTACTGCACCTTTCAACACAGTCATGGGCACATTGTCACCTTCAACTTGTAGAAAGGCCAGTAGATAGAGTAAGCAGATGAGAGGGCACACCCATGTTCCTGATTTAACACCAACCATTCTGCAACATCGATTCGAATCTGTTAGCACAGAGGACAGAAAAGCCTACAGGAGGAGTCGAAAGGCCATTCTGTACTTCATTAGAAATAGAAATCTATAAGAATCCACGGGATAATGCAAGACAGGGCCTCAGTGAAACATGCAAGCTGAGAACGAGGAACTTAGAAGAACTAAAAAGACCTGAAATTTAGCGGCGAAGCACTGCGCACAAACCGCTTCGCGATGAGCTGAGAACACTTGTAAGATGGAGAGGAACTCGAGATCTCGGCCGTGCTCATTATTAGCTGTGCAGGAAGGGAGACTCTTTAAAAGATTTTGCTGTGCACTGAGCTTTTGGCATAATGATTCCTGGAATCGTAGGTGTTAAAAGACGGAGGGCAGAATTTGGAAGGTACCGATCAAAGAAAGAAAAACATTCAAATATTCATTCATTAAATAGCAAAGATGGAGGAAAGAATGAATAAGATGGAAAGATGACGCAAGAAGAATATTTCGTGAGCAATTATATTATCATTTTGAAGGTTCATGTATCGGTAATGCACGAACTCTCAGGACTAATTATAGATTATTCTCTATAATTAATTATTTTTATAAAAAAATAAGGATTAAAATAATAGCAAGAAAAGGAGATTTTACGATGAGGTTACTCCTTTATCATAATTATAGTCTCTATATTTAGATATACATTTAACTCCTGGGAGTCTTGCACAGATTAATTACATATTTTTCTATATAATTAGTTATCTTTAGTATTCTAATCATTATACTTTCAAAAATTACACTAGGATCGTTATATTAATGAAAGTGAAATATTTAACTTTGTTTCTCCTTACACCGTCGATTTTGTTGATGGAAATATCACATACATTCAGTGGTAAATTGAAGTCAGGCAGAATTAATACATGCTTAGTGATAAATCATATATTATTTTCATGAGTAAATCGATGATGTGAGAAAAAAATAAAATTAAATGTTTCAATTTTATAAGTATAAGAATCGTAATATAACTTTTAAAATTATAAAGATCGGGATGCTAAATATAATTAATTATAAGAGATAATATATAATTAATCCGTAAGACTCTCCGGGAGGTAATGTGTTTCTAAATTTAGAGGTTATAATTATGGTAAAGGAATAACCTGATCGTAAGACTTACCTTTTTTGTTATTATTTTAATCATCGCACCTTTGTTATTATAATTATAATTAAAACTCACGATGAATATGAGTTGTATGAAAGTTATTACGTGAGGAACAAATGGTGATATGGATTCAGAAATTTTAATATTTGTAAAGTGATACTATCATTCAGATTCTTTTTGGATTTTGATATGAGATTAATGTACCCCAAATAAAACAATTCATTGCACACATTCCGACGATTCATTATGGATTGAAATCTAAATAGAAAACCTAAATAGATGATTTCTTGAAAAAGTTTCTCATTTTAAACTTTGAACTCTAATTTTTACCTTATCCATTTGGTATCTTTATTTTCTATGATATATGAAATGTCTCTTACCATCGTTTTTATCATGTTATCTTCCGTCATATTGATCATGGAGCCTTTCCTATGCATCATCCTTTTACGAACTTATTTGTATTTGTTTAAGTTGTACGATACTCTTGCATGTCTATCCATCATTAAGGATAAGTCTCACTGTAATTTCTCAAAAAGAGAAGATGAGTTAGAAGAAACATTATACTCGAAATCTCACATGTAGATATTTTAGTAAACACTTGATAGACAACATAAATATAGATAAACTTTGTAAGCTCTGAATGATTATACAACAAAAGGTCTAACGCAATCTACCATGACCAGAAGTCACCATAAGTGCCCACAAAATACTACTGCAATATAATACCCAGCCTAAGATAATATCCTAAGACCTATCCATCAGTGTGCTATTTAGATAGCTCTAAGGTCCTGAAATAATTGACATTCTGCAGTGTACTACACAACCAAAAACTCCAAAAATGACTACCTAGGTAACTTGTTTTTGAGTAGTATTAGCATTGTGCACCACACACAACCTACGTATATAGATCTAAAATAACAACAAAAGTCAATCAAGATAGTAGTGTCAACTCAACTATAAGCTCTTTATGCAAAGCACGAATAAAACTAAAAGATACATGCATATAGAAATATTATATCAAACACCTTATATACAAATTTATCTATGATATTATACTCTACTTATTCTTTCAACATCTTCGTTAAAGACTTTGTGGATGCTACATGCCCTTAACTTCATTAAATCTTTAATATTTTGCTTCGGTTATAATGCACCTCTCAGCTTTCAATTATTATCCATTGCTGTTATTGAATAGTTAAACTTTGATTCACTAATGTTATTTCAAATTATTATTAACTGTGACTCTAGTATGAGGCCAATCAAGTTGTGTTGATCTTCGCTAGTCCTCGCGGATCCTTTGGATGAAAGAAAGAACCTATTAGTCTTCTAACATCTAATGTCACTTAAACTATATGAATGCCTATTTGAGTTTTAATTAGTATTGCCTCATAGACTTTGAAGTTTTTGAGGTATTTTCTTCATAAAATTTGCTCATTGATTTCTCTATTACTTAGTCGTTACCTCCAAGTAAGTATACTCTTAACACAACCAATCACTATTAGTGACGATTTGATAATTATTTTTTATCGTTAGGTCTCTTCAGATGGTCTTTGAACAAGTGCAAAGCTTGCTAATTAAGCAAACTATGATATTTGATTTTGCTCATTCTCTCAATAGTTGAGAAGGCTAAGGGTGATTGACTTCGCTCGCCTTTTCAAGGGTTATATTTCATGCATCAAAATGATTACTAGTCTTCACTTACTCTTTGCTCAGACTTTGAAGCATTTGAAGTATTTACAATCTTTATGTTGAGTTAAATGTTGTGATTGACCTCCTCATTACCATCGAACTTTCAAAATGCAAGAAGGTTTGTTTGAAAAAAATACAATTCTACCTTGGAGCAAGTTACTATTGGTTTTGGTTACCTTCGGGATTGTACTATCATCTCCATCGTTCTTCCCCTACCCTTATAAGCAGAACGGGTATAGCATCTCATACTACCTATTTTATTCTTTGCACTTCTACATCAACCAAATATCCTCACTTTCAAACTACCTTGATGAGAAGCCATTCGACACCAATATTATGAATTTTCTTAGCTTTTTCCCTATTTTGTCTTGGTGCAAAGTGTTTGCCTCTTCATTCCCCATATCCTCGGCCCCTTTTATGATTATACACTCTCCTCCATGAGAGTAAAGAATCAATGACTTCATAGAAGCCTTACCTTTGTAGTAGCTGTTAGGAAATCTATGATAACATCACATGTGTAGTGGAAGAATAGAAAAAAAAATCACAGATTTCTTACATAAAATGTTTCATTGTCAAACAAAGATTGGTGCACAAAGATCGTAAAACTAAAATACTATGCGTATTTAAAAGATGTGTTACCCAGAAAGATCGTATGTCCTTGAAATCCTACAGATATATGAGTGATGATGAATGCGATCAATTGTCCTCATCTCTAATGATGATCCACATAACATAAGATACAAAGATATTCCTCAAATTGCTGCACAATCCTCCTTCTATGCGCACCACACAATCAAGAAGGGGTCGACGCTTCTTACTGTCCACATGCCCCAAATAGGAGCTATCGGCAGAGAAGGAAAGAGAGAGAGAGAGAGAGAGAGAGGAGTATAGGAGGTGGCAATAAAAAAAAGGGTCTAACCTATGACCATTTGGTTCTATCTTATTTATAGAGGCCCTATATCAACTTAACTCTAATAGATCATGCCCTATTGGATACTAGATCTTCATCCAACTTCTAAAGCCTCTTGGCTTAGTGGATCTCTACTCAATAATCTCTCGTTGTCTCTTATTGGATCTTATCCATAAGATTTAATAATTCAATGACTTATTAGATATCCAATAAAACAATGGCCTCTAGCCGATATTTCATATTCGAACATCTACTTGTCGCAATGCCTATCATATGTGTGTGACCCTCTAGGCCACTACGTTATAGTCTCTAAATGATACAGGAGAATCCAATTCACTAGATATATTTGTCATCAGTTACCATATATTTATAGTCTATCATCCATCTAATATCTTAGAGGCCATATACCGGATATGGTGTTGTTAGACCTATATGAAATCTACTTGAGTCTTGCTTTAATCGGATTCTCCCGGAGAACTTTTTCTCCCTCAATCCGAATGACCATAGCTAGAGATTTGCTTAAGTAATAATACATAGGATATTCCTCTCATGATACCAAGAGCAGATTATCCTCTATCGATACTCAATAGCCCTTGTAAGGTTGATTGTTACCCTCGATGACTGGTTGTACTAAATCTTGAACTTTCAGACCTATAAGTATAGTATCAAAGAGAAGAGTACTCATATAGTATATCCTTAATATCTCAAATATAAGAATCAGATGCATCATTGAGATGACAGAATCGCTATCTGATAATGAGGTATCATCAATCATCCAACATTAGATAAGCGTATCAATCAGTGAACTCATTCTCTAATGAGCACCTACATTATATCCCCATTATTCTCACACGAGCAATATAAGACCAGCCACCTCCATTATATGGACGAATGTATATCGCACCAATATATACAGTTATCTTGATGTCCTTTTTCGAGTAATCTTTGATCGAGATTATTTAGTGTGTTTGTTTAAAGACGAATCGATCTCATTATCGTGATCTCATCATGATCCGATTCTCATTACACAGATCCATGAACATCATACTATATGTAATAGATAATATAAATTTTAAAATATTAAATGAATAATAAACAAAACGAGTGTCTCAACGGAAAAGAGTATTATATATCTGACACATACTTGTAACCAAAGATATTTCCCATACATCGAAAAACATTTATGTGATTAAGAAATATGACAAGAATGCTAATCTTCCATGGAATTGCTGTCAACTTTACGACACGAAGAATTGCATGGATATGGGCAGTCGATCTTCCTTACAGCAGAACTCCGACCGAAGTACCAGTCTCCCACAGCCTTCCCAATTGGCTGCAAGAAAGAACAAATATGATCATCACTATGGAATTCCCATCTTCTGATATGAGCGATGAAGTTTTCACAGAGCTGCTAGAGCTTACAGTGTTATCGATCCTTGGAGAATCAGCTGCAAACCACGTATCCGCATCACCAGATTGGCAATGAGTGTGGCAGGAGAGGATGAACATTCCCGTAGACGAGCTGCCTGCCCCCGGCAGTGCGTTCAGGAACGTTGTCCTGAAACCTGATATCGACGTATTAGCTCACTCTTTGCACACGAAGAATAAATTAGCAGTTGACGTAAATCCAGAATTACAACTATTAATAGTCGCCAGCTGATCTACAAGTTCTTCAAAGATCAGTATTTGAATCGCCTAACGTAGACAGCCATTGACACATCACACCCGACAAGTGAGACCTCGTACCACGTGTCGCTGACATGGCATAAGACGATCCCATGAGTTCGGTCACACAACATCGACTTAAAGGTTGAACCGATAAAATTATTACTTTATAATTGTGTACGATCTCATGACTCATTGATGGTCAAACGATGTGCGTAACCATTATGATCTCATGACTCATTGATGGTCGATTATCACGTCATATAAAGGCTCTCTAGACGTGTTCTCTTGAACTTAGGTAATTAACCGAATCTTCCTAACTCTTACTAGCTCAAGTATCAAAAGAACATTTTCGGATATACCTCCGATGTAGCTCTTTGTAGGGTCTATGCCTAAGTTCCCGGTACCTCAGCTTAAGATAAACTCGAAAATGGATATCGATTGATTTCGAACCCGAACACACACATGTTGGACAACGAAAACATATATGGTAACACCAACCTTGCAGTGTCTGAAGTTGATCCGAGGAACATTTCTTGATATCGAGCTTGCAGTCTCCCCAAGTCTTATTAGTATCAGCAGAGTTTGGCACTAAAATATTTCTGATCTGCGAATAGATAACACACGTCACACAGTAGAAACCTTCACGAGAGTGGTTAATAAAATAATATAGCTCATTAAAGTTATAACCTGCCATTGATCGTATGCTGCATTGAGTATAAAAAGGGGTGTCTTCATTGTGGCCACCACGTTCTGCGGGAAAAAGCACTGCATGTATTCACGTAACCAAAGAGTAAGTCAGATGACTTGAGGTCTTCTGTATTCGTTCCAGAATGAAAGTATACTTCCCACCTTGTTTGCTGGTAAGCTCGACGTGCATGAAGATGGCAAATTATTTGCTGATGCCTTCAAAACCAAAAAGCACCACAGAATTATCATCACAAAAAAGTTGGAGGGAGTCATCAATCAAGAGCATGGAAGGTCAGAGCGTACATGAAGATTAATAACATCACTATAAAAGGATTGGATCGAGTCTGCTCCAGAAATATCCTTCCTGTTCATAAAAACCATAGTGCTGGTTAACGTCAGAGCCAGAAAGAGATTCAGAGATCACAATCAAATTAACATATATTAGGTTAGACATCGATTCAATCCAAATGTTTAAGCCATTTGAGTACAGACAAAACCTAGTATATGTAAACTTAGCGATAAACGACTATCCTCTCAATCCAGCTTTTTTATCTTATAATATTTTTGGTTTAGCTCTCTTTATCTCGTATGTATATATGTGAATATTTGCAACAGTAGCCCGACGATGAGATTCGTGACGCGGAATAAAGATGTAGAACTTACGCATCAATGAAATAACCAGCATCGGAGAAGCATTTCACTGTTGCATTCGCTGGGAGAAGACTACGGAAGCTGTCACAATGTAGTATGGTTGTCAATCCACCTGCTGAGCAACCACCGAGAATTGCCTGCGAGCATTCGCCAATGTTAGAACAGAAACTTTGAGAGTGATAAGACTTGACCACTTGACATCCACATACGTTTTGTGCTTTGTTCATCCCCCTCGCCAATAGATCTTTCATAATAGCTCGCCAAACTCTGGCTCCTCTGAAGTAGAGACCTGTAGCCTAGTCAAACGAAGATGTGAAAGACATGTTATCGATACAGCGTTGCTTAGCAAGGAAATGAAACATATATCAGAAGAAGCATCGGATTAGGAGCTCACAGGATCTACTTTTTCTATGTCCCCTGTAAATGAGGCACCATCACAGTACCGAATCTTGACCCGGTTCCAGTTATAGAAGTCTGCAAGCATTGCAAGAATCAAAGCAAAGAATAAGACCGCAAAAGCTCCGTATTATTGTTGTTGTTGTTCTTGTATTCGATGGCATCATTCGAATGATACAATGAAAGTTAAATCTGACATGCATTAAGAAATTGTGTTAATAGTACATTGGTAGAGAAGGAAGACTAATCATACCAGGATTGCTTTCCTGAACGCCTCCTAACATGCCAGAGAAGGAGACAGGCGGCATATGATTGGAGGAACCTCTAAAATTGCCTTTACGTTCTACGCAATCATTAACAGTGCTGCACCAACCACCTCCCTGCAAAATGAGGAGGGAGGGATTTATTCCGTGACCAAGAAGAGATTCTTTCGAAACTTGGATGTTCCTCAATTTGAGATTTATAATATCGTTCGATATAATATGATATTGTAATACTCTCATTAATCACACATCAAAGATGGAAAAAATTAAGATTAATTTATAAAAATCTCATGAGTAAATTATTATTAATTTTTTTATTTAAGTATTTTAATTAATGATTTAAGTTAAATAAAATTGATAAACCAATTAGCTCACCAAGTCAACAGTTTGTCATCACTGATTAGGGTAAATTAACTTTGCTCAATATAATGCCTGTATTGTCTTGTACTGATTTTTTTTACATATATTTTCAAAATTTAGTATATTCCGATAATACCGTAAGTACACTGATACAAACCGGTATGATATATAACAATACATTAGGGATATAAGAAATTATGAATCTTGGTGTACATTTCTCTTTTGTAGCAAATAGAAATATAATTAAAAAAGAATACAAATCTTGTTACTTCATTTTCAGCAGTGAATGTGCAAAATCTACTTTCACTTTACATTTTTTGTCTATCAAAGAAAATTTTTGCATCTACCGTGTAGTAAAACAATCTATCTATCTGTTGTTGCATGTAATATAGAAGACTAAGACTGGGAAACCTACAAGGAATTGAAGTTCTACAAGTTCTAAAGATAAATCATGATCTAAGAGGAATTCCAATCACCATTTCTACTGCCAAAGCTCACGCTTCAGTTCTAGATGTTGAAATCAGGTTTGACGGGCATCCTATGTTGACACAAATCATATATGCATACAACATATAACCAACAATTAATCGAAAACGTACCGATCATAATGTTTGCGAACTACATCAAGAAAATAAACTGACCTCGACGAAAAGCAACCAGTTATTTGCACCAGAGCCAGAACCAGGGGCGAGATTATATGCTGCAGGACTTCCATCCAAGCAAACTGGAAAATAAGAAGATGAGCTCATTTGGAAGCTGCCGTGGGTAGATGTCCAAGAATGAACTTGTTCGGATAACTATCATAGCAATGAAGAAGATAAGATCCAAAAGAGAATCCATGGGTACACAGACCTGCTCCTTCAGCTACTGCACTTTTCAACAGAGTCATGGGCACATTGTCACCTTCAACTTGTAGAAAGGCCAGTAGATAGAGTAAGCAGATGAGAGGGCACACCCATGTTCCTGATTTAACACCAACCATTCTGCAACAACGATTCGAATCTGTTAACACAGAAGACAGAAAAGCCTACAGGAGGAGTCGAAAGGCCATTCTGTACTTCATTAGAAATAGAAATCTACGAGAATCCACGGGATAATCCAAGACAAGGCCTCAGAGAAACATGCAAGCTGAGAACGAGGAACTTAGAAGAACTAAAAAGACCTGAAATTTAATGGCGAAGCACTGCGCACAAACCGCTTCGCGATGAGCTGAGAACACTTGTACGATGGAGAGGAACTCGAGCTCTCGGCCGTGCTCATTGTTGGCTGTGGAGGAAGGGACTCTTTAAAAGATTTTGCTGTGCACGGAGTTTTTGGCATAATGATTCCTGGAATCGTAGGTGTTAAAAGACGGACAGCAGAATTTGGAAGGTACCGATCAAAGAAAGAAAAACATTCAAACGTTCCTTCGTTAAATACCAAACATGGAGGAAAGAATGAATATGATCGAAAGATGACGCAAGAAGAATATTTCGTGAGCAATTATATTATCATTTTGAAGGTTGATGTATCGGTAATGCACGAGACTCTCGGGACTAATTATAGATTATGCTCTATAATTAACTATCGTTACAATGAAAGAATAAGGATTAAAATAATAAAAAGAAAAAGAGGTTTTACGGTGAGGTTATTCTTTTACCATAATTACAGTCTCTATATTTAGATATAGATATAACTCCCGAGAGTCTTATATAGATTAATTAGATACGTAATTAGTTATCTTTAGCATTCTAATCCTTATACGTTCAAAAATTATATTAAGATCCCTATATTAATAAAAGTGAAATATTTAAATCCGTTTCTCCTTACGCCATCGATTTTGCTGATAGAAATACCACATACTCTCAGTGATAAACCGAAGTGAAATAGAATCAATACGTTCTTAGTGATAAATCATACAATATTTTCATCAGTAAAATTGATGATGTTAAAAAAAAATAGAATTAAATGTTTCAATCTTATAAGTATAGGAATCATAATGTAACTTTTAAAATTATAATGATTGGGATACTAAATATAATTAATTATAGAAGATAATATGTAATTAATCTGTAAGACTCCTCGGGAGTTAATGTGTTTCTAAATTTAGAGACTATCATTATGGTAAAGAAATAACCTCACCATAAGACTTACCTTTTTTTGTTATTATTTTAATCATCGTTCCTTTGTTGTTATAATTCTAATTAAAACTCATGAGTTGGATGAAAGTTATTACGTGAAGAACAAATGGTGATATGGAATCAGAAATTTTAATATTTGTAAAGTGATACTATCATTCTGGTTCTTTCCGATTTTGATACAAATATAATAATTCATTGCACACACTATCATGATTAATAATGGATTGAAACCTAAATAAAAAAACCTAAATGGATGATTTCCTGAAAAAGTTTCTCATTTTAAACTTTTCTTAGAAATATGCCTCTAATTTTTACCATTTCCATTTGGTACCTTTATTTTCTATGATATATGAAATGGCTCTCATCATCATTTTTATCCTGTTATCTTCCATCATGTTAATCGTCTAGCCTTTCCTACACATTATCTTTTTATGGACTTAATTGTATTTGTTTAAGTTGTATGATACTCTTATATGTCTATCCATTGTTAAGGATGAGTCTCACCGTAATCTTTCAAAAAGAGCTATTTAGTGTTGTAGGCATATCTCTTGGCAGCGTGCTGGAGTTTTTCTCAACCATGAGGAACAGGCCGGCTTCCGATGCTGTTGCTCTACTTAGTATCAACTGGTTCATTCTGGGTACTCTCTCTTCTCGGACACTGCCTGTCATTGCTCATATGCTTGCACCGTCAGCCATCAGGATTGCTGTTCAGCTGGTTAATTTTAATGTTTCAGTTGGTAACGAAGAATGATGTCATCGTTACTGAGAGCTACAAATGATTGTTGTGAATGAGAACAGCTATGCTGAGAGGTGAGGATCACTCTCACCTTTTGTTATCGTTTTTTTTATCCAGAATAACTATCCATGGCCTCTAGTGGTATCATCATTTTTCTTATAACAATAACCATCCTTGGCCCCTAATGGCAACACCATTTGTTACTATCGACATTGTCTCTCATCTAAAATTGAAATGTTAAAATTATTTTTTTATTTTTTTATTTTTATATTTTCGTCAGTAAAAACAAAACCAATAATATTATTGTAAATGGATCCAGATGTTTAATGGTAAGAATGTCAATATAATTTTTTAAAATGTAGAGACTAGGATACCAAAATAATTAACTAGGTAATATACAATTAGCCCTCAAACTTTATATCAACAATATCAAATTTAGGTGATCTCATGTTAACACAATTGTTAGGAGGGCAATGAGTAGAGCAGAGATATGGACCCTTCCCTTCTCCCTAACCCTAAAGAATCATCAAAGTTTTGTAGGCAACGGACAAGGGAAATGAATATGGATCAGAGATATTATTACGTAGGCCTGAAACAATAAGAAAAAACCCTAGTGCAGGTAGTGTACGTTGTAAGGAGCACCTTCCAACGGAGCTTTTTGATCTTGTAGGCCTTTGGATTAGCAATATATAATTGCTTTTAAAGGTGAAAAAGGACTTTTTCATTTTTATTTATTTATTTTTCTGCCAAATGAAAGAAACCCGCGGCTGTTTCCCCTGATTTGAACGGGGAGCACAACCCTGGTTCGGGTTCCTCGCAGTCGTTGGATCTGTAGCCACCCCGAATTCCCAGCATCCGACGGTTGTGCGTGGGCCGGAGGGCCATAAAGTTACAAGATCACCAGAACGACATTACAACTTCCTCCGATCGACGCCACCATCCAACCGGGCGCCGTCCGCAGGTATTTTCTCCCTCTTTTCCTATCCCACTGTCGCCGCTCGCCGCTCGCCGCTGTCGTCTGTTCCGCCTGTCCGCTCCTGTAGTAGTGTTTTTTCTTTTTTGATCAAATTCAATGTCTTCTATTAGGTTCAGCATGCAGTGAATTATCTCATCAAAGCCTTATTTTGTGAGTGCACCAGTGATCTGGTTATGAGGACAGGCCTTGGTACAGTAGTAAGGTTGTTCCTTTGCGACCTAGGAAATCAAGGTTCGAGTCACGGAAAAGGCTTTGTACATTGACCCTCCCCAGACCCCGCATTGGCGGGAGCCTCGGGCACTGGGTACACCCTTTATAGTTGATTTTGTTATGATGCCACCTGGAGCCTTTGTTAGTTTCGAGTTTCAGTTTTCTTGGTTTCATTTTCAAATCTAGAATGAAGGACTACAAAATTAGGCAGTTAAGCATCAAATTTTAGCAGAATATTGAATCTGCAAAATTTGATAATGGTGTTCAGGAATTAAAGTGCTTATGCATAGATGCAATTTCGAAGATTCTGTTGCTTTTTCTTCCCTTAAAACACTGAAAAAAGATGTGTGTTATCAGCTGTATTTATATTGTGGCCTGATCTATATCTGATAGTATAAATGGTTAATGGAAACATGGGTATCATTATCTGTCGTAAAATTTATGCATGAAATTTTACTGAGAAATATATGTTGTGGGCAGTATCATAGAGATTAAATGATGACAATAGTGTTTTTCTAACAACTTATTAAGATATTTCTTAGGTTTATGTTTCTGTAGGTTTATGTTTCTGAAGGCTATTATTTGAATTCAAGTTGCTGCCCACTGAATATGTATGTTTTAGTGTGTAAATAAGGAACCCTTGAACTTATTTGAAACATATACTACTTTCTTTTCATAGGATTTGTAAATGTCTAAAAGATTCTATGTCGCTGCAGTAACAGATTTTCTGTTGGCCTAAGCATTCAAGGATTCGAGATTTTGTCTCATGCCTAGGGCTTGTGTGAATGACATGTATCTCATGTATTCTGTAGAATTCATCATTGTAATCCATTTAGATTATGCATGTCCATGACTAAAAGTTATATCTCTTTCTAGGTATTTAAAGATATATTTTTTCCAGTATCTTTGTTGGCATCAGACTTGGGGATTCCAGGAATTTATCTTGTGCATGATTTTATCACTGTGGAGGAAGAAAAGGTTAGAACTCAAGTAAATTTATACATGTTCTTTCTGTATTTATAGAATATGTTCCTGGAATATGTTTAGAAAGTCCATCTCTCTGTTTTATTTTCAGAGACTCCTTGCAGAAGTTGACAATAGGCAGTGGAGAAGTCTGTCGAAAAGAAGAGTTCAGCATTACGGTTATGAATTTTTGTATGAGGTAAGCTGCTTTTTGTACCTACCTACTACGACCGAATATATGACACTCTGCAAACTTCCGCGCGATTATGAAATTTGGATTTACAATGAAATTTGCTGGTTGAGATTGCTACAATTTTACATACCTATTGTTATCATGGTTCATTATTTTGCCGGGACTGGTACATGCTGTGCGGTACATACCAATCCGATGGAGAACTGAGTAGTGGACCACCTGGAATCAGGAAATCGGAATATAACAATTTGTTGTATCCAAGAGTTTGCTTGTTTATCAGACTGGCTTCTCTCAGAATCATTTATAGGCTCCAAATTTTCTCTCGCTTTCTTTTTTGGTCTGACTGGTTGTTTGACTGAAGTTTTGCCTGATACTGCCTATCATTGATGACTCTTGTGCCCTTACATCTTTTTGTGCAGACAAGAAATGTTGATTCTAAGCATTTTTTGGGCGAGCTTCCATCCTTTGTTTCTAACATACTTCAGAAAATCTTATCATTTCCTGGTCTTGGTCGTGATCAAAACAAAGAAATGGATCAGTTGACGGTATGTACCAGACATTTGTTTCTCACTGTTCTCAATGTGTTCATTAAACTCTTTCTACACGAGTAAGCTAGAAATAGTTGGCTGCAACTTTATCTATAAAGAGAATATATTATAACACTTAAATTTCTTGTTGTGCCATCTCAGTCTCTTTAATTTGTTTTAAGATTTTTGGAGTCATTTTGACAATTTAGTCACAATGTGATCGATGGAGTTGTGTTACATAAGCTGTCCGTTTTATACCTTTAGTTTGATTATTATTCCTTATGGCAGAACTTGTTATTTCCCTCTTTTCAGTACTACGTGAGCTTTGTAGTTGCTTAACTTTTTTTATTGCTAAGTGAACTCTGTTGTTGCATGAGCCTACCAGGCTACCAGCGAACTGGACTTGTTGGTTTCCAAGGCAATAATTCTCCTTTCTTCCTTAAGGGGGAAATCTGTACCAACCTGAAAGGTTGATGTCCGATCAGTTCCTTAGTTTAGGGTATTTGCACTATAGCCATCCATATACCACTACGAAAATGCGTCAATAAATAGATTTAGTGTTGCTGTCAATAGAGACTGATTATATCATATTACTATAGTGGCCCAACATTTATTCCATGGATGATAATTTTTGTTACTTTGGGGTTTTTACTGTGGGCTATTATTAGCTATGTATTTAGATGAAATATGAAATAACTAATATTGTAAAAGTCTATCAACCAAGAGATTTTTGTCAAACTAAAGTCTATATAAACAAATTGTGATTTAGTCAATATCAGTGTCAAAAAGTCCAGTGCTTAATTTACCTATTCAAGAAAATATCCAGGGAGATTCTAATTATTCTACAATTATGCACATTTTAACTACTAAAACTCATTACCATCCAAGGAGATAGATATGAAGGATACAGAAGAAACATGCATCTTCTTTAATATGGCAGTACCAATACTAGTTTTTTGCTCTATGTTTAAGAATGTTGGCAAAAACTAGAGAGTAGTGTTTGGCAAAGTTCTAGATTTGGTCCAGTATCAATACCAATCTATTGGTGGATTGGTTTGGTATTGTATGCATGGTTGTGTAGGGATGTCAACAGGGTAGGATGGGGGAGGGGTGGGGGTGGTGGGGGCGAGGAATGCTTCCCCGATCACCATCCCCGTTTCATCCCCCATTCCCTATCCACACCTCATTTCCCATTTTGATATTGTTTTATTTGGTTTAATTGAACTAAATGGCTCACAATTATCTCACAATTGACTCAATGAATGCTCAACCTAGCTTGATTTGAATTAGGTCGGTGCCTAGTCCACCCAGCATTTCGGCTCACATATTGATCGGGTGGGGATGGGTACGTGGATGTGTGGGAGTGCTTTACCCATCCCACGCCATAACCGCATAGGTAATAGAAAATACCCTTCATCCCTAACCCCATCCCCATTTATTCTTCCCATCCCTGCCCCAGTAGGGGATGGGTCCCTACGGGTACCTATATTTGTGGGTATAATTGATGCCTCTAAGGTTGTACATATATTGCTATACCCCTTTACAAATTGACATGGATGCCAAACCCAATAGAAAAAAGTATTTGAATTAGTTTTTGACTTATTAGGGTTAATAACAAGTAAGAAACAAATTTTTGGCTAAATAATGACTGAATATTAATTTAAAATACGTGTGTTGCTATGCCCTTGTACAAATTGACATGGATTGGCCAAACCTAATATAAATAAGTATTTGAATTAGTTTTCAACTAATTTGGGTTAATAGCAAGTATAAAAACAAAATTTTGGCTAAATAATGACTGAATAGTAATTCAAAATATGTTTTAAACATAGATTACAAACGGTATATGAAGAAAACATTTATGGAAGTATTTAAATGTCCTAAACATGACATATTGTGTATGTACTGGAAACACATAATTGAAAATTTGATGTTATACCTTAATATATGCTTATCACCAACAAATGGTTGCCTTGAGTCAATGGGAGATGATTCCATGCTTTCAATGTAACTTGGTTATAAATCAAGATCATAATTTTGAATGACCCATTCATAAAACTGCTTCTATGGTACTAGATATTGGTATATGGTATCCCACTAATAATTTTCTTATCAAATGATTAGTTCAAATGTTTTTCTCTTTAAATTTCTTATCATATAGGTTCTTATTATATGTTTCGGGAAGTCTAAACTACCTTTGATTTTGATTACAGGTTAATGAATATCCATGTGGGGTAGGCTTATCCCCACACATAGACACTCATTCGGCATTTGATGAACTCATCTTCAGCCTTTCAACAGCTGGCCGGAACTCTATTTGAATCATGATAGAGATCTCATAGTCCAATCATCTCTACCATTGAAACGAGAAGCATTTTGTCCAACAGACACTGACCAGATATAAAGGTAAATTTCAGTTTTTCACTTAGTCATTTGTTAAATTAAATTAAGATGCAAAGAATAATGAGGAAAAAGTTAACCTTTTGAATGTTGTGCAGGTTTCTAACCATGAAGCATTTAGCTGCTTTTGTGTATCCATGAGAAACTCTTGCAGAGTTATTTTGGCACAATATGATTGTTGTGTCATGTGTTTTGGTTTCTTTCTTCTCTTATCTTTGAAACATTTTAGTTCAAGGAGACACATTTTACTGGATTTTCTTGATTTTGTTGTATTAAGTGTTGCAGTAGGTGGAATTTTGGTTGCTCTGTGGACTTCTTGGAGCTTTTTATAGGATCGGATAGATTTTATATGCCACTGTGATCATTTTATCAAGCCTTGTTCTTATAGCTTTGGATCCAATGCCCATACTAAATAGGGAAAAGGGAGCACCAGTAAATTCTGCATGAGATGTTCGAATATCTTAGTTTGCAGTCTCAAGATTTGGCCAACTTGAAAACGAGATTCTCATGGGCATGATCATTCATGACCATCTTTGTGGACTTGATTACTAGACCATCTTATGGGCATGATCATCTTGAGGATTTGATTACAAGACCATCTTATGGGCATGAATGATCTTGAGGACTTGATTACAAGACCATCTTATGGGCACGATCTATCTCGAGGACACGACAGATTTCATGATGCAGTCGGACTCGATGACATTCTCAATATTTTGTGGGCATGACCATCTCGAAGGCGTGACTAAGTAATTGTTTTAATAATATAATAGACTTCAATGTATGATCATCTCGAGGGTGCAATCGTGTGACCATCTTGACGATATGATCAGCTTGAAGGTGTGCTCATCTTGATGACGCTTCTGAATTGAGGGTCCAATTGTCTAAAGGTTGTGATCGTTGTAATGACGTGTCTACCGTGAGAAAGCAATTAATCCAAAGAGGTGCAATTGTTGTTGGCTCGAAGGTGCGTCTATCTTGACTTGACAATGCATTTGATTTGAGCACTGCCTAGAGGTTGCGATCGTTTTCACGACATAGCTGTCTTGAGAAAGGAATCAATTCGGAGAAGTCAATCAAGGGGGTGCAATTGTCTTCGAGGTGTAGTTGACTTGACGATATGATCGTGTTGTTGAAGGTGCAGACTATCTTGACAATTCATCCAATTTGAGGGTGCAATTATCCGGATGCATCCATGACTATTTTAACAATGTGGCTCTTTTGAGCAAGCAATTAATTCGGATAAGTTGGGTCGAGGGGCAATCATCTTGAATGTGTAGTCGATTTGAAGGTGCGACCATCTTGACGATATATCCGACTTCAGGATGTCCGTCCGGAGGTTGCAACATAGCTGTCTTGACAAAGCAATCAATCCACAAAGGTCAGTCGTAGGATGCAATCATATTGAACTTGACAATATAATCGACACCATCTTGATAATGTGTTTGACTTGAGGGTGCAACCGTCTAGAGGTCATAATTGTATTTTATTTTTTAATATAAAATTAGATTTAGTTGTTCAATGGGTTATCTACTATTCAATCCTAGATTTTGATAATAAAATTAATTAATAATTTTGATAAACTAATGTATTTTTAAGATTAATATTAAAAAAAATATACTTTCACTAAAGATTTGGACTATCAAATGATCAAATGTTAGGTGGAAGAGTTGAATGTTGTGTTTGAAGATTGTTGTGCTAAAAAATTGGACGTATAGTCGGAAGATCGGATATCGTAATGAAGTTAACATGCCGGAAGATAAAACGATGTGTTAAAGGCTGGAACGAAATACCGAAAGATCAGACGATATGTTAGAAAAGTAAACAATGTACCAAAAGCCTTAAGAATGTATCGGATGAGTCGTTTACGAGTCAAGGTTGTGATCAATTTCATTTTAAACTAATTCGAGTTTGATATTGATTTAAAAAAGAGCTCACTTATTATAAAAATCTACAATAACTATGGGGCCTGAATTATAATACTATTTCATGCCCTCTGAGCGCGATTAAAATCCTAACATGTATCACTATATCTTTAATGTATTTCATGTCCCATGCATGTGAGAACGTAAAAATCAATCAATAAAAATAGCTACCAATTTTTGTTTAAAATGTTAATAAAGCGGATCTCCAGACAAGGAAAATAGAAAAAAAAGGAAAAATTTCAACCTTCTCTCTTCAAATCCCACCACAAACATATATCCATGTGCATTAGAATAACCAAAGACGCATATAATATATGCTAATTCATCACCGTGATGTCTCCACATAAAAGAGTATCATATATCTGACACATACATTTAACCATAGATATAACAGACGCTTCGAGAAATATTTTTGTGATTACTAATCTTCCATGGAATTCTTGGCAACTTTACGACACGAAGAATTGCATGGATATGGGCAGTCGATCTTCCTCACAGCAGAACTCCGACCGAAGTACCAGTCTCCCACAGCCTTCCCAATTGGCTGCAAGAAAGAACAGATATGATCATCACTATGGAATTCCCATCTTCTGATATGAGTGATGAAGTTTTCACAGAGCTGCTACAGCTTACAGTGTTATCGATCCTTGGAGAATCAGCTGCAAACCACGTATTCGCATCACCAGATTGGCAATGAGTGTGGCATGAGAGGATGAACAGTCCCGTAGACGAGCTGCCTGCCGCCGGCAGTGCGTTCAGGAACGTTGTCCTGAAACCTGATATCGACGTATTAGCTCTCACTCTTTGCACACGAAGAATAAATTGGCAGTTGACATAAATCTAGAATTACAACTACTAATAATCGCCAGCTGATCTACAACAAGTTCTTCAAAGATCAGTCTTTCAATCGCCTAACGTAGACAGCCACTGACACATCACACCCAATCGATGACATGAAACAAGACGACCACATGAGTTCGGTCACACAACATTGACGGAAAGGTTGAACCGATAAAATTATCACTTTATAATTGTGTACGATCTCATGACTCATTGATGGTTTAACGATGTGCGTAACCATTATCATCGACATTAACCTCTACCAAAACAATCGACTATCGCATTATAAAAGGGTCCTATATGCATTCTCTTTTTAACTTCGGTATTTAACTGAATCCTCCCAACTCTTACTAGCTTAAGTATCAAAAGAACATTTTTGGATACACCTCCAATGTAGCTCTTTGTAGGGTCTATGCCTAAGTTCCCGGTACCTCAGCTTAAGATAAACTCGAAAATGGATATCGATTAATTTCGAACCCGAACTCAGACATGTTGGACAACGAAAACATATATGGTAACACCAACCTTGCAGTGTCTGAAGTTGATCCGAGGAACATTTCTTGATATCGAGCTTGCAGTCTCCCCAAGTATTATTGGGATCAGCAGAGGGTGGCACTAAAATATTTTTGATCTGCGATTACGTAACATACGTCACACAGTAGAAACCTTCACGAGAGTAGTTTATAAGATAATATAGCTCAATAAAGTTATAACCTGCCATTGATCGTACGCTGCATTGAGTATAAAAAGGGGTGTCTTCATTGTGGCCACCACGTTCTGTGGGAAAAAGCACTGCATGTATTCACGTAACCAAAGAGTTAAGTCAGATGAATTGATGTCTTCTGTAATCGTTCCAGAAAGAAAGTATACTTCCCACCTTGTTTGCTGGTAACCTCGACGTGCATGAAGATGGCAAATTATTTGCTGATCCCTTCAAAACCAGAAAGCACCACAGAATTATCATCACAAAAAGTTAGAGGGAGTCATCAATCAGGAGCATGGAAGGTCAGAGCATACATGAAGTTTAACAACATCACCATAAAAGGATTGGATCGAGTCTGCTCCAGAAATATCCTTCCTGTTCATAGAAACCTAGTACTGGTTAACGTCAGAGCCAGAAGGAGATTCAGAGATCACAATCAAATTAACATATATTAGGTTAGACATCGATTCGATCCAAAAGTTTAAGCCAATTGAGTACAGACAAAACCTAGTATAAACGACTATCCTCTCAATCCATCTTTTTTATCTTATACACATGAATATTTTTGGTTTAACTCTCTTTATCTCGTATGTATATAATGTGAATATTTGCAACAGTAGCCCGACGATGAGATTCGTGACGCGGACTAAAGATGTAGAACTTACGCATCAATGAAATAACCAGCATCGGAGAAGCATTTCACTGTTGCACTAGCTGGGAGAAGACTGCGGAAGCTGTCACAGTGTAGTATGGTTGTCAATCCACCTGCTGAGCAACCACCGAGAAGTGCCTGCGAGCATTCGCCAAAGTTAGAACAGAAACTTTGAGAGTGATAAGACTTGACCACTTTACATCCACATACGTTTTGTGCTTTGTTCATCCCCCTCGCCAATAGATCTTTCATAATAGCTCGCCAAACTCTGGCTCCTCTGAAGTGGAGACCTGTAGCCTAATCAAACGAAGATGTGAAAGACATGTTATCGATACAACGTTGCTTAGCAAGGAAATGAAACATATATCAGAAGAAGCATCGGATTAGGAGCTCACAGGATCTACTTTTTCTATGTCCCCTGTAAATGAGGCACCATCACAGTACCGAATCTTGACCCGGTTCCAGTTATAGAAGTCTGCAAGCATTGCAAGAATCAAAGCAAAGAATAAGACAGCAAAAGCTCCGTATTATTATTATTGTTGTTGTTGTTGTATTTGATGGCATCATTCGAATGATACAATCAAAGTTAAATCTGACATGCATCAAAAAATTGTGTTAATAGTACATTGGTAGAGAAGGAAGATTAATCATACCAGGATTCCTTTGCTGAACGCCTCCTAACATGCCAGAGAAGGAGACAGGCGGCATATGATTGGAGGAACCTCTAAAATTGCCTTTACGTTCTACGCAATCATTAACAGTGCTGCACCAACCTCCTCCCTGCAAAATGACGAGTGAGGGATTTACTCCGCGACCAACAATAGATTCTTTCGAAACTTGGATATTCAAATGGATAAAGACATGTTATACATTTCGAGATTTATAATATAGTTCGATATGATATGATGATATTGTAACACCACGATAAGTTCCACATCAAAGATGGACAAAATTAAGAATAACTTATAATGATCTAATGAGTATATTATTATTAACTTTAACTTAAATACTTTAATTACTAATTTAGATTAAATAAAATTAATAAATAAAATTGATAATCATGTGACTGGTATGGTATGAAAGAATTTATCAGTTAACATAGGGTAAATTGACTATGCTCAAAATAAGGCATGTATTGCCTTGTACTATGATACATAACAAAATTTGACCAATACATTAAGGATATAAGAAATTGTGAATCTTGGTGTACATTTATCCTTTTTAGCAAATAGAAACATAATTAAAAAAGAATACAAATCTGGTTACTTCATTTTCAGCAGTGAATGTGCAAGATCTACTTTCACTTTACATTTTTTGTCTATCAAAGAAAATTTTTGCATCTACAGTATGGTAAAACAGTCTATCTGTTGTTGCATGTAATATAGAAGTCTCAGACTGGGAAACCTACAAGGAATTGAAGTTCTACAAGTTCTAAAGATAAATCATGATCTAAGAGGCAATCCAATCACCATTTCTATTGTCAAAGCTCATGCTTCAGTTCTAGATGTTGAAATCAGGCTTGACAGGCATCCTATGTTGACACAAATCATACATGCATACAACATATAACCAACAATTAATCAAAAACGTACCAATCATAATATTTGAGGACTACGTCAAGAAAATAAACTGACCTCGACGAAAACCAACCAGTTATTTGCACCAGAGCCAGAACCAGGGGCGAGATTATATGCTGCAGGACTTCCATCCAAGCAAACTGGAAAATAAGAAGATGAGTTCATTTGGAAGTTGCCGTGGGTAGATGTCCGAGAATGAACTTGTTCGGATAACTATCATTGCAATGAAGAAGATAAGATCCAAAAGAGAATCCATGGGTACACAGACCTGCTCCTTCAGCTACTGCACTTTTCAACAGAGTCATGGGCACATTGTCACCTTCAACTTGCAGAAAGGCCAGCAGATAGAGTAAGCAGACGAGAGGGCACACCCATGTTCCTGATTTAACACCAACCATTCTGCAACATCGATTCGAATCTGTTAGCACAGAAGACAGAAAAGCCTACAGGAGGAGTCGAAAGATCATTCTGCGCTTCATTATAAATAGCAATCTACGAGAATCCACGGGATATTCCAAGACAAGGCCTCAGAGAAGCATGCAAGCTGAGAACGAGGAACTTAGAAGAACTAAAAAGACCTGAAATTTAACGGCAAAGCACTGCGCACAAACCGCTTCGCGATGAGCTGAGAACACTTGTAAGATGGAGAGGAACTCGAGACCTCGGCCGTTCTCATTATTGGCTGTGGAGGAAGGGAGGCTCTTTAAAAGATTTTGCTGTGCACGGAATTTTTGGCGTAATGATTCCTGGAATCGTAGGTGTTAAAGAATTTGGAAGGTAACGATGAAAGAAAGAAAAAAATTCAAACAATCGTTCATTAAATAGCAAAGATGGAGGAAAGAATGAATATGATGGAAAGATGACGCAAAAAGAATATTTCGTGAGCAATTATATTACCATTTTGAAGGTTGTATCGGTAATGCACGAGACTCTCGGGACTAATTATAGATTATTCTCTATAATTAACTATTCTTATAACAAAAGAATAAGGATTAAAATAATAGTAAGAAAAAGAGGTTTTCGGTAAGGTTATTCCTTTACCATAATTACAGTCTCTATATTTAGATATATACTTAACTCTCAGGATTTTTATACAGATTAATTATATATTTTTTTATATAATTAATTATTTTAGTATTCTAATCCTTATACTTTTAAAAGTTATATTGGGATCCCTATATTAACGAAAGTGAAATATTTAACTATGTTTCGCCTTACGTCATCTATTCTATTGATGAAAATACCACATGTACTTAGTGGTAAACCAAAGTGAGAGAATCAGCACGTGCTGTGAGAAAATTATAAGAATCGATGATGTGAGAAAATTATATTGATGAAAATATAATATTTTTATTTTTATCAGTAAAACCGATGATGTGAGAAAAAATGGAGTTAAAATTTTCACTTTTATAAGTATAAGATTCATAATGTAACTTTTAAAATTATAAGAATCGAGGTGCTAAATATAATTAATTATAGGAGATAATATGTAATTAATCCATAAGGCTCCTTGGGAGTTAATGTGTTTTTAAATATAGAGACTATAATTATGATAAAGAAATAATCTAATCGTAACAATTGTCTCTTTTGCTATTATTTTAATCATCGCTCCTTTGTTGTTATAATTTCAATTAAAACTCCTTTTCTTGCCCGTTTCAATAACTTGCTTCGATACCTTTATATTTTCTAAGTTGTTCACATTGGTCGATGAAAACACAAATTGTAACTCTCATACATGGCCTCTATTATTATGTTGTAAGGCTTGAATTTATAGTCTTTGTCATCATGTTGCTCACTGAAGCATAGCTCTCAATAGCTCCTAATTATACCTTTGTATGATTAAGTCACTCGTAAGACTTTTCGTATGTGCATCGCATTGCCTCGAATTATTTTAGGATAATCTATTACTCTGCATCACCTCTTGGTGATGTCTTCATTATACTTTGATCTTTGTGTAATGAACTCGGACTATAATATCACATTGTACTACCTCTATTGACACATCCCATGACCTTTGCCACCTCTTATTATACTCACTCATTATCAACTTTTATCCACTGGACTCGGGTCACACACAGATGATGTACAACTCTAGAATAGCATATCATCCAACAACTCTCGAAGTTCATTGATTTCGTTGAAAATTGGTGTGCTATTGTCTGGATCCTTAACCTTTGCTTCTAGCATAATCTCTATTGTGCATAGATTCATTTGCAACAACTTGAATGATAGCACTATGATATATTCTTCAAAAGTCTCCACCTCCATGTTCTCTTGTCTCGTTCTAAGGCATTCTATCTCCCACTTCGCCTCTGTAAGTGGAGTTGTCTTAGTCCCTTCGTCAATTATTTCACTGAGATAAGGTGTATATACCTTAAAACTCCCTTCGATTTTAGCACAATACAAGATGAGTCAACTCTATCACAATGAGAAAACTATGGAACTATAGGGTCTCGCTCTTGCCTTTTAAAGAGTTTATATTCTTGACCTCCATTTAAGAAAAGCTTAGCGCCTTCGCTCCATGTTTTGTCTTATATATCGACTTAGTGCATGTGTCTTAATTATTTCACTAAGTTCCACCCAAGTTGCTCCACTCGGTTTGTATTGATATGATGGTTTGCTAATTTGGTACTTATATAAGGACTTGTATACAAATGATAGACTATTCATCATCGTCCCAAGGCGATCAAAATTTAGCATTATGGAGCATGAAAACTTTCTTTTCGGTATAGAAAGGGTATATTTGTAAGAGGGTGAATTGTGTAATAGGTTTAACATATTACCAGGGCTTATGAGGCATAACGGGGGCTATATTAATGAAGGATCACAATTTAGCAAGTGCATTAATGATGGCAAAGTACTTTAAGAAGATGATGACCTCCAAAACTTATCAAGGGAAAGATCAATGTACATTAATGAAGGACAAGTCTTGATTCTCCAATATAAGATCCATGTACAAAGAACTACACGTGTCGAGGGAGGTACCTCAAGTTGAAAGTTTTTCAAAATGAAAATAGTTACGAGCCAAAAGACGTTGTGACATAAAAAAATAATCATTAAAATCTACTAGCAAGTGTCGATAATAACATCAACTTAAATAGAGGAGAATATGATCATGGCATGCACACAACACCTTTGTCAATAAACCGTTCATTAATTTTATTTACTTGTACATTTATTTGACGATATATATTTTTATTTTTATATATTTTTGTTTGAAAATGGTAATCAAGAAAGAGATAGGCAAAACTATCCTCAAATAACTCAATTTTCTACGTATTATAATTTATTTTCTACTGATTACGATGTGAAATAAAACATTCACCATCTCAATACCAATTTACACGTAAAACCTATAAAAACTTATCAACATACCCAACACTCAGTAAAGCTATAACCTTTTGCAAGACATTAAAACTTATCTGCGACATATTTTCTGAATTAGTTGATTCTCTGTTACAAGTTCTTTTAAGGCCTAAGCAAAATTACATCTAATATAACCTTTTACGAATGGAAAATATAAAAATGTCTCACGACTCTACAAGTCTGGTTAAGTCCATGCAACCCTTCCCTCCTCTCTGCCTAACCCTCGACTTCTTCGTCGCCACTCACCATGAGGAGGCTGGGAGGACGATGGTAAGCAGGCAGGCAGGAGGGCTTTGGTGCATGGCCGGCAGGAGGCACGTGGTATTTCACTCGTTGTGGCATTTATAACTCGAGCACAAACTTCTCTGTCACGAGAAGATGGTCGTAGTGGACAAACAGGATTCCCTTTTCTTACAATATAAAGCAGCATTGTTTCCAAGGCATCATAATAAAAGAGATTTAAGATGCACAATTCCCTTCGTCGGTGATGGAAGATCCCACACATAGTAGCTGTAAACCATATGTCGCTGCAGGAAACTCGGCGAGTAAGTGATGATGGATCCGCTAGCAAATAACATTCCTCATTGATGATTTAGCTGAGATGATAGAACTGATCAAAGTAGTAACATTTGTTGGTTCACCAAAAAACGTCTTGACAAAAACCTCTTGCACCAAGAAAGTTGTAAGCTTCAATTCACATCAACACACGTTCACGTTCACAGAATTGAGAGTTTTCCAGCCTTGAGACAGGTCAGGGAATCATAGCACGAGGGCCTCAAGCACAAAATAAGATGAGCTTCCAGCATTGGCCTCTAGCTTGCATCCGCTGTTCTATGATGTAAATATACTTCCACGGAAGGACATCCCAAAAGAATATTAAGGAATGCATTAAATGTTTACACAGCCTACTCTTCTTTCTTGACAGGCCTGCTGCCATCTGGGATCCACGATGCCCAACAGAGAGGCAGCACTGTGCAAGCTGCCTGTATCAAGATGCCTACTGAAAACCCCGAGAAGTCAGCACCAGATACACCTACAGATATGGCAAGTGCCACTCCAAGATAACCACTGATAATAGTTGCAAGCGCCACCGCTGACATTGAAAATGCCATGACTGACCCCTCACACCCAGATGGACAGATCTGTGCCATGAGAACACTAAAAGGGAGAATCTTGAACTGGAACAGAGATTCTTGCAGTCCTGAGATGATTACCACGTACATGGAGTCCGCAATCCTGATATCTCGGTAAATTCCTTTTACAAACAAGACATCAGATACCATAAACAGGGCGATTGCAACCTGCAATGCCCATAAAATTCTTTTTGCAGGAAACTTCCTGAACTGCTTGTTGTAGGCTACACTCCAAACAAGTAATGCTGCTTGGCCAAAGACTTTGGAGAAGCCGATGATTGAAGAGTCAAGATTTAGGTGCTGGGTTTGGTAGAAGAACATGGTGCCATTCAGCAGTGGAATCATAGCATAAGATGTTGAGAACCACGCAATCAAACGGCTGATCTCAGAATTGCAAAGAGCAACATGTAACTCAGATATCTGTTTTGAGATGCTAGAGAATCTTGATGAATGGTTCATCTTTTTGGGAAGGTTAAGGGAGCTCTCAGAAACAGTGATGGTCATGAAGAATTGGAGAACCAGGAGGACTACAAAGATCAGGAACATAGTTTTGGGAGAGAGCTCCTTGATGGCTATGCCACCAAGGATGTTTCCAAGGATGCCCCCAAGAGAAGCCAACATCCATGCAAAGGACTGAAGTTGGCCTGATTGTGATGGAGAATGTAATTGCTTCCCAGCCTCCACAACAATGGCATCATTGGCAACCTCTGCTATAGAGGCACCAAGGTTTCCAAGGAGGAGAAAGAGAGTGAGCATGGCAATAGAAAGCGATGTCCCAGGTAATGTAGCAATTGCCAGCCATGAGATTGCTTGCAAAATAGCTGCAGACGAAAGTGTAACTTCAAAATTCATCATCAGAACAGACAGAAAAATATTCAAGAATATATATATATATATATGTATACACACACACACACACAGCAGAATCTTAACCATAACTTAGCTGAAATAAACACAAATGATGACAACAAAACTTTAGCATGGCACAAATAGCTGTTATGTTCCTAAAAGAATTCTGGCACTTTGAACCATTCATGCGATATTAAGAATCCCTCTTTGGAAAAGTATCATAAATTAGTTGGAAAAAACTGACTTTATCACCTTGAAACAAGTAATAGTAATTGACAATGCAACACATCTTCGAAATCTGGAATAAAACAGAAAAAATAAATAAATTAAATTCAAGGTATACATCAGGAAGAAACATGGCATCTGATGAAAATTCTCTTCTCCTAGTGAAAAGAAGGTGGCTTAGTCTTGAATTAAGAAAGTTCAATTAATAGGACTTTACAATTATTTGTAATGCTAGCTTATTTCTTGTTCACCAGTATTCTAAGTTCCTAAAAAGTTTTAAAGGCTGAAGTTGAATGAAAGATTAGAAATGATTCCCAAGGAAACAAAAAGAACCAGGTATTTAGTTAATTTTTCTCATCTAATAAAGTCAATAAGCTGGCCTAATGGCAAATAGGAAAAAAAAAAATCAACTAATTACCATCATGTGATACATTTTAACCTATTGATGACAATCACTAATTACCAACTAATGAATGTGTTCTAATGCTGTTGTTTGATTAAACCACAGGAGAGGTTGATATACGACAACATCATTGATGACTAGTTCTTTCTAGTTTCTACTACTATGTCACTTAAGTCAAGCATGGAGGAAGAACTAAAATACATACATCTAGTCCTAAGGATATGGTACATTTCCAGATCTTAAACATATAACACATGCATATTATTAAGGATGACTGTCTTTTCCATACAAAGAATGAAAATGATTATGCTCTGTTTGATCGAACACTACTTGGTTCTTTTACTCTGACAAAAAAAAAAAAAAAAAGAGATGCTAGAGATGGGATTAACGGGGACCTCCTTTGATGCATTAGTCCCGCTAAGCATGTAATGAATGAGTAGAAGGTTCATGATTAGTATTAATAAAAAGTAAATACAGTACTTAGAAGGCCCTTTCTGTATATATGATCGAACAAGAAATTCCAATGAAGACTCTTAATTTCTATGTGGTTGGCTTAAAATGATTAGTGGAGTACCATTAATGGATGATCCTGCTAGTGATGTCTGCTAGGTAGGTGGAGGGACGTCAATAGGAAACAATTACATAATTAAAAATATCAAAACTCTTAAAATGATGAAACATCAGTTAAATAATATTGATCTTGAATTAAGTTTTTATGCTTGATGTGCACAACTAAACTACAAAAAAAAATTACATTTATGAAACATTAAAATCGTTTACAAATGTTGTGCTAAATCAAGTTGCCATGAGCCCTGCTGGCTAGCAGAATTCACTCCCAACCCCTCCACAAATTCCTTGCACCTCCTGTTGTTACTTTAAATAAGATTATCAAAGATAATAATAGTTCAAACAATTCTATCCCTTTTTGGGTTTACACATATCCTAACACTGAACCATGTTAAATTTCCCTAAGATGTCTACTAAAATGGCAACTATCAGGTGAGGAGTAATGATGTAGGACAAGTAACAGAGAACTTCTTTTTGATGAAAGAGAGATAGAAAGAGAAAACAGATATAATAATTGAAAGATAATAGAAAAAACTTGGATAATTACCAGACTTGCTCTGGCTCAAGGTCTCAGGATGAAGATCTCACATCTCCGCACATCTCGCATGTGGATGATGGAATCATTCCATCGAAAAAGCAACTTGTGGTATCGCACCACTCACACACAACGTGGGAAAAGAACTTAATTCATTGATTCATTTCTGATTGATGCATTGCAATTTTCTAACCCCTTTTTACAGGCTGAAGTACAAAAATAAAAAACAAATAAAACATTTTCAATTGTATTAAATCAAATATGTGATATCCTCTTTTTCTTTAAAGAAGATAATATTTTTGATTTTATTTGAGACATAATCTTCATCTCATGATGATATTCTTGATCATTAGGTTTTCATTTTTTTAACGACAAATCTTCGTTCAAGATTGATAATCTTCAATCAAAAACAAATATGATTTCTTTCATCTTTTATGAATTTGTTTTCTTTTTCTCCTTAATGAATAGATTTTGGCATATGACCTAAACTAATTAATTTTATTTAACAAAAATATCTGCTAGGTAGGAACTCACCCTAAGTTCATATAATTGAGATATGGATTAGCCTTGATGAAGGAAAATCTTAGTTAGACCAAAAGCTCTAAAACCAATATGATATAGGACGAGTAACAATGAATTTCTTTCGATGATAGAGAGATAAAAAGAGAAAAAAAAAGATAATAATTATAGAAACTTGGATAATCCGGACTCAATCTGGCTCAAGGAGAAAGTTCTCACGATAAAAGCTTTGCCCCTCTGCATGTCTCGCATGTGGATAATGGAATCATTCCACATGAAAAACAATTGTGGCATCACACCACTCACTTATAATGTGGTAAAAGAACTCAATTCGTTGATTAATTTCTAATTGATGCATTAAAATGCTCTAACCCCTTTTTATAGTCTCAAATACAAGAATAAACAAGAAATTAGAGAAATTTAAAAATTACATTCGCATCAAATCAAACTTTTTTTTTTTTTGAAGAAGAAGAAGGTAATATTTGATTTGAGAAGTAATCTTATCTATTGATGATAGTCTCCATTAATAGATTTTCATCTTTTTAAATATGAATCTTCAGTCAAAATTGGTAATCTTCAATTAAAAATAAATCTCATTTCTTGCATATTTTTTACATTTACTTCCTTTTTCACTTTGATAGGTATATATTAACATAGACAACTTATTATATATAAAAAATATTCCTAAACTAATTAACTTAAGATACAGAAGGCGCACAGTCTAGCTTCGACACAACTCACCCAGCAAGATCTAGAAACAACTGAAAGCGTCGTGAGAGGGCACCAACTCTATTGGAGCGGATGTGTTCTACAGAAACAACAGAATTCGATGGGTTCTCCGTCCCAATTGTGATAAGAATCCAACAGGGAGCAAGAATCGCCGTTTCACAGAGAAAGGGTAAAAGGAAAAAAGGAAAAATAAAAGGCAGAGAGAGAGAGAGAGAGAGAGAGAGAGCACCTCCGATAGCGACGTAGGGGATGCGGTGCTGGCCGGCGAGGTAGAGGGCGTCGGAGAGGATGCCGTAGAGGGGCTTGGCGACCATGGGAAGATTGGAGGAGTTTTGGAGGATCTGCAACGAAGAGGGGGCGACGCCGAGGCCGTCCTTGAGGAAAAAGTTGACGCCCATCCATGGGAAGCACCGGAACCCCTGCACCCAGAACCCCAAACCCACCACCCTCCGCAACGCCTTGTGCCGCCCATCTTTCACCATCTCCGACTTCCTTTCGTGCGTGCTCTGAGCAAAAGTATTTATGGAAGTCGATGGAAGAACCGAAAGTGAGGAGAGCGTAAGTCGATGTGAGGAAACGTGGAATCAAAAAGCACAATGACGGTTTAGACAGATGACACGTGGAATAAAAAAATAACATCAATTTCAATGCTCAATCACGCTTCTGAAATTAAAAAGTATAACACGCGACTTGATTGTAATCTCAAAAAAAATTATTTATGGTGTTGTGGTGTGAATCAACAAAATTAAATTTGAAAGTTTGTAAACCTTCCATCAAATTTATAATACTATATATAAATATAGTATTATAAATAATATTATATATAAATATAATATTATATATAAATTATTTCTGAGAGTGATATTTTAGATATTTGAAAACGGATATATGAGAAAAAGCCCAAACTGGAAAAATTATTGTAGAATAAAATGTATTATTTGGCAGAATTTATTATTACGTAAAAAAATAGTCTATTTTAATGGAAATGCATTCACTCTTCATTCCCTCCAACGAGGGTCTTTCGATAACCTTTACAGATGATGGACAACCTCAAAACTTCAATGACAGGAACAGTGCAAGCAGAAACAAGACATGGGACCAACATAACCAGATCTGAGAAATCAACAAAGTGAAGACAACAAAAAGTATGTTACAATTTTAATTTACTTAACTCGATCTTCTTCACAGGGTAAGTGTATGCTTCATAATCAATTTTCTGGCCAAGAGAACTCAGTTTTGTGAGCGTTGTTATCAGATCAACCTGCAGTCAACAGTACAAAATCAGAGATGACAAGAAGCATTTGAACATTGGACACAGATCCATAACTGTGACAAGTAGACAGACTATCGAAGTGTTTCTTTCTTTTTTCAGGTTTAATGAACATATGAAGTTCCAAGATAAAATAGTGTGCAACCAGCTTAGCAAATTACAGCGTCAACGCATTTGGATGCTGAAAACCAGCATAAAGAATTAAGAATAGTTTCTAACATGCAATTTTTCCAATTATATTTTTGATATTTTCTTTGAATTTTTATGTTCAAGACATTTGGATACTGAAAACCAGCATAAAGACTTCAGAATAGTTTCTAACATGCAATTTTTCTAATTATATTTTCAATGTTACAAGTCCCCACCATCTATTGTATATATCTATAAAAACAGAATGATGTCAAGTAATTTTATAGCATATAAAAAAATAAAACAGATTTTTAAAAAGTGGAAAATATAATACACTAATTTTTAAAATATGCCAATTAAACATAAAGCTTTTGATTTTTATTGCATGAGAAGTTCGAAGCTTAACTTGATTTCTTATAGAGGCATGAAATATTTAATTGGTGAATGCTAAGAAAAGAAGCAGTCCAGATATTATTTTCTGAATGATCATCACCTCATAATCTGTCTGGGATATAGTTTCTCGGCTACGTTGATACTTCTCAACCCAAGGACGGACTTCAGGATCAGATGACAAAAGGTTCTCTGTTGCCAACTGATCAGGACCAAGAAACGCAGACATCACTGCCAGCTGAAAAAAGTAACCAATCCATAAGAACATGACAGCGTACTAGATCCAACTAAATCATAATTTATATAATAGTAGTTGGATTAAAGTAATAATGTAAACATTATGTGAAATAAGAGCTTCATAATTTATGCATTTCAAAGCTTTGATTGAAGCATTGTAAAGCTAGTTTCTGGATGAAAGAAAACATTAAAGGAACCCCAGAAGAGTTTTGCATAATTTGACTTCAGTATATTCAATTTTCAAAAGAATTCTCCTATTAAAAGAAAGAAAAATGTTGTAGCCATTTGAACAGTATATATTATGAATCAAAGATGAATTTATATGTTTGTTGTCTTAGTAGATTGGAGCACTAAAATACTGCTCGTTGGATAATTAAATAAATAATACGCAGACAAAAGTAAGTTCTAACTTGACAAAGCTTCCTGGTTCTGAAGGACATGGCATAAACACAAACTATATGAAAAAATCTGGCACACGTTACTACACTGTAGCAGTAATAAGACATCAATTACTTGTATATTATAAAAAAAGGTTTCCACAGGTGCACTCAGTTTTGAAATATTTCTGACATGCATGTGATGCTAGTAAATACTAAATACCATCTCAATTTACTTATTTTTGAGATTTGACAATTATCTGAGAGAAAACCATGATCCATAGTTAATAATAGCAATCGGAAAGATGAAATGGTTGGGAGGTACCTGGCGAGGACCGAGGCCAATAGCAGTGAACTTTGCTTTCATTTCCTGGACAGAAGCCTTGTTCCACTGAGGGATCCTTCCTTCTGGATCAGGAGCTTCAGCATCCTGACGCCCAAATTGTTTGTCAAACAAGCCCCACTGTTTCCATGGGAGAGAACAAGAAAAGAAAAAGTTAATAACATTACTAGTCCAGGAAGGTTACCAAGAGAGATACCTAGAAACTCAATATAAGAGAAGAAAATAATCATAAAAAGTTATACTAGTTGATGATGAAAACAAAATTATAACCAAGATTCAAATATTAGCAGTGCCCACATGCCCACTGCATGTTGGAACGGCAGATGCTGGTAAGTCATTTGTGGAAATCTTCATCATGAATGATGTGTCACCAGAACAAAAAAAAGATTAAAAGAAAAATTTTATCAGTTCTCATGCTTATCGCCTCTAGAATTATGTTACTATAATTGTGCTACCATATAGATGGTCAAGCAAGGAAAATATCTCTAGGAGTTCCACACGTGGACCCTAGCCCCCATTCCCAATAAAGAAGAATGCATTGTTCCTGAATTAAAAACTTGAGATATGGTTTAATGTATGAGCCGGTTCTATAAATCATACCTTCTAAGATAATGGAAATATATCCAAAACGGAATGTTAAAATCCCTAAATAAGTGACATCTAGAACATGCAACCTGTGCTATCTAAATCAGCTAGCACTCAACCAATTGCCAGATGTTACTCTATATGAGAAAGAGAAATTGATATTTGTTACAATGATTATGAAAATTCATATTCAATTGTCTCAGACTAATGTCTAGAAATATATTTTGATCCAAATGATCTGCTCACTGAAGATTTTACTATAATCCTAGAACTAGTATAGAGTACAAGACAGTGGTCCCTAACATTAGTCCTTGACGACAAACAAGTTTTCAGATTTCTACAGGAGCATCAACTCTACAAGTTACATATATGTTGTAAACCAATAACAGGCAAAAAAACATAGTAGACTTACACCTACAACATATCAAGATTGTGCATCACAATGTGATACCGTAGGTAAGGGAGGAAAAAAATTATAGCAGAAATATTAGGATATTTTATTCTGAGAAAGTTAATTTATTTAAGAAATGAGGTTTGCAAATTGTTTGGATATCAGATTGGAAATGAAAATTAGTTTCATTTTTTTCATGACCATTGGATTGAATTTGGCCCACTCATTAACAGGATTAGCAGGGAGGTTGTGTATCAAACTAGAATGAGTTTGAAGGCGATAGTATTGGACCTGATAGTTAATGTAAGGCAGTTCTTACCAACATTTAAAACAAGTCAAATCCATAAGACCGATGGCAAAAGTGCAGTTACTATTGTTATGATTTAGCATCAATAAGACATGGAACCATTATTGAAAGAAAAACCTTGTAAATTGGCTTAATATGATTTGGATTTAAGCACAGAGTGCTCAGGCATGCATCTATGTTGTGGTCAGCAGTGTTGGACAAGTTATTGTTTCAAGATAAGCCATTTTAGTATCGTATTCTGCAATCTTTAGAGAATTTATTTATCAGATGATCTGTTACTCCAAAAATTTGGAAATGAATTTTGTAGCTTGGTAAGATGGGACAACAATTTATGGACATGAACAACAAACCGAGTGGTTTGCAGATCACAGTAAAGATAAAGCATTGCAGGTTCAACTGAAGAAAGATGTCGATCATTTGTGGATTGAAAGGAACAGGATATTCCAGAAGTAGATTTCTGATGTCAAGAAGATTGTAGAAATGTCACAGAGAATATCGGAATAGCATTCTTTTATAAAGAGGATAATCAGAAGATCTTTCATGCAGACAGTAATGGGGTAGGTCTATAAAATTTGCCTATGGAATATGGATATAACTTCCAATAAATGACTGTATAGGAGTTAAGAGATAGAAAGTAGCTAATTTCTTGTTGTTTTGGTCAGAATGGATTGACTGTTTGTTAATTGTCTACAACTCTGGTATACTGTCCTATTGACATTGAATAGAATGGCTTACACTTTGCAAAAGAAACATTAGAATTTTTTTTCAATAGATGACAAAAGATAAGTCAACAATATCTTAATCAACTTTGGACACTAGGGGCATTGATCACAGCTTTAGGATTTGAACTTTTTGTTATTAGCTTCACTTCAGGTAAGAATAATCAAATACGCTTAAGAATTCAAATACAAGTTGCATTGGCATGTACCAACAATTTTTAGTTCGACCAAGGACCAGCACTAAACCATATAGGTCAATAATTATCAATAATTTACACTTTATTATTATTTTCTGGTGATACCTGATGGTAAGTTGGTACATAGTTCAGTGTCTTGGCATAGCAGTATTTTACAAGACTGATCGATTAGCAAAACCAGTATTGGATCAGAATTTAAATCCTTGCTCATCCACAAAATTGAACTTTGATTAATGAATTAACCTGACCATTTGAACCATATACTGTACATAGCAGTATCACCTAGACGGCCTGATCTAAATCACAAAATTAAACTTTAGTTGTGGAACCAACCTGACCGTTTGAGCCATATGCTGTGTATAGTAGTTTTCCTTTGTCTTCCTTTCCACCACATTTCTGGATTGCAGAATCAAGGAATGTTTTCTTGATTGATGCTTGGGCTATATTCATAAAGTTGAACAGAGTTAAATTAATGTCCATTCTAAATAAATAGCAAACTAAATGCCAACTCTTAAACTATGAAATATGAAGAAAAGTCAACAAAAATAACAGTTCATTTCATTTTTCACCAATCCAAATTGAAAGCTAAAAGACAAGCTTATGTAACACCATCAGCGCTGGATGCTAGAACAATCTATAACTCCACATATGAGACTAGGTAATATATCAGAAGCATGTATCACTGTTCCAATTTTTACTAAGAGAAATTACTACCAAGAGAGTATACATTGACCAGAAACTTAATTTGTTTTAAGACCTACTAAGACAATCACTGTTCCATTTTGATAATATTAGATGAAATGATGTAATGTCTAGAAATACCACCAAGAGAGTATACATTGACCAGAAACTTAATTTGTTTTAAGACCTAGTAATATTTATTGCTTGGAAAACTTAAAAATTGCATTCAAAATTTCATATTGAGTTGTCATTTAAAAATTGATTTCATTTAGGTCCCAATGATATTAGGACCAGGAGTTGGTGATTCTTAATTTGGTTAGCAGTTTGGATGGTTGTGTCCCATTCTACATCAGAGAAGGGTTTGAAGTTGTACGCAAATCAAATTACAACATGCAGACAATTCCTATTATTAGATAGATTTAAGATCAAGAAGCCAACATTGGACAGTTTAACTTACCGGCATACTGGATGAGGTCAGCAAATGAAATTGGCCCTCCTTTGGAATATGTGTCAATCCCCTTTTTTGCTTCCATTATGAGATCCAAAGCAGCAGAAAGTCCACTATTTTCAGGTCTTCCTAGTTCCGCACTTCAAGAGATTTAAAAAAAAGAGCAAAGAGATAGAGATGGTTAGGATATCTGATGTAAGAATAACATATGGCTACTAAATAGATATATAATTGAGATAATTTCAACATCACCAAAAGAGATCTACCTCAAACGGATTGATCCATTTGGGCCCCCAGATTTTGTAGCCTATATACATTTACTTTCAAAAGTCAGTTGCCTCCACAGCCAAATTGATGTGTAAAGTAAGCAAAAACATTCTGATGCAGTTGACCAGTAACACAAAGTCAGCTAACCTTGTCATATGTCATTGCATCATTTAGTGCTAGCGTAAGTATGGATGGAACAAGATCTGGTTGTCCCTTTAGAAAATGTGAGAGATATTAAACATTTCAGAATATAAAGAATCAGAATTGGTATTTGTCCAGCAATTTTAGACCGTCAATGGCAAGAATCATAACAAAACCTATGCTATGGTTACCTTTATCATTGTTGAGAGAGTTCCTTTGATACTTGCTGATATATATAAAAAATGGGAATTTGGTTACTGAAACAATTTCAATACTTCAACCAAGAAGTCAACAATGTAATTGCCTTTTGGTACTTACACTGAAACTCAGAACGTTGTCTACGCTGTATCAGATCAGCAGCATTGGACACTCCTGTTAGTGATCCTGAGCTTGAAATCAGTTCCTAATGACCACAACTAGCAGAAATCAACATTATATAATTAATCAATCAATTCAAACCGCAGAGGACTATTTCAAAGTTAAATTAGGGGATATACAAGCTTAAGTTTGCCCAAGTATAGCTCATATTCTGGACATTCTGTCATTTTGTAAAAAGCTTGAACATTTTTGCACTCCTAAACATCACAACAGATGTTCCATTTTGCTTTATTACATCACAACAGATGTTCCATTTTGCTTTATTATCTGCATCATCTTCACATTTTTAATTTTGTACACTAAGAGATGTTGGCTTTGTTATAATCTCTTTAATTTTTAGCTACGCATAGAGATAAATTGCATGTGGATTTTTTCTTGTCATGGATTCTATATTGTTTTTGGTGTTTGTTCATCTTCGCCCTGATCTTAGACCCTCTTAAATTTCGTATGTTGAGAGATGGAAAATCAACCAGTTAGAAATATATTCCTATCAAGGATTAAAAACAAACAATCAAATCAATGATTTAACAAACACGGTTTTAACAAATTCCTATAATAGCATTACATGCTCAAACTTCTTTTCTGCCCATTTCTACCAATAAAAACGTAGGCGGGCAACAGAGAACTCCACATTACGAACCAAACGTTAAAAACTTAAGGTGATGAAAGAGAAGTAAAATAGATCGATGAATAGCGAAAACATTGTCATCAGACATCGTTGAAACTGGTAATACCATGCCAACGACAGCGCCGACGCATCTAAGAACATCCCTCCTATGATACACGCATCTTTCATCGGCTTCACCAGCGTCTTCGGCTCTGCGGTAGCAGCAGACGACGCCCTGCTTATGCACAAATAAACATCTGCATAATTATCTACCATTAAGCGGTAAACCGAAAAAATGCAAACAGATCGAATGCAGTCGACGAACTAACTTCAAATGATGATTATAACAGAAAGCAAAATAACAGGTCAAGATGTGGTAACAGGGAATCGAAGTGAGGCGTACACTGGAGATCTCGGGGGCGGCAAAGGCCAGAGAGGGCCGAGGCGAGTGAGGACGGAGACGGAGCGATGTAAGCGTGGAGAGGAACGAAACTCCCGCCATCGTTCTTACTGATGTGATCTCGGGAACCGATGGATCGGTGCGAGCGCGAGCGCGAGGTATTGTATTATGTGGACAGGTTGCAAAGCGTTATCTCTAAGTCGGCAATATCTGCTATCTTCTCTCCTTCGGACAAAATAGGTAACTGTTTCCATCTCGGGCTTCATAATTGGGCCTTAAAAAAAATCAAAAACTTAAGCTACTAAATTGGTGGGTCAATCAAGATTAATATAAATCAAATCAAATATCAATTCAAACTCAATATATCACTAAGATCTTTCAATATTTACCAATATCGATCTATAAAATAATTTAGTTTTAATCTTATCACACATGAACTGAGTATTTCCTAACATTTTATTCATGTACAGTTCAATCATTATCAGTTCAATCGCAAACTCAAAATATATCATCGACTCTCTCAATATTTACTAATGTAGAATTATTCTTTTAGTTCTTTTTTTAATCTCTCGTCACCTATAAATATTTTCTAATAAATAAGTTTGGTGACCGAAAAAGAAGCAATAGTTCTGTTGATGTATATTTTGCATTTCAAGCATGGCAGAAAAACTTTTAGGAACCAAACATTGATGAAAGTTGTGTGTTAATGTATATAAACTCAGACTCATTCTCAAATGATTTGAAGAACTACAGGACTAAAGGTCTTCTTGTTCCCTTTTCTTGCATAGAAGCTATCTGGATAGATAACATCATTTCCCCTCGTAAATAACCACCTTCAATGTTTTTTTGGGCTAATTACATAATATTATCTTATATAGTTAGTTATTTTTAGTATCTTGATTCATATATTTTAAAAAATTATATTATTATTTTTATAATTATAAAAGTAAAATATCTAAGCTTATTTATTCTAATATCGCTAGTCTTATCAACGAAAATATGAAAACAAATGATAAAAAAATAATTTTAATATTTCAATTAATAATGATGAACGATGTCAATGGTGACGGACAACGGTGTTATTGGGGGGTCACGAGTAACTATTGTGGATGAAAAAAACGATAACAAAAGATGAAAGTCACTTTGCATATACGATAACAACAGCACAATTGTCAATTAGCTTTTTTGTCGCTTTGTATCTATGTCGACATTGATACAGTTGCTGAGTGGCATCACTCTGCATTTGTGTTACGTATATGCAGAACAACCTTTATCTCTCATTGTCGTTTTCCTCATTCACAACAGCCACCCACAGCCCTCAACAATGTCGTCATTCATCACCACCAAAACTATCTGCAATCTGGAATGTTAAAATTATCTTTTTACATTTTGTTTTCATGTTTTATTAGTAAAACCGATGATGATAAGATAAATGAATCTATTTATTTTACTTTTATAATTAGAGGGATATCAATATAACTTTTAAAAATGTAAAGATCAAGATACTAAACATAACTATAATTTATTCAACTTCTTTACTTCGAAACACTTTCACAAAGATCCAAGATGAACCCAGCACAACTAGATTCGCTCAACACACCAAGTCCCACCTCAACCACTCAAGTAGATCACAAACCCCAAAGTTTTGGAAATGGAGAACTAGTAAACCATTTCTTCAAATATAACACAACATTTTAGTGGAGCAACTTTGATCAGCCTCGATCATATAATTCTCTCCCTAATCATACATATATAGAGAGAGAGCCAAGCAAAATATAAGGTGAATCTGTTGGAGTGAGACAAAGAAGGACCAAAGCATTAATTTATCATACATATAAATCTTCTAAAAGACAAGATAAATTCACCCCAACCCTACTCCTGGCTAAAAAAAGATACCAGTCCTCTGAGGTGCAAATCCCAGAAAAACTCGAGTAGATTTCCCCCATCAGGTTAAAATACACACCAAATCACACTACTGATAGCTTATGTCGCTGACCATGACTATAATGAGCTATAAATTTCTACGTGCATGTTCTTGATCTTGTGCTAAATGGAGCTGTGTTCGACTGCACTAAGCAAGCTTGTCGTCCGCTGCCGTTTTGTTCCACCGGATGAGGATAGATCGTGCTCTGCTGTCTGCTCCACGACTGCCTTTAAGGCATCCTCGATGGCTGCTACCAATTCCTGCTGGTCGTCGTAACCATTGGCGTTGTGCTCCTCGGTGATGACGAGGACGTTCTTCACGCGGCCACCGACGGTGGTGATCTCCGCCTTGAGGATGCGAAGCTTTAGTCTTTTCAGGGCGCTGGTGAGATCCGGAAGTAGGTCAGGGCGGTCGTCGCAACACAAAGACGCCCTGACGATGAACTTGCCGTCATCGTCGCATATGGAGTCGACGGTGAGCTCGTCGTCTTCAGAAGGCAGCGGGCTCTCTTCTGCGATCTCTGACGTCTGCCGTTTCAGTTCCTTCACGTGCTGGATGACCTCGGCTAGCAATGATGCTTTATCCGTCTGAAAATATGAGAGGAGTTAGAAGTAGACCACAAGCGATTGAAGTCGGAAGAGGAAAAATATCGATGAGATGGAGCACGAGTTAATAGCTTGACTACGAAGCAACAAATGGAAGAAGAAAGAGATCATAAGGGAACATCAAAAACCCTAAGTGCGATTGCAGCAAAAGTGCAGCAATTGCTGTTTCTGGTCTACTGGTTCTTCTTGTATTACTTGTGTGAGTGCTAAGTTTTGACCTAGGACGCTCGCGTGCATGTTTGTTTCCACTTTCCATTTGAAAGTATGAAAGGAAAACTGTAGGCAAGAAGATAAAGCTGCTGCTGCTGCATGTTAGGGCTGCTTTTACTTAAACTTTCTACTGGCTTCTGACAGGAGTGCGCATGTTTGTCTTTCTTAGTAGTATACTGTGCATTCTCTGCAACATCATTCCCACAGAAGCTTTTTATACAACTTTGTCCCTTTGTTTTTCTCGCTTACCCTAGTGTTTACTTGACTCTCACCTCCTTCCTTCCACAACTAACCAGTAGTAGCTTTGTAAATGAGAAAAATAAGGTGTTGATTGCACTCCTTGTCTCATTATACTACCAATGATCTTTTGCGCTATGGTTTATGGATGGTATGTGGATATGAGACATTGAATGTGCTTGACTTGTTACCTTGGTGGTGTTTGGGAGCATGCTGCGCAGCTTAGCAAGATGACCATTGATGCGCTCCCGACGCCTGCGCTCGGCCTCGCTATGGCTCTTGGATGCAGCAAAAGCCTTGGCTTCCATGATTTCCTGGGCAGTCAGCTTCTCCAATTCTTCATGAATGGTCCCAAAGAGAGACGAAGAAGCCGACCCTTCTGCTCGTAGAAATCTATGTAAGCCCACAGTAGCACCAGCCATTAATCCGGGCGAATCCGAAGGGAATTGCAAGCCACTCAAGGTCCTCCTGCTATTGTACATATCCGCATACAAAGGAGGGGCAAAGGGAGGCAGATCGGGGCATATGAGTTGTTGATCCAGTCCAGGATTGCTATGTGAGAACTGATGATGGGTTTCGCCGAAAGAGTGAATCGAAGGAAGACACCATGGCAAGGTAGGATTAATAGCAGCAGAAACAACGCTTCCATCTCCTCCTGGAAAGAAGTGTTCTTCACCTCCTCCGCAGCCATGAACCATATGGTAAGGGATTTCTATTTGATTCTCCATTCCTGGATCTTCAGCAAATCGAGTGCCGGCACTTCTTCCTTCCCTCTCTCTATTCTTTGACCTCTTGCGTCCACAAAGATAGCTTTCTGGATCGATCGATCACGGCCACGACCTTGCCATCTCCTCCCCTCCCCTTAAAATCTTTCTCCTCCACGCTTTACCTTGGACGACTCCTCCCTGTGGGAAGATAGTGCGGAAGCCTCAGCCAGGAGCATACAGTTCATTTACGGCACTATCTCCTACACTACTTTTCTCACCTATATAATAAGAGCTTTCATCTTTCTAGAGCAAACCTGCAACCTTCCTGTTGGATAAATAATTACGCTGCCCGGCAACTGTGCTACGGAGACAAGAGAGAAAAGCGGAGGTGCGGCGATGGAATTAGAACCGACCAGGCCTGAGGAGTTCAAAAAGATGGTAGCTATAAAGAATTGGAACAGCCATTGAAGGTAGTATAATGACAGTCCTTCTGACTCAGTCAAGGCCCACGTTCTGTCTGCCTGCGCCTGCTTTACTTTCCCAGTTCCACGCCCTCCCCTCCCACAAAACAACGCAATGATTGTGTTTTGGAGCGCACTTCCTCTCTCTCTCTCTCTCTCTCCCTCTCCCTCTCTGACTTAGCTGATCACGCCGTGGTTGCGTCCATCATCTGTTTACAGTACCGAGTAGAGGAACTACGCCGTTGGAAGCATCAAGACGGCAAGCCATGAACTGTTGGACTGCAAGCACGGTGTTCATACGCCGCTGTAGACTGGGGAGGTATTCACCTCTTAGAAGATCGAGCACATGCCCTCGATTTGGTCCCCCGTCCTTTAGCTTTTATTCTTGTATACCTTTTGCTGCTTCTCTTGCTTCCATCTTTTCTTAGAGAAGGAGAATGATGCGTCCACCGCGGCACGGGCAACACCACCACCACCCACCGATGCGAAGAAGGAAAAGGACAAATGATGATGTCAGTGCCACGCGCATGTGACATCAATTGCGCTCCCAACTTGGTCGAGTCTGGCCAAGTTCATGTTTCGCATGTGAGGTTCAATTCGTACTCACGCGATACAATATACTTATTAATATGTCCTTTTTTTTCGCAAATATTACAGAGAAAACTCAAAGCATGTCTTCATGGAAAACCCAATCATAAAATTTTTAATGAAATTAAATTCAAGAATTGTCCAAAGTGAATTTCCTTCACCTTAATTTTTAATAATCTAACAAAACATAATAAGTCAACAAAACTAATAATATCAATTTAATGAATACTCCATCTTATTCGAAATATTTAATATATTATCTTATCATTTGAATTTTGCAAAGCCAGGTCGATTGACCCCCTCATTGATCTCACATCAGCCATCAATAGTCAAGTAATCTTCTGACGCACTATAAACATCTTTATTTATCCTTTATATTTACCCTTTATATCAAATCTGTTGTGCTGACTTAATGTAAAATATAAAGATGCAAAGGGCCTTAATGTAAAAAGAACACATTCTGCGTCTTCCGACTCACGACCTAACCCTCGCCGAGTAGTCGAGGGAAGAATGGCCGGGAAGGAGAAGACGAAGGAGAGTAAGAGGAAGAGGTATGTCCTTCTTATTTTCTGTTTTCATCCATTTTTTGGTCATGATACATGACACATTACCTGTTTTGGATTCCCATTTTAATTCTTGGTGAGGAGACCCATACCTGCATGTACCTATGTGCAATCTTGACAGATGACAATGAAGTTGACTTTGTTTTGCTTTAGTGGAGACTAAGTGCCATCGAAGAAGTCGTGAAAGAAATTCCTGTTCTAGATGTACTTATTGGAGAAAGATCAAGCACATGTTCATAGAGGGTTCGATAGGTTATTTGTTATTTGTCTTCTTGCCTGTCGAGGTTAAATGCACCCTTTTCAAGCTAATTACGATGGTATGACTTTGATCGTAACAAAGTTGCCAGCAAACAGCATGACACTAAGACACTTTACTTCTCATAGAATAGATACTACAGGAGGACCAGCATGTTGAAAGTTAAGCCTCTAATGGAACTTTTAGTAGTGTCGTTGTTGGATGAGGAAGTGGTTAGATTAATCTATTATGATGTGAGAAGACATGGTGTATGTGTTTTGCTTGCAGGTTGTTGCTTTTTGATGTAGGATACACTCTAGTGGTAAAAGCAGACAACTTTTGGAGGACTCACTTGCGTTTGCTAAAAGTCCTGCTATTCTCAGTGTCTCAATTTTGGACACATTGCAGGTGTAAACTAAGAGAGAGTGAAAGAAGAGAAGCTTGTACCATGAGGCCTTTGTATAGGCTCTAGGGTGGTACAAAAAGGGCAACTATATTACAATTGATGGAGAAAAATCAGCCATGACTGAGCGAAAAATCATCTCTTGACTCTCTGGATTGAGAGAATTATTCACATTAATATCCCCCCTCAAACTTGAGCTGGTATTGTAAAGCAACCATCGGAGCCAAAAGTTGTGGTATCAGCTATGGCACAATATGCAGCCTCAGTGCTAAATTGAGTACCAGATTTGCCTTTTGCGACACCAACAAATGAGATTCTCCAAGAAAAAAAGAAATCAATACCTATTAGTAGACATATTATGTGTTTGATCACCTATTCAACCAGCAATAGGATATGCTTGCAGCTCTGAATGAGAATTGAATGAACAATGTTAGTCACAAAAGAAAGTGCCTTTGATATATCTCAAAATATGGAGGACTGCAGCAATATGTATAGAACGATATATAACATATATTGGCTGACAAGATGAACTGCATATCAGATCTCTGGAAGATAAACATGATTGCCAACTAACTAACAATGAAGTGTATGTAGGAACATGAAGCGGCTGTCCACCAGTAGCATGAAGTTTGGAATAACATTAAGAAGAAAATCAACAGTCTATCAACCAGTCAATCCAACCTTGGATAAGAGATTTGATGCATAATTTGTTTGAGAAAGATAACATTCAGCAGAACCTATTGAACTACGTAGGGAGAAGATATAGAGCTATCACACGAAGGAAGAGTAGGACAAGGCAAAACAATCTATGTTTCACTCAAAAACTTTTATATGTTTTATGACTCGGTTTATATAGTCCCCATAGATATATGACATTCATTACATTTAATATGAATCACTCTTTTCCAAGAGACTCTTTCAGGAACCAATAATCAATTTGGTTTATCCTTTTATAGGTCTTTAATGTATTTCACTTCTTGATACAATGAACATCTTTATGATACATTGACAAGTTTAATTCTAATATTCTCCCCTCCTTAAACTTGTTTCATCTCCAAGTTTAAAGGGAGAGAATGTTGAAACTAAACTTATCAAGGTATGTTCATTGTATCAAGAGATGAAATACATTAAAGACCTATAGAAAGATAAATCAAATTGACTATTGGTTCTTGAAAGAATTTTTGAAAAATAGTGATTCATATTAAATATAATGAATGTAATATATCTTTGGGCACTGTATAAACCTCATGTGTTGGGTCATGAAACAAATAAGAGAGTTTTGGCCAGCATAACATTGTATTTCATATTAGAATTTCTTCCACGGCTTCGGCCACATCCTCAACCATAACCTCGGTCTCTTTGGCTAGAATTTTTTCCGTCACCTTTATTGTTTTGAGATTCTTGATTGGTTTAATTTCTGCCACCTTTTCCTTCTTGTCCATGACCTCTTCCTCTTTGAGATTTTGATTCACTTTTATTTTCAAGAGGAAGCTTGGTTTGTAATGCATGCTTTATAGATTTTCTTCTCCTCTTTTTGTAAGCCTTTGTCATAAACTTGAAAAGAACCCTTGTTTTAATGATATTTGTTCTAAATTTTTTGAATCTTCAATCGCTATAACAATAAAATCAAACTTTGGATCTAGATATCTTAGTATTTTTTCTACTACTCTTTGATCACTTATTTGTTTATCATTTTATCTCATTTAATAAACAATAGAAGTGATTTTTGAGAAGTAATCAAAAATAGATTCAGAAGTACCTTACTGTAATTTTTTTAACTTAGCTCATAAAAATTGTAGATGAAGCTTTTACCTTATTCACACCACTGAATGTTTTCTTAAACATTTCCTAAGCCTCTTTTGAATTATTTGTTGGAGAGATGATCTCAAACATTATAGCATCAAGCCTTTGGTAAATTGTGAACAAAGCTTTTTTTCCCTTCTTCCTTGGGTTATTTTCTTGTTTTTGCATTCGTTGGTCCTTCTTTTACTGCACTTGGTTCAACAAATTCATCTTGTACAAACTCTTATACATCTTGGGAGCCTAGAGGAACCTTCATTTGGATGCATCATATATCATAATTTTCTTTTGTCACTCTAGGGATTTGGAGTTGGATGGTGCTTGAGAAAGAGGCTATAGCTTAACCTGAGCTCTAATACTAAATGTTGAACTATGTAGGGAGAAGAGATAGAATTATCATACAAAGAAAGAGTAGAACAAGACAAAATAATCTATGTTTCACTCAAAAACTCTCTATATGTTTCATGACCTAACACATTGAGTTTATATAGTTCATATAGATACATTACATTCATTATATTTAACATGAATTACTTTTTTCCAAGAGACTCTTTCAAAAATCAATGGTAAATTTGGTTTATCCTTCTATAAGCCTTTAATGTATTCCACTTCTTGATACAATGAACATCTTTATGATACCTTGACAAGTTTAATTCCAACAGAATCAGATAAAACTTCAAACTGAAGAAAGTGACCAAAGGGACCAAGGGTCTTTGGATTAGTGCCTTCTGAAAGATCACTCTGGATGAAGATCTTATCATGAACATAAAGTAACAAAAGAATGGTGCATGTGGAAGTTTGGTCAATGAACAATGCAGGGTCATTTGCATTAGAGAGGAAGCCAACTAATTTATAGTGGAGCTAAAGTTTGAAAACTAAGCATTAGAAGCTTGTCTGAGTCCACAAAGAGCACAACAAATTCTTCAAAATTTATATGGTGTACGGGTGGATGCAAGAGGAGAATGCTTATAGACTTCTTCAAAAAGATCACCATGCACAAAGGCATTTCTAAAATCAATATGGAGTGGTGGTCAGTGGCACAATATAGCGACAGTTGTGAAAGCTCTTAACTAGGTTTATCATGCTACTAGGAAAATCTTTCCTCATAGTCAATTCCATAACCATGTGTAAATTCTTTAGCAACCATAGTGGACTTATGTCGCTCAATTGACCCTAGTCTTCATTTTGTAGACCCACTTACACATTATTAGGAGAATTATCTTCAGTAAATCAACTGGTTCCCTAGTCTGAGTTTTGATAAGAGCCTCTAGTTCTTTTATCGTAGTTAACTGCCAAAGAGAGCTTAAAAAAAGAATCACAGAAAATGTGAGGTTCATGAAAGGATGCAATGGTGGAATAGCAGCGATAGTCACATAGGTAAACAAGAAGATGTGTTACTTGAGTGGGACACTAGGTCAAGATGTCTGGATTGTAGTTTAGTTTGAGTGTATGCTTCTAAAGAGATCATGGTGGAGAAGAAACCATCAATGGACAAGAGTGATGGGGAGACTATTGTAATCACCAGTTCTTGATTTATAGGACAATTCATTAGAAGAATACTAAAGGATGACAAGGCATTGTTAAAGACTAGTGAAGATTGGTTTGTGCCCCGAAAATGTGGTATCCTAGAGATGCATAGTCTTTTACAAATGGGGTCATAGCATCCTTAACCGTTATGCTCAAGTTCGCGAAACAAGAAACAACAAAGTCAAATTTTAGGTTCATGTTTGATATGCTCATTGGATTGATGATGAAGAAAAGGGCACAACCAAACATACGAAAAAGATTATAATTGGGAGGATTATCATAAACATATGAGAATTTAGTTGTGATAGATGTGACTTCATAGTGGTGAGATGAATGAGTTGCAAGTACAACATCCGAGATACTGAAATTCATTGTCAGTTTGCGAGTTTCTTTAGATATAAGTTCAACTATAGCAGAATCCATAGTAGGAGTATGACCCAAGAAACCAATCCAGATTGATGCAAAGTCGTCGTTAGCATAAACCCATTAAGAATTGCTAAGCCACATGCTATGACGATGTTTCAGATATAATAGAGCATCATCAGCATAAATCCATTTGGTTTCAGGCATGACCAATTGATTCCAAAATACAAGAATTTTTTGGTAATTCATGTTTTTTTAAAAATAAATCATGTTTTTTTTTTCAAAATAAATCATGTATCTTACTTACTCAAAATTGATGGCAATAGATATGATCATTGAAGTTTTCTTTTGAGAAAAAGAAAACTTTCATTAGATATTCAGACATTCAGAAAACATAGAAAAAGGCAGGACATGCCAATCAAAAGTGTCCCTCCAGAAACCTGTTCCTGCCAATTCTAGTTTGATTCCAAATCGGCTAAAAAGGAAAAAAATATAAACACAAATGAGTTCTAGCACTTCAAACTTGAAGTATAATGCCCTGGGTTTGAATCTTGGTGTAACCTTTTTTTTTTTTTGTATTAATAAGAATTGGTGGTTCGGAACCAGAACAAAAACCAAAACTGCTTGGAACCCGGTCCAGTCTGGTTCCGGTTTCAGTTTTATTTTCCACAGAATCGGAACTGATAGGGGTAAAAATGGCAATCAGTCTCAGGACAATGTCAGTTGCTCCAGATGACATCACGCACCTCGGAATTGATCAGAACACTGACCGAGGCACATTAATATCCTGCAAAAGCCCAGCCCCTCATGCCATGCCAACACTAGTGTCAAACGCTACCAGGAGTGCGATCCTGCTCCCTGCTAGTAGTCCTACACGCCACCTTCACTATAAAAACCCTTGCATGCCAAGGGAGAAAGGGGACGCTTCTACACAGAAAAAACTCCCTTCCACATCATCTAACTTGATCGTCGGAGGGGTCGGGTCGAGCACCCCGACCCGACCTTTGTGCAGGTGCGAAGCCTTCGGAGATCCCCGTCTTCGGAGATTCAGCGGGCTCGAGGAGCGCCCCCACGGAGATCCCCGCCTTCCGGACCCGAACCGAGCCGCGACGGCCCCGAGGCCACGGCTTAAACAGGTGCAGACCGCATCAGGAACCGCCAATTCTGGAACCATGATCAGGTCTAGCTCTAAGAAGACAATGATGGAGGTGATGGATATTGGAGATTCATTAGATATTTTTGTAATAATAACTGGTATCCCATACATTAAGATGGTAACATTAAAATCCTGAAGGTGTTTGTTGTCCTTTATGTTTAGTTTTACCTTTTCCCCAGTGACAATGCCATGTTTTTCGCTCCTTGAGAAAATTTTTCATAGATTGAGGCCAACAATGATGGTTGTTTCTTTGAAGGTTGATAGGAACAGGATGAGAAGCATCTGCCTGGGCCATTGGTTGGAATGACATCAAGTCATAGGATGTCAACTGGCAGTGGTGAAGAAAAGAAGATTTCACTGGAAAACTTCACCATGGACATTGCTGAGAAAAATAGAAATTCTAGGCCTTAGAAGGTGGCTTTGATACCAAGTAAGAGAAAGAGGAAAAAGAGGAGGATCTGTATGTTCATTTTCTCCCACACTTTACTGTACAATGCAAGATATTTATATAGGCTTTAGGGAGGCAAAATCTGTAATCATTTATACATATGATGGAGAAAAATCAGCTCTTTATTGAGGAAAAATCATCTTGATTCTCTGGATTGAGAATCTGCACATCAGTATCAGATACTATTTGATCACTATAACTTTGTTGGCTTTACAGGAAAATATAAAGATGGCATTAAGTCCAATTAAAGATCAATTCCTTGGATCCTTCGAACTTTTGGGTGCAATCAAAATAGAAGAATCGAAGAGATGAGAATTTAAAAATGGATGTTTGATTATTATTCTAGACTTGTTAGAGAATTTGTAATACCTAACTGTTACATATTTTATCATTTTCTTATTTTTTACTTGATTTTATATTTTTAAATATTCATTGTTAGTCAAAACACCTTACTGTTAAATGGTTGATCTTGATTATCTCAATTTGTTGTTGAACAATTGACCCTATCAATCTCCATCCTGACTCTCTATATCTTATGCCACAGTGTTTACACGTTCTAAATTCTGTTCCATTTTAAGTATCTTTTGTGCCTTAACGTAGTGAAATAATTTGATGATGCATCATATTATTACAGATGACTCAGCTTCTTATATTGCAAAGATAAAGGGGAGAATACCAAAATTTTGGAGTTTCTGCTCAAATTTAATTTTCATGCAAATATATGTAAATAATTCACAAAATTTTACAAAATGCAGGTACACTGCTTAAGTTATTGGCGGAAATCTGATGACCATAAAAACATGTTTTGACCTGATTTCCATGTTTATTTATTTATTTTTTAATATACAGGTGATATGCCCACCAGTTTGCATGTTATATCAGGTTTCTTTTACACTTGAATTTCCATGCAAATTTTTGAGAATATTTCATTCTATTATTTTCATGCTTAGCTTTGGTTATTTTATGGTCAACCATTTATCTTTCTAAAGGATTATAAATGGTCTGTGTAGCTTATTGTGGAAGGCTGTTAATTTATGCCATGTTTGTATGACATACTTATCCTAGACGAATCTTCTGATACCTTCGTGATAACTTGCCATACTGTCTCAATTCTCCATTTAACCACTATCAATTTTGGGAGTTGCATGTCACAACCAATTTTCTCAACCAATTCATTCATTAAGATAGTATTTGATTCTGAAGGACACCATTGCTGGATGGCAAGCAAAATAATGAACGTTTAAACTATTGGCATCACTTGTACAGGAAATCCAACATTTCATGCTATCAATATATAATGCAGAATATTGAGTAAATTTTGATAGGTGAAGAAGACTTCTATCTCCTTTTCTATGTTTAATGTAATCACTTTGCAAGGTGAGCCAAAGATAAAAAATCTTGTCCTCAATCTCTTATTAATTTGGTTTTATTCTTCGAGTTGCAGAGAGCAAAGGCTCTGGCACAGAAATTATTGCAAACCATTGTTCAGCAAAAATATCTTTGCCGAATTGCTGTCACTTTTTTCTCTAGGTATGAACATTGTCAAGCCTTATTATCATTTCTTCTGACCGTGGCATTTGGATCAGCTCTGTATCCAGTAAGTAGTTCAACCAATAATTAGATGGTTGGACAGTCACCTTCATCTCTTATATACTTTTGGTCCATATTTATGTGGCCTTCTTTATGCACTTATGTTAAGTCATATCTAGCTAGCAGTGGATTGGGTGTAAGGAGAACTTTGATACTTTATTCCACATCTTGAAAGGCAAACTACAGCTGCAGAGATCAATTGACAAGTCCATGGAACAATGATAAAGACATTTGATCAAGGAAAGTCGTGGCACATAGAAAAGTTTTATATTTGTTTTAGACTTATTTTTCCCTTCAATTCATGAAGTTTATTTATTTTGTAATTTGTAAACAAAAGGTTAGCAACCATCAGTTTGCTTTAAAATGATGGCATGCCTAAATTGCAGCCAATGAATTTTTTATATTTGTTGAGGCAACTTTATTTGTAACTACTGTGACATCTTTTCTGCTGAAAGTGACCTTTAAGCAAGAAAAACATTTTCATATTTTATAAAACGATTATTCATAGAAAATAAATGCTTCAAGACAGGTGTTTCATTGAGCTTGTCTAGTTATGGGATGATCCAGTCAACTCTCCCGGTAAGCAGGAAGACTGTGTATGGCATGATCTATGTAAACTTAATAAGTGATGCTTCTTGGTACTGCTAAAAATTGTATTCCTGTGATTCAGATGCTCATTGCTGAAAATTTAACCTCTCTGTTGTGTGCACATGAACACAGGTGGTTGAGAAGCACCATTAGGAGTTTGAATCTTTATATGGTAATGGCATCTCTTTATCTGAACAATTGTTGAAAATTACTTGGGGAAAATAGGTCATCATCCTAATATTTCTGGAGATTATAAATGCAACTGTGTGCTCTTTGAAGTGGTATGTACAGTAATTGTTGATGACTGACAGCTTTGTATTCTAAGAATTCTGCAGCAACAAAAATTCTATCCAGATTACTGCCAACCAGTCTTGTACAGCTTATTATTGACAGGAGCACTGGTGGATCTGACATGGGCCCATGACCTCTATCCAATCGGCAAACAGGTAGGTGAGGAGAGGTGAGGTGAGGTAAGGAAACTAATAAAGTACTGTTTGATGTGCTATAGGCATTGGGGTAGGTGCTATTCTTCCGTAATGTACCCAGTGACCAAGTTTGGTGGGGAGTCCATCCGGATATTGGAGGATTATGCTCTCTCAGAATCCCTCATTTCATGGATGCACATTGGTTATAAAATTATCATCAGGCATTGGAAAGACCACATCCTTAAAATAATTATGAATATATGGTACAGTAGCATGTAATTGTAAACCTCGTAAACAATGTCACTATCCATTGTAGCAGTTTTTATTCCTATTGACTTGATCTTGACTAAGCTAGCAGGAGGGTTCACAAAAAAGAAGTGTAATTGTTCTTTGCTAGTTGGGAGCCCAATATGTTGTGACTGGAGATTCATTATGACATAACAGCCGGTATTCTTTATCTTTTGTAGTCCTCTCACATCCTTAGTTTAGCTGTAAATGCTTCTCAACAGCAAGGAGCAGCAGCTTTTGGAGACAGAAAATTAAGGGGGGAGGAGGAAGAAAAAGGCAAAAGGGGGAAGGAGCAGCTTGTGACGCCTTTTCTTTTAGGAAGGATAAATACTTATTAGGAACCTTATCAAAAGGCTAAAAGGCTGCTTGTCGATGCCCACAAGCATGACTACATGCTTATTGGGAAGTGTTAAACTCATGATGGTCATTGTCTTTATTACCCCACCCACAAGCATTCAACTAGGGTTACCAGAAAAATTGTAGCTAAGATTTTCCTATGATGGCTCTCACAAAATTGTAATGATCCATAACCCACACCAATCATTTATTTGTTGGTATGCGGTGCTTAAATCCTTTATGATGCTGCGTAAATAAAAAAGCATAGACAGCAATTTCAATGTGTAAAAAGTCATAGGAGGCGATGCATATTAGTTAAAAGGAGGGGGCAACGCTCTTAAAAGAATGGAATGTATGTAATAGGGAGGTTTTAGCAGATGTTGATGATGGCGGTAGCGCACGCGCCGGGAACATTGATTCCCTTTCGGTGAAGCTACGTACTGCCCCGAGAAAGAAATCTATCATCCCACATCGTGACACCTTTCTTTCCCCCTGTCTGCTACCACATTTTCCTTTTACTGCCCTCCCTAATCTATTAGTCCACTACTAATCTCCAGTGGACGAGAGAGCTACGGATTTGCCAACACTTGCCGTGTCCTCTTCCTCGTAAATGTTTGTGCGGGGAGAGAGAGGTCGCAAACGCCAGCAGCAAATCAGATGAACGCCCCCATCAATTGTTAGATTCTAGTGTGTGTCCATTTACAATAATAAAAAGCAAGAATGGGGACTACATAAGCCCACCCCCCCTCCCCCCACGAGCTTTGTGATCGCCCTCAATCTTCCTGTATCATTCCTGCTCTTTTCCTTGCTCTCTCCTTTAAAAGCTAAGCTTGGAGTGAGTATAAAGCAAGAAGGCGGAAGAAGCTAATAGACGACGAGTGCTACTATTACTTGTCGACGTAGTTGTAAGGAGGAAGAGGACGAAGAAGTAGAAGAAGATGATCACGTTGGGAGACTTCTACAATGTGATGACGGCGGTGGTGCCGCTGTACGTGGCGATGATCCTGGCTTACGGGTCGGTGAAGTGGTGGAAGATCTTCACGCCGTTGCAGTGCTCCGGCATCAACCGCTTCGTGGCGCTGTTCGCGGTGCCGCTGCTCTCCTTCCACTTCATCTCCGGGAACAACCCCTACACCATGAACCTCCGATTCATCGCCGCCGACACGCTGCAGAAGCTGATGGTGCTGGCGGCGCTCACCGCCTGGGGCTGCCTCAGCCGCCGTGGCCGCCTCGACTGGACCATCACTACCTTCTCCCTCTCCACCCTCCCCAACACCCTGGTGATGGGCATCCCCCTCCTCCGGGGCATGTACGGCGAAGTCTCCCACAGCCTCATGGTCCAGATCGTCGTCCTCCAGTGTATCATCTGGTACACCCTCATGCTCTTCCTCTTCGAGTACCGCGCCGCCAAGCTTCTCATCGCCGAGCAGTTCCCCGACACCGCCGGGGCCATCGCCTCCATCAGCGTCGACTCCGACGTCGTCTCGCTCGACGGGCGCGAGATGCTGGAGACGGAGACGCAGATCAAGGAGGACGGCAAGCTGCATGTGACCGTCCGGCGATCGAACGCTTCGCGGTCGGACATCCACTCCAGGCGGTCGCTCGGCTTCTCGGCCACCACCCCTCGCCCCTCCAACCTCACCAACGCCGAGATCTATTCGCTGCAGTCGTCGCGGAACCCCACGCCGAGAGGCTCCAGCTTCAACCACAACGACTTCTACAACATGGTGGGCAGGAGCTCCAATTTCGGCGCTGCCGACGTCTACGGCATCCGAGGGGCGGCGGCGACGACGCCCAGACCATCCAACTTCGAGGAGGAGCACGGCGCCGGCAATACTGCGTCCGCCAAGCCCCGGTTCCAGTACCAATTGCCAGTGACCACGACCGCAGCAGCTCCGCACTACCCGGCTCCAAACCCAGCCGTGTTCGCTCCGACAGCGACGGCGGCTCCGAAGACGATGGGACCTAAAAGGGCCAACGGACAAGCTCATCTGCTGAAATCGGAGGACGGTGGGGCGAAGGATCTGCACATGTTCGTGTGGAGCTCCAGCGCGTCTCCGGTCTCCGAAGCGTTCGGTAACAGCAAGGAGTACGGTTTGCCGGCGACCGAAGCTTCCGGCTTAAAAGAAGTCAGAATGGAAGTTTCTCCGGGCAAAGGTAGGCACTCTCTGTTCTGTGCTATTTGCTGTTTGGCGTCGAGCTTCGTTCGATGAATTTGATTTGGTTCACAGTGGACGGATGGAAGGACGGCAGGGACGACTATTTAGAGCGGGAGGAGTTCAGCTTTGCGAACAAGGCAACCATGGACAAAGAGGGTGCTCAGCAGGAGGGAGACGAGAAAGCCAACAATGAGGCCAACAAGGGAGGGCTCAGAGAAGTGAAAGCCATGCCGCCGACGAGCGTGATGACCAGGCTGATCCTGATCATGGTGTGGAGGAAGCTGATCCGCAACCCCAACACCTACTCCAGCTTGATCGGCCTCATCTGGTCCCTCGTCTGCTTCAGGTAAAAAAAACCTTCGTCGATCGACAGGAAGGACTCGGCATCCAATCTTATCATCGTCTTTTGCTTGTGGACGTGCTACTGCAGATGGAACTTTCAGATGCCCGCGATCGTACTGCGTTCCATCTCCATACTGTCGGACGCCGGCCTAGGCATGGCCATGTTCAGCCTCGGTAAGAAGACATGCGTCTTTTGCTTGTGCGTATATGCGCTTCACATTTACTGATGTGTTTTGACTTGTCGGGGTGGGGGGGATGGATCAGGTCTGTTCATGGCCTTGCAGCCAAGGATCATAGCATGTGGGAACAAGGCAGCAGCTTTTGCTATGGCGGTGAGGTTCCTAACAGGCCCCGCTGTCATGGCTGCCGCTTCTCTTGTCGTCGGTCTTCGTGGTGTCCTCTTGCACATCGCCATTGTACAGGTACGTGCAAGAATCTTCTCCATCCCATCCAATCCTTTCCTTTTGCCTTGCACTCTCTGTATCTATTTCTTACCTCGGTGATGGTGTCATGGACATGGGCAGGCAGCACTGCCCCAAGGCATCGTTCCCTTCGTATTCGCAAAGGAGTACAATGTACATCCGGACATTCTCAGCACAGCGTGAGTACAGCTGCTGATCTGCGTTGGTTCCTTTTTCTTCTGCCGCTGACTCGATGCACGTACGTTTCCAGGGTGATATTTGGGATGCTAATCGCCTTGCCTATAACCCTGGTGTACTACATCCTAATGGGCATCTGAAGCAGACAGGAGTGGCCTAAGCTTGACCTCACCCCGCAGCAGTGGAAGAAGGCAGTGCGACGGGCAAACCGGCGAGGATCAAAAGGAGGGGGGAGAAGCAACCAAAACCTGCAAAAAGGGAACTCCACTAAACGCATCAACTTTTGCTGTAAAATGGTGTGCCAGAAGCCTTTTTCTTTTTACCCTTCTCCTTCCTTCCTTCCTTCCTTCTTCTCTTCTTTTCAGTAAGCCCTTCTTTGTTTCTTGGTAAGTACATCCCTGTAAACAGTATGGGAAGAATTGGAACACAATGGATGTCCTAATCACTCTTCTATCTCAGCTCAGTGTGTGTGGTGTGGGGCTTTTGATGCGATGTGTGGGAAGATGGTGGCGTAAAGCTGAATTGTTTACCATCCATTAGTCCCCCATTGCCGGTGTTGACGTCGACCTCTTTGGCATATGCGATGACAGCCTTCCGCTGGAACGCAAGCGTATCATGAGCCTGTTGGCACATCCTACTTGTTTTTGCCCGCTTTTGCGGGCACTAAAAGCTTCAGTAGTAGCATCTGCACCATACGTGGGATATTATTCAGGTGGAATCCCTAAGTTGCTGGTTTGATATGGGAAACACCACTATTTCCTATACTTGTATTCTTCTTTGAACAGATTGGATGATATATATATATATATATATATATATATATCCCACTAAAGGAAACCCTATTTGCATTCTTAATTGATTCAGAATACTATTAATAGTGTCATGGAAGGAAGGCCAAATCAAGGAAAGATTAATTTCTATGAACTAGTTTTTTAGAAATTGTATATATAAAAAAAAAAATATATATATATATATAAACAAAGAAAATTAGATTCTCCAATAAATGTAATCGTGAAACAGTTTGCTAAATCAGAAGAAAATTCAGTCAAAAAAACAATTATGCAATGGCTCAAGAAAAAGGGATAAGCAAATGTTCTAATAATATTCTATAAAGCATAGAGAAGTGTTTTAAAGGTTGGGGAGGACAAGAAAATTCAATTTTTTTATTTAATTTAGATTAAATTAAGTAAAGGCATCATTAGTTTAATTACTCAAATAAATTGATCAAACATGTTATAGAATCATTATTTGTTTGGATTTAATGTTGTTATTATCATAGTGATTCTACAATTTCACTTGGATTATTTATCAAATGTTATGGATTCTTAATAAAATTTAGAGCAGAAAATGTTTAAATGCTTTTATCTGAGAATTTTGTTGCAGTTTTGAAGGAAACACTTGTAAAGGTTTAATTTGTAATACAAAACTCTATATATATAATAATCACCTCCCATAGAATGTTCTTTTTAAGGGAAAAAAATGTATCATTTAATAGAAATAATATATCATAGAGAACCCTTAATCTATATTGTAAGCTAACCTACTTTTGAGATTCTAATCAACCAAAAGAAAGGAGAGGTGTAAGTTAGGCTTTTATTATTATTATTATTATTATTATTATTATTATTATTATTATTATTATTGAAAATGTACATCATAAATTGATGCTGGTTTTAAGATTTAAAATATGTTGATCTTCATATCCTCCTGAATTGCTATGATAATGCACAATGAATGTTTACAGGTCACAATAATAGACCATCATAAATAATATGTCAATATTTATATGATAAACTTGTAGCATGTGTATCATGTGACATGGAAAGATGTCATCTTACCTACCTTAGGATGACATGGCGTCACATACTTAGTTCCAATTTAGATTCCGGTGGCATGGAAAAGTTGTGCTTTGATTGACCTCTTGCCGGTGAGTGTTCTTTGGGTGCCACAGCAACTCTAATTAAATCGAGAGGTGAAGACTGAGAATTAAAGTCAGCATTTGAAGCATGTAAATCTCATGATAAAATGACCAAAGTCGTAATCAAAATTAAGGTGATGGATTGTGGAGTGATGTTTGGGCATAAGAAATGAGCTCCTGCCGGCACTGAGACCAGCAGACGAAAACATGGAATGGCAAATGGAGCTGGAGACGCATTTCCAAGATCCTCAAGTGGCTGCTAAAGATCTATCTCACACTTTTCACCGTTTACTTTTCTGAGCGACGATTCTTCCTTTGATTGGAAAGTAGCCAAGTCAAGCAACCATTGAAGCAGAGAAAGCTCGCCGCCACCAGCCTAAATCATCTCGACAGGAAACTAACACTAGGGATCCATTTGGATTAGTATATGACCGTCACCTGTTCCTCGCTTTACATATTTCATTTGGTTAATGGGAAACGTCCAAACCCCCGTGACGATCTTTCCTAGGTCAGATCGATCATGGATCGACAACTGATGATGGCGCCAAAAGTAAGATGGATGTCAGATGGGTCTGAACTGTTGTTTTCGATCTGCAATGGATTAGCATTATGTAAATATATGTAGTTCGTGTTGATCTTTGGTAGAATTTGTAGGCGGGAGACCAAAGAGAAGGACTAAAGAACGGGTGTCGAGCAAGCCGGCAAGTCGGACTCTGTACTGGGTGTCCGTGCAAGCTGGAGTTGATTAGCAGACGACCACTCGCACTTGCTGCAGCGCCAACCTTAGACAAGGCCGGTGATGACCTAACTTTACAGAAGGATGATGTGCTGCAGCTACCGGGATGTGTATCTCCATCCTCCGCCCGCCCACTGCTGCTTTGATGATGGCATCGTGGAACCGCCACTGGAAAAGGAAGGGCCAAGGGGAATAAGAACAACGAGGAGAGGCGCTTTTGTCCCCGCCCCGGCGGACCGGACAACCGCTGGTGGCGGACATGGCTCGCACCTTGGCGGAGCAGATCAGGCGCCTTATACAATAATACATCAAATCGTCTGGCAGTCCAGTCCGTGGCAGCCCCCACCACCACCACCGTCGCTCGCTGCCCGCCACCGCCGTCGCAGGGTGGTTGTCGTTTCGATGCCCACCGAGCCCGCTCAGTACCTCTGTCTGGGACAACATTTTCCATCAAATCGTCTCAGATCTCAATGCATAAATCCAGAGAAGAAGAAGAAGAAGAAGAACACAAGTCCCACTACTACTCATCTTCAGACGTAAGATTCAAGCAGGTTCCCATCAGTCTAAACTGTATCAGTCTCATTTACACGTCCCTCATGCTTCCTTCTACTTTAGATAGTGTCACAAAGTCCAACTCACAAGAAATCATCTCTTTCTTCTGCGTCACACTACGTATCAAAATCCCATTTTTGATCACCTACAATGTGTATATACGTGGACAAGACCTGATTCTAAGTTGGAGAGAGAGAGAGAGAGAGAGAGCCCATCTTTTCCTTTGCCTTTAACGAGTTGTAAATATATACGATAGTATTATCATATTAGGAATAAAGTGAGAGTCGATGGTCGTCCCGACTGCTTTCATGACCCCACGCATGGCCTTACACTGTTGCCTGCACATGTAAGACTGCCCATCCATGGCCTTACGTCGTTACAAACATGCGCACGCAACGTAGTCATTAGATTCCGCAGTTAAGATGGATTTGTTTGGTCGGTTGCGTGACATCGATGTCAGTCTCGCATACCACCAACATCGATGTCGGATATACTTCGGTGTCCAACAACGGATCGAGGGAGGGATCATTGTACCTGTCCAAGATAAGGAATCTTCCAAGTGTCTTGCTCCATCGTAGAGAAGACGATCTATGTTTTCGGAAGGCATTCTCTCGTGCATGCACCGCATCACATCGTGTCAAAGATGCTTCTTTTATTACTTGCAAAGGATATAGAATTAGATCAGCATCTCATCAAAATCTTCAACTCTGATGCTTCTTGTTGATGGTTTCTGCATTCTTGTATGTGATGATACGGCGAGGGACCCGATCTCGGCCAAGTTTAGCCTCTCGTTTCTTCCCTGGGATTCATGATGCGGTGGCAGACTACGGCCACCAGGAGATAGCTCTTCAACTGTACCAGGAGATAGCTCGGTGGACTCGGGAAGTGATGCTCATCATGCGTTGCCGAGCTGTTCTCTACATGTTGGAGACTGAGTGGGCTGAGCTGTTGAGCAATACTTCTCCCCCCGCCCTTCTCTGGTTGGCTTGGGAGACGCTGCATGGTTCTCGTCGCAATTGTCTTGTCACGTCGTGGTCGATTGCGGTCTGAGGATTTAGTTGAAGATGATTTCAAGTTTCTTTACGGACTCAAATTTCAGAAGATAAAGAAGGATGGTCGAGCTCAAGTCGTCGTTTGTTGTGTAGAAAATGATGCTGGAAATCATAATTTCAAACTAAGGGATCAAACCGACATAGATTTGATGCAGGAGAGGGGGCTATACAAGAACGCATCGAAGATGAATAATATAGATTCATTGCATCCTATCGAAGTATTTTGTTTTTTTGTTTTTTGTTTTTTGAAAGAGATAAGAGACAAGAGAAAGAGGTAAAAGTAACATTAAATCCATGGAAAATTACTTTTGGTAAATGTGGGCGGCATAAAATAAACACATCACTTGCAATCCTTCATGAAAAGAAAGTATGAAAAGGATCTATGGCGACAATACATGTTATCCCCCTCCTCTGTTTCTTAGAAATATACGCATCTTGCTCATGTCAACCGAGTTGCAGAAAAACAATCACACGGCTTCAATCACACTAATCCATCGAGAACAAACATTTTACTCCGATACATTGTATTCATCCAACTCACTTCTTGGAATTCTTGATTTGGACACGAGCATGTAATCTTCTCATGCACCAAAAAGACAAAACGGAGGAGGTTCTCCCAAACACAACATGTGCACCCACCAGACGTATTCGCATTTATCCAATCTAAGAAGTCAGAATTATATTCTCTTGACAGCAAGACATCTCTGACAGCATTAAGGAACCTTGGGACCAATTTAGGGAGGGCAATAAGAACATGCGGCTTAGCATGTGCGGATGCCATGCCGCTGATGTGTGCATGCTAATAATTCCTTCGTGTTTCGTGCCATGAATTCCATTCCTCTGGATAGGTTATAGGCAGGCAGCACAATAGAAAACAGTTGATATATTACATTTCTCAAACTTACTCGAGGAAACCAAGTGATCAAACAGGTGGTAATGAGTTCTAATCCAGGCAACATAAATGACAAGTAAAACTCGACTGCAATAGAAAATGAAACAAGAATGAACATGCTTTTCGTATCTGTTCATTGCCCAACAATAATATGCCTTCGCCATGTTGATTTAAACAAAATCCATTAAGCAAACAACATATATAAAGATGCTGCATAAGCAATGAAGGCAGTCACATCCATGATAATACACTTGTGACATCACATCAATTGAAAGGAAAACATCGGTAGTTACAAGGACGAGCAATCTCAGCACAATGGAGTCATGATTTTAAAAGAATAATCAGCATGAGAATACACTGAACTTGACCCAAGGGGTTATGTTTGGGACAGGAATAGAACACCCAAGAAACAAGGCCTCCTATTGGGTAAAAGAGGCATTTGCTATCGTTTATGTTGAGGAGACGAACCAATTTAAGATTACAAATAGATACTCCGAATAAAGAAATGCTGCTATCCTAAAATTAGTATGATTGAACCAAAAAGGAACTAGCATGCCTATAAAAGATGCGTAGTATACTTTGATGGTCGATTACATGGATTTGAAAATGTGAAGAGAGGTGTCTCATTTAGAAATACAAGATACTTCATCGTTGGTGACTAGCATTCCCAAATCCGAATGTTGATCTTGTTCGGCTCCCACCCTCCCCATATTGATCATTCCATTGTCTTAGTTCATTCATGCTGGTGGCATCATAAGCTACGGAAGCACCCACCTAATTGTAGAAGGAAATTTAGATATTGGAAAATATGCTACCAAACTGAATAAAGAACTAAAGTTATTAAACCATCATATTCGGTTATTTGCTGTGTTTTAATACCTTGGATTTTGCTTGAATAAAATCATCCAACTTCAGTGGTCTTAGCGAAGGCATTGTGTCACTTCTACCTCTCTGATCACAGAAAAGGTTATAAGCGTCAGGATGTACTGGATCGCCAAGGAACAAATACAGAAAAACACAAACAGAAGGAATATAAAAAGATGAATGGAATGCCTGAGCAAGTAGTTTAGAGTGGACTCAGAAATGGTTCATTGTTTTCAAAAGGGAGGTCAAAAAACAAATTGAATCAGAAAACAAAAGATATGTGAAGAAAAAACTGGGGAGAAGATCACCACCTCCCTTTCTTCGTCTAGAAATTCTTCAACCGGCCTATAAGCAGCTGCAATGCACAAATTCTGCATTTGAAGAGTGTGAGAAATGCAATCATAGTTCCACAAAGGTGAAACAATATCAAATAACTTACCTTCAAATCACTTCCTGAATATCCTTCAGTTGCAATGGCAAGATCATTGAATCTAAAGTCAGGTTCAAGATTCTCTTGAGAAAGAAGTACTCTCAGAATCTTCATTCGATTCTCTGCATCAGGAAGGCCCACATAGATCCTGCAAGTAACCATCCACCAACCTGTTCTTAACATGAAATAAAAAAAAAACAATTATAAACAGAATTTGCATATGTTGAGAGTCTCTCTCTCATAACCTTCTTGGCAACCGCCGTATTACAGCATCATCCAAGTCAAATGGACGATTTGTAGCAGCAAGGACAAGGATCCTCTGGCTATCCTTCGTCTTCATTCCATCCCAAGCTGCCATAAACTCATTGCGTATTCTCCTTGTTGCTTCATGTTCAAAAGCACCACCTCGAGCTCCAAGCAGACTATCAACCTATTTAGTGACAACATAAATGAAAAACCTTCCAAGTAGAGTGAACATGCAGGAAAAGAAACAGGCACCATAAAGAATTTGGGAAGGAATATGAACAAATTAAGCAGATAAACAGGTCTGTAGTCAAAAAATGCCTACCTCATCAATAAATATAATCACAGGGGCAAGCCGGCTGGCAAATGAGAAAAGAGCCTTAGTGAGCTTCTCAGCATCTCCAAACCACTGTATTCAAGGAAGAGGAATATCAAATAAAGTGACTTAAGGAAGAAAACAACTGACAATTATGTAATTTTATAACTTCCCCGACAATTCATAAAGATAAAATTGATAAAGAGAGCAAGACACCTCCTGACAAAGTAAACTTTATGCTTAATGAATTATAAGATAGTCAGACAAGCAGAATACAAAAGTACACCATAATAACCCTAAAGCTCATCTCATCAGAGGCTACATGTGATGGCAAAAATCTTCAGTTCTGGTTGGCCTGATAGTGATTTGGTTACTAAAGAGAAGTATGATAGCAGATAGAACAGGAATATATATAGAAAAGGTTGAAGCAAATGTTAGAAGACAAGAAACTCCACAAAAGCCAATGGTCAGTTTAAATTTCATTCCCAAAACGGTAAAACCATCATAAAATACTCTCTCCAGCTAAAGAACTGTAATATACTGGCACCTAAAACACAATTTTTAAAACCCACACATGCACACATATATAAAGGATTCTTTCTACAATAGATGTTTCGTGCAGCCAAACAGAACAATAAATTGATACATGCAGCCAAGTCAAACCAAACTACACAACTCCTTGTTTGGATAGACATTAAACTGCATAACTTCTTAAGGTGCATTTGACAACACATTTGAAATGTGCATTGAGAGCCCAATGCACATTTCAAATGTGAATTGTTTGATGTGAATTGTCAAACACCAATTTTTCTTCAAATCACATTTGGCCTAGATATTACATTGCAAATGTTCAAATGCTAATATTACCTCAGGGTAAGGCTTACCATTTCAGCATTTGCGGGATGCTAATCTAACTTTTCAAATTCTCAAAATACCATATAGGACTATAACATTATCTAAAATCACAATATTATCAACATTATTTAGTGAGAAACCAACACAATTTATGTTTTCTATAAGATGAAATTTTATTTATTTGTTTTCAAATATTATTTTGCATTCATTTATATGATTATTTTTTATTTATTATAAATCAGGGCCATACATGATTTTGTAAGATTACATGTATTCATTTATTTTATTTATTTACTTATTAATTTAAATAAAAAATCTGTATTCACTTTTGAATAAATATTAAAATATTAAAATGATAAATTTGTCATATAATATTCTATGAACTTTTGAAAAACAATTTTACCAAATAACACTTACATTAATGCATTTTTAAAAGGCATCTTTTATCATCGTTTACCAAACACTCAAAACATTCCACAACTACACATTCTATTAAGGCTCTTTCTGCAAATGCACAGTAAAAATATAAAATGTGTTCCCAAACGTAGTCTTTTTAGCCCCAAAATCAATCTACCACTAAACAACTGAAGTCAACCCCACTAAACCTTAGCTACACACAACCCACTATAAATTCATCTCAAAAGACTAGGATAAAAACCTAAAATCTTGGCCTTCATAGACTGTCAAATAAATTTTCTGGCATTGCAGGTGAAAATATATTTAATTATACATATAATCATGGACACCCCAGGAAGAGCTGATCAGAAAACAAAGGCACACATTGCATTGTCCCTGATCTTGGTTATCTTTCCCCAAGCAAAACTGAACAAGACTGCATACAGAGTTTCCTCAATTGTTCTTGCAACAGCAATCTGAACATTTTAATTTCCTAAAGATCGATGCCAACTAATAACCCAGTATACTTCAAGATTTATTAATCATGGAAATCCTGCTCTTCTAATTTAAGTTTAGGAATGCAGTTTCCCAAAGTTTTCTTCTGATTGCTATCATATATGAGCAAATCTCATATTACAAAATCCTCTCAGGTTCTAATTAAAATTTGACTATTGTCTTGATCAAGGACAGCAAGTTGCCTCCAAATCACTTGTTATGCTGAATAAGATATGATCACCTCACAAATGTCCTGATTGATTCCTGAGATCATTTTATGCATACAAACAGGAGTTTCTTGAGCTGTAAAAAAGAAGATGCCAAAGTTCCTTCGGTGACGTATGGTGTGGAAACTTTTGACTCATCAAATCATTGATCCAGATCAGAGGATCAAGATCAATCAAATAATCCAGATTTTACAACTGCTTTGTTGCAGTAGGAAATAATCCTATTCTGGCAATTGGGTGACATCTGAGGCCACACAATCCTTTTGGCTCATCATTTTTGGTATCGTCTTGCCAGCTCCATGAGTTGTATTTGCTTCATGGATCTATCAAGGTTTAGATCTCTTTTTCCAATTTCTTTGGAGTTGTCAGATTAGTAAAATTTGTTGCTCGCAAATGCCTGCTTAAATACTTTATTAGCTCAATTACAGCAAAATCAAGAGAAGCTTCGTTGAACAAAGGCTTTCACAGGAGACTTTTGTAGCCCCTAGTATTCAGAGATCAATATGAGGAAACAGATGAATCTAGCTGATATCAGTACGATTTCAACAAGCAAATAGTAACTATTTCTATAGTTCTTAGACACAGATTACAAGAGGAAAAAAGATTACAGTAGGAAAAGAAAGAACAAGAAGAGACTAACTGTGACAAGAAAGATAAGAGAAGAACAGATGAACAAGGATTAGTAGAAAAGGCTACAGGTTTTATTAAGTTCAATTTTCTGAAAAACTTTCCATACAGTGCCTGTCTCCTCAAAGCCAGATAGTTTCTCTGATATGACCCTGAAACTATTCTACAATTTTAGTCAATCTAGGACTGCAAGGAGAGGGAGAGAGGGAGAGAGAGAGAGAGAGAGAGATCAACTTATCTCTCTCTTAACATGTGCCAGTTAACTGAGGGAATTTGGGTCTTTCAAGGACTCTATCAGACATTTGGTGTAAAAAATACAGGATTGGCACTTGACCAAACAGCAGAACATAATACTTCAGACAGAGCCACAACTCAGTGACCACTAATATGTTGAACAAGAACAGGGGATAGGGTAAGAGGGGGAGAGGGAATTTAGCCACAAGGTAAGAAAGAACAACTTAAGATAACCAGTAACTAGAACTCAATAGCATTTGTAGATTCACGTGAGTTAATACCATATCATCTTTACTAGTTCTTTCTCTTCTTCTATAGATGTTTGACACAATCAAGACCTAATCTGCCAACAATCTCATTAGTTAATTCAAGTTACTATACACAAGTTACAAAGAATATAATAATTACTCAAAGTGGTTTAGAACTTGATCTTTTCTTCTTTAACATTGGCATTGAACTATTCATGCAAATTCAGCTTCTTTGAGAGGCAACATAAGTGTCAAGTTCCAACACATCAACAGTATGCACTCTGGGCTCTTCTAAGCGAAGTTATGACCCAATCATCCAAGATACATCAACGAAGTCTACCCTTGCACTGCACCAATCAAGGACCCAAAACTACTATTTGTAATTAAAATAACACTGGCCTGATATAACTAGCTATAACTAGTAAAAGTGTAAAACTAACTTCGACAAACACAAATAGAAGCAAATCAGGTATTTTTAAATGAAGATACTGCTATTTGCTCTTAAAATCACAATTGAATGGAAGCTCAAAACCAATAATGAATTTGCAACACTTAATTGCAAGCCCATAAAATTCTATGCATGCATTGAACTAGAACGTAACTTTCAAAATGATATCTAAAGTCTAAACAACATATAGACATTTCTCAGATGATGATCATAATGAGATTAAACTTGGGAAAACTATGGATGAGAGAAATCATGCCTATTTGTAGATTCTCAATGCATATTCAAGTCCAATACATCCTGATCAGTTCACACACCTTTAATTTGTGAGAAATCATGCCTATTTGTATATTCTTAATGCAGATTCAAGTCCAATACATCCTGATCAGTTTGCACACCTTTAATTTGAAACATTGGTTACCCAATCCATAGGCAACAATTGAATCTGTTTAATCGATTAACTTATCCTTAAAAGGACTTGGTAATTGAAACTTAGTAAAATGACAATACCTTAGATGTAAGTGAGGAACTTGTAATGTTGATAAAATTTGTTCCAGCTTCTGTTGCAAGTGCTTTTGCAAGAAGTGTCTTTCCTGTACCTGGAGGACCAAACAGCAACACCCCTTTGCAAGGCTGACAATAAGTTTGCAAACCATTGTAAGTCAGCTAAATGTGATATTCCAATACAATGCACATCCGTCAGAAATGTTAAACAAACAAACAAACATCAAGATGATGTCCAGACTACTTGGAAAAATGAAGAGAGGCATGATTACTATGGGAAAATGAAAAATACAAAAGCAAAGGAGATCTGCAGAATGATAAAGGTCCATATTTTGCTAATGAGAGGATTTACCCGCAATAGATTGCCACGTGAAAAGAGTTCTGGCCTCCTCATAGGAAGTGACACGAGCTCATTCAATGTCCTCTTCACATCTTCAAGAGCACCAATATCATCAAATTTGACACCTATTTCATCTGGAGGAATTAACGCTGAGACAAAGTTTTTCTCAAATTCGTCCTTGGTAATAGTCTGCAGGCAGATATATTCATTGTGAAATCAAATGTCACCACCATCTAATGTTACTAAAAATAACATATTACATATATATTCACTGAGAAAAAGAACCAAGGCCACAAAGAATGGATGGGCAACATGAATACCGCTAGAATTTGTGAGGATTTTTTGAAGATTGCTTCCTCATCCTTTAATCTTGCAATTGCAATATCCAAACTGCAACTCAAAAAAAAAAGAAGTCAAATCTCCAAAACTTATAAAAAAAATTATGATAATCAACATATGTTAGTAGCTACCTTTCAGAGGGTATCATCAACCTATCACCCTTAATGGAGGGAAGAATACTAGAGGATAGGTAGTGATTTTTAGCCCAGCCCACAACTTTCTCGGCTTCTGTGAACATCAGAGAAAAGCAAAAAATGTATCTGTTCATACCAATTAGTACAGGAAACATAAAGTGTCTAATGCAACTGAAGTTTACGATAACTATGAGCCAACACTTCTATATGAACCTGAACAAATACAAGTTCCAGATACTTAAACTAAGCAAAACTAAGTAAGCAGCAAGATGTTATAATCCCAATGTAAAGAATGTATACTTCGCCAAAAAATTAATTCGGGGGGAAGGGCTAAAGAAAGAAGAACAAGAAAACATAACCAAATATTGAAGCATTGATACACTGTCAAATCTATAAGATCAAAAAGGGAATTAACCATCAAGCACAAAAAAAACATTCAATGAATAAGCCTCCCACTTGCATGGGTTTAGAGAGGATCAATGTACACAATCTTACTCATGGAAGTAGATATGTTATTTTCATGAACCTTGTAACCTATAAATAGACTTTCATAAACTGAAGTTCATCTTAAGATTGTAGTGGAGATTGCAGATTAAAGGTGCTTCATCAATAACAAAAGCATTTTACTTTCATGATAAACTTCAAATCCCCTCCAACCATCCAGCAAGAAATTCTTCAGTGTCAGATGAAAGTACTCATATGAGTTGGGCTAGAACTATATCCTTGCTTTCTAAATTGCCTCAATCAACTTATGCAAAGTAAGGAGCACTTATCCATACAACATATGCAACCCTTATAGTCAATTTCTTCTAGAGGAAGATATAGTCCCATCACTTCAGTACCCATAAACATCATAATATTGACCTTAACATCTTTACTCATCCATTAGCGATTTCAGTTTTTGTATAAGAAAATATGCAGTAACCTAAGCAGTCACTATTCCTCATAGTTAAGGTTGCAACTGAGTCAAATTGTTCACAAGTATGTCAGCATTCAACTCATTAATGGCTTACTCCAGCCCATTCAATAAGGTTAATGAATCAAAATTTAATCCTACATCCAAAGACTGAATTTTAAATGAGCCAAGGTTGAATGTGGAAAAGCTCAACTCTTTTAGACTCATGACCTAACCTATTAATAAGAAAGTGAACAAGCTTTTTTATAGACACATGAATAAGCTCATTTATAAACTCATTAACAAGATCACTTATAGGCTCATGACTAGAAACTTGTTTACAAGTCACAAATAGTTGTTCATGGTGTGGCCTTAAATTATTATTAAATCAATAAGCATATAATGTGTTTTGACATATCTGGTTAATGATAATTAAAATATTACAAAAGCAAAAAAACTTCTTATTTTTTTCTTATATGATCATATTGTTGCCTCAATCTTCAAATACTGAGAAATCAGCTAACATTGTGCATTTTACATTCGAATTGAGAAGAAATTATCAATAGTTGATGGCGTTGAGAAGAAATGATCATCGAGAATGCATGGTAGATCATGGCTTCATATTATGATGGATTATGAAACATATACATGAAGTTTTAATGTTGCTGTTTTTGTTGTAGTTATTCTTTGTTGGTGTAGTTATTCTTTTTCATTTTGTTGGTTTTTGTCATTGTGTTTATCTGACCTTATCTACTGTATTAGTCATATTTTCAAGTTTACTAAAGAATAGCTTGCTTTTAGAACAGTTTGAGATCAGGCTCAAGCTTGGCTCATCACATTTACAAGTCCAAGCTCATTTGACAAGTCAAACAAACTTCTAATGAGTCGAGCTTGAGTTGGCTCAAGCTCTCCTAAAATACTAAAGCTCGAGCTCAAGCCAAGCACTCAGTTTCACCACAGCTATCAAAATGAAACATCAATGATTAACCAGATATGAACTATAAGGCAACACAACCCTCATCTAGAAAAGAGCAACAGATGGATTGCATGGATACAAAAGTTAAATGACTTCAAACGCAATTGAAGATATGTCAAGAACTCATCAAAATGAATTGATCTAATGTCATTCTCCCATACAAGATACTTTAAAATCCTTAAAATGTCAAACCTGTTGATACAGGGATCACGAGATGATTGTGGTTGCTTGTTAATGCAATAAAATTCAGCGTATCACGCTAAAAGAAACTCTGTTTACATGCTTCTAACTTTAAGTTGTCTTATTGGTGTTCTTATTCAAAAATAGTACACATTCACACACAAGAGAACACAAATAAACATAGCCCGGATATTCTGACACCACAGAAAATGAGAGGCTGAAATTTTAATTTTAGTACATGATAAGAAAAATGAGTTATAATATTTCAGTAACTTTCTTACTCTGCTTCGTCAAGATTACACCATCAGTTTTCACATGCAAAAGATCCATACACAACATCTCATTCTCCCCAAGAACCTGCAAAACGATAAGTTAGATATCTGAACAAGATTCAAATCAGAAACGTCAATGTTGACAAATTTTTTTTAGAATTTAAGAAATTCCAACTGTTTAGCTAATAGATTAACTCAAAATTATGCACACCTTATGGAGTTCAATGAGATTGTTCCTTGATATGATAATTCTTCGGTCCTCTTCAATCTGTTTATTAAATATTCTGATTTGTTCCTCTTCCTGCAAGTAAAAATGCCAATATACAAAGACAATAAAGAAGTTGAGACTTGTCCTTTATCTCTATGGTTAGACTAATGCAAATCTTCTCTCAATTTTGGTGACCACTGTTAAATCGTATCTGATGTTCTATAAAAAAAAGAATGAATAAGCAACATCCTTTACTTTTAGACCATTGCCCAACAAAAGTAATTCAATTAAATGAAGAAAATAGCATTAACTTCTATTGAATTTCTCCCTATATTGTCAAACTTTTAAGCACTGAGGTGCAAATGACCAACTAATTGAACTTCAAGGACATCCTCCACTATAAGGCATCAAATGTTAAGTACCAAACTACAAGACCTGATGGTTCAAGTCCAATGACTAACATGGTCAGCTGGACTTTCTTTTGACTTCTTTTGATTTTATCATAGTGTTACTTGTCTAACTATTTTCTAGAAACTAAAAGCTCAGAAAATTGTGGTAGTTACTTTTTTAAAATGTGATTTGATTCTCAAGTGTTGGTACGTGAGACAAACTAACAAAAAAAGAATATATTGCTACATACCTCAGGTGGGTGAATAAATATAACATTACTGAAAAGTTTGCATATATCTTTTTCTTTTGATGATTTACTTGCTCCCAAACCCTCAGTTATTCGCTTCAATGGCAGGGGCTGGAAAAAATAAAATAAAATCCATGATCATCGTTAGCATAACCAAACCAATTACGATTATCAGATGCAACAACCATCATTTAATCAACTCAAACAATGAACTAAACTAACTGGTTACATCATAAGTTGCTAGATTATAGAAGTTTTGTCCACTGCAACAAGTGAAAACAAAGAATGATATCATGAATTTTTACCCGAAAACTAAACAATGAAAACAAGGGAGCATTGATGTCAAGCTACATTCATTTGAAAATTTGACTTGAGCTGGTGAATACAGATTTTGCATGTCTCATGCAAGTTGGCCAGATCAAGTCACAACACAGCCACAGTGTAGCCATAACCTCGACGCACCCCACACCGTTTCCAATTGACAATGGCATGACTCGTATCAAAATTTTCAGGCTACTCTAAAAGTCTAAATTGCTTTTGGCTTATGATAATCAAAAGTTCTTTGAAAATTTAACTAAAACTTCTCAATCAAGCCATGTCTCCCTTACATTTCCACAGGAATTAATCATGTCGTTATAGGTGTAGCCAAATCAACGATCTGTTATGTCTTTTCTCCTAGTTTTCTTTTCGATTCTGACTGACTTTCCTATTCAATAGAGTGATTCTGTTAATTTCTCAAGTAAAAATGTAATATGAGGTTAACCAATCAAATTTTATATGTTGGTATGATCGAATAGATATTTCAGGTACATAGTCCAAAATTTTACAGGTGTACTCTAGAAAACAAAAGCAGAATTGGTTTACTATATTATTCTGAAAACAACATTCCGATGCGCCATGAAAGTAGAAAGGTTATTTTGGGATTTGTTTCACAATATGTATTTCAGGAGCCAAGACATACTTTGGCAGTTCACTTTAGCATAAGGGATAATAAACAGAAAGAACAGAAAATTTTTAAAAAATGGCACACAGGCAAAATATTAGAAATAAAGCAACCCAATTCACCAGGCTCCTTAGAAACCCAGGGGTTGGGTGTCTGTGTCATGAAACAGCCTCTTCATTCACAGGTAAGGTTGCATTACAAAAATGAAATATTTCTGCTTTCAATATAGTTGATTTAACTGCCATAAATTTACGAAATATTCAGTTATGAGGCCTCATAACAGTAATATATATCACACATAGTAAAATAAGGTCATAGTCTCGATCATGTATTATCAAATCTTTAGAGGGCCAACAAACTTATGGTATCAGAATGACATCTTTGTTATAGGGCTAAAGGTTATAAATCTGTCCCAAATTTCTACACAACAATGACCATAAAGACATTATGTATCAATGATTTGGGCTCAACACATGGATCTTCTACCACCAATAAATCATATCTTAAAGGTCATATCCTAAGAGTATTTAAATCTTTATTTATAGTTTCTAGAGAAATATTTTTATGACATTCTTTACCTCTCCTAGTATCACTAGTAGTAATTATATCATATCTTCTAAGTACAGAACATATATATAGGCATCTTAAACATTTTTTTCTCATTTTATCATCAATCAGAACTATATTTGATTGTTCACAAAGGAAAATGTTTCCTTTCTTATCTTTCCTAGTAACTCTATATATCCACCTCACCTCAGCACTTGAATTTTATAGTCACCAAATATTGTAGCAAGCTAATTTACATTGGGCATTGAGCAAGCGCCTCTTTCATATTTGAAAACTAAAATTCTAAACTTGACAACAGAAGTGGCCCAACTTGCTTACAGGTAAAAATAAGTTCGATTTTATAGGTTAACTGAAAAACTGATCAATGTCTTGGTTTTGCTCACAGCAAAGCAATTTATTTTCTATTCTGATTTCTAAGTTTCAACTTCAAACATAATATGCTATTCCTGTCTACAAATATATCTTCTAGAAATGCTGAAATAAAACAAATTAAAAAAGCAAACAAAAACAATGAGACAAAGAAAAGGGAAGAATACCAGACGAGCAACACGGCCAAGGCCAGGAAGCATCATTGTCTGCATAAGTCACAAAAAAAAAATTCAGGGAAGAAAGTTCTTTTAAAACAGGACAAGTGCCTATTCAATAGTCATAAATAAAGAAGGATAATCGTCAAAATATCTAACAGAAAAGAAGGATATCTCAATGTATTTCCCTAGTAGTCGGATCTTACCAATCTTTCTTTCTCCTTGGACCCTGACTCTACTATGCTTTGTCCACAGATCAAAACAACAGGTCCTGAAATCTGGTCAAACATTTCCATCACTTCATTGATAAACTCTTTTCGGTTGGACTTGGGAACTGCCCGTGACAACCACTGAGAACAGTCTGGAAAATAAATGATAACTGGTTGTAGTGATGGTAAAATCTGCAGATGAATATAAACAATAACAATAAGTACCAAAAAGAAACTAAGGGAACCAACTGTAGTCATCATGGTGCATTAAAAAGATAAATACGAAAGTTGAACGGTTAATCACAAAGATATCAGGATAGACAAAAATGATATGTATATATTGGTATATAAGTAACCAATGAGGAGTCGAATGGAAGGCAATAAACATATCACCTCATAAAGTGCCTCCATCGCTATGTACCAGTCTTCTGCCTGAGTATCAAGATCATGCACAATATCCTGAACTAGAAAAGAACAGAAAAAAATGTTTCACTTGGTTGTGAATGCGATGATTTCATTACACTTATGCGCTTGATTGAAAGTCATGCAACCTAACCAGCATATCTAGTTCATGGTAATGGTAAAATTGAAGCACAAGAAGTTTAGCAGGCAATGCATTAATAGTCACACAAAAAAGTACCAATATTTTCAATTTGTGAATACAAGTTCAAGTGTTGAGACAACAGCAAAAATCATACATATGAAAAAGGTCACAAGAAGTTTAGCCTGTGCATTAAATTGTCACACAAAAAAGTACCAATATTTTCAATTTCTGTGAATACAAGTTCAAGTGTTGAGACAACAGCAAAAATCATACATATGAAAAGGTCACAAGAAGTTTAGCAGGCAATGCATTAAATAGTCACACAAAAAAGTATCAATATTTTCAATTTCGGTGAATACAAGTTCAAGTGTTGAGACAACAGCAAAAATCATACATATGAAAAAGGAACTTCAAGTATAATGCATGTTAATACTTAATGAACATTTCTATTATGCAGTTGTTTTGCACATTATATCATAATAATGAAGAAACACCTCACATTGTTTCCCAATATTCTGTCATTATAGAATTTATCCACATCTCTTTGGATTCCTTATCACACAGACAACTTAATAGCTTCTCCAGTGCATGCTTACATATATGGAAACATGTATTACAGTTCATCCAGGCAGTCAGCTGAGAGATGCCACGTTTAGGACTTCAATTCTAAAATTCTTCAATGGTTTTTTCAAGTAATAATGAAATAATCCTTCACCAAAAGGATGTCAAGATGCATGGAAGCCCAGGAGGATATATGTAAAATTTCATATTTTGGAAGGCCAGAAAGGCATCTTCAAACTTCTTAAGGGTCTTTAGTGATTTCTTCAGTTTTAGGAGTTTAAGAAATCAGCACCTTGTAAACTTCTGCTGGTGAGAACCCAATTACAGTGTCACAATGTCTTCCACTAGAAGAACTTCCTGAGTATTCTTCTCTATTACTTTTGAATTTCACAAGATCCATAAGTTTTTAAACATTACAACCTATGATCAAATAAACAAAATCCAGAGTTTATCATGAGATCAAATAAATATTGAGCGTCAATATCGACATCCTGTTTGTTTGGTTGACCTTATACTAGAAGCTGCTGCCACAGCAAATATCGTAAACCACAGGAAGAACATGTTACAAAATGAACCATGTCAAAGTTAGAGATAGGCCAAGTCTATGAAGTATGAACTAATCTTTCGAGTACCTTGGACCAGTTAAAGAACAAATAACTAATTGAAAAAATAATAAAGCTTAGCTGGATTCTACAGGTTTTATGCAATTATATGCGTTTGGATTGAAAGAGATAAAAAACAGATCTATAAATGCAGCAAATATTAACACTTATTAATGAGAAGATTTCATATTAGAGTGGAAAAGAATCATACTGTCAATCCAATAAATAGATGGTTTTGCATCTTGTTCCTTGGTAGTTTCACTATTTCCCTCCTCCACTTTATTCCCAGTATTGTCAAGAATTACAGCTACTTGGTCACCATTGACCTCGTATACTTCTCCACGCTGTCCAGTAGACAGAGACCTGGAAAATAGCAAGATTAGATGACACGTTAAGAATCCAAATTAAAAGACTATATTAGAGGATGGGGACAAAGCATAGTAAATGTGCATCTAACATCAGATAATATTAGTAGTAAGCAAGTAAGCAACAGTATATAGTAGTAAACACAAGCTTAACCCTCATAATATTACTTGCAATCAATCATGGGAAGTTAAGAAGAGCATTGATATTTGCTAGGTGAGTAACATCATCTCGGACTTCAAAAGAGAAGACCTCCTATACAAAAATCCTGGTCAACTATCCTGGCTTCTAGTTTTTGTGGCAAAGAAAGAACTAAAGCCATCAATATAAGATGGTTCCATGAAGCATAAGGGTAAAGATGATAAGGGAAACTTCAGCATTCTGCCTCAAACTAAAATGATACATAATTATTAGAAATATGACAACAATGGTACAGTTCCAAAGCACATGACTTTTGCACAAGGCTGATCGACATGTGATCCAATAGTTATCCTATCCTACATAGGAAAACTTACCCACCCACCTGCCACTAACAAATGTAAAGGCATTTGTTGAGCCATCAGAAGTTGGTATCTTCCCCAATATGATCCTGTGATATATATGCTAAGAATTAGAATCTAATAAAGATGAAGCTCAATGAGGTGGGATGAAGCTTAAAAAGGTTGGAACAAACAACAATCTTTAGGAAATAAAGGAGGTGAAACGATCCTAGCTTTCACCAGTATAAGAGATTTATTCCTGAATCTTTTCCGTTACATAATCTAATCCAAGCTAACCGTCTTAAAATCCCAATATTATATATTCTGTTCTCTAAGTTACCTACACTAAGAAGCACATTGAAAATTAAAAATAGATATTCACATTGTTGGGCTATTACAAAAGCATAAAACTTAAAAACTAACTTGAACTTTTTCCATAGGTAATTAAATATCTATAAGCACTCAAACTGCCCCACTCTGAAATGTTATAGAACAGAATACTTGATTAAATAAACAAAGAACCATGAAAAACAAATTCAGATATTTTGTAAGCAATCAATTGTCTTTTTTATGGAAGATATTCACACTTTTATTTTTCCATCTTAATTTTGATCAACTATTTAGATATTTGTATTCTAAAGGTATAAGTATAACCACATTCTGTTGTAGATACAAAGGCTGTAATAGACTTCCAGGGTCTTGAATGAAAGTGTCAAGAAAAATGATGAAAGATTTGCTACTGGATCTGTCAATAATCGAGAACAATGGAATCAACAATCTCACAATGAAAAAGGAAGAAGAAGAATGGAATTATCAATCTCATGCATCACATGTTGAATATATACCCTGCATATGCCTGTTCCTACTCTATCAATGAAAACTCCATTTGATCATCTTTATAATGGTTATGATAATTACCATAATCATTTTAGAAAAGCTCAGAAGGCTTGAAGAACTAAGTAGACAATGTGAATCAGCATTATAAAAATTACTGTGAAATCTATAGTCAAAAGTAACTTTAGGCAAGAGGTGCCAATCTTGAACATAGTAGCCTACATACAGGTGGAAGAAAAGCTAAAAATTGATATTTAAGATCACAAGAGAACCATAATTTCCTCACAAAAAACAAGTATATATTAAGTGATAACTATACATATTTCCAAGAAACAAAATTGAAAACCAGAAGGGCAGCAGAATACAACATGAAGTATCAGTCTCATTAACAAAAGCTGGTCACATGCCAACACAAAAAAATTCCAAAACTATATATCAATAGAACCAGGTTATGTCACAAGCAAAATTTGAACAGAGACTTTCCAACCATGGCTTTAAATACAGGTCCACAGATTTCTGCAACAGGTTGGACAAGATATAGTATTACTGTATTAGTATTATTGGGCTACATACCAGCTTGTATAGTCTGGTATCACCAAATATAATAAAAATATTAAACATCGATCAGAACCAACCTATATGTTCAGAATCAATAGGCCAAACTGTAAACCGGTCCATACCTACCAATCCACAGGGTATTTAAAACCATGTGCCCAACTATTATACACAGTATTACAGGATGTTCAATCCTAGTTTCAACCAGCTTCCCATGATCCAAGTCACATACTTCACTACACAGACCAACAATATTAAACATTTCTTTGACCAACAAAGCAAACCAATATGGTAATGTATACCATTAAACTGATCTTTTACTTGTCATAAACTCTTTGTCTATAAAACTATGTAGATGCTGATAAAAAAAGTGATGTGCTACTTACAGAAAGACAATTTGTCTTGAGAAGATAACATGAACAAAATCTGGAGACAAAGCATTCACAAAAATCACAATCATCATGAAGACACACAATAAACAATCAGCTATATATTTCAAAGTTCAATTAGTATTTAGGTTTTCACAAAATATTCGAATCAACTAATAATATGATCTTCCATCCATAACTTAAGGCATCACCAGCACTTAAGTCGGTAAAGTCTATTGCATTCCAAGTTAAAATATAAAGATAACTACTCATGAGATGTTTAGCAAAAAGTACTAAGCATGCACAATAATCAACTGAAGAGACAAAGGTTGCATTTCTCTCTACTACTAAATGAAATAAAAGAAGGAAAAAAGATTAAAGAAGCACCTATTATCAACTTCAATATGAACTGAAGCACCAAGATACTTCACGCGATCCCCTGAAAGAATATACAAAATGGACTAAGCATGCACGACAATGAAGAAGGTAAGGATACTTCAAACTCACAAAAAGAAATTAAAGAAATTGAATCATCTAGCCAAATATCCCCACAGCCATATCACGAATTAAGCAAACTGCAAATCCTAATCTAGAACAACAATCTAAAATCCATGTAAAGTTAACAAAGATTTCGTTCTGATTTGGGTACAATATAACGGATGTGATAGAAATCTTACCATGCAACAGCATTGTTGTTCCAATTTAGGAAAATGAGGTTATGATACAGTGTCAAAATCAAGATATGGATACAAAGGATATAAGCTCAAACAAATATATCAAAAATATATATCTAGACTAATTACATTTTTTCTAGTTCTTAAATTAGCAACATTTTCAAACTATTATAATTTTTTAAAATAAAGTTAATAATCCTTCTTTTGTAAAGCTAACATTATATTTTTAAGATTTTATTTACCAGCAGAATTAGAGATTATAGCACATTGGATTTAAATCCCATGAGATCCAAGACATCTGATCTATTTGCTCATTTCTTTCTCAAACATTTACAGTCTCCCCACTTTCTCAGAAAATAGACCACCAAGAATGGCATGGTAGCAATATCAACCAATCTATACCTATCACAACAAACTCCCTTTTCGTATATCAGGTAAATCAGTCATCATAGAATTTTGTCTGCAAATATGCAATCTGCAAAGAGTTATAAAATACTATAGACGAGGCATTCACCTTACAGCAAAATGCCTTTTCAGCAGAAATCAAATGTTCAAAGAAGTCCAAATTTCAAAAGACGGTCCAAAAGTGGTAGAGGTCATATATGGAGAAAAAGTGAAACTCTAATAAGCTTTGCATATGAACTAGTAAAATGGAACTCTAAACGCAGACATATAGCTCTTAGCTCCCAAGCTAAAACATGATAAGGAAGAACCCAGTTTGTCTCTTGCAACATTGCTAGGCAAAAAAGTAAGCAAAGGTTTAGATAACAAAAAATCATTCCAACTTTAGTGTGATGAATGTACTCAGTTCTCACAAACCTATGCTTACTCATTGTCTAGCTTCAATTACTCGTTGTAACCCAAAAGTTATCAATTGTTCCAGGCAATGTAGCCAAGATCCTACCAGTAAACATCTTATATTCAACATGAGCTTATTCTCTTTTCTACTTTCTCCATATGCATCATTTTCATCAGTTTAAATTGCTTGCCAACTCATGCTAGCTATGGTACCTAAATTTTGTAATTGGACAGAAACACGAACAAGTAGCAAGAATGGATTTAAGAGGAAAGACTCAGCTGGTCGGTCATCAATTAAACAAGGTTCAGCACAAAGATAAAGGCATCACTTCGTAAATTAATTCTAATAATGAGGATTTTCTGATGATATAAGCAATTTAAGGAATAATATCTGAAGCTGTTATTAAGTAGTAAGTACAATAATTTTTATTTGAATTTTTAAATTTGAAAATGAAGAAAATTGCGAAATGGGAAAGGTTGATAGTATGCCAGTACAACACTTGGAAGAAAATAACAGATTTTGACATTAAGTTTATTACCTTTTTTAAATGGTCTTTTTGACTGCTCAGGTGATGCAGTGACATCTGGCTCATTTGATGTAGAGGAACTTTCAACTTCGCCAGCAACTCTCTGCAGTACAATATGAAACAGATAACGGTCTTAAAGTCATAGTTGGGACATTACAGCTTGCTATTTTTTTGTTATGCAAACCTAAAGCCAATAATCCGACCAAGCTAGAAGACATACACCAACGTGAAATCGCAGAAAACCAAGCCAAGAAAGAAAATCACACTACTCAAATTTTAGAGAGTGCAAATTTGCAGAATTAAAAGTATCTGCTAATGATGACTGACTAATTAAATTCAACCAAGATCTTAAGCATAATCATCAAAACTAACTGTTCCAACATGGATTGACCAATTTGGATAGGAACATATCTCAAGCTAAGATAGAGTGATTTCACAAATAGAACAATTCGACAGCACTCGGAATCAGTGTAAAACCAGTCGGAATCAGTTGAAATTCATCAGCATTGGACATTCCCATAAAGAATCAATTGATTTCTCAACAGATCATCAACAACCAACTGGATTTGCACAAAATTTGCACAGAACTTCCTGTAATATTTTCCAAAAATCATCCTTATGAAGAGGCATAGAAGAATTTCCACCAAGCAATAAAAAACCCATATACTCAGGCCATTTCAAATTACGGGCATTGAAGCAAAAGCAAAACAATTAGTCAAAGTGTTCAATCCAAAATTGTTTTTTATTCTTTATCTACAGCTGTTCTTCATAAGCTCTTTTGTATGGTTGTTTCTGCCAATCAAGGCCTACGAAATGGATTGCATACATGGTTAAATGCATGATGCACAGATCTTCCTGTAGTATTTTCAAAAAACCATCCGTGTGAAGAAGAAAATAGAAGTATTTCCACCAAGCAATAAGAAACCCATATACCCTTTGGCCATTTCAAATCATGGGCACTGAAGCAAAAGCAAAACAATTTAGTCAAAGTGTCAAACTCAATCAAAATTGCTTTTTGTTCTTTTTCCATGACTGTTCTTCGTAAGCTCTTCTGTGCAGTTGTTTCCACCAATCAAGGACTATGAAATGGATCGCATACATGGAATATATACAAGCAAGGTTTGCCGTACCGGACTGTACCGCCCGGTACGGGCGGTACGTAACGGTCCGACAGGCCAGCGGTACGCGGACCAGCCCGTACCGTACCGAGACTGTAGCAGTGTACAGTAAGACTGTAGCAGTGTAAGCTGCCCTTTACATGCATTAGACTCAAAATCACAGTAAGAAAGCCTTACCAACCAACCACTCAAACTAACATTCGCAAATTCTTCCTTCAATTTAGCAATCAATAAGTAGATTGAATAAGAATATAGTAGAAAGCTATAACAGAGGATTCAGGTAGTTCCACAGAGTATAAGCATGAATGAAAATGAAATAGAAGTTCCCCCCATAACAGAACTATTACATCTTCTTTACTCCCCCTGAATTCTCTCGCATCTATATCTCTTATGTTGGCTCCTATTCTTTGTATATGCTAAACTTCTAAGAAATTAAGCAAATATGTGTCATCCAATATACGGTTGACATGAGTATGAGGCAGGTTTAGGTGGAGCTTCAAAGAGTGGGGTTCCAAGAGTTAGATTGTAAGTTGAAGCTATACCAATAAATTTCCAGGCTTTATTAACATTTTTCTTCGTTGAAAGTTGAAACTACAGCATCTTTCTTGATCATAAATTTAGCAAGAGCATTAGCGACGTACCTTTGCAAATTCCTCAAGGCTGCAAGGCACAAGCTTCTTGAGAGCCTCAGCAGAAGCTCGAACATCGACGTCATCATCGCTTTCACCTGATTTGCTTTCATTACTGCTTGTCCATTCTTCATTGCTTAAATCATTTCCATCTTCAGCCTCTGATTCAGATGTGCATTCTTCTCCCGATTCCACATGACCATCATCTGTGTCACTTTCAGAAGCACACTCTTGACCAAAGTCCTGCACAAAGTAACAAGCAAGAGATGTCAGACATCTCATATCAAGCCAGAAATCAACTCAGAGAGATGGTGAGTGACTACTGATGACAGATTCTGCTCTTACATATGGAGCAAGAACATTGCTGTCAAGGACCAGCAAAGGGACCTGCAAATCCCGAGCAACAGCTCTCACTATTCTTTCTCTACAGAGTTCAGTTCCTACAAACAGTATCCAGATTCCGAATATTATTAAATTCACAATTGGTGAGAATAAGAAGTTCAACAGAAAACACACATATAATGGCTTTCCATAAGCAACCTGGGAATCCCTGTAACAATATCCTTCCACTCGAAGAGGTCAGTCGAGCACCATAAGACGATGTAAAATTTTTGTGTTTCAAATGCGAAGCAGCACATTCAACCAATAGGTTCTTTGTGTGTTCACTGGTAGAATAAAATAAAAAAGGTTACAGCATCAAAGATTAAGTATAGAAGGATCTTATAAAAAGACTTACCGAATATGATACGGGAACTTATCCCAGGAAACCTTGATCTTATCCCATGGAACAACCCTCCGCATGAACTCATTCTTGAACCGCTCTCTCTTGGTAAGAAAAGGGCATTCTTTCCTTTTGCTATCAATTGATAACTTCTCACAGTTAAGCCAATCAAGTTGGTCCTGTTCCCCGAGCCAAGCATGTTCATTACAGCGATTTGAATCCGAAAAAGTATCCTCCTTGCTTGTACTCTCCTTATCAAAATTAGTGGCACCTTTGACCGGCACGTGTTTGCCGCCACTGGCACTACTTCCATCACCCTCAGAGCTGTAAAATCTACAGCAATTATATGAGATGCTAGGACTATACCTACTACTAAATATATCTTGTCTCCAAGGAGAAATTGCAGGTGAGCAGAACTTTCTAACAAGAGAGTCTCTTAGTGGTGGATCAGTATCAATTTGAGGGCTGCATCTGCTATAAGAGCTTTGGGAAACACCCCTTCTGCTTAACCTAGATAAATTCCAAAATTCTAGGCGCAAAGAATCCCACTTCTGTATTCTACACTTCAATCTCCTTGCATACATTGCAACTATATTCGATTGGAACTAAGGGGAAAAGCAACCGAGAGGTCTATGATTGATTTATATCAAGCCAGTGGCTTCCACAATCTGTACAGGAAGCATAATATGAAGTCTCAGATTTGATGGAACATTATTAAGTAATAGAACAAAAAATTAATTGGCAGCGTCGAGATTGAGTGCCTCCAAAACTAGAAAAATACCATTCAATTTCCTTGTATAGAGCAACACAAGATCATTTTTTTATGAAAAAAGAAATCAATTTGCCCATAACATGAAGAGAACAACATAAAACGAAAAAATAACGCTTGCATTGAATCAACAGTATATAAATCTGCTCCATATCACGAAAAGCAAGAAAACAAAGCCAGCAAACCCTATGTAATCGATCAAACGAAAGTCAATAAAATCGACGAGAACAAAAAAAAAAAACACCGCCGAGAGAAGAAGCGGGAAGATTCCACAGACATGGACTCAAAATTAATCGTTGAAATTGCTTTCCAAGCCTGAAAATTTGGGGAGAAGCGTTATTCGAGCAAAGACGGAACCTACTTTTAGGGTTTCTCCTGGACTCTTCTCTCTTCTCTTATTCTGGGGAAGGTCAGTGATTACGGCTTTTACCTCTAGTTTTGAGGAGTGCCGCGGCTTCATCCGGTTCTTAGGGATCGCTTTGGCCTATATCGGTCGGAAGCTATCCAACCCGAGCGACCATGCGTCGTATATAGCGTAACGCCGTTACTTTATATCGGGTCTCCATTATAACGCCGATAAACGTTCCCAAGAGTGCAAATCGAAACGGATTCGAACTCGGACCGGACCGGTGCGGTTCGAGTTTGATCATATCGTACATGGAACAATTAGGTTGTGATTTGAACGGCCTAAATTTAAACCCTAAATAATTTAAATTCAATTGGGATTATAAATTCATTATAGGACAATATCCTACATGATGCATTGTAGTGCTGCCACATATGAGTCTGAAGGAGATTCTGAGATGGGTCATCGCACAGACACATCAGGATAAGATAAATCGAATCTCTATAAAGAACTCACAATTATCATGTTAGGAATAGAATTAGGTCGCCAAGATCCATAACAAGGAGATTGAGACTCCATGGAAAGCTGTGAATATGAATAGAAATATGTTCAGAATTGTGACTGCTAAAATTTTACATGTATATAAAAGCTGTGAATATGAATAGAAATATGTTCAGAATTGTGAATGCCAAAATTTTACATGTATATAAAGTAGGAAACAAAGTTGCAGATTGGTTTCTAAATATTATTAGAACTGAAGGTTTTGCAAGGAGAAATAGAACAGTTGGACAAGAAGAGGAAGTGCAAGCAATAAAAGTCATGACAAAAAAAATTTATAAGCATCTGATCAATGATCAACATTATTTAATATGTTAGTTAGCTAGCTAGGTTGATAAAGATCTTGATGATTGATATGATTTTTCCTTACTTTGGCACTGAGACTTGAGCTAAGCCTAGAATTCCCAACATGAAATGTTGAAGGAAAAATAATAATAATCATGGTTGTATTTTCAACTCTCATTTAGTTAAATAAAGTACCTCTAAATTTGTTTAACATCTAAAATTGTCAAGAATATAAAGACATAGATCATGTTTCATAGATAGCTTTCAGTGAAGGGGAAGTTCCTGTATAATGTATATATCTAGGTCAAACTTAGCTTAGATGCAACAACATTCATCAATGGAAGCAGAATGAAAAGTCTTGTATTCAGAACCAACTCTGACTCTAATCACCTGGATCATAAAAGGAGTGATCTAACAAGCTCATCCTCTTACTGAAATCTATAAGCCCAAAGCTAATTTGGAAGAATAGAGAATGGTCTTGAGGGAAACCAAAGAGCTGAAGTCATAATAACACCAAAAGAAAAAACACTGCATCATCTACAAAATGCACTGAGCAAGTACTCAATACTGAAAGGGCTGGTTCATCTAAAAGCCTTCCCTATTCCATGTCATTTCATGCCAGGATTCCAATTTTGAAAGACATATATCACGAGGAGGGAAGAGAAGTGGGAAGCAGTTGTTTTAGCAGTAAAAGCTACATTTTACTGTTCTTTAATATGTGATTGAAGCAAAACACATAGTAAATGGTCATGAAACAGTCCTGCAGATCTCTTCCTTCTGTGAAAGTACTTTGGTTAGAGCTTGTTCTTCCTTGTTCTACTACAAAATTGTTAGAGATTACAAAGAACACATAAAAAACATGAAATTTTGCACTATAAAATCAAGAATTTCACAAGTTGAGGTGTAACAGTGGCATACAGATATTTGAGTATTTAAGAGAGTATAGTCATTAGATTCTGTATACAAGTATATCAGTGGACACAGATATAAACATTTAAGCGGACATCATCTTGATTTATACAAGGGGACATCATCTTTTGGAGTAGACCAAGGATACTCCATTGTCGGATCCCTCGGAAACTTCCTGAAGTTGAGAAATGGTGCCCATAACATCAACCTTGATTCACATTAAAGAGAACTGGTATCAGCATTCATTAGTTGGAATACATGAAATGATTTCTATGATGCCATATGTCTGCTTTGTAGAAAAGTCCCTACCAATTGTGTCATGGTAGAATGTATCAGCTTAAGTATACATTATGGTTTCAAGTATCTAAATTGAGTCAAATGCTTATTTACCATAGAAGAATAATACAAAATTAGACTGAATGCAAACCTTATGATTCTGAACAACCTGAATCTTCAATTTTGATGAAGCTACAGGTAACATATATGATATGTGCTAAAGAGAACTATAGATGCTATAGAAGATTATGAGACAACAAGTATCAGTGGCACGAAGAAAGATAAGAGGAAGACTTACCAAAAAAAAAAGATAAGAGGAAGATCTAAAAAAATTCTGCCAAACACTATAAATTAGTGTTTTCAAGGTTTGTTTCACGATTAATTAGCCACATTTTAGCTCATTTTTCTGTGTCAATTATTTTATTTTTCAAATCTAATTGAAACACCTAAAATAATTTAATTTTTCCTCTGTTGCTGCATTAGCATTTCAGTCGAGTAGATTTCTCATCTTCTATAACTACTACAAAATATTTTCTCTTAATTCATGAACATGACCTTGTGAGTGAGATTGTTGCTGACAAGAAAAGACAACACCACTCCAGCTCAAGTCTTCCTAGGAACTGAGATCAGTCTACTCACCCAGGAAAGAAGATGAACACACACATGAACTGCAGATACGTCTCGAAAAACTTGCGCTTGTACCATCGCAGCCTCAGCCAGTTCATGATGATGGGCTGCAAAACAAAGCAATACACATTTTCACAAACACGAGCGAGTCTGCTCTACATCCGAAAGCAGCAAGTCTTTCTAGACTCACCGGAATCACGAACAGATAAAAGACCGCAACGATTCCTCCCGATATCAATGTCGTCACCAAATCCTCTTCCGTGTTGTTTCCTGTCACTGCCAATGCCGATGGCGCCTCAACCTGAGCCAAAGAAAGCTTCACAGAAGATGGACAGACGGTAGTAAAAGGAGTACCCAAGGGAAGTTGGACTAACTGCTGCCAAAATGGCTCCATACTGGAGAAGCAAAGCGAACTTGTCGAGCTGTGAGCTTTGAGTTTTTGGAGAGACGCATCGAGGAGCCTGTAGCTGGGCAAACACAAAAGAGGTTAATAGCAGCGCTAGATATCGAACCGTGGGAAAGAGGAGGAGGGTGACCTTATTTTTGCGAATGGAGAGTCTGTTCCATTTGAAATTAGGGTGAAAAGATGGTGAGAGTTGCGGCCTGGGAAGGAGGAACGAGGATTGGAGCGTTGGGGGGACGAAGCTCCACGAACTGCTCATCTTCTGAGAGGCTTGAGGTGGGGGAGCCGACCAAATGGATAGCGGTATCCCGAGCATTTTATGGCCATGTGAATTCCACTGATATATCAAGTATTTATGGATGGATATATAACGCCTTCCTCTTCCACATTCAGAAAAATGGAGCATATGTTTTCACTAGTGCTTTAAAAAGAAGGTATATATATATATATATATATATATATATATATATATATATATATATATATATATATATATATATATATATATATACGTAACTTTGAGAATAAAAAAACTATGTGTTCTAATTAATATACGTTATTTGACTATCAATGTGGTTATGTTGATTTCAATTGATATTAATATTTTATTAAAAACTTTTAATTTTTAAAAATTATCATAAAACGCCCCCATCTTCAAAATTTTTCATAGAGAATTTTTTTTCATAAATAATGATTTTACACCTTGTCACCTTTGGTTTTACCACCTTTACATGTTGGTTGCCTCTATATATTGGTTTACGAGTTAGTCTCTTATCAATCAACTCTATTATTATTATTGAACACAGGCACCTCTCGTTATTGTCGATAATCCTCTTTTATCATCATCTATATGCCCCTCTTGGTATCGACTATGGATGAGAAAGTGACTCGTGCACTCTCATCATCGCCCATAGGTAATAAGAAAATATGACAAGGTGTGACCAAAGGTTTGCATTTATTGGTAACCCTCCACCCGATTGTTATCTTTGGTGATGATTAGTCCGAGAAGGATAGAGGTAAAATAAAACTTTCATTCATGAAGTGAATGCTTTGTAAGAATTTTTGTTAACTAAAAATTTTTATTTTAAGAATTCATCCTTATTTTTTATGACTCCTATAAATTTAATTTTACAATATAAAAAAGTCAAATAAGTGATGAGAATAATAAGAGGTATTTGATGTATTTAAAATTTAGTATTTTTTAAAACTTACTAGTGGTCATAGATGATAAAGAATAAAATTTAGTATTTTTGGATTATGACCTTTTTTTCTCGTTTCTCATGTTCCTACGAGGACGGACACATACGAAGAATTTAATAGTTAAAATATATAATATTAAATTTTCAAGGAACAAATATGATATTTCCAAACTTTTTTTCGAAAAGAAAAAGATAATATATTATTTCCAAACTTTTAAGTATAGACATGCGAAACACCAAAAATGTTTATATCATATAGCTAGATTGAATGCATCAACTAAATACGATGTGCAATTAGATAGATTAAATGTTCACGTCAGCAGACTTGAACAATAAAAATGTTTCTATGCTTTATATGATTTTTTTTATCCTAATCTCTTTGGAAATATCAACAGTGTGTTTCTTGCTGGAAATCACAATAACCTAAACAAATAAAAAGCGATACCCTTTTTCCTTGCTAAAGTTACAGTCCTGAAACCGATGATACAGCATCCACCTTGAATGGCTTCAAAAATATTGTTTATATGGCACTTGTGACATAGAATAACAAAAAAAAAAAAAAGAATAAGAGGTCGATATGAACTTTGAACTCTTCCTGTATTACAATTCCTTTAGATATGCCTAAAGTTTAGGCCCATCATATCTGCACGACAAGAAAATTTTAAACACGAGAGACCTGAATCATACAACTGTATGAACAGTTTAATCGATTGCAGAGAGTAAACTAGCACCGTTTTACCACAATAAACATCCATTGCAAGCCTTGTGCACTTATGATGTGTGCATACAAATGGAATTTTCAATATGAGAGACGATGAACACCGTGAATCTTGCTACAATAGGAATCAGTTGCGAGCACAATCTTCTTACGCAGTGGAGAGTGCAGAATTCTCACCAAGTCTTGGGTGTTGAATCAGATGAATTCCATTAGAACACATTTGGACTGATGTTTCTATTTTTACTTCCTGAGATAAAGGCAACCTTGCATGGCATTCAAAAAATGAACAGACCACCATTGCTTACATCTAAAAAACGAGTTATGCACTCAACAAAAATTATGTGAGATATACAAACGCAACTCCTGTTAGAACAAGTAACCAAAAAAATTTGAACTTCAGAAGCAAGAAGTCTAATAATATGTTTAGTTACAGCTTTGAAATCGGAGTGATGCCTTAAGTTAGCATCCCTATATAGAAAGATTTGGAATGGAACAGCATCTACTAAAAACTTGGAAAGTCACCCTTGATCAAGTTTTGCCTTGTCCTAGAAAAGTTATATATATTACGAGAGTAAAAGAAAGGCCAGCCTACTTTGATACAACTAAACTTAATAAAAACCATAAAATGAAAAAAAAAAAAAAAAAAAAAAAAACTTTGACAAACTTCATGATTTTACTAAGACCTGCAAAAATCATGAAATTTTGCAAGTTTCATGCTTTCGTAATACAAGAATCTGTTCTCAAAGCATCAAAATCTAAGAAGATAATAGATGTGTTATCCTTTGTTCTTAAGGTTCTAGCTTCACTCAACACATTGTTTGCTATCATATCTGCCGAGTTTTGATCATCATTATTGCTTTTCTGTTTCATCTGTGAAATACAAGTTAAAAGTGATCAGTAAGGACTAAGAAACCTGAAAAATATACTAATTAAAGAGAAATGTTAAAGATCTACATGCCTGAAGGACAAACTGCACTGCCTTTTTCATGCTGATAACATCCCACAGTCCATCACTATAAAAAAAAATATATATGCATAAAAGTTATATGGAAGTCAACAAAGATCAAGAGAAATATTTATTTTATGTGTTAGTAGAAGTAAGGTAGACTACCTTGCCATCAAAGCAAATGCTGTGCATGAATTCTCAATTGCCACAACCTGGCTTATGTACGGCTCTGAACTGAAGTGGTCATCTTGTTCTTTCAGAAACTTGTCACCAAGCATTCGGCTGATGTTTAATCCTGTAAGAACAGAAAATAGTTAAATATAAAATTCATATATATAAGCTGGCCCTTCAATAGTTTTCTGCCGGATACCATGCTACAAGGAATCTTTGCAACTGGTGCATTACATAAGAGTATCACGGAATTACCACAAAGGCGTGTTTCACTTTCTTTTAATGGTTTTCCTAATTTGGCAAAGCGAGCACGTTCAGTTGTACTAGTTACCCTATGATCCTCTGTCATAGGGATAAGCTTTCCATTAACACTGCAATGAAGACAACATTTAGGCAATCAATGAAAACAAGGTAAAGATACATTGGCAAAATTGCAGATAGAAACTTTGAAAAGTTCCTATGAATTGGTTTGAAATAATCTCCTTAAATTATTTATTGTATATTTTAATTAATAAAAGTAAGATTGGCACAATGGTTTCCGTGATTGTAATTAATAAAAGTAATGGTTCAAGTCATGGAAACGGTCAGTCTATATATTTAGAGGGAAGACTAACATATTGAACCACTTGACATCCTCCATTAAGGTGAGCCTCGTATATATTTTGATTAATAAATACTTTGGAGAGATACCTGAGACGTGGTCTCATGTATACATACAACACAACATATGCAAAAAATTGATATCATGACAATTTCAGCCAAACAGGAAGACAAACAGAAAGATTGTTGTTACCATCCAGAACCAACCCATCCTAGTTCTACGCCAGGTAAAGTTCCCAATCAACAAGGGCCCATGACTACTCATCAAGTTTGTGATTATTTAAACATGAAACTACAACAATAAAAATGAGCTGCAGTACCCCAATTATTTGAGTTGGCTACACATCTCTCACTAAGTTACATACAATGCAATATCATTAGTTAAAGTAAGAGACTTAAATCTTTACTTAAAATTTTAAATAAGATTTTCTTAAGTCTACCTGTACCTCTCTCCATATCACTAATCCTAATTGTATCATCTCTTATAACTATATGTCTATACTGTTTTAAACAAATTTTCTTCATTTTTTTCTTATCAAAGTTACACCTAATTATTTAAAAATGAAAATATTTTTTTAATATTTCCTAATTGCCTCAAAAATCCATCTCAACAGTATGATCTGAATGACATGCTTTTTATACATGTTGCTTCGTAGCCTCCTAATACTCAGATCCAAAAGCATAGCTAGTTCATCTTATAGAATTTTCTTTTGAATCTAATAGGTACTTAGTAATCATACAAAGCTCTTAACATCTCCCTTCACTTTAACCATCCAATTCTTAAAGAACAATACTTTCGTTAAACGCTCCATCATGTTGATTGTAAGATACTTAAAACTTTTAGGACTTTTAGGTACTAGTACTTTTTGTTCATCCAACTTAACAATATCCACAGGACTTCTCTTAAACCAAATCCTTGATTCTTCTCTTAATATTACTAAATTACATTTCATACATACAATATTAATCCTACTTAATCTAAATCCTTTAATTTCCAACATTTATCTAGTTAGTTTTTCTCTTATACTATATCCTCAATTAATCTCTTAATATTACTAATATTACTAAAATTAAATCTCCTAAATACAATCTTAGTCGTACTTAATCTAAAATTTTATTTTCCAACATATATCTCCATGACTCAAGTTTAGTATTTGCTCCATTCAAACTCTCATCAACTAATATCACTTGCATATAAAATATACCGAGGTGTATATTATACATGACTATTAAGTTCTTTCATTACAAAAGTAAAATGCTAAGGATTTATCTTTGATGTCATCTTAATACTAATAGGAACTCACTAGACATCTTTGACGTAACACTAGTGACTACAGTAACATACATAATATATCTCTTACAACATGTAATTAGTGGATATACTCAAGGTTCAACAATTTTGTGTACTGGTACTATACCAATCATGGTTCAGAAGGGTATGATACTGTTGTACTGAGTGTCCGTACACCAATACGCAATGAGTTTTGGATAAAAGAATGAAAAACACTAAACCAATCATGGTTTTGTGTACTGGTACTATACCAATCATGGTTCAGAAGGGTATGATACTGTTGTACTGAGTGTCCGTACACCAATACGCAATGAGTTTTGGATAAAAGAATGAAAAACAAAAAAAATGAAACTTCCCACGGGGGGAAGTACCCAGTATAGGGCCTGTACCATCTTGTACTGTCTGGTACAGGCCCTAAACCAGGCATACTCAGATGACAGTTGTATCTAAGTATATTTTAACCAACTCTTCGAACAAAAATCATGACATTTAGTGTAAAGATTCAGCACTCAGCAGAATGGATTTTAATCATCATAAAACAAGCAATCTATACAAGTCATGTTGCATTGGCACTTTAGCTTAGTGGTGCCCTAGAGACGATGATTTTTCCTAAAGCAAGGATTGTCCTTCCCTGCTCCTAGACTTTTCTCCAGGTCTACTAGAATTTTGGTAAGTTTCTCTCTGTTTAGTTAAGCAAAAACCAGCCGATAAAGTTCCCTCATTTCATGTGGATAAATTTCTAAAGCATGATGGTAATGTATCCTCGAAAGACATGCTGTTAGATGACCCATGTGAATTCATGTGGCAAAATGCATGTAAGCAATAGGTATGTCATGAACAAAGTGATACGTACATAAATGATATATTGTACTTCTTGAACAAATTATCATCTATTAAATTATCACAAAAATAATAGAATCATAGAATTACCAACAATTTACATAGATACATTAAAAGAAGCATACTTCATAACACAAGCTGAATCACCCAAGTTTGCGCACTGTGCGAAGAGTTTTCTATTATTGTCAAACCAAATCAAAAGAAGCGTTGCAGTACAACCCTGAAAAGATTTAAATTATAATGATGAAATGAAACTGGTTTTATTTTCTAAAGTAAACGCCTAGCAAGTATACAAGATAACTTTATCCCAAAGTTGTTTGTATTGACTTTGTATTTACAGAGTGCAAAAAACTGAGAACTACTATCAGAAGTCAACATTGAAAGTAGGTTTCACCATTTCATCCATCCAAGGAAAACAAATTAAAGTATCCATTTGATATCATGTACGTACTTATGTTCATCAACAAATTGACATTGCTATTCCCGGATTGCAAAGAGCTGAAAACTAATTGCAGCACTTGACAGTGTTAATAGGTTTCCACCATCCAAGGAAAGCAAATCAAAGCACCCATTTGTCATAGCTACTTATATCCATTGAAAAACACAGTATAGTAATTATTATTTGTAAATGCTAACTGCTTTACATGTTTCAACATCCAATTTTGAAAAAGTAAAAAAAGTCAAAAGGTTAGCAAATGTGCAAATAAAAAAAAAAGTAGCTAGTAAATTTTCTCTCTGATATATAGGATGATCCCACCCCTTCATTAAATGTTTGGTGCATATACAGACAATGTACTCTGTTCCAATATTATACACTTTGGTTTGCCATTTGCTATAGCATTTCTCGAAAAAGATGAAATAGCAGGATTATCATGCTTGATGCCCTAGTGTCACTATACTATTTTCCATGTCACCCGTTCAACACCAATATCATAGAGAAATTTTACCAGAACACTATATTTCTTTTAAATCTTTCATGGCAATACGAGATGGAAGACAATAAACAAAGCACAAGAGATGAAGTTATGACTAACTTAGACATTTTAATTTTTAAGAGCATTGATTTACTTAAATTAAACCAGTCATGTGAATATTTAAAAATAATTGCATCTTCATATTTACAATAAGTCACATTTACTCATCATTAACAACTCATGAATATGAACTTCATAAGGAAGGAAAGAACCTCGTACTCATGACTCATGTCAGCTTCAGTCCGAGCATAAGCATCTCGCAGAATATCTGAAGCATCACAAAGGGATAAAACATTTGATCTCCTTTCAGGACGAGATAAAATAGAAGCCACATTGTCAGGTAGCATCCTGGAGACAAGAAAATAATCATCTGTCATGCACAAAATGGGAATAAATAACTGCATGTTGCAGAGATGAAAAGACCAGACACTCTATCATCAAGAGTAAATTATCATATTACTTCGACACTCTGCCTTTCAGCAGAAGAAAAAGGTTCGACATCAATGCCGAAATGAAAACTATGCACTGTGTACACATGAGATCAATATACTATCTGCCTAAAATATTAGTATTTGTTAGAGAATTCGAAAGAGAAATGCAGAAATGATAGATACCTTTTATTGGCTGTCATTAATGTATTTACACACAGTTTCTGGCAAAACAATGGTAAAATGTTATTGACATCAGAATCCATGTTGTGCCAAGAGTGTGCTACCACACGCTTATACATATTGCTAACTTAAGCCAGTCAGCACAGGTCCAATCCATGCTATTCTAGTTAACAAGTACTCTTGTTTAGAGACAAGGTTTAGGTCATAGAGGTCTAGCTTCCTTTTCCTATTTTCCAGGCACTTGTACAGTAATTCATAAAAGATTTTAGGGGTTGATTGAGACTAGGATCACCTTGATACAAGTGATATTTCACATACTGGTTCATGGCCAGCCCAATACAAGTAGTGTATCAGTTGGAAACAGCATGCTACATAAAAATGGTATCCACACATGTAGGTCATGCCTTCCCATCCCTCCTTTTATCGATGCCTTCAAGCAAAAACCCTAATCACACTGCCTTTGCCCGATGAAGCTCCAATCACACAAGAAGTAAAAGAATGTAAAGAGTTTCAAATGGTTTTAAACTTTTAATTGAAACTTACATATAGGAGATACCCCATTACTGAAAATAAATTACCATGGTATAAGAGTTAGTATAGATAAAACCAAAATGATGTAAGGTCCCAATTATTTGACGTCAGATAAAAAAATCTACTACCATTGAGCCATGTCACTGGTCATTAGATATTTTTGTATCCTCTAATAAAGTCTTATACATGTTTCTCTACCTATCCTTATGCCACAAATTTGAGAAGGCATTCTATCTAACTAGTTCATCTATTGGTCTTCTTTGGTCTTTTCATCCACCTTATATGATATTAATTCATTTTATTTATAAACGCAACTATCACTAATTTTTCAATAATGAAAATGTTTTTTGTTCTATCTTTTCTATTAACTCAACTCATCCATTATCCTAATCTGCACGATCTTAACATTTTGTATATCGTTTACTATGTCAATGGTGCACAGGCACACAGAACGTACGCCACTCTGAACACCCCTTGTCGATTTTAACAATACTGCTTCAATTCTAAGAGCAATATTATCATGATTTTTCCTCCACTTTCTAAATACCAGACACCTAAAGGTTTTGTTCTCTCACCCATTTATTTTAAATTATACGGCCTTTGACCTTTCTCATGAAGTTGTTAAAAGTTGCACGTCATGTATCCATTCTTAGTCTGTCTTGAAACCTTAGTTTTGCATAATTAGTTGTATTCCAAACATGAACAAGCTGGAGAGTCCAACAAATGTGATTAATCCTCAAGATCCAGAATACCAATGGCGCTACATAAAGCATAAACCACCTTGACAAAAACATGAGACGAAAACAGAGCCCGTTAATATCATTATGTTATTACATTAATGACAGCCAATAAGTATATCTTACACAAAATCTAGAGAAAATGAGAGTCAACCAATGTAATTCTTTTCAAGTTATCAAAAAGGATCAAATGAAAACAAGCAATACAGACTGCAGACAAAAAAATCACAAACAATGCACATGATTGACCAAATATTGACAAACTATCTTGCAAGCGCATGATTGACCATGATAATCTAGCATATAACTACATGTGGCATATCACATGAAACTAGGATATTCAAGTACTCCATGGGTGCACTATACCAACTATGCCAAAAATGAGATAACATACTGGCTTGCAGCTTTGGCAGCTCCAGCTCCACCATGCCCATCACAAATACCAAAAATGCCAAACTGACACAGGAACAACTTATTAGAAGTTTAGAATGATCATGGAATAAATTGCACAATGTTGGGTAAGACAAAACCTGTTCAACACCAGGAAGGGGACACTGGCAGAAACTTATATCTTCCATTGGAAGCACTTTTCCTCCTCGACGTGCAGACATTGGATCACAAACCATACCAACTCCACAAGGTATATGATGTTCAAAATATTGTGAAAGCTTAACCTAAAGCAGATGAAATTAATAGATAAAACAAATTATATTAAGGATTTATAAACAAAGTCAATGACAGAGAATTTCTTATACAAAACTTCAACTCAAATGAAGCAAGGACTCCTATTTCCACCATAAAATTTTCAAATAAATAAGTGATAGAGCAAACAAAAGAATGGTCGCAAATTTCAATAAGTTTCAGTTATGCCATCTTTGGTTAATATGGCGCCACCAAGGTTCCCAGCCATGCTGATGTTGTATCAATACCCTTTTCAATATTCTTACTTTATGGCAGCCAGCAACGGTGCCACCAAGGTTCCCAGCCATGCTGAAGTTGTAACTATACCCTTTTGCATATTCTTACTTTATGGCAGCTGGCAAGAACAAAATATCACAATGTGTCAACACTATACTTAAACAAGGCCAGTAGAATTTTCCTGGATGGAAGCCTAAGTTAATATCCAGTACAATATAGTGATTGTACTATACCCTTACATGCATGCTTCTCTCTCTCCCTCTGTCTTGCATGTGTTCGCGTTGATTGCTGCCTATCACCTGCGTCCACCAGCCACATCCGTTGTTACCCCAACCCTATCCAAATTCTCCTATTCCTCCTCCTCTTCTGCCATTGCAACCTTCTCTTATTCTCTGCCTCCACCTCTCTTCTTCTCTACCATCACCTCATCCTCTTCTTCTATGTCACCTCCTACCTCCCTCTTCTTCTCCATCTCTTCTCTTTCCTTCTTTGTGCCAGGGTGTTCCGGCATACCAACATATGTCGGTATTTCCAGAATGTATTGAACCCTACCAATCTGGCAATGGACCAACACACATCCAATACCCAAAATTGAAAACCATGATTTCAACTAAAATTCAACACAACATGAAAGAGGTGCATGCGTTATAAATTTTCACCATTTTGACTAATACTATGCATAAACCAATTCATAACCATCTAAAAACAAACAAAAGATACAAACTAAAGTAAAAGAGCAAGCCTACCCACACATTCCTCCTAAGCTGCATTTGTCCTACATCATTTTGTGGCATTTCAATCTAACTTCATTTCATATGATCACAACCTTCTATAAATAAATCTTTGAGAAAACGTTACAAGGTTTGTCAATAAGTTCAAGTAAAAAATAAATGTAGACCTATCAAGCTCAAATTTGTAAATATAACAGTTCTTAAATAACCATCAATAATAGAATAAAAAGAAAACAAAGAAAATATCATTCAAACTCACAGAAATTTTAGAAGAAGTGCCAAGGGTGATAATATCTTCATCTGCAAGCTGAACAGGCTCACTCCAATTTCTAGATCCATAATCTGGGTGGTGAATTGCCAAAGAGTTCAAATATGTTCCGTTCAAGCTACCCATGTCCACCAGTTCCCATTTTAGACTCTGTACCAACAATTGCAAAGAATGCTAAACCAGGACCTAGTTGCAACTCAATGACATGATGTGTAAGCCACAAACAATAGGAATAATGTAAAAGAAAAGCTAACCAGAGGAAAAGAAATGTGAAATAAGTTATATACATCAATGAAAGAACTACTTATTGTTATGTTATGTCTCTCCCAATTATAATTACATTTTTATTAGGTCTCCCAAGTATCAGAAAGCAACCTAATAATTTCCGTAAGTTTTACTTATCCTGAATAAAACTAATCCTTAAAGGACTTGAAAGCATTTTCCTACAAAGATCAGCTCAATCACCTACAGCACATGCACAGGGCAAAAAATGAAAGGAAGTCTTAAAGTAGGAAACTTTGTATAAAAGGCTTACGTTCACATTCCAATTTATATTTGCATGTTTCCCTGAAACCTCTGAATCCTTTAACAGTAAATCACTTGGAGAAACCCTTCCAAGTGTTAGGGGAAGCACAGAAGTGCTTGCTGACTCCCTGGAGCAACAAAGCCCACGAGAAGGACCAGCTATGACTTCCAAGGTCAAGCTGCTTCCTGCACTTCTAAAAGAAAGATTGGATTAAGTAAATTCTAGAAACTTATTAAAGAAAGCAAATATATGTAGCTAATAATTCAAACATATGATGGTTAAACAGTACGCAGAATTTTTTTATCAGTGAAAGAAGAAACTGGACTTCTAGGCTTCTCATTAATGATTCTAATATCAAAATTAGAATCCTCTCTGATATGTTTTTTGTCATCAATTGGCCAGCTTGATGTCACCGAACGCTTAAGTGTATGACCAACTTCAATATCTTGAGAAGCATCGTAAGAAACATCCAGTACCAAACTATCGCCTGTAATGACAAAATCTTTTGAGATTTATTGAGAAGAAGACAATTCATAATAGAAAAATAAGCATTATGATATAAAAATAATTTACTTTGTGAAGCACAAAAATCGGCTGATTGGACCTGCTCTTTACTAACAAGTCCCTGCTTTTTTGACCAAGTGGTATTTTCATTAATTTGAATTCGTGAAGCCTCAAGAAAAATTTCAGGCATATCATAGCTTTGACCAGAGTTACCATCCACATTATCAGAAAGAAGAGGTCTCACAAGATTATCAGCCTGAAAAGAAAGAACCAGGAATTAAACAGCATGTTCTAAATTAAAACAAAATTCTAACTCAGCCATTACGTTAAACCTAACATAAAATTATAATATAATGACTCATGGTTTGCAATACCGTACCATACCGTTCGGTACAGGCGGTATGTACCGATCCGATAGAGGACCAATACGGGCAGTATATTGGTACATGTACCATGTGTCGATACGCTTGGTACAGCTCAATATGTACCGTACCAACAGCTGATTGGTACACCAGTACGGTACGGTATTCAGAACCTTGTAATAACTTTCAAACAAGAAAACAACTATTGAGAGAAATGAATCTAATTAGAAAAGTTGATCATGCTTAAAATAATTTGGGAATTTTGGTTTATGACATCATGCAGATTTTTGTTTACCAAGAGAAGGAAGGGTTAATTACAAAATGAACAAGTCAAAGAAAAACAAAAAACAAGTTGTTACCAAAGTTGCACTAGAATCAAAGACAGTGTACTCTTGAAATCCCAGCTCTAAATGAATATTGTTTTGTATTCCACATAGTAATGTAGAAATTCTCATGAAGATAGTATCTATCTTCTTGTTGCTCCTACAATCTCAGACTCAAATGGCTCCAATTAAAAAATACATAACTATTTAACAGACTTAATAGTTCCAAATTTTTATCCACCAGGCAAACAACCAGTGATTTAAGCATATGAAGAAATGATACATAAGTGTTTTACTTGATCAAAAGCTGAATCCATGATATAACCAAAAGCAGAAGCTAATTGTGGTTGGCCAAAGTAACTACTAGAAAGTGGCAGGAAGTGACCAACACCGAGTATTCAGTCCTTTCAATATCTCAATCATCCTTCTACATACCAAGCAACCCTAAATCGCCTGGAACATACCAGTCCACTTTCAAAACAGAACAACCCACCCCGGGTAAGCGCTGTGAACCAAGCTTACCACTGAGTTCATTTTTAAAATTTATTCATTGTATTTTTGAAACCTTAAAACCTAACCCACATCATCCCAATGTAGGTCTCTCTCTATCTTTGTGCGATCTGCCAGCACTTGTTGTTCGTCACACTGCCTCCAACCCCTCTCTACCATCCCCAACCCAATCCGCTGCCTCGAGCCCCCACCCACTACTCCATGCCCCAGTTCAGTACCCCTCTCGTCCCTCCTCCTCTCTGCCTCCTCCACTCCCCTCCTCACCCTCCTCTTCTCCACCTCCTCCTCCTCCTCCTCTTCATCCTAGGTCTAACCCAAGCACGATTTGGACATAACCATTTCCCTTTACAAATTAAGAATTTTAATTCCACATATCAAATTTCAAACTTCAAAATTTAACAGCTGATCATAGTTCCCAAGTAAAATATTTATAAATCTTATAAAAACATAAATAACATCAAACTCATCCATAAATTATTTATTCATGATGTACATTTGCATAATAATTAAGTGGAAAATAGTAAATCAATGATATTACAATTTGAAGCATGGAAACACATACATTATAATAAAATTTATGAATAATCATTGAAAAAATAATCAAAAATATAAATTAATAAAATACTATCAACATCAATTAATAAATTCAACGTGATACCCAAAGTCTAAAGCATAACATCATGTACATAATCTAAATTCACAATTGACAAAATATAATTTCATTATTCAAGATATTACTGTGCAGATGAATTTTAAAATAATACAAACCATATATTAATAATATACTATCAACATCAATTAATAAATTCAAAGTAATGTCCAAATTATTGTAAACTATAACACCATTTGCTTAATTTAGTTTCCTTTTTAAATTAAGATTAGATTCATGATTAGTAAAATATAATATCTAGTCTCAATAAAAATTCATGGTTTTCTTACATGCATAGGAAACACAATTAACATGTTAACATATCAAATAATTATATTTATTTTTATATATAAATATCAAAGAAACCGATTTAATTCTTTAAGATGATCCCACCCTTTCCCTTTTTCCCTTTAATCCAACTCCCTTGATTGATAGGAAAAACGAAAGAATGAGGCAGCATACCAGGTTATCAAGGGATTAAGAGATAACTCTAAAATAATCCATAATTAACCTTTTAGTAGGTTTAATTTCATTCCTGTGGTGTATCTTCCAATAATCCAAAGAAAAGCTTAGGATTTTAAATAAGTAACATATTAAAAACTTGACCTGAGCACCACTAGAGATTCTAAGGATCTCTCCATTGAAGATGATTGTTTATGTCTTATCATCAATCAAGGTTCATCGTACCATGATACATACCGATCCAATAGGGGATCAGTATAGACGATACATACCAATCTGCTAGTACATCGGCATATACCGTACCAATCATGGGTTCGCCTTACCAGTCTGTATTGATATACTGACCAACTGTCAATACGTACCAAGCTATACTAAACATACCATACCGACTCATGATACATGAAGGTGTACTAATGTACTATTGCCCATATCAATCTCTTATCGGACTAATACGTACCACCCATACCAAGCGATGTGATTCAGCACGACGAACCTAAGTACTAACAGTCGGTCGGTATACAGATGGAGACCAATAAGGCGAACCATGCAATCACTTACCAAACATAGAGAAACCCTTCAAATTCAAACATTGAAATAGATGGAAGAACATACCAAACACTGAAAAAGCAAAGCAGCATTGTCGAATCAAAATTATAATAAAATAAACCAGTAAAAAGACTATAGGGGACGGTAGCATACATTACAATGCAAAATGGGTATTAGGGATTATAAGCACATCCGAGAGCTCAGTGTCAAGGTAACCAACAATAACAGATCAGAAATTCAACGACGCTAGCAAAAGGATCAGACTACAACCAATTGCCCCAAAGGGCCCGACCTGAACTCCACAAGATTGAAGAAAAGGAAGGGCAAGCTGATCTAACCTTGACGGCAGACGCAGGGAGACGGGGGGAGGATACCGAGGTGGAGGGAGACAGGAAGAAGCGCCAGGGGCGGCAGACCAAGATGAAAAGGAGGAGGAGGAAGAGGAACATGAGGATGAAGACGCCTGCGAGGCTCGCTGCCATCTCCGACCTCATCGACGACACGGTGGTCGGGTTAGTGGCGTTGGTAGCGGTGGTCATCGTCAGCATTCCCATTGACCACTCATCCCCCGAGAACAAGAGAGGGGGCGAGAAGGGCGCTATGAAACTATGGCATCCCCCATCTCTTCTCGCCGCTCAGCTCGGATCGATCGTTCCCCTCCGCCCACTTCCACCCCTCTCTCTTCCTCTTTTGGCTATTATATCTTCGCACGTGGGTGTACTTTGCGGACGCCCGCAGTAATACTATTATAGGTGGCATGTCACTCGTACGAAGATGGGTAATTGTATGGATGAGCGACTTCCGTGCCTCGTTTGCTTAGTTTGGAAGCCAATAGAACCCCATTAATTCCAAACTTTCTTCGACACCTCTTCTTACCTGTTTCTCACCTAACCGATCTAATCTTTGTTTTCAACTCGGTTTTCAAAACAAAAATTAAACTAAGGGTAGAATAAAAACTGATTTCATATCGATTCTAATAGGGCAAGTTATGTATACCTTGCAGTAGCTATCTTTTAACATCTCAATTTTTATATTTTAAAAGATATAATAATATCTTATAGTTACGAAAATAAAATATCTAAGTCTATTTATCGTCGTCAATTTTACCAATAAAAACTAAAATAAAAGATAAAAAATATTTTTAATGTTCCAATTAGTAGTGATAGAAGACATCGATGATGATAGATGACGGCACCGCTAGAGCCGCGGGTGGTTGTTGATAAGGAGAGCGATGACAAGAGCTGATGGTTGTTATGTATCTACATTGATGGATGATGTCTATGGTGGCGAACAATGGGTGTCGTTAGGACCACGGGTGGTTATTGTGAATGAGGACAGCGACGATGAAAGATGATAGCTGCTCTACATCTATGTCAATGTTGATGTAGTTGTTGAGCAATATCGTTTTGCATCTTTGTCGATGTTGACATAATTCATGAACGACATCACTCGACAATTGCATCGACGACCCTTTTATTACTTAGTAATTATATCGACATCGACACGAATATAAAGTAACAAAATGATTGCTCAACAATTGCATCGGCATCAACGTAAATATAAAGTGGCTCTCACCTTTTGTCACCACTCTCGCCATCCATAATAGCTACCAATAAATCACGATAATTGTCGTCCACCACTACTAATTTGAATGTTAAAATTATCATTTTATTTTTTTATTTTTTCAAATTTTTGTTAGTAAAATTAACTTTGTTAGCTTAAATTGACATATATGTTTCACTTTTATAACGATAAGGATTCCAATATAACTTTTAAAAATATAAAGATTGTGATACTAAAATTAACTAACTATAGTGGCTAATATATAATTAGCCCATTTTAATATCATTAAAATATTGAATTATTGTACCGAGAAATATCGTTTGATGGTGTCATGAGTACCATCAACCGATGAGTCAGCACGGTTGATCTATTATCGAAGGTGTAGGCTCATCCAAGTACCTCTTCTGGCGATATGGGAGACTTGATGAGGTGAGTTCGCATGGGTAACCCAATCCGAAAGTTGTTCTATCGGCAATGACCTGTTTTGGGATGGCCGAGTAAGCTTACTAGGATCTTCTTGGTTGTAAGGTTCCTCCCTGGAGGCTGGGAGTCATTAAGGTGTCTTGGGGTTGAGGGTTACCTTGTGATTACGAGGCTACGCCCTAATAACAAGGTCGTCTCCCATCTGTCAATGGTCGTAAATGAGGTCGACGTTGGGGGTTGCTCGGTGTGGCCCCTCAAATTCTTAAGTCAATGAAATGGAAAAGATAACAGTGTAAGCTATATGACTAAGTCAGTGTGTAGAGAGTCTCCTCTTTCAGCTGATGGGTTTCTTTTTATTTCTAATCCTTGAGCATTCTTACTAGTTGGCTTGGGATAAGATCAGGTTAATCATATGATCATTCCGGTATCTGATCTTGATAAAATAAGATGATTATTATAAATCATTAATATGACGTACATCGGGACATATTGTAGTACCATTTTGAAGTCATTAATATGACTGGAGCTTTGCTTATGTGTCAGCCTTGGTGGTAGATGAGCTGGGGTAAAATTATCCTTATCAACATCTTATGTCCTAAAAAAAAAAAAAGAATATAACAAATGGTACAACTATGAAAACAATGAGTTAAACTAAAATCATGTATTCTTCAAATAAAACAAAATGATCATGCAACCGGCTAAGCTTCCATTAAGTAATGATCTGAATACTTTTGGATGATAAGAAGGTTAAACAACAATTTTATTTTTTATTTAAATGGTAAGGGGTGAAGATAGGATATGATATTAGGATAAATTAATACTAATTAAAAAATTATAATTAATAATTAATAAAAAAATAATGACGAGTTAAGATTTATAAAATAAGGGTGTGTTCGGTAATACATTTTAGATTTTTTTAGGAGTTGATAAAGGTGGCTAATGGCATGGTCGACATCCTCAACATAAAAAAACATCTTTTAGTCATGTTTATGTTATCTCATTATTGTGTGAAATGAACCAAATTTAATCTTTTAGCTTTATATTTCTACAAAATAACATTCCTATCACATTTGTTGTCATGTTATTATGCAAAGACTAATTATTGCATTTCTAATACAGTGACAAAATCATATAAATTCCTTTTCGTGTATTTTATTTTTGTTGTTGGGCTTTTTCATGAAATAATGTTTGTATGACTTTTCTCGTGTCATATAATCTTGCAAAGTAGAAATTTTATATTTTTAGCATATCCAAAAACCATCTGAGCTTTCCTTTTCCATGCATTGTGTTTATTATCACATTTTTATGAAACAATCACAAATGTTGCATTACATGAAGAAATTTCACATTTTTATTTGGTGCAGTGAGTTCACAAGAAATAGGAAATTTCAAGCGATGTTTTTCTACGAGACATCGTTCGCAAAACTTATCTAGTTTCATAAACTTGTGCAAAGAATAAATTTGTAATTTTTATTTGTTAAAGTGAATCTGCATGAATTTTCTTTTTTGATACATTTTTTCTTTGTCATAACGATCATACAACTTATTTGGTGTCATATTGTTGTGCAAAAAAAATTATGTTTCTAATCCAATGGACATAATAGATTTATCTTCTTTTGTATATTTTTTTGTTATAAGTTTTTTTATAGAAAATAATATTCATATGACTTCTTCCATCATATATAATTATTATTATGTAGAGAAGATATTTGTAATGTTTTTGTTTGAAATATGAAAATGATGCTAGTAGTGTTAGATTATGTAATCCTATCTAAATGATAAGATATATTATAAATATGATTGAGTTGTGATGAAAGTTATAACCTAACAAAAAATATGATGACATGACATGATGATAAGTAACTCTCATAATTATATATTCTAGACCATTTACCCTTATTTATATATAGACAATATATAGTAAGGACTAAACATGTATTGACATGACATGATGTGTGATGAGATGAGCAAAAATACGAGACATAGATACGTGACACAATAATTGCACAGGGTTTGAATATGAAGATGGTAACCTTACATATTAGATAATTTTTTTGTCAAACGATATTGAAAGGTATGTATCTTAAATTTGATATATTGTTATTTGTTTTCAATTTTGACATAAATTTTTTTTTATAACATATAACATATTATCATTTTTATGCTTATATATATATATATATATATATATATAAGCGAACCGGTCGGTCCAACCGTCGCCTTTATAAACATGATCCGGTCAAGTGACCCCGCCCCAAAACCCTTCCGCCAAAAACCTAAGCCCTTACGTCCTTCTCTGCCCGCCCCGTCGCCGTTCGACTCATCTCGTCCTTCTCTCGGGTTGTGTGTGCGTGTTTCGCTCTCTTATCTCCCGGAGACGATGGCCGCTGGCAGTGAGCATAAGAAGAAGAGGAAGCCCGAGAAAAGGAGCGCCGACGACGGTTCGAAGCTTCGAAAGCCAGTCAAGAAGGCTAGGAAGGAGGCAACAGACACCCTTACCGCTCCCGCGGAGCTTCCGACCTCCTTACTCGTCGAAGCCGATGATCCCGATTTCCCCAGAGGTTTGGAACTCCGTCCATCCGTCTCAACGTCCATTGCTGATCGTTAGGCTGAAAATTATCGTTTTTTGGGTTTGTTTGGTGGATGTAGGTGGGGGGAGCTTGCTGAGTCGACAGGAGCAGGCGGACGCTCGGGCAGAGGCCGAAGCTCAGTTTGAAAGGGAGGAAAGTTATTCGAGGAAGGGTAAGGGTAAGGCAAGGAAGAAGAAGGGGCTGAAGGGATCGTCGCTCGATTTTGACAATGATTTGGGTTCTCTTTTTGGTGATGGTATCACTGGGAAGCTTCCTAGGTTTGCTAATCGAATCACTTTAAAGGTATGAGTTTGCTTGTACCTGCGCGTTCAGCTTTTATTGGGATCGGTTTTGTGAATATTTTTAAAGATGGTTCTTTTACATTTCTCATTTTGGAAATAAGCTGTGCTTGTAATTGTTTTTGCTATCACATTGGTAAACCAAAATTTGGATACAAAGAGCTTTAGTTTTTGACCCAAGACATGATTTCCCTACAAAATCAATCGCTGAACCAAAGTTCTTCTGCTATCCGAATTAACCTTTTCAGAAATTAATGGTAGTTTTCATTTTAGTTTTACCTTTGCTCGTCTCTTTTCTTGGTTGCAATGAGCTGCATTGCATGTGGACTTCATGACATGTAAATCTATGACCGATAAATCTTTCTCCTTTGTGCCAGTACATTCGATGTTTGTATTAGCATGTGAGAAGTGTGATTTTCTCTTGGTTATTTATTTTTTGGAGAATCTCGTGAGCTCATATCTTCTCTCGCTAATCGTTACTTCTGATGTGGGCCTAGGGATATGATCTCAAAGTGTTTTAGACCATGTGAAGTTAGTTGTTATCTAAATCTGTGGCTAGTTGATAATAGAAAATCTGAAGGATTAAGAATTATCATTAAAATAGTTATTTATTCAGTCAAAACAAGTAAATTGCTAACTTTTCAGAATGAATGATACAGGCACATAGCCTAGGTGTTGGAGCTGTCTATATCATAGGCATTTATTTGTTTAATCTTAGTCTTGTTTAGGAGCAGAAAATTGATGCTAGATTCTTTGACAGGTTGTCTCTTTCGTTAAAGGTCTTGTTTGTCTGATTATCACTTATTTCTATGTCAATCTCCATTTGGCTTATACTATGTTGTTTGAATAGTTTCTTATTATCAGTTCTAGGTGGACTTGATTGCTCCTTATTTTGATACAATAAGTACTGTCTTATCAAGGGTCTGCTTTGTTTGGGGGAGGAATGTGTCGACCAGGAGAGATATTAAAGAGAAGAGAAGAGAGAAGACGCATGGAGGTGAAGAGAGGCAAGAGAGGGAATAGGAGAACCAGAGGAGAGAGAATATTATTGACAATTTTGGATTCTTCTATAGTTTTAAGGCTTGCGAGTAATTTATTTTTAAACTCTTCCTTCACTTGCTTATCCCAAATGAAGTTAGACTTAATTGGGGTCATTTCTGAAGGATGAAAGTTAATTCTGCATGCCGAGGATCCTGTATCAGGATTCTATCTTTTAAAATATGATTCTAATTGGGAAAATAACTTGCCTATTCTATACGACGCCCATATAGTTGACACAAATTATGGCTATTGATGCTTTTGAAAGTTGCCTATGAAAATAACACTGAAAATGCAATTCTATTTCTTTCTAATGAGGATTAGGATTTTCCTTAAGTCTTGAGACTCAGTTAGGTCTTGACTCAGGGCTTGGCTAAGGTCTCGGATCGAATCCAAACCTGGATATGGTGTCTTTTGAATCTTCAAGATAGTTTGCTCTTGTTGGTTTGAGGCCACACTTGTTTAAGTGAAATGCCCGATTGGTCTGGTGTAGATTGGGTTGGATTTGTATCACAACAACTTTTCAACGGGCATCCTCTATTGTTTTTTATGTCTGAGTCAATCTTTATGATCTCTCTTAGAATAGTAGTTAGCCCTATGGTAACAAAGATGATTAACTTTTGTGCCTCTTTGAGTGTAAAAAATCTTGCCTTAACTTTTCTTATCTCTTGATTTTTCCTTCCTGCAAATAATCTTTTTCATGTTTCATTGTCTTCTACCCACTTCATTCTCTTCTTACTGCATACTGATGAAATCTGCTGTCCATTGCTATGAAGATGTGCATATTGGGACCAAGAACTTTGTGTTATAAGTAGGAGTCATTTGGGACTAGGGAGATCCAACATTGTTGTCATAAGCTTGTTTCTAGCCAGGCCCACCATCTGAACTACTTTAATGCCAAAATAGCCCCTCAATCAAGGTCCCTTGCTTTAGAAATTTTAGCCTCAGATGTATTTGCGCTTGACATCTGAGATTGATCTACAACTTTCTTTCCTATCCTTGATGAACTTTATTAGATATTATTTTATTCAAAGATGATTGGTTAATGTTACGTATTGTCACAACCTTAGCTGGTTTTGCCTAAGGCGTGCGACACCCTCGCGCGTCCGTCCGCAAAGGTCAGCCTCCCCGAAGCCTCCCATTGTCCCTTAGGACCAACAAAAGAGAGAACGGGTTAAAAGAACGCCTCAATCGGGATCCACAAGCAAACATGTCCGAAAAACACTTCATAGACAATGCAAATTACAAACAGACTTTACAAGCTCTGAATAGTTGCACAACAAAGGGTAAAATGGTCCATTACAGACCGAAAAGCTCTCGAACGTGTCCACATGACACAACCTTTATTTACAAGCCTAAAGAGGCCACCAACCCAACTAAAATGGGACTTATAAGCCTTCGGCCGCCCCTCTACCTGCTATACAAGGCATGAACATGCCAAAAGACAACGGACAGACATAAGCATTACATCCAACATCTTGTTTAGAAGTTTGTCCGTTACATTCTCCCCCACTTATCCCTTCGACGTCCTCGTCGAAGCCTTTGTGAACACTGCAACTCTTCGCCTTTGCTGAGTCTTCAATCTTCCGCTCCAGCTGCAATGCGCCTCCTGGCTCCCAGCTGCTCTACGCTGCTGTTTTTTTTTGAGTAGTCGACCCTTTAATCCGCCATGCTGCTACAACTCACCAATGACTCTGACTCTGTTGGGGGGGGTTGGCTGAGTTGTGTTGATCCTTGTCGATTCTTGCGGATCCACCAAATGAAGGAAAAGACCATCTTTTCTGCGCCAGTCTCTCAAAATTTCCACATGCTGCTTGAACTGGGTGGATGCTTGTTGGAGCTTTAACGAGCATCGCCTCGCAAACTTCTGAAGTTTTGGGTCCTTCCTCCATAAAATTTGCTCATTGACTCTTCTTTCAGTTAGTTGTCACATCCAAGTAGGTTCGCATCACTTCCGCTTTCGATTGGCATTTCGTTGGGAAATGAAGCGGACGATCTACTCTCAGTAGCACTGATCACCATTGGTGAGGATTTGACAACTATTGTCTTCCATTATCTTCGAAGGGTCTTTGAACTTGTGCAGAGCTCCTCTGCTGGATAGATAAGAGAACTGGGGTACTCGGTTTCGCCTATTCTCTTAAGAGTTGAGAAGGCAAAGGTTACTTTGACTTCGCCCGCCTCCTCGAGGTTGTACTTCATGCATCGAGCTGGTTACTAGTCTTCGCCTGCTCTTTGCTCACACTTCTGAAGCACTTGAAGTGTTTGCACTCCTTGCGTTGAGTTGGCTACTGTGATTCACCTTCTCAATGCCATCGAACTTCTGGAATGCGGGAAGTTTTCACCCCAACGTGGAGTAATTCTCTGATAGATGAGGTCGCCTTTGGGATTGTACCGTCTTCTCCATCAACCCTGCCGCCTACTCCACCGAGTAGCAAAGGTACAGCACCGCGTACTGCCTGCTTCGTTCCTTGGTCGTGCACTCTTGCATGACCCGAAGTCCTTCACTTACGGCTATCTTGATGAGAAACTTGTTGACACCGGTCTTACGAAGTTTCTTGGCCTCTGCCCTTCAGCCTTGTCTCGGTACTTGGAGATTGCCTCTGCATGCTCCACCTCCTCGGCCCTTTTTACGACCAAGCGCTCTCCCTCCATGAGAGCAAGGGATCAATGACTTGCACGGAAGTCCCGCCTCTGCGGTACCATGGCGTTGGCATGCCCATGGCCCTACTATCCGTCGCCTCGCCTCTGTATCCCTTTTCTTCACAATCAGTAGAGATGTCTCCGTGGTACTCCTCTGAGTCCACCTCCATTCTAACTGATGCTTGATTTTGGGTAGCTAAGTCCCTCTGGACTCGTCGTCGCTTCCTCGCCCCTTTCGACCCCCTGCTTCAACACCTCTGTGTTCTCCAAGCAGTCTGTTTGGTCGATGGAAAGACAGACTGCAACTCCCATGCATGGCCTCTGCCATCACGTTGTAGAGTTTGCACCGATTCTGTTCTCCTTAGCTTCCTTGGTAGCAACGTTCGCTTACTCGACCTTGTCCTCTGACTTGTCGGGCTCCCTTAAGCGAATATAAGCTCTGGAGCAGTCCAACTCTCCAGCTGCTTCGATCATACCTTTGTATGATCAAGTCCCTCCCATGGAACTCACTGGTACTTGCATTCGAACTTTTCCCTTGGTGGAACACAGCCCCCATATGCTGATGACCAAGGCTTTCATCCGATGCAAAATTCGATGCACGCCCGGAAGACCCGCCTCTGCGGTACCATGGCCTTCACTCCTTGAATCCATAGCCCTTCTTGCCGTCGTGTTGTTCACCGAAGTGGAGCTTCCAGTAGCTCCCGATCATACCTCCATATGATCTCATCCCTCACGGGACGGATTGTGTGTATCGCATTGCCACGAACTGTTCCACCACGATCCGCTGCACCATGTCGTCTCCTGGTGACATCTCCATTGCATTCTGATCCTCCTTGTGGAATAAACTCGAATTGTGAACCCTTCATGTGTGGCCTCTGCCAATACATCGCAGGGTCCCTTCCACCTTCGATTTTGTTCGCTCCTCTGGCAATCGACCTTCATCCACCCACTCCTGGGTCACACCTAGATGAAGCACCGCTCTAGGACAGTCCGTCGCCTAATAGCTCTCGAAGTCCACCGACTTCACTGTAATCTGTGCACCATTGTCTGGATCCTGGGCCTCTGCCCCTACCAGCACAATCTCCGCTGCGCACTGCTTCCTTCATAGCAACTCAAATGGCAACACTGTGGCATATTCTTCAAGAGTACCCGCCTCTGCGTCCTCTTGCCCCGTGCTAAGGCCTTCTGAACCCAACTTCGCCTCCGCAAGTTGAGTCGCCTTAGTTCCTCCATCAAATGCACTTCCGAGTTAAGGTGCATGTGCCGCGAAGCTCCCTTCGTCTTTGGCACCATGCAAGATGAGTCCGCTCCGTCAGGATGAAGGACCCATGGAACAACATGATCCTACCCTTGCCTCTGCAAGAGTTCATGTCTTTGACCTCTGTCTAAGGAAAGCACTGTGCTTCTGCTCCATGTTTCAACTTCTCTGCTGGCTCCCTTCGGGCGACTTGGGTACTTCGCCAAGTTACACCCAAGTTGCTCCGCTCCTCGTTTTTGCATTGAGTCGATGGTGGCCCTCGCGCCCACCATTTCACGGGTCAGCCCTCCTTTGAGTCCGATCTCCATATCGACTCTAAGTGTGCCTTCATTTAAGTTGCTTCCGGTCGCTCCCCCACTTGATCTCGCAATGCATCCACCAATGCATTCTCTCGAGCGAGATCAAGCGACAACTCCTCGCCGCTTGCTCGGTCCATCGAGCTTCGTGAAGTTGTTGTTTGTGAGTTCCATCTCCTCAACATGTGAAGTCCGTCTCACATGATTCTCCCTCTGGAGTGCCGAGACTTATCCCTCCTAGATAACTGTCCCGTTGGAGCAACATCTCTCTTCGTTTCGGAGACCACCATCCCCTTGGACTACTCAGATCTGCTGAACAAACTGTGCATTGTTCTGCCTCTTGCAAACGCACTTGCTAGATTGCGCCTCCACGTCAATACAGCCACCACTGCACCCCTCAAGGCCTAGCAACATGCTGAACTCGTTGCACACTTCAGCCTTCTACGGACGTATCCTTTGCATGCCGAAGAGAAAGTTTTAATGCTCCATTGGCGCCGAGTCTCGGCCGCCTTGGGATGGCCACGAACATTCCATCGTCCGCATACAAGCCCATGCATGAGTACCAAATTCTTCGAGTTAGCAATTCCCCTCACCTCTGTGAGCTTTGCATAACTCTTTTGGTCGTTGGGCAACTCATTCCACCTTGGATGGTCTCATTCTTGCCATGCGCCTCGCCTGCCTAGAGCACCATCAAGTATGGTTGTCAACGTTGAGCCGTAGCTCAAACTCAGCCATCCCAACCTTTGTGCGCTCCAAATTCTTCCAAGCTTGTCTGTTCTCGTGGTGCCTCTTGCGCGAAGGGTTGGCCATTCCACTGAATGCCAATGTTAGATGCCCGCTCCTCTGAGCGACTCTTTTCCCTACATCTCCATGCCCGTTTTCCCTCAAACGGTCGCGCGTGTGCTGACTGCCCTCGACGCAGCCCCGCTAGGTCCCCCACGTTTGCATGTCAAGTGTTTCTATGAGTGCTTGTCCCGCTCTGATACCATAATGTCACAACCTTAGCTGGTTTTGCCTAAGGCGTGCGGCACCCTCGCGCGTCCGTCCGCAAAGGTCAGCCTCCTCGAAGCCTCCCATTGTCCCTTAGGACCAACAAAAGAGAGAACGGGTTAAAAGAACGCCTCAATCGGGATCCACAAGCAAACATGTCCGAAAAACACTTCATAGACAATGCAAATTACAAACAGACTTTACAAGCTCTGAATAGTTGCACAACAAAGGGTAAAATGGTCCATTACAGACCGAAAAGCTCTCGAACGTGTCCACATGACACAACCTTTATTTACAAGCCTAAAGAGGCCACCAACCCAACTAAAATGGGACTTATAAGCCTTCGGCCGCCCCTCTACCTGCTATACAAGGCATGAACATGCCAAAAGACAACGGACAGACATAAGCATTACATCCAACATCTTGTTTAGAAGTTTGTCCGTTACAGTATGGTGGAGTGTTTCAAGTGCCATGTTCTTTGCAGTTTGGTGGATACATGATGGAGTGTGCATAGGTCCATACAGGAGGCACAAGCCTTCTCTGTATGTCAGGGACCATGCTGATTGTTGTTTGCCGGTGCTTAACCATATTAGACCTGTGGTTTTAACCATCAATTGGATGGGTTATATTGATTTGATCAAGAACTGGTGATGGGCTATGCAATCACTTGGTGTGTTCTGTGTACTGGTTGTTTTACTGTCTTTATTATTTTTCTACTACAATGTGGTACAAGTTGGTATGATGCCTGATATGCCATACTAGTTTGAAAGGTTGGAAAAATTGTTATTAGAGTGATATTCAAACCTTAATTAGTCCATTTCATTTTATTTTGTTGCCATATATGATGGCTGCATAGAATTCATCAATCTTGCAATGGAATAGTAACATTATTAATTATTAGTGAACTAATGTTACAGAATTACCAAGTTAATTTATCTTACCAGGAAAGTTCTAACGAAAAAAAAATAACAACCCATAAGGAAATCATGTGTCATCATTCGTATTTTTAGCTTTTAACCTATTCCAGAAAGTTGTGCGATATAGTTCGTAATTCAATAGGCACTATCCATATTAATATTGTCAGATTGATTTAATTTTGCCAATTTTTTTCTGGTTCATATAACCATAAATTGGTTGAAATTGACCAAACCATCAATCTCAATCAGAGATGAAAGATTGGAAGAAACAAAAAGAGAAGATGGATTTCACTGCATAACAATAAACTTCAGCCTACAACTGTGAATGCAGAACATTGAGGCAAAGCATTAGAAGAATCCATCAAAATGCAAACCGTAGAACATGATTTTGTGGAAGAAATTCTGTCGGGAGACCCAGGAACTGCACCCATGTTAGACAACCACCTTCTCAAGAAGGTGTTGGTAGATTGGTTTCAAAGGGAAGAGGGTAAAGGCCTATCCTCTAGTAAACTTAGGTTTACTAGTAATAACTTCTAAACTATTCAACTCAGAGGAGAACTTGAAACTAAAAAAACCTGCAGCAAGATCTATGACTTGCAATTCACTTGTGACGCCCCAAAGCATATGTAGAGACAGTTTCAACGCAATTAGAAGAGGTGAGTGTCCAAAAAACTCACACAGATGCTAGTTTTCCACTGTTTTGATTTACCTCATCTAGATCCAACTAAAGTGCTAGATGGGGATGATCTTGGATCTTCAAGATATTCACTTCAAATGAGCTGCTGGTTTTCTAGTCTCCAAATTTTTGAGCGTTTCAAAAGAGACCCACCCTAGTGTTGGGGAAGGCGGGAGAAGGGATGCTTAGTCATGTTCTGGCTTGTTGGTTGCTACCTGATGGTACAATAGGGCCTGTATCCCTAGATCCAGGGGCACTATGGTGGAGGTAAGGAGGGGGGTGAAGAAGCGTCACATAAAGATAGATCATGATGGAGGAGAAGCCACCCAACCCTTAGGTCAATTTGATTTTGTAATTCTGTAGAGATGACAAGTAAAACTTGTTTTCGTCCAATTTTTTAGAACTATTGATTTTTTAACTATTAATTGAGTGTATGCTTTGTGTGCGTGGTGATTTAGTGAAGCGTCAAACCTACAAGGATTCCATCAATATTTTCTAAGTTGTATATGATTAATACTTGAGTCATTTGTATGATCTTTATGATGGTCACTATCGTAATTTGTTTGTTAAATATATTACTAATGGATATGTTTAATTTATTTTTATTAAATTAGTCTCTACAAGTACTTGTCTATTTTGTATACAATTTTTAATTTTTAAGTTTTGATCATGGTTCGCTTTACCGGTCTGTACGGTGTATCGATCAGTTATTGGTACGGTACGTACCGAGCTGTATTGAACCATTTTGAGCATACCGACGCATGGTACATGGGAGCGTACCGATGTCCCACCCGTACTCGTCCCTTATCAGATCAGTATATATCGCCCGTGCCGAGCGGTATGCTATGGTTTAGCGAGCCTTGGTTATGATTTCATATGTCTTTTAAGAGAGTTATATTCGTTGAGTAATGTGAGGAAATATAAATCTTTTAGCATATAGTATTTTAATTTACAAAACTTTAATTTTTCATATATTTTCCATTTTGTGGTTTTGTAGTATTTTTAACTTTTTTATGGATTAATGCCTATCTCACTGGTTAAAACCTTCATGCTGATCCCAATCCTATAATACCTGATTTTGTGAACTATGGTTGGGATGATGATTGGATGTGCTATAAATGATGATCAATTCAAACTAATTAGTAAAGTAAGTCCCCACGAAAGAGGACAGAAAATGAGGATTAAGTGTTAACACACGATACTGTATTGTCACTTGTTTGTTGTATACTGTCATATAGATAATGCGACTGATATCATGTTGTTGCACATGCTGTGGGAGTCATGTCAACTTGGTGAAGCTTTGCAGTATCATGTTAATATCGATTTTTTAGCAATTATTACCAGGACACATATTTCAATAAGGATATGAAATTACTATTATTAAAAGGATATAACTCATTTACTATCAATTGCATGCTTATGTGAACTTCAACAATGTTGCATAGCCATATCGTACCTTCTGATTTTGTGTAATATTTTATTTACCTGAAGAATGTCACTTTTGCATTGCCATGGAGATCACAGTATAAATTTCACTCCCTATACAGAATATTTCTCCACGAATGAAGCTTTGGGGCGTAATTGTTGAGGTTAATCGAAAAGACCTCGTGATCAGTCTTCCGGGGGGGCTGAGAGGATTTGTTCATGCAGAGGAAGTTACAGACATACCCATATCTAATGGAGATAAGGTATAAGAAGAGAAATATCTTGCTTGTAAAATAAATTTTCTGTAGGATGCTAAAAAATGCTGCCTGTGGCTGCATTTGTCATTTTATAACTAAATTCTTCGGAACTGTTGATTTTGCTTTCATATTGATGAAGATATATGCTATGGTTATAGCTTTTTGTCTTCTATTTTGCAGGTTTCTGAAGGTTACTTTCTATCCAGCATATTTCATGTTGGACAGCTTGTGTCCTGTGTTGTGTTACGGGTGGATGATGACAAGAAAGATGGAAAAGGAAACAAAAGAATTTGGTTGTCACTACGACTAAGTTTGCTGCACAAGGGCCTGACTCTAGATGCAATTCAAGATGGAATGGTATTTCATAACAATTTTAGAGGATAAATAGTTAGAAAATATCGTGTTCGGTTAAGTAATCTAAAAACAGTTCTGGCTTTCCTGATCCGTCTTTTCTTCAAATTTAATTTTTTAATTTATATATTTAATGAATAATGAACTGGTAGCTGAAAGGCAATAGGTATTTAGGAACAGAACAAGTCTCACTGCTTGAGGGTATATATTGTTGTTCTTGCTTCCAACATACTTGTGACTGACTAATATTTTTCAGAACCTCTTTGATTTTATTTTATTTTCATTTCATTTCCTTGCCCATATTCATGGCATACAGCATCAATCTTCATTGTATATATGGTACTTCTATCCTATGTTTTCATGTTATCTCAGATCATGAATTTTGGTCCATGCAAATTGAAAACAATTTAATTATTTCTTTGCTTTACAGGTTCTGAATGCACAAGTAAAGAGTGTTGAGGACCATGGCTACATTCTTTTTTTTGGAGTATCATCTTTTACTGGCTTTTTGCCGAAGAATGAAAGAGGTAGCTAACCCAGCCACTTGCATACATAGATGTGTATTCTTATGCTCATTACTGTCTCTTTCTGAATGTTTGTTACATAATTTTGTTGATTTAGTTCCACTTATGATATGCGAAATAATATTGAAGTTGCCCATTTTGATGTGCATTCTCAAGTCTTTTATTTTGCAGATGGTGATCAAATTTTCACTGGACAAATTATGCAGTGTGTTGTCAAGGACATTGACAAAGCTCGAGCTGTTGTTCACGTTGATTCAGATTCAGATTTGGTTTCAAAATTTATAGTACGTTTCAAGTTGAAACTTTCACCTCATCTAGTTATTTGCATTCTTAGATTACCATCTGACTTTTTGTTTAAATTCATTATCTCTTGCAATAATCAATTTTTTTTATAGATTAAAGATTTGAAAGGGCTCTCCATTGACCTTTTGGTTCCTGGCATGATGGTCAATGCTCGAGTCCGTTCTACCCTTGAAAATGGGATTATGGTGTCATTTCTTACATACTTTACTGGAACAGTAAGGTTCTCACTTAATGTTATTTTTGTTTGCCTCTGTTGTCTCTGAGCCATACAACCATATTGTCGTAAAAGTTGCATTACCATCTAGATTTAGTCCTTGATCATCTTTTTGACAGGTAGACATTTTCCATTTGGAGAACACATTCCATAGTGGAACGTGGAAAGACAATTACAATCAAAACAAAAAGGTAATTATATTTCCATTTCTGGGCATTGGTCAATCAAAATTATGCTATTGGATAATTTTCATTATCTAATATGCTTTCCAACTATCTGCTCATTCGGTGAATTGTTCTAACAGTTATTGCTTATAAAAAGGTTTACATGCCCGCTTGTAGACACTTGCTTTCCCATCCCCTTGCGAAACAAGCATGTTGTTTGTTCTAACTAGTGATTATGTTGCTCAATACGTCACATTAATGTGGTTGGTTACGGTATGTTCTTTTTCAAATACTAACAATCAAGGTCTCAATTTCGGTCCATACTGGCTTGTTCGGTACGGTCTGTACCAAGGTGTACCGACGGTACGCCCAAAAAGAACTGAAAAACCTCCAAAAATACCTGGAGGTAATACTCAAAAAATATCGTAGTGTACCGATCGGTATGCCTCGGTAATGGTCGAAATTCGAGGTGTATCGACCAGTACACCTCGGTAATGTTCGAAATCCGAGGCGTACCGATCAGTATGCCTCGGTAATGGTCGGATTTCGATCGTTACCACTCGGTACATACCCTGTATCACCTGATACGGGGTCAAAACACTGGTACCGCCCGGTAGAGTGCGGTCCACGTACTAGTATCCTCTCAGACCGGTACATACTACCTGTACTGAGCGGTACACATCGAAATTAAGAACCCTGCTAACAATACACTCTTAACAGGTAGCAACAATTTGTAATGTCCCAAGACTCCCAACTATTTGGGTTGACCACATGGAATTTACTTTTTCACTATCGAGCTTTTTACAGGGCAGTATTTTTAGTTAAACAATGGGCAAACAAGTCATTTTGTGTTAATTCCAAAGTACTGTTAGCACTTCCTTTATGTCTCCTTACATCACGAATACTAAGCTAAGCTACTCAGCTTGCTTTATCAGGGTATCTATATGTTTTCTTTGAATATGTTTATAACATAAGTAACATTTCCTTGTATTATCCTCTATTGGTGTTTATACGTGTTTGTTTGTATTGCATCATTTTGTGTGATTTTGTGCATCCAACTCAATGGTCTCATGTATACTGTGCAAACTTCTTGTACATGTTGCCTATATGCCCAACATTGCAATTGATAAAGAATTACTAGTTTTGAACCCATCTTTTAAAATTTTCCTGTCATCCTTAGGGGCACAGAAATTTAAAATATTTGATGCCTCTCTGCACTTTAACTGCAACTTTTACTCTGTATACAATATCTGTCAATTTTGTTGAGTAATCAAAAGATATCTAAACCATTACTCGCAGGAACTTCTTGTATTTTTTGTTAGATATCGATGCAGGAGCAATTTTGTTTATTTTTATTTTTGGAATAACACTATTTCCTTAGGAAAATTTGTGCAAATGTGATAAGCTGCCATGTGCTGAGATCTTATGTTTCTAAATAAAACTCATCTAGATTGCCTAGGAGAAGAAAAGATGAAGCAAAAAAAAAAGAGAACATTTTTCGCATGAATGGAGACTCCATTCCTACAGAGTCTTCTGACCTTGGATGAATAATCTACAATGAATTCTTAATCATTTGAAATATTTTGTCAAAAGAAAAAGATTAATATCCATTTAGACTTCCATCATTGTTAAAGTAAGAAAGTTTGTTAATAAGCCTTGATTGACGAAAAGTCATAATTCAAGGTATGTAATTTTCTTGACCATTAAATTTTTAACATCATGTTAGTGGTGAAATCATATTATTATCTGTAATGGTGTAATTTCATTGACCATGTGTGAATCGGTAGAGAGGTGTGTGACTTTTATCTGAGTGTGCATTCTTGAGAGTGTGTGTATCTGGTGTATATCTATTTCTTTTCTCTAAATTGACCAATAATTTACATTCTCTTGTTGTCTTCCACCATTCTTAAATCTGAAACAAGGATAAAAACTGTTTTCAAGCCCTTCATCCTCCTGTCCTACATCAACGACACTCTCAATGCTTCTCTTACATTGCTAAAATTGTTAATATATACTTGATCTTTGTCCTAAGTTTAAGACCTTTTCTAATTTTTGTCTCATCCATATTAAGTTAATCCCAATCGAATTTTCATCAAACCAGAATAATTTAATTATCAAACAGCATATACCATTACAACAATATCATTCCAACTCTGCCTATGCATGCTTAATATCTTTTGCTTTGCTTGTCCCAAGCCTTGATAACTAAGAACGGTTTTATCATGTAGTTGATAGCCAGTGCAAAATTTGTTAGAACTCATGAACTTGGGTCTTTACCAACCATATACTTCTCATTAGTAATTGCAGTGTGCAAATCCATTTGGTGGAGAACCATATCTGGCCAAACCATATATTTACATACCCCATTTTCTATCAGTGATCAGACTGTTGTCAATATTGCACATCTGATCAACCTGTAGCACAGCGTCTACCAACATCATATGACATAAGAGCATTATCATTTATACGTTTTCAAGACAAATAGTATTAAGTTTTTCTTTGATTTTTTGTAATATGATTAGTAATACAATAGTAACATGACAATTTTACAGAAACAAAATTGATGTCAAGCATGCATAAAAAGGATGGTATCATTATCATACCGGTATGGTTGCCAACCAGTACAAGTAATGGACTGATATTTGAATTCTTGGTTGAAAATCTCTTCTATTCAAGATGCTCATATCATGTTAAACTTATCACGAGCAATTCTGTAAACAAGGACATGTTTCCATCAATGAACATAGTGAATCGGTTGTAGTTATTGAATGCCTTACCAATGTTACTATATGCCAAGGTTCGTCGTACCACGGTGTACTGCTTGGTATGGGCGGTACATATCAGTCCAATAGCAGATTGTTATGGGCGGTACATCGGTATGCCTCTATGTATCATGTGTTGATACGCTTGGTATGGCTTAGCACAGCTCGGTAGATCCCGTATCGATAGCTGGTTGGTACAGACCAGTAAGGCGAACCATGCTATATGCCCTTAATAAAAAAAGGCATACCGAATGCATAAGACTCTCGTCGATGCAGGGTTTGGAGAGGATCAACGTACACAGGCTTACCTTTCTACATACTGTTAAATATCTAGTTATATACATAGTTTAACAGTTAAAGTCTGCCACTAATGGGGTATAATCCATTTTATGACCATAGCAAGGTTGCATATGATCCACTAGTGGGTTTGGTTCGCTAGATCAAGTGGCCCTGACCAATAGGGTCGATTCAGTAAAATGGCTAGGCATATGTCACTGCACTATTGATATGCAAAAACTACTAAATGGTGACTTTTGTAATTGAAGTTTTGTTATGAAGAGCTCATATTATTAGAATCTTGATGTTCTTGGTGTTTTATCTTTTGCCCACATGCTTTGCAATTTCATCAACTGCATATATATTTAATTTTTTGCGTCTCACCATCTGTTTGCATTTTTCGATGTAGGTGAATGCTCGGATATTGTTTATTGATCCATCAACTAGAGCTGTTGGACTAACCTTGAATAAGTATCTTATAGATAATAAAGCTCCACCTGCTGTAAGTAATCTGTAATTTACTGCAATGCTGTAATTTTTTCTTTTTTTTGAAGAGATTCAAAGGCATTTTTTCAGTAGCACAACCAATAAACTCTAGCATGGAATCAAAGCCTTGCAGCCTGAATAATGTAGAAACTAGTAGGAACAAGTGAAGAGAGAGAGAGAGAGAGAGTAGTGAAAGAAGAGAGATAAGAAGCTAGAAGAGGAGAGGAGGGAAGAAAAAGAAGAGAGACTTAGGACGGCAACGACAATGGCTTCTATTCCAGTACCATTTTTGATGAATTATACTATTTATTGCTCATAATGAGTTCCAACAATTACATTAACTCAAGATATTTAGACGGTAAATCCTTCTAAGATCCTTATTTGGGTCCTAATTACTGAATGATCTTTTTCTGGAAAGTAGACTTCCACAAACCGAGCCGAGCTTTGTACTGAGTTGCTTGATATTAGCCTTTTCTCATTAGGAGAATTTGAAACCCTTGGTTTATCTGGCATGGGAAGTCATCTTTCATGCTGTGCCGAGCTGTGACAATGTTCACCAGCTTAGTCATGACGGAGCTCAGTTCATTTAACTGAAGCTCTTAATTCCTGGTCAAGCTAAGCATCAATGTAATTCGTAATTCAACTCATGAAAACCTTGGTTTAGTTTCAGCTTTTATTAGATTGGTGATGAGGATATCTAGTTCTCTTCAAATAAATTTTTTTATTTTCGTTCATATGTTGGGTCAGTTGTCTTTTTGTTGTATAATTAATTTTTGCTGATGTATTTTATGTATCAGTTGTTTGTGTGGGTGTATCTCTACTTTTGCTAACAATTGTTGGTTCTTTGTAGTATGTTCAAACCGGAGAAATTTATGATAATTCACAAATTTTAAGAGTTGATAGAGGGCTTGGTTTTCTTCTTGAGATACGTTCTTCTCCAGCACCTTCACCAGCATATGTCAGTGTATGTTCAAAATTAGATTTGCATGGTTTAGGCACTGGTATATGATGAAGGGTCTCCCTAGTTGTTGCTGATTCTTATTCCATTTTATTTTGAACAGATACATGATGCTTCTGATGAAGTTCTGAAGCCGGAAAAAAAGTTCAAGGAAGGGGATTATGTTCGTGTTCGCATTCTTGGAATGAGATATTTAGAAGGGCTAGCAACTGGCACAATGAAGGTATATTTTTTGTTAAGCTGATCATCTTTATTTTCATGGGCATTAGTGAAACTTTAAACTTGAATGGACTTTGTAACTCCATGGTACCTGATATATGCATCTTGATTTGGTTTTGGGTATCTTTAAATTGGTGAAGATAGTTGTGTCAGATCTGTCATGAGCAAATTCACCTATATTTGTTTCTTGATTTACAGTAAATAAACTAATTTACAACTTCAAATTTATTATTAGTAGTTTTATTTCTCTCTAAGAGATACATGACAAGTAATAACCATAGTAAAAAGAATTTTGAGCAACTGAATGTACAAAATCGAGCTGGACCTAATTTTGACTTGACACTGGAACTTATTTACCTCTCAAGGAGAACTGGATCTCGTTGCCAGTAGTATATCTAGTGGTTATTTCTTGAAGATGAGCTGAATGAATCTAACATCTAATATTTCTGAGACCATGAGAATTGCAAATTTCCTTTATTTTTCTTCTGAGACAATTTTGGGATTTGATCTTCAATGGAACAAAAGTTTATATGTTAGGATCTTCTCAGATATGTTAGTGCTTGCAGGCGAGTGCTTTTGAAGGGTCTGTTTTTACTCATTCGGATGTCAAGCCTGGAATGTTGGTGAAATCTAAAGTCATTGCTGTTGAGAACTTTGGTGCAATTGTCCAGTTCCCAAGTGGTGTTAAAGCACTATGTCCTCTCCCACACATGTCAGAGCTAGAGATTGTAAAGCCACCTAAAAAATTTATGGTCTGTGTTCTCACTCTATTTTTTTTTGTGCTAAATTTATTAAATGTTTGTTTTTTTTCTCTCACTATAGAATGCACTTTCTGCAGGTTGGAGCTGAATTACTCTTTCGTGTGCTTGGTTGTAAATCCAAGCGAATAACTGTCACATACAAGAAGTCACTAGTATGTTTCATTTAAAAATGATCCCATTTGTTTCTGTTGGTTCTTAATATATATAAATACATATACATATATGCTGATGCAGAAACTTGCCATGTATACTTTTTCTTAAATACTTAATTCTAGATATTTGTCTTTTACTAAATTCTATGTCTGGTGTTCTGATTAGGTCAAATCGAAGCTAGACGTGCTAGCATCATATGGTGATGCAGCTGAAGGATTAGTTACACATGGATGGATCACTAAAATTGAAAAGCATGGTTGTTTTGTGAGGTTTTACAATGGTGTACATGGTTTTGCTCATAGGTTAGACTTTTTTTTATTTCCTTTCCTGAAGAACTAATATATTACAATGTTATGTATCTTTGTTACTTCCATATAATGGTTTGTCATTTAAATTTGATCATTTATGTGTCCGTATTGATCCATGTATCTTTCATTAGACATGAAACATTTGTATTTGCTTTAGAAAAGATTCAAAAAGGTACTGATGTTGTTTTCAGACAAACATTTTTTTGATTTTATTTGCATTCAATGGCATATATATAGATAAGTATGGCATACCTTTTTAACTTACAGGATGTGGAATAGGATAAATAAAATTGTGATTCCACATTTGGAATGGCATTTCCTATGTTTCTAAGCTTTTCGGATGTGGAAGCATGATCTAAAGGGGTCCATTATGGCTTCTGCAAGTACTTGCAAGTTGTAACTAGCTTGAAACTTCTTGCATGACTCATAAACATTATCTGAACCTAACAGTGCAAATCCATTAGTTCTGTATCATGTATGTAGGTTCTTATTAAAATAATACTTCCTCCAGCTACATTTATATCCTTTTTGTGGAAGGCTGTATTCCTTTATTGTTTAAACTTTAAACTAATCTCCTTTTTTTGCTTTTGTAAAGTGATCTCTTTTTCCACTTTGGACTATGTTTCTACATCTAAATTCTGATAGAACTTCCTTGACAGAATATAAATTTGTTCAAGCAACTTGTCAAGTAAATGCCTTTTTATGAGCTTACTTTGAAAATCTAGTGACGTGTGAAGTTCAACTTTCAATTTAATGTTTAGTGTCTAATATTATTTCACATGCTTCTTTGTTTATCTAATCTAGATCTGAGCTTGGATTGGAGCCAGGAGCTGAAGCAGACTCTGTGTATCATGTTGGACAAGTGGTCAAGTGTAGAATAATAAGTTGTGCTACCTCTTCACGAAGAATCAGTGTTAGTTTTGTTATATCTACCAAAAGGTCTGCAATCCTTTACAATTAACTCCCTTTATATGTCTCTACCAAAAGGTTATATCTACCAAAATGTTTTTGGCAAATTATGATCGGGTAGGAAGGTTGAACTTAGTTTCTTAGTATGTAGCTGTACTTTTGTGTACATCATGCTTGCTTCAAAGCTGTATTACATTTATTAAATGATAATTTGGTTGGAGAGCAAACTTGTTTTTCTCCTCCATCTAACCTACTAAACCTTTGCATAGAATTCATTTCATTATCTTTTGAATTCAGGTGGAGATTTGTCATGCTTTTAAAAGTCCTTGGTTGATATCTAAGTATGTTTGAATGTCTGAAACACTGACAGGACTTCCGATGATGGTGCAGTCAAGATGGGTTGTGTTGTCTCTAGTGTTGTTGAGCGTCTGACTCCCACAGCAGTCATTGTCAGTCTTACTAAGAATGGTTACTTGAAGGGAACAATTTTTAATGATCATTTAGCAGATCACCATGGTTTGAATTTGATTTAAAAATTTTCATTGAAGTACTTATTTAATGTATCATTGAATATCTAACTCCCAACTGGTACTTTTGTCAGCGCAAGCCACTTTACTGAGGTCTTTGTTGAGGCCGGGATATGAATTCGATCAACTTGTGGTGCTAGGTATATCCTAATTTTGTTCCTTTGCACTTTTTTCTCATTGCTATTTATTTGTGTCAAGTTTATCCATTCAAGATTTCATTGAAATCTATTTACTACCTGCAAGAATACCAAATAACATGATGTTGAGTCTATAATTTGGTTTTTTTGTATTAAATTAATTACTAGTACTATCAAATAATGTCCTTGCAATTTGATGTTGTTTTTATTAGTTTATTATCTCCTATCATTTTCCGAATGTCAATCCCTAAATAACAATTTCACAAGCTTTTCCAATTTCTTTCTCTACTATCTATCCATGCTTTTAATCAAGTTTCGTAGTTTCATGCTTTGGTACTTGGTAGCGTATTGATCAACATACGGATTGTTACCATACTGGTTTGACTAGACTAGTGTATCATGTGTCCGTATTGCGAGGCATATCGACGACATGAAAAATGGTGAAAAATAGCTTAAATTTTTTTTTGAAAATAGAAAAAAATAGACTAGTGTTTTTAAATTAGAAATAAATATAAATTTAGTATAATTTTAGAAAAAAATAATCTAAATTGGGAAAGAATAGTGGTACATATCTTTTTTGGGCTTTAAAGAGGTAGCTTTATGGCACATTTTGGATTGTCGTTTCGTTGATATTGAATTATTTACAAAGAAATGATTTGAATTATTAGATTATTTGTGAAGCAACTTAAGCTTTAAGATTCAAATGAACCAAGTAATTGATTGATGGATATACTTGATTCTACCACCAAAAAGAACGATGAGACTCCAGGGCAGTGAATCGGGGTCCTAAATCCTATGTATCTGTATATCAATTTGTATGCTTGTCGGACTCAATCCTGAAATTGATCCCATAACGTAATATACTGATACATCGTATGTCATTGGTGTATAAATATGATTGGTCGTACTTGATTATTGTGAACCACGTGTCCGAGGCAACTCCTGAGGTATGTACGATTGTGGCATGTACTAGTGTGGAGTACGGTAAATGTCGGAACTTTTATTTTCGTTATTGATCGGCTGCTCCATATCATAAGATCGATCATCATATTGTTGCTTGAAGAAGAATGACCAACTGTCATCATACCAACGTATACAGTTTCGAATGTACGTACCGGTCCGACAGTAAACTGGTACTATATATATATATATATATATATATATATCGAACATGGTTTGCAGTATCGGTCCGTACCGCCCGGTACGGGCGGTATGTACCGGTCTGACAGACTTTCGGTACGCGGACCATATGTTATCGTTCCGACACTGTAGTATTACTGTAGCTCGGCACGCCTGAATATACCGCTCGGTACACCTGGGTGTACCGAGCGGTATACCGTACCGTACCGGTACCGAGCCCATATCGAAACTCCGGTACGGTACGGTATTGCGAACCTTGATATCGAATGGTATACCGAGCGGTATATTGCTCGGTATACAGTACCGTATTGTATCGAGAGGATGTCGAAACTTCAGTGCGGTACGATATTTCAATCCTTGCATCATACTATTGCTTGGAGAAGAATGACTAATTACCATGTCGAGCTTCATGATCTGAATTTTAGGTGGCATACATAAAATATTGTTTCTCGGTCTATGCACCACTCTCAAACTATGTAGACGGGACCATCGACTTTCTGACATTGTCGGTCAAGGCACTACTGTCCATGTCGCTGCCATGTCTCCGAACTGAGAGGTTTGCTGGATGCGATCGAGAAGCTGTTTGCATACTTTTGAGTAGGGAGTTATTCCTCTAACTTAGGTGTTAGTCCTTCCTAATTAGCCTCCCAAGCTTCATCCAATCAACAAATTGTAGTTTTGCGAAGTTTTAAGTGTGTGCAAATATGAGAATGAGAGAAAGAAGCGAGTAAGAATGAGATTGAGAGTATAAGAGTTTGAGAGGGTGAAAGAGGGTGAGGAAATAGTTTAAAAACCTTTTCAAATGGATCTGACTGTTAGAAAGGGTCAGATCTGAGCCGTCCGTTAGTAACGATCAGAATTTGATCGTTACCGATCGATGTAGGTCGGTAACAGTAGGATTTTGATCGTTACCGAGCGGTACAAGCTCATATCGGGCGATATACAACCTTTTAGTTTATACCACCCGGTACAGGGTGGTTTGCATACTGATTCCCTGTCGGACCAGTATGTACCGCCTGGCGGTATACCGTGGTACGGCAAACCGTGGGAATAATTACATATATAATTCAAATTGGTAACTTGACATGCATAACTGGATAATACTTTTTATTCAATATGGAGTCATTAGTGTCTATATTTCTGTTGGGTGAAACTAAAATGGTCAGATGTTGGAATTACTACTTCTTTTAACTTGTTGAACGTAGCTGAAGTAGGAACATTTTCCTGACTAAATACATTTATCTAACTTGTACCTTTTCTCTAAATGTTTTACAGACTCTGAAGGGACAAGCCTGATTCTTTCTGCTAAACACTCTCTTATTAGTTCTGCAATGAAGATTCCTTCAGATCTTGCTCAGATTCATCCTCTAACTGTTGTATATGTAAGATACATACTTGTATCTAATGCATGTGTTTTCAAGCATCGTTGTTCTTTTCTTATTGTTCTATTTTGTTTCTCTTTAATCTTTTGATTTAATTTGGACAGGGCTATATCTGCAATATCATTGAAAGTGGTTGCTTTGTTCGATTTCTTGGACGTCTGACTGGATTTGCACCGAAAAATATGGTAAATATGTTTGGATTGTATTCCTCAGGTTTTTTTTCTTTGATATCTCATTCTTGTTTTAATGTTGTTCTTGTTTTAATAGGCTACAGATGAAATGATTGATAACATATTGGATGCATTCTACATTGGGCAAACTGTTCGTAGTCACATCGTAAATGTGAGAATATAGTTCATAGCAGGTCCAATTTTTCAAAAAATCTGTGTTACTTGTAGTTAACATGCTTGCTTTTTATAGGTCAATAGTGAAGCTGGTCGGGTAAAGCTCTCCTTAAAACAGTCTTTGTGTTTATCATCAGATGTTTCATTTATTAAAGGATATTTTCTTTTGGAGGAGAAGGTAATGATATTTATCTTATTGCTTCATCGGTTTTAACTTTTAAACGACATATATTTCTTGCTGAAGTTTTACGTCATCACAGTTGCGGCCTTTCTGTTTGTGGGTTTTGTTGAATATTGTACCAAAGTGAAAGCAATTCAAATTTAGTTTAGTTTATTTTTTTGCTAATTTTTTTGTTTATATATACAGTCGCACATCATTTAGAGCAGCTAATTTTCACAGCTTGTAATTTACACTAATTTAGGGGTAACAACACAATCCCATTAAAGAAATGAAAATCCTTAGATGAAAACCATTAGCTATAATGGTTTAGTATCAATATAATACCAAGAAAGTAGGGTGCCTCAATGCATGAGAGTTTTGATAATGCGGCTTCTACTTCTTGGAAAGATCAATGAATGCGGCCATGCCTTTGTAAGCAAAGAGCAACATGACTTGATCATTCATCACTTAGGTTGTAGAGGGTGCAACCTTAATGTGGCACCAAAACTTACATTCCATAATATCGAGAAAGAATGAAGATTACTATTTAATGTGGAGCAAAAAAGATAGCATGTCAAATGGAAAAAGTGGAGGCTTGGAACTTGGACAAGGATATTATGTTAATACCAAGTGGTTGACCAATAGGTTACGAGCTTGATAAAGGATATCCTTGGGGAATCTATAGGTAGAAGTGTAGCCTTGTGAGAGAGTTGGCTGCGGTGTGAGGAAGTGTAAAAAAATATTATGTCTAAAATATCATTTTTTTAAATTGGAAAAATATAAAAAAAAGGAGAACGCTACAAAAATATATAGATACTAAAAAAGAGACAAAATGAGATATCAATATGGCAAGACATATCGCTTATATTAAATTTAATAATAAGTTAGATATTAATGATAATAAAATGTATATATTTTAAAATTTAAATAATAAAAGCTAAGGAAAGAAAGAGTGGGAATTTAGGTAGTATGATTTATTAAGGATGAGAATAAAAAATTCTTGTTAATGATAAGGAGATTAAGGGGAGATGAAAAAATTATTTATATAAGTTATATAATGAACATTGGACAAATAACTTATCTTTAAAGATAGATAGTGGGTTTAGTAATCATAGATTTGTTCATAAAATTAAAGTAATCGTTATAAAAGAAACTTTAGCAAGGATGAAAATAAGGAGTGCGGAAGGTATTCTTGTTGAGTTTCGAAAGAGTTACGAGATTGAAAAGTTGTTTCGATGAATAGTTTATTAACAAAATTTTTGATTTAGAAAGAAACTTGATGAATTGGGAAGGAGTTTTTGGTAAGGTATGCAATACCGTACCATACCGGTGTTTCGAGATTGGCTCGGTATGGTACGGTACCGGCATACCGAGCGGTACAGCAGGGCGTACCGAACAGTTTTATATATTATCTTCCCTACTGTAGCACTACCACAGTGTAATACTGTAGCACGTTCCGTCCGATACTGAGCGGTTCACGTATCGGTATGCCGTCGGACCGGTACGTACTGCTCGTACCGGACGGTACCATTCGGTATTGCATACCATGGTTTTTGGTACCAATTGGTAAGAATAAGGGAGATATCCAAAATTGTTCTAGTTATAGAAGAATTAAGATTAAAAGTCAGAGTATGTTAAAGAGTGATCGAAAGTTGAATAATATGTGGAATAAATATTTGTAGTAATCAATTTGCTTATATTCTTGGAATACCACCAATATAAGATATTTATTTATAAAAACAATTAATCCAAAGTGAGAAGAAGAAAGATTTGCATATGATTTTTTATTTATTATGAAGAAAGCTTATGATAGAACCCATATTAATTTATCATGGTGAGTATAGAAAAAAAAGTGTGTAAACACTAATTATATTATAAAAGATATGTATGATAGTGTAGTGATGATTTACAATCATAGGAAGTGTTTTCCATGAGTTTCCTATTAGTCTAGGACCACTAATTGCTTTGATCATGTAAAAGGTATGTATAAATTATAATCATGTGACATTTCTTTTCCTTTGAAGAATAATATTGGATTTTGGCTCTTCTTTGTACTTCTCCCCTCTGTTATTTCTTTCCTCTCCTTTAAGCTATAGCTCTCTGTTATTTAATCTTTCAGCCATTTTGAACTCATGAAAACAGTACGTGGATTGTCTTATATATTATTTTCAAGAGTTGATTACCAATATTTCTTTTTCATTAACACATCTTTTATCCCATGTGAAACTGCAAATATCATGTTCTAGTGTTCCTTTGAATACTTTTCAAGGATTTGAAAAGCAGCTAATATGTTTCCTAATGTGGTCATATATATGGTTGGACAATAAAATATGTTGCTTAGGCCATACACAATAATTGGTGATCAGTCTGCATATGCAACTTTCAAATTTTAAGTAGAAGATATGTTATTGTTATTTAAGGTTTACTATGAAGATCCTATCAACTAATTGCTACTAAATCACACATTTTGCATATATGAAGAGATTATAGTTGTACTTTTTATTCATCTTATAGTAATTGTTTTATCATATGTTCACATTTGCTTGTTTTAGAAATTACAATTGTTCTTTATTAATATAATTTTATATAGTTACTTGTTAACTTCCCTAGTGTGCCTGAGTGCACTGTTGTGATATTAGTTGTCATCAATCATGAAATTTGATCATATTATTTGAACTCTGTATATTTAGGTAATTATTTTTCTTTGTGATGTCAACTTTTGTTCCTCGATTTGGACTGACTTTCACTTTCTTCATTTCACATTGTCCTTGAAGTTAAATTGAACTTTGCCATGGCTGAAAGTTGCAATGTTAACTGACAACATATTGATATTCCTTTTTTTTTGTAAATTCTCTTTCATTTTTAACCATTCTTGACAATCACTATTTCAGTTCATTCTGTTCTATTTTAATTCTTGACATTATTGTTTCCTCTACTCTTTCATGCTTGATATATCAACATGTTTTCTGTTTGGTTTAATCCAATTTTTTGGATTTTTTTGTTTATTTCATATTATTTTCATTTATTCATTTATTTTTATGTGATACAGATTGCAGCTATACAGATGTCTGATGTCAAAGACTTTGATTTGAGCTGGGTGAAGGAATTTAGCATTGGCAGTTTGGTTGAGGGAGAAATTCAAGAAATAAAAGAATTGGGTGTTGTCCTTGGCTTCAAAAATCATCATGATGTTGTTGGATTTGTGGCACATCATCAATGTAAGTTCTGTATTCTGTGTAAGTCTATCGCTTTAAGAATTCCAAGTTGTTAATTCTTGGTTAAATGCCCTTTTCAGTGGGGTGTGTCAATGTGGAACTGGGTTCTGTTGTTACTGCTTTGGTTCTGGACATAGCAAAGTTGGATGGTCTTGTTGACTTATCCCTTAAACCGGAGCTAGTTGGTAGTGTTTCTGCAAAGGATACTAAAAAGGTTAGATCATGATTAAGTTGTCCTTGATTAATGAACTTTTTCCAAAAGAGGAACTGTCAGATTAATGCTTGTAGCAGTATCTGCACTTCTTATTATGCAATTTGTTGTCATAATTGACATTGACCTTGGATGGTAATTTGTTTCTATTTTATCATCCATGTTTTTTCAGAAGCGGCGTAGAAACATATCTGTGGACTTAAAGCTATACCAAACAGTAAAAGCAGTTGTGGAAATTGTCAAAGAAAATTATTTGGTAAGTAGGTTATCAGAGTCTAGTTGTATAATCTATGACTATTTAGGCAATGGTTGCTTTCATTTGATTTTGCTTATCCTTACCTTCTCAATTTTTTCAAATCCAGGTTTTGTCTGTTCCTGAGTACAAAAATGCTATAGGGTACGCATCAACGACTGATTACAACATACAAAAGCTTCCCTGCAAGCATTTTGTGAATGGCCAGAGGTAATTTTTTATTCCTAAACATCTGTGCAGGCTCTGCTGGACTGTTAATAACTCGTTAAATGTCTAAATAAAGAACTAATTGGCCAAAATGAGAACCATATATGGGTGGCTGTTTTATGATCCAGCTGGTACTGTTTTAAATGGTGGAACCTTGTTTCTTTTCTTCATTAGAAAGTGGTTTGGTGCTGTCTTAAATAATTAAACCTGCCACCTTTTCATTACCCAAAAGGACTCTCACACTTCAGCCCAACCACCATACTGGATGTCACCTCTGGTGTTGGTTCAAAAACAAGTAGATAAGCTGTAGACAAGGGAACTTAGAAAGAGATTGCTTCTTTTGGAGCCTTAATACTTATCCAAAAGAAGCAAGATAGGAGTGTGATTGCGCATGTCATCAGACCTTGAACAAGGTCACAGTGAAGAAAAAATATTCTCTCTCCCTCGCTCTCTCTCTCTCATTGTGGTCATGCCCAATCAGTTGGCAAGGAAAGATACTTCACCAAACTAGACTGATGGTTGGATTTTGGCAAGTGCTGATAGTTGTAGGAGGATGAGATATCCGGTGTGTGACTGAGTATGAGACATTCAAGTTTTTGGTGATGCCCTTCGGAATGACAGATGCTCTGGTTACAGTCTGGGTTATGGAAAACATACTCTTTCTGTAATAATTAAACATGTTTGTGGTGGTGTATGTTCATGATATCATGGTTTAATGGCCAAACCATGGTAATACATCTGGCACCTGACAGTCTGAGACGATGTTCCATATTCTCAGGGTGAAAACTATGTGAATGGTACACCAGTACGTATGACTCAAATAGGAAAAAGAAGGAGAAGAGGACGGGGTGGGGGAGGAAGAGAAGTAGGAAGGAGGAAGGAGGAAGGAAGTAGAGGAGGTGGTGGCTGAAGAGGAGGAAAAAACATGAGGAAGAGAAAGGAGAGAAGGAAGAGGAAGAAGAAGGATGAGAAAGAAGAGAGGGAGGAGAAGAGGAGGAAGCATATCCATCGGTGGCACACGACAAGTGGCTGTCAAGTAACAGACAATGATAGGTGACAACATGAGGCGAGCATGATGAGGGCTTGCATTCAAGCAAAGAGGGCTCATGAACACGAGCACTATGGATTATTAATTAGTTTTTTTAAATGGGCGAAGAGGGGTAACAAGCGCGAAGAGGACTCATAGATACGAAGAGGATAATTCATCGGTGACTATCACAAGATCTAAAAGAGGTCCAAAATTTGGGCAAAAAAGAAATTCTAAAGGTATTTTAATATTTGATCACCTATTCTTGGTAAATACAATCGATTTTGATATCACAAGTGATTTTAATCTTGAGGAAGTCAGAGATCATGTATGTCAAAAAAAAAGTTTTTTGAAAATATATCAGATAAATATCTGAAGCAGTATTGAGAGAGTCCCTGTACATGAGAGTTGTTCTAACTAATATATAAACAGTTATAACAGAGACTAGCAAAAAAGTTGTACCAGTTTGTTTCTGGTAGCAGTGAAATTGAATTTCTTTCTTTTGACATCAGAGCAGCACTTAGATGTTTCTTGATGCCCAGGGTTGAAGAAGCTTTATTGTTTATGTGATATGAATCATGGCTTACCTGTTGGATATTTTCTTTTATTACTCCATATTTCTTTGCTACTTTGGGTACATCTTTTCTTGTCAGATAACTACTGTTAGTTTCCTTTGATTTAAAATTTGGTTGTGTTCTAAATACCATATACGAGGTTGATAATGGGATTTGTGCTGTTTATTTTGATCATTCAAATATTGCATCAATATTTGAAATGATTATTGTGCTTTCTTTTTTCTGTCTTCCTGGCTGCATAATTATCACTGTTGGATATGACACTATTGTTGCTGTTCAGTTGCATAGTTGACTTCCTAGTCTCTTCTTGTTTTATTTGTATAAATAATTAAATGCCGTCTTCATGTTTGTCCCTTGCTAACCTGAAGCATACATATAGGTTGTTTGTTTGTCTGATTGTTGTTTATTGTTTTGGTTATGTATCAGTTATTTCCCGTTGATTGACTGTCACTATATTAGCAATATTTCTCAGTTTCTTAGTTTCACTTTAATGCAATATTTTTGCCTGTCGTTTGTGGTTGCTGGCTTGCTGCTGCTTCTTGCTTTAATGAAGTGGCATTGTTTGATGTTCCGAGAGGTCCTTATAGTATGTGCTTGTACACTGTACCTTATTTTTATGTAACTCTGCAGTGCTGCATGCTATCATGGGTACAAACATAGTTATTTTTTTTAGAGTCCTAATTCTGTACCTTCTCTTTGTTTTTTCTTTCAAACTCATAATTCAGTGTCATTGCCACTGTCGGGGAGATTTCAAGCTCTGGAAGGCTTTTGTTTATTCTTAATTCTCTTACTGATGGCTTAGAGACACCTAACTCTACAAGGGCCAAGAGAAAGTCTACCTACACTGTGGGTTCACTTGTTGAAGCCGAGGTATATGATCCTTTTCTCTGACTTATTTAAATGATGTCTGATGCTACATCAAATTTTATGTCACATGTTTAATCTGAAGAATTTCAATCCAGGTTATTGACATAAAGCCTCTTGAACTTATTTTGAAGTTTGGTTTTGGATTTTATGGGAGAATCCATATAACTGAGGTGCTTTTTGACTTGCTGATGGAGTTAATGTTTCATATTATCTTAACAACTTCTAAGTTCTAGTATAAACTGTGTTTTTGCAAAATAGGTATTTGATGACAGAGATTTAATGGAAAATCCATTTACCAAATTTAGAGTTGGGCAGCTGCTTAATGCCCGAATCGTTGCAAAAGGTGGACACTCAGGAAACGGTGCAAAAAGAAGTCGTTGGGAATTGTCGATTAGACCCTCACTCATGGCTGGTAAACAATATGACTAGTGGATTTGTTGTCGCACTCTCCTATGTGTATATATGCATTTTTTGTTCAATTTCATATATTACTATGCATATGCAACGTGTCTGTATACAAGCACTAATATACAAAGGATACAAAATAGTTCAAGAAATTTATAAACAAACATTTAATTGGCTATGAAGAAAAATAATTCAAGACAATTTATATGCTTAACTTGTAAAGGAAAAGTTATTTGCTTCTCTTGAGCCTTTTACGGGAAGAAAGTTGCGCACAACTCAATTTGCTAATTACCTTTTGGAACAGATCAGTCATTTCATCTATGCAATTGGTATTTTGGAGGCCAACAGAATCATGTCATCTTGGTAAAAAAAATCCAAGTCATTAGTTAATTTGTTGCCACCACTATGTTCATTTTTGCTTCAATTGAAAACAAGTATTGTTATGCTCTTAGGTTATGGTTAAAAATGGATATAGATTCTTGGGAGCTTAATGTTCAAATATAAAGGAAATACTGATTCTCCGTGTTCATAGCACATAAAATATACTGAATGGTCCTCCATGTGTATCGCTTGTAAATTAAGCTAGTCTGTCAAATATAACCATAGAAGCTGATGTTCCACAGAATTGATTGTTTTTAATCTGAAAGGCTAATGTCTATGTTAAACATTCTCCATGTTTTATTCCATGATAACTTTGTTTCCTCTGTATAAATATTTCTCAAGCCTGTGTTATGGCATTTCAACGTTTAATGTTAGGTAGATAAACCTAAGTTGATTTTCTAATATTATATTAAGTTCTGCCCTTGGTTATAACAATAGTATCAATTTCAATTATTGGTTTTTGTAAAATCTGTGTGAATAATCTTACCTTATAGCAACTACATAAATTGTGAAACCATTCTGGTCCTACAGAATGGAAAAAGGTAAGGCTTTTATTACTCACCTTTGACAAGTTAATGTGCATATATCTTTGTCTTTAGCAGGTTTTTGTGGGTTGTATACAGACAACAGTAAAAAAAAAATCATTTAGTGGCCTTTGATGATCAAGCATCATTTTTCTACTATATTTGAACTTTGTGTTTAATACATCATTAGTCATGATGCTTTATATCTACAACTAATGTGATGTTCGCAGATGCATGAATTCTTGAATAAAATGAGACGTAGATTTGACCTCTTTAATTTACTAGGAAATATGGACATGGACCTGACACTATTGGACTATTCGTGCACTAAGAATGGGGTAAATTAGTGCCTACTAGAGTAACTTAAACATAAGGCAGGTTTGAATTCACGAAAGGCAAATAAATGAAATGCATATAAAGGAAGTGAATAATGCACAAGAACCAGCAAAGTTATCAAGGAGAGACACAATAATTATAACATGTCCAAGCTGAAAGGTAAGCTTATCTTCTTTTAGACTTAAGAAACTATCTAGGAAGATCATTTCTTTTAGAGGTTATGAAGAAAATCTTTCCTTTTATAGGCTTAGAGATAACCTATCCCTTCTCCAAGCTTGAATTTTTCATAAGGTTGAGGAACCTTCACAAAATAGACATAACACCGGTCAAACCATCATGTATCAATTTGAATCCATTAGTTTCATAATATTGGAACATATAGCTAGGCCTTGTGTTTGAGTTATCGTTCTGATCGGGGGTGCTGCTCCGTACCAGCATGTCAAGTGTTGGTACTATGGCACAGGCGTGATGGCGGCATGGAAAAACCAAAGGTTTGACGTATCGAAGCGTATCGCTCGGTATAGGCGGTATGTACCAGTTCAACAGAGGACTGGTATGGGCAGTACATCGGTGCATCTCAGTATATCGTGTGTCGGTATGCTCGGTACAACTCGATACGTACCGTACCAGTAGCTGGTCGGTACACCGGTACATATTGGTAATGCAAACCATGGAAAAACCTTAAAAAAACTTGAAAAATGCCTAAAAATAGGAAAAACATAGATTGGGGTTTTTTAATTGGAATTAAATGCAAGTTTAGTTTAAATTATAAAAAATAATCTAAATTAGGAATTGATAGCGTCATATATCTTTTTCGAGCTTTGTGGAACAGCTTTATGACATGTTTTGAATCATTTTTTTGTTGATATTGAATTGTAAGATTATAAGTTAAACTTTAATATTTAAATGAATCAAGTAATAAATGGATGGATCGATGGATATACTTGGTTCTACCACCAAAATAAACGGTGGGACTCCATGGGCGGTGAATCAGGGTCCTCAATCCTATGTATTTGTATATCAATATGATATGTTTGTTAGATCCAATCTTGAAATTGTTTTCACGACATAGTATACTGATACATCATATGCTATTGGTGCATCATTGTGATGGTTGTAGCTTGATCATCATGAACCACAGATGCAGCTCCTGAGGCAAGTATGATTGTGGCATATATTGGTGCGGAGGTTGGAGAATGCCGGAACTTCTACGTTAGCCACTGGCCCATTACTTCGTATTATAAGATCGATTGATCTCAATAAAGAATGACCAACTATCACCTGTTGTTGGTCGTAACTAATAGACATTAAATACATAGATTTTACCAAGGTACGCAATATCGTACCGTACTGGAGTTTCGATGTTCGCTCGGTACGGTACGATATTGTATATCGAGCGGTATATCATTCGATATACCACACGGTATATATATATATATATATATATATATATATATATATATATATATATTTGGCGATGTCGCCTCTCTCTTCTCTCAGGCAGGGCAACGTCGCCTTGTTTATATATATATATATATATGTTGTTCTGTCCGATAACTGGCGATCCGTGTATTGGTCAGCTGACGGACCGTTACGTACCGGATGGTATTATTCGAAATTACAAAATTTGGATTTTACCCAATATGTATCTAATTTTGATGAAATAAACATTAAACCCACTAATCATAGTATTAAAAACCTTAATTACTCCCTAATTGGCTCACTTTTACCACTATAAACATGTAAAACAACCTCATAAACATTACCCACATAGAATAAGGCTAATCATGCTGTAAATCAGCAAAGATCTAGAAAGGGATTGCCTCTTGGTTAGAGTGATCCTCCAATTGAAGTGTTAAACCTTTTAAATGAGCCTCCCAAATTTGATCCAATCCATAAATCACAGTTTGCTTGAGTTGAAGAGGGCGAGAATGTGAGAATGAGAGAGAGAGAGAGATGTGAGTGAGGCTGAGTTAGAGAGAGTTGAAGAGTGAAAGAGAGTGTAAGGTATTGAAAGGGAGGGAGGAAAGGATTTAAAAGCCCTTTTAAATGGTTCCAATTGGAATGGATCAAATTTCAGTCATCCATCGAAAACGGTACAGGTCGGTAACGGTTGAGTTTTGACCGTGCCACCTGGTACAGATCCCGCACCGCTCTATATAGGGTACCTAACTATAAACCGCTTGGTATAGGGCGATCTGCGTGCCGCCCTTCGGACCGGTATGTACCACCTACACTGTATTTTATTATTGCTATTATTATTATTTTATTAAATGTTATTAGTGTACATGTTGGTGCATTTTACCATTATGGTAGGTCACCAAAATCAATATGAGATGTATTTAAATCATTGTTTCACAGTGCGCCCAGCTAAAAGTTTTTGCTCAACTACAATGTAGCTCACTGGTAAGAATGTTGAGCGGGAACCAGCTTAAAACAATTAACTCACTAGAAAGAAACTAGCTATTAGGAGGTGGAGAGATCACTCAATTGATGTAGCAACTAGCTCAATAGCATCTTTTTGCCTCCAAGGGTGCTGCAAGTGGAAGCTCAGGCCTTGCTTTTAAGATTTCTTTTGTTATTTTTATCTTTTTATATTGGATAGGTAGGTTGAAGTTGGTCATTTAGCTCTTGGAGGCTAGACTTGATCTCTATTTATAGATGCAGATAGCCATTAGAAATCTCAATCTATGCTTCAGAGGTGTTCACCCATGGTTGCTGAAATTTAAAACTGTTTTCAAAGAGTGCCTTCTCATGATCGTCATCTTGTTGAAGCATTGAAGCTGCCAGCTCGTCTTTAATAAGACAAGTTTTGCTGGCTACAAAGTCAAAGTATATATAGGAATTGATTAGTGATGATTCTGTCAGAATGCGAAAGGCACCATTGCAGCTGTCAATATCATTGCTAGCAGCTCCATTTAGACCATGTTGTATGTGTTCAATTAAATTCTTCAATTTGAGCACAAGAATAACTCAAGTGGCTCATCTATGCTTTCATCTTATTTCTTGATGTTATTAGCTTATGGTGTGCCAGCTTGAATACTTGATCTAGTATTGATCAGATTAATATTTTCTGTTTCTTCCCTTTCTTTACTTTCTAGTTCTTGGATGTGATCAATAAATTTATAACTTGTCATCCAACTCATTTTGAGTTGAGGTGAGGTGAATTCAAGAAATAATATAGGCCATTGCATTTCATTTCTTGATGAGTGAAGAATTTTGGTTGTGCTTGCATCAAGTTATGAATACGCAGGACATTTGAGCTTTTGCATCCTTGATTGTATAGCTTGAATTCATGTTTGACTATATTAAATTAAAGTCAAGCATACATATAATCTATCATAAATTATTTTGCACTTGAGCGCTAGATCAAGTAACACTCCCGATTAGTCCCGCATCGGATGTGGGCAAGATTAAGATTGGCTTATAAGGGTCTGATGAGTGTACTACTATCAACTTCTGCTTAAGTATTTTGATCAGTGGTTTAAGCCAAACGAAGTTGATAGACCAGTTAGCCGACCGGGGTCGTGACATGCCCTTTTCACCCAAGCACCCCTACGTTTCCTTATAGGGACATAATCTTGAGCAGGGGCTTAGATCCATTGATCGAGCAATGAGAGTTTTTTTTTTGTGGTAGCATGTGATATATGAGAAATAAGAGTTTTTTTTTATCATTTGTAAATTTACTCTTGGTACTCTTAACATTTGTTCATTTCTTATTCCAAATATGTTACCTAATTTGAAATACAAAATCATGTTGTAGTAAACTTAACCCCTCGAACATTTTCTTTTTTGGCTCTTTAAAAACACCAGAACTCCTGATAGATGTGTGGTTGACAACATACCTAACTAAAAGAAAATATGACTAGCTTGCTCTTGCTCTCTTGCTGGCACTCTTATTTAATACTTGTTGCTGGCCAAATGGGCTGTTCTCACATGGCAAGATGCAGCTTAGTGATAGAGGCATTCAAGTATGCTTTTCATCTCTTCTTCCTCCGCTTTTTCTTCTCATTCTACAACCCCTACAAACTTTTAGGGTTGAGTTACTTATTTTCTTTTTCTTATGGATTGAGAAGGTGGTTCAACACTGAGGACACAGACCATGTGTTACACAGTCGTGGCTTAAGATTTTCCACCTCCGTGCTTTCTTGATATTCCATATTTGAAGCCACATTAAGTCTACTGTCATCTTCTATTTGCGTGTTTAACCAATGATGCAAGTCATTTATTATATTGAAACTTTTTGAATTGTCCTAGAACAATAATAGAAGGATTATTTTCTCGTTAGAGTCTGCCGTAGCTATTAAAGTAGTTGGTATATCCTTCGGAGTGGTGATGTGTTCACCCCAAAATGGTGGGATTAGTGCTCTAAGAGAAGGATTCAAGTAATGCATGCCCAGCAGTTACGGTCTTAAGGACATTCCATCCTTTTCTTCATGTTCTGGAAGCATTTAAAGCCGATTGTATGTGTTGAATGTCTGCATATTCATGTTCCTATCTGTGCCAGTAACCAACCCATATCAATGCCATACATGTTTATTTTTGTTCAATGGATTTGGCTATGGTTAGGGAATGGACAAGCCTTAATTTTTTTGTCGTGAGACAAAAGCAAGTGGATTCTATTAATGATAATTTTCTGAGATACAGTTGCAGATCATTCGGATATCTGTTTAATACAAAAAGTATATCTTTTGTAGATACTTCATATGTTGAATAATTTTTTGGTAATAAATAAGCAATTCACAATGTCATACCTACTAATAGTATATATGTGGTCAGAAAGCTGGAACATACTGGAGAATATAAGTATGACAAAAATTGACCATATTGTTCTTGGCAAGGTTTGCAATATGGCCTGAACCGATATGGTTTGGTATGGGTGGTGTTTATCGGCTCAACAATTTACCTGGTGACCAGGGTAAATCGAGTGATACGCTGTACCATCCGGTCCATTTAACGGTACATGGACCTGTACCATCCGATACCTGTTTTGTCCGAAACAGGGCCTATACTACCCTGTACTGGGAAGTTTCTTTTCCAGTTTTTTAGCTTGTTCCAAAACTCAGTACTCATCGACATACCAAGGTACTGACAGGTACACTACCTGTTAGAGCCTAACAAGTAAACAACCGGTGTACAAAATTATGAACCTTGGTTCTTTGAACAAACTTGCTTATATTGCATATCCTTCTCAACTTGGATACTAAAACAAATTTTTTGAGTATCTTTTAATTCACTGCTCTATTTTTGTTGCCTTGACATATTTTTCTTTTATCTGTTTTTTCTCCAATTCCTGGCCTGAGTTTTGAACCATCACATGGTGAATTCTCCTAACCTGTATACTTTTCTGGAAAAATATTATTCTGATTAATAATCTTGCAACTGTTGCTTAATTGTGTACTTGCTTTTATCATTGCCTTTTTCTTTCTCCTCATTTTTCAAAATGTCTCATATATTGTTCCTTTCTTCGTTCCTTTCTTTGTTTAACTTTTTTTCTAATCATTACAGTTTAAAAGAAAATTTTGAGCCAGTTTTTTGTTTTTTATTTTTCCAGGAAGCGAGGAGGCAGTAACCACATGTGTCTCTGAGGAGTTAAACTTTTCAGTTGGAGAAAATGTTAGAGGTTATGTTGTTAAGGTGGACAGTGAGTGGTTGTGGTTGAGTGTGTCACGATCTGTTGTGGCTCACCTTTATATCCTTGATAGTTCTTGTGAACCCCATGAGCTTCAGAAATTTCAGCAATGTTATAGT